>NC_140538.1:11916667-12616667 GCF_057382185.1 Mchenga conophoros
TTAGACACTATTAAGCCTCAGTCCATCTTAGTTTGCCTGGAGTTAAAGTTTGCACCTGGTCTAGTCATAAAAAGGTAGTTAGTGTAATGGCTTTTAAATGAGGCTCCAAACGACCCAAGCTTTAACATCAAACATTGATAAATCCCTTTATAGCAACTCTACAGCTATTTTCAAGTCTTTCTGTGGGGTTGTCAACCAGCATATTCTTCTCACTGTCCTTTCGCCAAACCTCTCTGTGTGCAGGCAGTTGAACAAATACTCTGCTAGGCGACAGCAGATTTTACAAAAGCTTTGAATTTTTCTCAGTAATGTGTCGCTTACAGCTGCCTCTTTGGGTAACATAAACAAAGCTGTTTAAATCTCCTTTCCTCAATCTGATGGCCCACTTCTCTCTATTATCTAAACACTCAAGAATGTGGAAAACACAGATTCTTTTGGGCAAGAAAAGAGAGGATAATCTATGGCATCATTGCCATAATATGAGGTAATGAAACGGTCTCAAACCTAACAAAACAAGAGCCCTTTATTTAAGAAGAAAAAAAAATCTATCCTCATAGACCTCATCAGATCAGACTTTTTTTTTTTTTGTTGTTCTATAAATGTTACCGTGGCTGTCGTTTTTATTTTTTCTACATCTTAAGCCAAAAATATTTTTAGGGGTAATAAGCTGGCTCCTGACGTAACTTTGATTCACTCTTTCGTCTCACATTCTCAGACTCTCTTCCTGTGGTTTGTGGTGTTTGTTGTTCCCTTCTTTCACCTTGCCTCTTTCCTTTAAGTGCGGCTATAGTGTCTTTGGGTAAAGTACCAGTGCATCTGAAATAGCACGGTGAGTCACTTGGGTGGTCAGACGAGGCGGACTCACATGGCGAGATGATTTTCCACAAGTGATTCCAGATTGCTGACTAGTAACAATTAGTAAGTGATATGTAAGCTAGGGGTCTCTCGAAACTTTGGGGAGTCCACTCGCTCTGTGTTTGCTCTGCCCTCTCACCTAGGTGCTGTTTGCATGTCAGCCAACTTCTGCATTTTGCCCTGCATGTGCATGCTTTTTGTGAATGCAGTGTGATTTTTGCATGAGTGTGTGTGAGACCCAGGGTTAGGTAGAAACTTTTAAGCCGCAAACTGCTTGCATTTAATAAAGTCAGATCAGGTGGTAAGGTAGCAACAGTCACCATGACACAACCAGTATCACTAACTGTTATCAGAATCATGGTGACAGGCAGTGGGTAAATGCCTTAGCAGGGACTTGAATCCACCTGATGTCCTCTCTCTCTCTCCGCAGCGTGTGTGTTTCTTTTTCTTCCTGTCTCCATCTGGTTATACTCTTATCTCACATGGAGTGTGACGGGAGGGGGGAGCTGGAGTGATTAAACAGACTGCTACTCCTGTGTCAGGTGTCTTTCTGTATGTGCATGTGCATGCCAAATGCTTGTTTGTTGGATTGTGCGTACAGTTATGTAGCTTGTGCGTGTTGCCATATTTTTTTGTAACAAACCCTACAATGTTGAAACAAACTCACACTAATTGGGAACTAATCCTGCGACATTTATAGTAGTTGTGTTTGTATTTCTATATCTGTGTCTCTGTCAGCATGTGAGGTAAGATTGAAAGGTTCTCATCCTCACTATCTTTGTCATGTTCTAATAATAACTTCACCATGAGCACTGAGATCATTTACAGAAAGCTTTAACACGGTATCACTGAAAAGATTTGTCTCTGACATTTTCCTGCAGCTCAGTTTTCTAAATGCATTTCAATTCGCTTATGAGTCGCATGTCTTTATTTAATCTACATCTGCAAACATGCATCGATGCAGAGAAAGTGTTTGCATGCGTTGGCAGTTAGGTATCCCCGATATAGTGCTGGGAATGATATAATTTTGCAAATTGCTTCCTATATGATCCCTTTGTCTGTGTACACTAACATGTGCTACTGTCCCTGTGAACATTCACCCTCCTACGCCACCTATTTATAACCCTGAGTAAACAAAATGGATTCACAAGAGGAACTCTTGGGATAGGTACTTTTTTCCCCTCTAAGAAAGTTGCCTCCCTGCAGGTTATTGGGTACAACTGTATACAGACCCATGTGGATGTGGCATTACACATGCTTTGACTATGGACTATCCAGCAGAGATGATTTCATATAAAGAAGGAAATTGTCACTGTGGATGGATAAATATATTCTTTCGGTGTCTGAGGCAAGCACTCAGCAGCCTGGTTTCTACCACCCAGTGTAACAGGCCCAACCATAGCTTAAGGTACTCATTATTGACTGTAATATCTATCCATTTTCTAGCATCTGTGGTCTGTTGGCACACATTTGCCATTAGGAATCATTTCTCAGCCGAGCTGCACTTTCAAATAAGCCTTTCATCGTGATTATCAGTATTTTAGATTGTTTGGCATAAATTTCCCTTCCCCTGTGGTTTTAAAGTGGTAATTGTTTTTGTGTGGGAGCAGGACCATGCTGCATTGAGTGGGTTATGTTTAGAAGACTTGCAGTTTAGCTGTAATTCTTTTTCTGCTGTCCACTTATAAAACACCTGATCACGAGAAATGCTCAGCAGAGCGACTGCAAATGAAGCAACACTGAACTTGTGATTTTCTTTCAGAGTTACTTTTTTACATATTACTCAACTTTACATGGAGGATGTCGAGGGAGCAAAGAAATATAGTTTAGTTTTAAAGTGAATGCATTAAGTTAGTATAAGAATAGCTGAATAAGTTTAACTGCATCACTTGTTTTGTTTTCTGTTATTCTGTGCATAACTTGTAACTGAAAAGATGCAAAGATAAAAGTTAAAAATAGCAGATGACAGAGTAGCGTAGGCTAAATGTAGATGCTAGTTTCACAAATGATTCCCTATTTCTTTTATGGAGTCTGTCAAATGGCTAGAAAAATATCTGTGTGTGTGTGTGTCTGTGTGTGTGTGTTGGGGGGAGGGGGGTTCAAGACTATAACTCTACAGTAAAGCTTATTGCGCAGAGAGACTGGACAGAAACGTTAGCATGTTTACGTTTGCTGCTAAAATGCTAATACGCATATTAGCACAAAACACAAAAGGTGCTGGAAGTGTTATTAGATTTTGCAGCATATTTGGCCATAAATTCAGGTAATCACTAAAAGGAATGCAAATTATTCTGAGACATGAGTGGACTAGTTTGCAGACCATACTGTTGAGCTGACGTTGCGCCTCTAAACCCTATCCTATCAATGCTAAAGAAATGCTTTCTTTACCTGCAAGCCTTGGATTCCAAATATAAACATACTGACCCTCTGTGTCCCACTTGCAGACCAAGCTTCCTGTACTTCTGCTGGGCCGTTCGTCAGATTTGAGGCCAGGAGAGTTTGTGGTTGCTATTGGCAGCCCATTTTCCCTCCAGAATACGGTTACTACAGGAATTGTTAGCACTACTCAGCGAGGGGGCAGAGAGCTAGGCCTTCGCAACTCTGACATGGACTACATTCAAACTGACGCCATCATCAACGTAACTAAATAAAGCTGAATTGTCATTTCTCACTGAATTTCTTTTCTCGGATTACTACAGATAAGTTATTTACTTTTTTGGTTCACAGTACGGCAACTCTGGAGGGCCTCTGGTCAATCTGGTAAGCCAGAATTATATATATGTTTTTATGCTTCTACAATTCACCATTTACAGTCACTGAGTTGAGGTTTACTGGCATAGGATGGTGAAGTGATTGGGATTAACACGCTGAAGGTGACAGCGGGCATCTCCTTTGCCATACCCTCGGACAAGATTCGACAGTTCCTGGCCGAGTCATACGACAGGCAGTCCAGAGGTATGAGCTCTCACTGACACATTATTAATGTTCTCATTTTACTGGCTCTCTTCAATCACTTTTAGTATAGAAGCCAAGAGAGCTGGACCGTGATCTCAGTTAAATGAGCTATAATTCAGCTCACTAGTTCAGGAGTTTTTTTCGTTTTCATCTTTGTGTGATCTCTTGCGATATGTTCACTGTATTTAGAGCTATGGGAATCCATGCCCAGCATTACCTAATAGAATTTTGACATTACAATAAACTAAAAAGAAAAATCTGTGCCAGTGCATATTGGTTTGTTTGTTTTTATTTTATGCTTTTTGCCCTTTTCATTGAGTAGTGTTTCATAAGAAATGAAATTCAGAAACTTACCTATATAAAGCAGACTTCACCTGATCCATGCAAATCAAAAAGGAAGATGCAAGTTGGTGTTTTCAAAAGCTTTTATAGACCAGCACTATAATACATATATAGTAAGTACATTTGATAATACAGCTATTCCTCTGACAGCAGTTGCCTGTCTGCAAAAGTGTCCTGATAAGCTGTTGAGAAATTGTTCACCTTTCCCAGATGTGTGCAGCCTGCAGCTGTGCAGTGGACATGAAGACCCAGCCTGTCTCAGACATGTTTAGTAGGAAACATATCAGGACTAAATGCTTGCCAAGAAAGTGCATGAATATCCTCCTGATCCAGAAAGTCCTGCACTACTGTGTCAGTGTCAGACATTGTTCTACTATTGTTCTACTAGCAGGGTGGACAGCTTATCTCAGCATCTCTGTCCAGATTTCCAGAAAGACCAATCAGATCAGAGGTGATGCTCATATGGAGATGCAAGGCTGCAGCAATAACTCAGACATGCATGCCAGCATCCACCATGCCAGCATCCCTGCCTTGGTCACAGGTGCAGCATGGTGGCACTGATGACAGTATTGAGCATATGCTGTTCTGAGGCCACTGCCTTGAGAATGCAATACCCTGAACCAATTCTGAGGTGGACAAGTGAGTTCATGTAATTGTTTGTTACACAAATGACTAATGCCTCCACTAAGTAAAACCAGTGAACCAGAACAGAAAGCTACTCACGGGTTTTCTAAATGATGTACTGAGAAAAGGATCTCAAACAAAGATTCGAAACATATTTCACAGCGCAAAACCTGCATTTCTTATTTTCTTTATACCCTTTGAGATTGTTCACAGATTCGGCTACGTTTGAATCGCTCTCTAGAAGTCCTGTTGTGACACTCACTTGTAATGTATGCTGGCTGTCCCTCACTTTGTCAAAAACAGTGAACCTTCTAGTTGGATGAAAGGGACAAAGACACTGGGAGCTAAATATGGCTCAAGTAGGGCTGGTGAAAGGTGAAGATTGTCTCAGTCCTTCTGAAAACGTGCTGTCTTTTCAATAAAGTGCATATGCTACAGTTTTGGGAAAGTCCCTGCCACTTTGTTTCCCCTCTGAGGCCCCAGGATGTTGCAGTATAACTCCAACTTGACAGTCTTAGCCTCGAGGTCGAGCTGAATTCACAGTGCACATCCCATTGAATGCTTGAAAAAATGATGATGATTCCCCTGGTCATATTCCTTTACTAAAGCACTGCCTTTGGGCAATGAAACTGCAGACTCCAACACAGAAAAGTGCTGTTTGGTCTCTGGTTTGTAGCTAGAGACCCAGGTTAGAAGATAACTGAATATTCTATGTCCAGCCTTAGGGAGAACAGAAGCAAAGAAGAAGTATATTGGTGTGAGGATGATGACTCTCACTCCAGGGTAAGTTGCACACTTTTATGTACATAGCCATTGTGTTCAATCCCCAGAATGCAATAAATGAAACATTGTATTATACCCAGGTCACAGGGAATTGCAGAATTTTGTGTTTAACTCTCTCCTTTTCCCCCCCTACCATTAGGCTAGCCAAAGAGCTGAAGACTCGACTCCGCGACTTCCCTGACATCACCTCGGGAGCTTATGTTATGGAGGTCATTGCAAAGACACCAGCTGCAATGTAAGCAATATATTATAAGTTTCCAAAGACAGTGGCTCTGTAGAAGCTAACTTGATTGTAACTTTATGGATCTCAGTGAAGTGCAAATGGAGGTTCTATCTGACTCTAGCTATGGGATATTGTCTTTGGCTCGTAATACAATACATCTACACTAAATTCACACAAGACTCTCATCACTCTCCACGCAGCCCCTGCTCGCCTCTCGAAATGCAAATAGATAGTATATTTCATTTCCTTTCTTAATTTTCTTTTCCTAGTTTAACCATCAAGAGGTTGCACACATGCCCAGAGCTTCCTACATAGCTGTCCTACTAGCATGTGAATTAATGGCTCACTCTAGCATGTCTAGAGTGCTTGGCCCTCTAAAATATCCCCCTCCTCCCACAATTGCGGCCCACTCCAATCAGCCACCACCACAACTCCAGCAGAGTAGGGCGCGGGAGACGCTGAGGTCAGCTATTTCCTTCAAACCTCATGCAGGGAGGTTAGTAGCTGAACTGTGGTTTTCCTGCGCCTGCTCACCCATCCCACTATATAGTGGTCTGTCCTACAAGGTTTCATCAGTGTTTACTCATTGCTTAAATAACCCACCCTTTTGCATTATAACATTTCTGTGGTTCCTTTTATATTCTCTGTTTTGTTTTTTCTAGGCTCTGCTTTTTTCACTTTTGATCTCACTCTGTGTTATGTTGGTTTATGGACTTTGGAATCTTGATTCTTCTGTAGGGAAGGGATTGTTTCTGTGGCGACCGAGTGCACTGAAATCCCAGTTTCAGCTCCGTTAATTGATGCTGTTGCAAGTGAAGGTGTGGTGGTCTATGTTTACATGTGGCTATGATTAAGCAGTTGTTTTAAGAGTCTGCTTTTGATATCACTGCTGGTTACTGCCTCAGTCTGTGCGTGATCCCCATTTTACTACTTTGTTTTTTACATTGGAAGTGTGCTTTTAGTCAATGTGTTTTTATTTTTTGTTGATTTAGAGGCTCACAGACCTGGAAACAATCCTACCAATAGCTGATTATGGCTATGTAAAATGAAGAGTATTTCACCTCTATATTTTCTTTCCACTGAAATCTAAAGAGGGAACTATAGTTAAATTACATAAGAAGATGTATAAATTGTCATAAAACTAAACCACTAATGTGTTAAGGCATCTACACCCATGAACATTTATTTCATTTGATCATTCAGATTACTTTAATAGCTTAATTCATTTAAAAACATCACAGATTTTCTTAAAATGTAACACAATGGAGGATGACCAAATATAAGCTTCAGTTCATATACGTGGAAATAAAGAATAACAATCAGTTCAGTGATTGGTATGGGATTTATTAACAATAGGATAAAACCAGTGGACTGACATTTTTATTTCCTACGTTCCTATGATTTTACAGTATTTTGTGCTCTGTTAGTCAACATACAAAAAAATAGTGTATACAGTGATAGAAGGTGACATGGAACAGCTGGACTTGATAAACATCTGTACACCTCCTCAGAGGCTAAAACTGTGCCTTGATGTCATAAAACTCAACTAGAATAGCCGGGCTCCGAAAACAAAGATCATCCTATTCGCACATGTTTTTCCATTTATGAACCCCTCAATCATTCTTTCTTCTTCTGTCCTCCAGCGCTGGACTCAAAGAGCATGATGTCATCATCTCGATCAACGGCCATAGGATTTCAACAGCAACCGATGTCAGCGCCGCCATCAAGAGAGATGACACCTTAAAAGTGGTTGTGCGCCGTGGCAATGAAGATGCCATCCTCACTGTTGTTCCCATTGAAATTGACCCTTGACCCTCCAGAAATCACACCACAGTTGCTGGAGCTAGCTTTTACTTATCACCAGTGGACCTTATATCGGAGGGGTTTTTTACTGACGCACCCTCTCCCTGTGGCCAAAGGCCGGTGGTGCCTCACATCCAGGAAAATTCTGGCATTGCCTTGAAAGGAATGACTGTACGGATGCTTTAAAAGCAGCGCTGTACTATGTTTTCCCTGTGTGTTCTCATGTTTAGACTTTAATGCTTTGATCAAAGCTACTACTGTGTGTTCTTAAACCTTAAAAAAATAGTCATTGGCATAGTGTTTTCACCTGCTTACTTGTTTTGTTGTTGTTGTTGTTTTTTTAATGTACTGTTGCTCAGTCAGGCTGACTGAAATTTGAAGCAATTTTAAGCGACTTGCTGAGCAAATCATATTTGTAAAATTGTTGTTTTCTAAACTCCCCCCTTTTTTTTTTTAAGTACTGTAGAAATACTTTGTTGTTTATGTGATGTATACTGGAGAAGAAAATAAAGGTTTTTTACCTCCATTTGCTTTGACACTCTGCTTACTGCCTTTTAAAAAATGCTCTTTCCAGCTCTCTTTCATTCAGTTTAATACACACATAAACAGTGTTGGCCAAGTTACTTGAAAAAAGTAATCAGTAACTAATTTCTCTCGTGCATATGCACACAGAAAGAGGGACATAGAGCGTGTTGGGATCTGGTTTAAATTTGCTTTTATTGCCTTCATATGGGCTTGATAGTGGTCTGGTGTGATTGTTGGGACAGGGTCTCCACAGACTGACCTCAGAGACAGGAGTGCAAGCCAAACTGAGATCCGACCCAAACTGAGATCCGACCCATGATGCAGTGGTCACAGATGTGGGGCTCGCATAAATACATTTAATGTTTTGGTGGAGATTTTTGTTTACCACATATAGTGAAGTAAACCTCATGAGACCTGCAACTGCAGCTTCAAGCTATACAATACAAAGTCAAACGCACCGTCTATTATGCTGCATGTATTAGAAGATAAAATTGCACTTCAACAGCTTTACGAGTAAGTCTAAATGACAGTAGAAAATATTTTGTCATGCAGTGGTCGGCTTCCTAGTTTTTACTTTTAAATTGCAGACCATGTGTCCAATAGCTTGTGGAGCTTTATCTCGCCAACTGCCCAATTTTCCATTTACACAAAGCACATGGAAGCTATATTACAAAGTCATCCTTTCAAATGTCAAGTAGCCCAAAGGTGTATAACGTAATTAAACATTATTTAAATGACATAATGGACATTTTAATACATTTGATAATGACATATACTACATTTATAAGCACTAAGCAGTGTTGCTGCCATCTCATGGATTTGTCTCAGTGTTGCAGTCTGTCGTTCTAGTTTAAAAATCCAACTTTGCTGTGAACATTTTGGACAGATGTTACACTCAGCATTGAAATTCAATGTCTGCATTTCACTTGGCCATGCCACAGGTTTGTGACTCACTTGCTCCAAGACTGCAAAACATCCAGAGGTTACAGAATACATACGGTGCATTTGAATGAGCTGTAAAGTTTGCTCGTTAATGAAGTCATGACTGCCAGATTGCCAAGACCTGAGCTCAGAACCATCAGTCAAACATGGTCGTATTACCTCACCACCTCTGGGCTTTTGATGTGGACTGACTGTCTCTTTTCTGGCCCAAATACATACAAATGTTTGTATGTTTAACTGTAATTAGGTTTCATCTATCAGCCTCTTAATGATCAACCATGTTATGTTTGTCCAAATGTTACAAAAATAATCACGGGAAACAAAGTGACTAAACATTTGGCTAATTGTGGTCTATGAATCCTCCGATAAACTAAAAAATATGTCAGTGTATTATGTTGACAGTTTGTAGTTTATATCAGGAGATTAATTAGTGTGACAGCTGTTTCCCAATCACAATATTATATTAACACTATTTGTGTTATTTACTTTTTTCATTAAGTGAAATGTGTGGGATCCATCTGAAATTCAAACATTTCAGGCGGATCCTGTGGGAAATTAGTGTCTTGCTGTTTCTGAACTGAGGCCAGCCATTTCCACAAAAGATTTTCATGCTTTTAAGGAGATGTTGTGAGGTTTGTTCTGGATGAGTAATGCTCAGTTCAGTGTTGATACAGTTGGGACCACTTGGCCCTGAAGACCCAGGCTGTTGGAACGAACTATGTATTCATTTGACACCATCTGTGCCCCAGGCTAGTGCCAGCGTGGGTGATATATACATGATTTCTGTTTACAGTATGTTGGATGTGTTTAAAAATTCACTCCACTGGGTATAGAACAATCAGATTTGGCAGCATACAACAACATTTATATTGATCGTGTAAGATATTATGTTATGCTAAGAAAACAACTAGAAGAATTTAAGTAACATAACACTCTTCCATGTGTCTGATATGAAAATTAAGATAAAAATACTGTGAAAATTGGAATTCTTCCTGTTTGGATGTATTACCTTAAGTATCCTAATTTGAAGTAATTACAGAAGATTGTTTTTCCTGGATTAAAGCATTGGCTCTTTCAAATATATTTTTTTAATTTTCTCACTTAAATCTAAGTGTGTGTAGCCATCATGTGCCTTTTTGTTTGAGACATAATTGCAAGTGGCCCCATTAAAACACATCCTCAACACAACGAACTTTTACATTTGGGTCCAAAAAATAAAATTAAAAAGGCTCAGCAGTGCTGTGCAAAAGTCTCGAGCCACTACTCTTTTCTTCATGAGTTCTTCAGGCTATTTGAAGGTCTTTCAAACATAAAAGGGCAGGGAACAGCCAGTGTTTATCTTCATATATTAGACAATTTTGCCAAGACATAATTTTAAACTGTAACTTTGGGCATTTTGTTACGAGCAATGGGTCACAAAAACATCTTTTGTTTCCCTTTTTTTATAGAACCTTTAAAAATTGTGAAAGATAACACAGTTCAACAGACATAAAACTGTATTTTTGAACCATAACGTTCATTTTCAAAGAGCTATTTGCTGAAAACTTTGCATACCTCAACATGGTGTCAAGGGTGTCCTAAAAAATTGATAAAGCTGGATAAGTGGAGGACAAAAGACATAGCTGGCCTAAAAACTGCCTACATTAAATGAACAGTAACTGAAAGTCATGTCCTTAAGAAATAGGAAACAATATTTAAGCAAAGACCAGACACAGCAACCCGGCGGTGTTAATGATCTTGTCAAAATGTATCACAATATGAATGCAGACCTGCCTTGCAATACTGAAAAGCATCTGTTTAATGAAAAATAACTGTTTAATTTTGCAGCATAAAAACAATCCAAACTCACTGCTAATGTAGTAAAACATACTTGCATGGAAAAACACACAAATATAAATGAGAGGTGGCATTTACACAGTATTGCATGTGTAAAGGGTTTCATTAGAAGATTAGATTCGGAAATTAGACCCTTTAAGCTGTTCACAAATGTATAAATTGAGTGGACCGATGCAAATATTGAGTGACCATTTTTTAATATTGCATCTGTTCTTTCCCAAAGAAGGTCTATGGATAGAACTAATGCCGATCACGGCCGTTCATTTAGCTTCTCTTTGGCACGTCTTCAAGTTCAACCCAACTAATGTGGTCCTCTTGCGCCCCCTATTGTTTGTTTTGGTTTAATTTTTAAACCAATCGAAGTCGCGTTTGCTCACAAAGTCTCAACGCACAGGAAACCTTTCCTGTTGCTGGTTGGTCGATTGCCTTCGACCAGCCCTTTACATGAGGGTCTTGCCAAGCATCGAGGAGGGAGGGGATATTTTAATGGCCGTCCGTAGCACTACAAAATGCAAAAAGTCCGGATTATCTACCATATATAGACTGTTACAGGCACCGATGCGTTAAGTACGCATTTCTGTGTTGATAAGCATCGCTGCGTGGACATATTCGGAATAGAGATGTCTTTGTAATGGTGTTTGTACTCTGCTGAGCGGACTTTACCCGCTTGATTTGTGTGCGAGTGGGAAATCAGGCCTAGCCGGCTGGCTAAAAAACAAGCGGACGGGTTAGCCTTTCGCTGGAGTTAAAAGGTAACACTGCATTATTACTCATTTGTAATTACGGACGATTTCTGCACCATAGTATTTCCATTCAGACCATTACGTCAAAAGACTAAAACTTGTTTCAAACGCAAGGTTTCTGAAATTTGAGGCAGCCAGGTGAGAAATGTAAACAGACTTACGTTAGCATAGTTAGCCATGTTAAGCTAATGGCTAGTGGCTAACTTTATAGTAGTTAACTTTACAAACAAGGGCTGACTGAGCTAGAGTTAACACAGTACTTAGCTGTCCTGTAAGTATGTGCTGATAGGTAAAGAGTTTCAAATTGTATTAAAGTTGCTCTAAATCGTTCACGCTTTCTGTCGTGTTGCTCACATTTACCGATGATGGTTTGGAAAGCTATACCGCTTGAGCTAGCTATGCTAACTTTGTGCGCTACCAGCCAACAGCTGAAACATAACTTAGCCGGATTAATATAAATAACATTCCCCAAACCACTCATGGCGATTACAGCCTGTTTTTGTTTTATGTTTTTTTAAAACACTCCTTTGCTAAGTCATTCGTATCAATTTAAGTGCGCAGATTATAATGTTCTTGATGATCTATTGGTATAGTAAATGTTTTATTGTCTCTGGTGCTGTTCACAGGGAATATGTAACATAGAGCAGCCAACATGACATCCAGATTCGGCAAAACGTACAACCGCAAAGGTGGGGAGGCTAACTCGAAATTTGAGGAGGTCTTTTCCAATAAAAAGCCCACTCTGACCACCAAATGGGGGGAGACCACCTACAAGGCTCAGCTCGGAGCCAAACGGCCTTTGTTAAAACCTGACGTTTCTGAGGTCCCCAAAAGGCCCAGGCTTGAGGACAGTGATAGTGAGGAAGACCCGTTTGGCTTTGACAGTGATGAAGAGTCCAAGACTGTAACCTCCCACAACGTGTCGCAGGCAAAAGTTGCTGAAGGGGAGGTGATGAAGACCACCACAGTGCAAAGCACTGGGACAGCCGCTGTTGTGACTTATGCACAGTCCTCTGCATGTTCAACAGCCACATTCACGAGTAAGTTTTCATTTTTTTCCATGCACTTTTTTAAACTCCTTATCCAAATTTATTTTAACCTGCTTATTTAAGTTTTACAGTGATTTCTAACTATTATAGAAGCATAGTAGTTCCTGTCTTTTGTTTAAACAAACCTGCATTTATCTTCTCTTTTGTTCAAAGGCAAACAAAAAACAGAGGAGAAAGTAGGTAAAAATAACCAGCCGTGGTACAAAAGTGAATCACAGAGCAGCCAGAAACCTGCATGGGGGACCTCTTTGTCAAGCACAGTCCTCTCTGATGATCAGAACTTCTCCCAGAGGTCCACCTCCTCCTCTCCTAATATAGACACATCTGTTAAACTGTTCACTGATGTGCCAGGTGGTAGCAGGGACTTCCAATCCTCATCTTCTTGTGATGGCTTGCTGTCAGATGAAATGAAAGGTGCAGAGGTGGAGCCTTCAGCGGAGGCCCCACCAGAGCCAGTGGACAATATTCCCCCTTCCCCATTTACCCTGAGGGCCTCAAATTGCAAAAAATACCAGCGGCCAGGCCGTCCTGACAAATCATCGTCTGAACTTGCAGAAAGTAACAGCAACAAGTCCACTGATGGTGCAAGTGCCCAAGATAAGCCCAACAGTGCCCTTTCTGCTGGTGCAAGTAGTACTGCTGCCAGTGCTAAAACAGCAGCCAAGCCTGTGGGAAGGGGTGGTGGGAGGGTACGGGACTACACGGTTCTCCACCCTTCCTGCCTGTCAGTGTGCAATGTCACCATCCAGGACTCAATGGAGCGGAGCATTGACGAACTGGTCAGCCTCGCTCCCCCAGCTGACCTTGGAGAAGCAGGGCAGATGAAGAAGAAATCAGATACACCACCACCCAAACCTACTAGGTAAGGGTGATAGTTCTGTGTCTTAAAAGCCACATTGCAGGGAGAATTCTCAAAATACTATGTTCTGAATTCTTATTTAAACAATTGTAGCCTATCCACCATTGCTAATTACATGGATGGGTGACTTGAGTATATTTTCTTGTGTCATTCAAGATTTTGTTTTTGTAGTAAATATTTTCAGGTTAAATATTTATTACCGTGTATACACGATACCATAAGGCAGCCATCATGTGGTAGGTTAGTAATTTAAATATAATAATACATACTACCTTATATCTTACTTCATTGTGTGCTCATACACACTTTGCTTCATCTCTCACTAGTACTGGGTCTTATAAAAATGTTATTCATTCATATTCTGAGGAACAAAGTGCAGACGCTACTGAAGTTCAGGTTTAATAAAGATTTCATTGGCACTTAGATTATGCTTTCATGTATCGTATTGTTATACAGTATTGGCCAGACTTTTGCTCTGAAAGAATGTGCTTTACCTTGATGTGTCCCTGGCTTTAAAATTCAAAGTTTCGGGTCATACTTTGAAGTTTGATATGTTCTTGCGCTTTCATTTCATTGCTTTTGAGAGGCAGGTCAGATTGAATCACCAGTGGCAAGAGAGGCAGCAGGGAGTGAACCTTTAGTTTGTTAGATTAATGTTAAATCCCCTCTAACAAGTCAAAATGGCAGATGGTGGCAAAAATGTGTGCTCTGTCTGTGTCATTGTGTGTGTGATCTCATCTCATGTCAGCCATTTATACGGAATTAACTTGATAAGAATTATTTTTAAACTAAACTATTGACATCAACTATTTGGAGAAACGTGCATTAGTGTTTGTTCTATATTGTAAAGTCTACAGTTTTTTAGATGTCTCTAAACAGTAACATTTATTGACAAAAAAGCTTTCTATTCACTCAGGTAAGTAATTTTAGGCACCCACTTTGAAATCCCATTTTCTTTTCTTTGTTTCTACAAAAGAGTTTTTTCTTTGTCCTGCTTCAGTTTCTATCTCCTTTGAAAAATCCCATAAGGCACAATACTTCAAAACAAAATAATCTAAAAAAAAAAATATTCTTCTTGTTTGTAGGTTCAGACCCACACAGACAAAGACCAAGAAGACCAAGACCGAGACCAAGCTAGAGTTCTTTGGCTTTGAGGACAAAGAGGACCAGGAGGGGGAGGAGGGTTCAGAAGCTGGCAAGAGTAGCTACAAGATCAAGTACTTTGGCTTTGATGACCTGAGTGAGAGTGACAGTGATGATGAGAGCTCCCAAGCCAAAGAAAAGAAGGCCAGGAAGGCAGCCGCAGCCTTAGCTGCTTTGAGCTCCAGCGTGGATAGCCCTCATACCAGTGACTCTCAAGACAGTCATGCTAGCAGTAATACAGGTAAAAGCAGTCCTTAAAAACAGATCTGGTGTTGGTGTAATTGTCATTTTATTGCATGATCCAATGTAACGACATAAACTTCAAACCTCTCTTTAAATTAGAAGTGCTTGGATGACCCACTTTGGTTAATATTCCATCCATTTACAAACTCATGCTTTTTTTTTTTTTCCCTTTAATCATCAACAATCTGGTTTATCCAGCAGATGCCTTTGACTTTTCCGATGACTCAAGTCCTGGTGGTACCGAGGGCCAGAAAGCACGCTCAGGGAAGCCAAGTGACAAATCCAAGGACGTCGGCAGTGGACTGAAAAAGATTTTCAGTGGACCCAAAAAGGTATTTAAGCATGTTTTAAAATTGGCCGTGTGTTTCTTGGCTCGCTTTTCAACCAAATGTTTTCTTTGTCCTGTGCCATCCAGTGTCTTTGAATATTTGCCCATGAGACTTTTTTTTTTTTTTTAAACAACTGCATAGACAAGGGATAGGCACAAACCTTTTAACTGCAGTCTGATCAATCTAAGTGTCTCAGTACAAGTCATCTAGCACTTTTGATGACCTTACTCCTGACCAGGGTTTAAAGCAGGTCTGACACGTCTTGGCTTATTGATGTTTAGATGACATTTACATAACAGAATGCCCAGCTTGTCTGAAAATAGCCTGAGATAACGAGAGTGAGGAGAGCATCAGAGAAAAATAGAGCAAGTGTAAGAGGCTCGACTGAAAACTAAATTTATATGGTTGTCATTTTATGTGATCCAATTCTGTGATTCAGCAGTGATGCAGGTTAGAACTACAGTCAGAGACTTAAGGCATTGAACTGTGATGCCCAGGGAATAACTTTTGACAGCAGTCTCATTTGAATCCCATAAATGTGCGTTCAGTAGCATGCATGGGTTTCCACTTTGAAGGGGATTTGGATATTACCTCTTCATCAGGCACATATTTTCTCATAACTCTGCTTTGATTTGTAATGCTGTGCTGTTTTGTGTAATGCCCACATTTTCTCTCTTTATCTAGATCATGTTTTGAAGTGGCTTTGGGTTATTTGTAGTCTGTCTTACTAATTCTGTGTAGTTATTCTTTCTACTTCCTACATTGTCTTTGTACGATATAATTGAGTTTCACAATCTGTCATTTTCAGGAAATGTTTTGTGCTGCTTGGGGACTGTTGTGTTCTACACTGAGGCTGCTGTTGTCTTAGTCTATCAACATGAATTCAGCATGCAGTGTTTATGGGTTCAGTTCTGCTCATTTACAGCTGGAACGTGGTATTCTTTAGAGAATAAAATATTGGCATATAGGTTGTTGTTGTTGTAATTTTTTTAATTTATTTTTTTTAAACTGTCATCACTGAAATGCACCAATCTGAAAGCACCATCAGTATTTTCTTATGCCAGCTGTTAGTAATCACTAAATATGTGTATCCGTTTAGTTAACTGACAAATTTTTAAGTTCTTGCTGTGTTTCAGTCTCCTGCTAAAGCTGTGTACAATGCTCGCCACTGGAACCAGCCCGAACCTGAAGAAATGCCTGTGCCTCCAGTCTCTCGATCTCAGACTGCTCCGGTAAGATACTGTATTTTGCCTGTAGACTGTAGACTGTTAGTAAAAGATGGACAGAATGTGGCATCATCTATTAGCTTCTTAAACCTGCATTTTGAAGCCATAATATTTGTGTTTTAGCTGCTGGTATGTTGACTTTGTTGATGTAGAGACCATATTTAGGCCAGTTGGTGGGGTGCTAAATCATCAGCTGATCCTAGCAAAGCACAAACACGGGTATCTGCTTATTAACAGAATTATAATACTTGAATTTCAATCACTGAAACTGAATATCAAACTTTTCGGATGGGCTGTGCCACCTGGCAAGCCATATTACTCATCAGATAAGTACATTAAAAATGCTTCAAAAGTTCAGTCTAGTCCAGTTGAGTACTGAAGGTAAAGTATTGCACAAAATCCACTGTAGCTAATGTTAGCACGCCTTTCAGTTTTAAGCTATAATAAAATGTCAATGTGAGCTATTAAAAAATCAGATATTATGGGGGAGGAAGTTGGCTATGTAGACTAAATCTGTTCTTTGTGCCAGGTGTTCTTTTCATGGCTGAAGCTAGGCATTTTAAAATACCACAAGTCAATCACACATTGATTAATTTTGGAGCCAAACTCAAATTGCTATAAGAGAAGCCACAGTTTTTTTTCCCTCGTCTTAATTTTTCAGCAAGGTTACTGCTTGGTTTACTTGTCAGGAACTGGAACAAAAATGTAAATCTGTCATTGTGAGTAAAGAGTGTATTTGTATGTTTAAAGTTCTCATTAGGGTGTATACATTCATTTTGCACAGAGAGGGTAAACACTATTACTGGGTTATTATGTAAAGAAAATGCTATTAACTAGCGCCATTTATTTGTGTTTGTGTTCTTAATGTCCACATATTAGGATACTGTTTACTGGTCTCTTAGTAGTCAACAATTTCTGTATTAATTGCTCTAATTAGTATTGCTGTTCAAGTGAAATTACTTTTCCAGGCAAGTGAAGTTTGCTTGTATGTTTTGTATTGAATTACCCCAATGGAAATAATGTTTGTTTAGAGACTAGCTAATCAGACTCTGGCGACTGGGATTTAAAAGTTATTGTTAACTTTGCACTACCTCGTCTGACATCTGTTAACAGCACTTATTAAAGACTTGTGTGGTTAACAGACTGTTCAGCTGTGGTAAATCTTGTGGACATGTCATTAAACAGATTTTGTTGCTTTGGTATGAGCCCCGTTTCTCAGCTTCTTTTTTGTCCTTAGGCTATTTTATCGAGCAGCAGCAAGGACAGCAACTCCCATAAAGATGACGGCTTGTTCAAAGCTCCTCCACCGCCACCCAAAGTCATTAAGTCAGAGACCATCCCCACACGACTCAACCAGGATATTGTCACAGCACTCAAATGCAGAAAAGAAGACAAGGAGGTGAGTCCAGGTTACACAGATTTGCTGAGTAACAGCAGTTGTTAGATAAATCTTTCTGATCAGTTTTTACTTCACATTTTGTTTGCTTGCCAGTATGAATTACCCCTAGCCCCCCCTTTTCCCCCCTTCCTTTTTAAACACTCAGCCAGTGAAGGGTTGGCATTCATTTGATGTGTGCCAGTGCTACTCCCATACAGCCTGTGTCATTTACAGATGGGCCTTCTGGCCCCAGATCAGGCTGTTAGCCACAGATCCCCTGAGGTTAAATGGCTTCAGCTACACTAAGCTGTCACCACACACTGATTCTGTTATAAACCCAGGTCCTCCATCCTGTGTCGTGCTGAGCCCCCTCACAGTGTGACTGCTGATATAGATATACATACAGTGTCAACTGCTGATCATACTGACCTGAAGCTTTTGCTGGCTGTGAAACCAATAGAGGAATTTAGAAATGTGAGCAATTTGCTGTGTGTGTGTGTGTGAGCAATTTGAGGGTCTGGACAGATGCAGTGCTTCTCAATTAGCTACAATTAACCCCATTTCCCTTACTACCAGCTGTATACTGTGGTGCAGCATGTGAAACACTTCAACGATGTGGTGGAGTTTGGAGAGAATCAAGAGTTCACAGATGATTTTGAGTACCTGGAGACGGGGCTCAAGAGTAGTCAGCCGCTCAACACAAGATGCCTTAGGTAAGTTTAATAACCAGCTGGGAATTTTTCTTTGTTGTGTTGTAGAGGAACATTTCTATATTTGGTCTGATTTTAATTTCTTTGTTGTGACTTGCTAAATGTTACTTAGTTTACAAAGTTCAGTGACTGGTACAAGCATATGCCAGTTAATATTTCATAAAAGTACCTAAAACCAAAATTCATAAAGTAAGTTATTATTCTTGCAACAAAGTAGTAGGAGGTAGAAAACGCAGAGTTAATACTTTAAAAACAAGCACAGATGATCAATTTTAATTGAATTGCACTCCAGCCCAGAGACTTCATGTGTAGCTAAAGTTCTCAATCATTTATGTCCCTTTGCATTTGCTCGCCTCCCTTCCACCGTTGTGCCTCAGCCTGTTAATCACATTTTACTTCCAATTGTGATTTTTCACTTGCAGCGTTTATGAATAATAAAAAAAAAAATATCCAAGATTAAACTAATATTGTTCTGCGTTCATTTTCACAGCATTGCTCTCTCATTGAAACCATGAAAAAATAATTATTGATCATGTGTCACTGATTAACTAAATGTGATAACAAAATCACATTTAGTTAAAACATTGAAACTATGATGTAAATCACACTTCTTATCCAATGTTTTCATAGGATTTAAGTGATTTTATTCATAATTTAAACTAGAAATGCAGTACAGGTAGTTAATGTGTGGCCATACACCACACCCAATCCGATATTTACATTATGTCTGGGCTAATATATGTAAAACATTAGCACTTCTGAAGGTGTCTCACACCTGGGACACCAACAAGTTTTCACTGTATGTTTACAATGTTGTACATCAAACTGGTCAAGTAATGACTGAAGAGCTTCAAATAACTGTCATAATGAGTTGAGATGATGATGATGATGATAATAAAATTATAATTAACTATAATAATAAACTAAATTAGTTTTACATTGTATTTTTTTTTCGTCCTATAGTCTTTTTTTTGTATTTATTTGTTTTTACTTATTGCTACCTATTGAATAAATTGGACATTTTTTTTTTTATTTGTGATATATGAAGTTACAGAATTAGAAAGGTGATGTTTAAGTCAACACTGACATTTCCTTACACATAAAAGAATCATTCCCAGTCTCTTTCTCACACTGAGAAAAACAGCTTAATAATTTAATGCTTGCATTGGATCCATGCTGTGCATCAGCAGAAAGCCAAAGTCAGGCTGTTGTTGTTTTATACCATTAGAACATTGGATTGATGCATAGCATGGGCAACATTGAAGCCTTAGTCTTTAAATCTTTCCCTATATTTCTTTAGTTTGCCATTTGTGACATTTTAATTTAAAAGTAGGCTGATTTCATTGTCATAAATCTATCTTTAACATTCCCTCTATTCTCCACTTTCCTCCCTCATTTCTCCAGTATAATCAGCCTGGCCACACGGTGTGCCATGCCCAGTTTCAGGATGCACCTGAGGGCAAGAGGGAAAGTCGCACAGGTCTTCAAAATGCTCAACGATGCTCCACAACACCCGGTCAGTCAAAGTTTTGTTTTTAATTAATTATTTTTTTGTCACCTCCTGCCACAATCTCTTTCTATCATCTCCCTTGAAGTTTTGACAGATGGTAATACAATGTTTGAATAACTTGTGCTTTCACAATTTATTTTGTGACATGAACCATTACTTTTCCATCTAAGATGAAGTGTTGAATCACGAGCCCTGTTTCTTCGGTATTAAATTATCAAAATGCAAGAAGAGTGCAAGGAGACCTCAGTAGTTATTCAAATGACATCCCAGGGTTAGATATGCACACGTATAAATAGGTTTGTGATTTTATTTTTTGCTCAACAAGTAGGTTTTCTGTTGTTAATGTAGTGTCTTAAAATATATTAGTCTTTCCTTTAAATAAGCGAAGAGCTTGTGGTGGGTATTATGTTTTTATGATATGGCAGTATTTGTGACCGGATGGACCTTTTTTGATGTCAGTTTGTCTTAATCTTTATTTTATTTATTTCTTTTGTGTGTATTTTCTGTTTTTCTCTTGGTGCTGTTTTTAACATATTCTTTGTATTCTGGTTGTAATCCTTGACTGAATAGCACTTTGAATCAACTCATGTTGTTTTTATATATATCTAAGTATAAATTTTGTAATTTTGAGAACTATGTAGTGAAAGTGACACACAATAAGCTTTTTCTTACTGATCCAGAGCTTTCTCCATATGATCTACACTGCCTGCACCCCTTTGTAAAACCTGATCTGTCATTTTATCAGAACCTCGCTCTGTGCACGGCTGCACTGATGTACATTTTGAGCCGGGATCGTCTTAACATGGATCTGGACAGGGCATGTCTGGAGCTAATGATCAAGCTGCTGGAACTAGACCAGGACTACTCGGGTCACCAGGATCAGCTCACAGCAAAGGAGATGGCAAAGGTCAAAGAGAAGATCAGGAAATTGTGCGAGACTGTGCACAACAAGCACCTTGACTTAGAAAACATCACGGTAGGTTGTCCATCAATAAAGAGATCATAACATCATCACATAACTGGTGAATCTTGGATTTAATCAGTAACCACAGTCTCTTGTTCATATATTTATTGAATAAGCAACACTATGTACATTTTTAAACTACTTTAATGGAAAGGTTTTTCATAAAAATATAATCTGTCAGTCTGACCTCTTTGTATGCACCCCCTTCTGCATGCAAATACACTAATCTTACTGCAGCTCAGCTGTCAGTTTTGACCTGTCACAACTGATCGACAATATTTCAGTCAGAAAAGTTGCTGATTTGATAAAATGACAGCATTAATATTACATATGCTTTACTACCTAGTAATGTTTTCTTGGTGAACTGGTTTATATTTCTTCTTATCAAGCTTAATTAGGGGGGAAAATGTGTGTTTTAGTGTAGACGACTTTTACAATAGTGGGTTTGTAATACAAGCATGCATAAAATTCCAGTGATGTTTTTTTTAAACATGCTTCTGTCCTCTATCCCTGCAGACAGGGCACCTTGCCATGGAGACACTTCTGTCGTTAACCTCCAAGAGAGCTGGTGATTGGTTCAAAGAGGAGCTCCGGCTACTGGGAGGCCTGGACCATATTGTTGACAAAGGTGGGTGTTGGATACTAATGTGCTCAAAGCCATGCTGTACAGTGCATATGTGTATACCTATGCAACGATTTTGTTTGTCACGGTTTGTAATTGCCACATGTCGTGTGTGTTGCATTGCCACAGTGAAAGAGTGTGTTGACAACCTGAGCCAAGAGGATGACAAGGAGAACCTTGTAGCATCTTTATGGGGGGCTGAGAGGTGTCTGAGAGTGCTTGAAAGTGTAAGTACAGTTCTGTCAAGTTGGATTCTCTCTTGCACCAAAGTCACACTAGAGTGAGCCTCAAGGACAACAGTAATTGAGTACTAAGCTGTGAATTGGCTGGTGACCTTTGTTACCCGATTAAGTGCCTCTGCTTAAAGCACTGAATGTGTCTTTATCAGCTATATCTTAAAATGCCATTCAGCTTTCCGAGCTAAACATAAAGGGTCTCCCTTAATTTTGTGTTTCTTGTCTTGTTTTCAAGGTTCTTGGTGTACTTTTCCCCTCTATTGATTTCATTTCTCTTTCATCTCCTGTCAACAGGTTACAGTGCAGAACCCTGAAAATCAGAGTTACTTGATTGCCTACAAAGACTCTCAGCTTATTGTCTCCTCTGCCAGGTGAGCACCAGCTACTGCTTACAGCTATTATTGACTGTCTACAGACATACTGGGACACAGTGGCTATCGTGACAACAGGTCCTTTTCACTTTGTCTCTTTTACTTTTTGTAAGATCATTTTACTCATCATCACCTCGGGGCAATTCTAAAGCTTCTCATGCCCATCAAAAACAACATTAGGGCAAATAAAAATAATCCTAGGATAATAGATTTGGATAAAGGTAACCACACCGATAACCAGGTCTGTGGTTTCTAAAATTGATAGCAAAAGTTACATCTTAGTTTTAACCATGGATTCTTCTTAGTTTGCATTCATGAACACAGTATATCGAAGATCAATTGTGCTCAAGCTCGTTGCACTTTCTGCATTTAGGATTATCTTTCCACTCTGCACTTTAATATTTTTCTTTATTTCTGTTATGTCACTTTTTACTTTCTGTCAACAATATCTTTTTCTTACTTTTATCAGAGCTTTGCGATACTGTGAGGATATGATCCAGCGGTACAGCAGGGCATTAAACAACACCTCTCTGTCTTCATCGGCTGCTGCACTGCCTCACTGCAGCTTCACAAATGTGGGAAAGGCGGTGGAGGACTGTATGAGGGCTGTTATTGGAGTGCTGCTCAACCTTACCCATGACAATGGTATTCTCATTCCTTTTTCTTTTCTTATACTATTTATGGAAAACTGCAAAAACTCAATTTACTGTAGTTTTTTTGTTTGGATTGTAGTTCTATAAATATACAAAGATGAAATGGCTCATTGTGTACTTCTGTACAAAATGAATATATTCGTGTTAATGTGGTCAGCTAGAATTCAGTTGTATCTTGTATGATTATAGTCTGTACCGTGAGCTATAATATTCAGGTGCTTAGCAGGGAATCATGTTGACATGTGTGAGCAGAGGTTAATAATAAGGTTATTTTTGCCTACAGAGTGGGGAAGCACTAAGACGGGTGAACAGGATCAGCTAATAGTGACTGCTCTAAATTGTGTCCTTCAAGTCCCACGCTACATCCCCCAGGAGCAGCGATTTGACGTGCGTGTGCTGGTAAGGTTCTCTTCAACAACAGAAAACATCTTCGCAACGGCACAGTTGCTGACACGCTGTTTGGTAAGTTTATGTATGTATGTGAATGTCTCATTTGTGTATTCTGTGGTGTATACCAGGGTCTGGGTCTACTAATTAACCTTGTGGAGTACAGCTCCAGAAACCGCCACTGTCTGGTGGACATGGAGTACAATGTCGACGACACCTGTCTGGAAGACAGCCTCATGCAGCCTGCTGACCCAACGCAATCTGACACATTGGCAGAGTCAGCTGAGACTCAGGCAGATACGGCTGACAAGCCCAAGTCCTGCGGTGCTTTGGCTGCCCTGGTGAAGGTAGGAACTGTGCCAGAACTCATACATCAATATTTTAGCAGTCACTGGATGTGGCTCTCTTTTGTCTTTTTGTTTAAAAAAACAAACCAAACCCCCACAAAACAATAGTTTAATACAGTTTAAAGAGCTGAATACATCTTTCCTATTCTTAATTTAAGCAGAAACAAAGTGATTGGGTGTTGTGTTGCAATTTCTTTTGTCTGTATCATAGAACTCGTGAACCACTCATTTACCTGGTAACACATCTTTCTCGGGAGTGTTAAACATCTCTTCACTGCTTTAAATGCACACCTCTGTTTGCTCACAGTATTAAGTAATAAGCAAGTGTAAGTAAATGCTTGCTTGTTTGTGGATTAACATTTCAAAATTAGGTTTTTATTTAGGTTTTTCTTTTTTAATCAATGTCACTGCAGCCAGAGTTCTTGCAGATTTTCAAAAAGTCTGGAAACTTTTAAAGAAAAAAATGGCAATTAACCTCAAAATTACTTTTCATGCCCAAGTATTACAGGCTAGTTTCACAGTATTTGGCATGCCTATTTGCTTCCTAACTTTGCCAAGATGAAATACCTTTGCTGTCAAGCTAAACTGCCACTCTTTTATTCCCTTTGAATTATGAAAAATTTGCTGTGTTACTTGGCTCCTGTTTTTTGGCTTGTGTTTGGAGTTCACATCTGTTTATTTCCCCTGGAATCCCAGCTCTTCCTTGAGAGGGAGCGTGCTGCCATCCTGGCTGAGGCAAAGACTGACGACCTCATCAGTGAGGCCCCCAAACCGGCACTAGACCAAAGCGGAGAGTGGCAAGAGACATCAGGAGAGATCCAGTGGGTGGCATCCGAAACAAATGACAGCCAACCCGAGAAGAAAGAAGAGGAGGATGAAGAGTTGGACTTAAATAAAGGTAGATATTTTGGGGTTTGTGCATATATGAGGAGCTGTTTGTAGCTTTGAGTAAAATTACAATCCAAATAAATGCTGACTCAATTTAAGCATGAGTTAATAATATCTGCAATAAGGATGAAGATACCAGTAACTATAAAGCTTTGAAAAATATCCCTATTAAGAATTCATTAACCGAATCTCTAATAAGGCTATTAAGGGAGACCACACTTGTCTTCAATAACAAAAACTTGTTTTTAAAACTAATTTATCCAACATTGCTCAGTTCTGGCTTTTCAAATGACATTCTCGCTGAATTTTACACACCAAATGATTGGGGGTGAGGAGGGGGTAGATTCACAACATTTATCCATAATGGGAATAATTTCATTTATTAATCCATTCATCTTAAAATTCTGAGTTTTGTGTATAAGCTGTGTAAGAAATTGTGCAGACAAAGGAAGGGCAGTTTCCTTTGAGATGACATTTCCAGTTTTTCTTTTTAATGTTTCCCAAAGTTTTAAAACTTCTAGATCGACATGGAGAAAACTTTTTCTTTTTTTTGAACTCGTAGATTCCTGATCTTTAAATTACTATGGGTTAGGATGGCCAGGTCGCACCCGTGCACATCCACCCAATATTTTAAAAATATGTCATTGATTATTCTCTGTCTGTGTCTTTGGTAGGATTTTATCTCGCTGCATCACTTTTTTTTTTTTTTCCCAAAGAAAGGAAAATTGTTAAAGAAAAATCAAAGTGCTGTCTTCACAAGTTAAGCTTGTTTATAAAAGCCTGAATATAACACATAATTTTCAAATTGCTTGCTCTTAGTTTTTATTTATTTATGCCATTTAAAAAAACAAAACAATGATTTTTATTGAAAATAACATGGGAACCCCATAAGTATATCTGGGGGGGGGGATTGTTACAAGTCTCCACCATACTTTCTCTGGTCATTGAGTGATGTTGTGTCAGTTTGTCATGCAAGATCAACAGCTCTTGTTGTTTTGCCTTCAATGTTCTTCTCAGGCTTTGATGTAGAGTGCTGCCATGATTTTTGGCAAATTGACTTCTACACTTTAATCTGTTTAGCTTTAGCCTTGATGCTTTTCTCAGCTGCGTCGTTAGTTTCTGCCACAGCGCATGCTTTGCATCATAACAGGCTTTGCTAATGAATAATGAAACCTGTGTCCAGCTATTGTTACAGTTGATTAGTTTTTGCAGCTCCATTGAAGTTTAGGTTGCGAAATACAAACCTTTGTTCTTTAGTACTTGCTAGTCCTTTGAATGTGACCTCCATGAGCACTGTAAAACAGGAGTTAATGTTACTCTTGTGAACATCATGGACTCATTGTTTTTAATGCTGTGTAGAAGTGTTGGGTGAGCTGATCAGTGAATTACAGCTAAATATATATTGGGAAACCTTGTCTTTCTCCTTTGTGGTTACTGCAGCTCTGCAGCACGCAGGCAAGCATATGGAGGACAGCATTGTTGCTTCATACACAGCCCTGCTGCTGGGCTGCCTCTGTCAGGGCAGCCAGGTAAGAACCGGTGCAGATTTATACATTTTGTTTTGTCCAGATCTTTAAAAAAAATCTATAATATGTGTTGTTGCTCACTTCCTTTTTTTGCCATCCTCAGATTAATGTGACTACTGTGAGAGAAAATCTACCTAAAGGAGATTTCTCCATCATGACAGAAATGCTGAAGAAGTTCTTGAGCTTCATGAACCTCACTGTGAGTGTGACTATTCAGATCAGCCCTCTGTTATCAGTGTTACGTGATGATGCATGTTGAGATTGACGAAGTTTAAAATGATCTACAGTTATGCAAATACATGATGAATTATACAGGCTCAACAAATCAAAGTGTTTTTCTTAAAAAACAAACAAACAAAAAATACTTATATTTTAGTGACAGTGTAGTGAAAATACTGACACTGAAGGTCTTCGTCCTTTTTTTTTCCCCTCCTCCTAACGCCTCTGAGTGTTGATGCAATCCTTGGCTTCAGGCAAATTAAACTGAAGATACAAAAAGCCGTTTAATTGGACCCATTGAGCAAAAGCACATTTTTGTGCAGTGAAGTGGCTTGGATGAAATAAACATTCTTGAGGCCCAGTAATTCTGTACAATACCACATTTTCCCTTTTAGTTTCAAATAATTGCAGTTTTTCTATAGCTCAGTTCAGCTCCTTTCAGAACCCCCTAGAAAGTGAGTGAAATGCTGAGCCTTTATTTCTGTTTATTAATGAAATGACTTAGGAATTCAAAACATTTGAAAGATGAATAAATGAAAGCCTTTCTGATTGTTGCTCATCTTCCAAAAAATAAAAAGCTTATAGTAGCACTTGGCTTTTATGAAGTACTACTTCTTTATAATACTAAATGTATTCAACAGATTATTAACAATTCAATATTTTTTTATGTCCAAGAGGCATAATCGAAATGATAAAATTTGCAAAACATAATTTTCAAATAATTCAAGGATTCCTGTGATGCTAGCACTACCACGCCACAGATGTGTGTTTTGCAGCAGCTTTGATTGTGACACATCCTGTCAGAGCTGAAGATTGGAACCATCTGTTTCATAAACATCCCCTTTGAACAGAAGCATCCTGTTATCATCAGTGTTTGCATCGAGACCTCACAAGTAAAGTTGTTGGTATCCTCACACACTTGTTTTTGTTTTTCCTGTTCTGTCTCCACACAGTGTGCAATGGGCACCACAGGACAGAAGTCCATCTCACGGGTCATCGACTACCTGGAGCACTGTTAACAGACAGCAAACTATCGAGCTCTTACTCCGACTGCACATTAAACGGTTTCCAGGTTACTCTTGTTCTCCACTACCCATTAGAAGCCACAAGGGGCCATTGGAGTCTTAGCAGCATTCTCTTGACTTCACCTGATCAGCAGATGTTGCGATCACTCTAAACTCTGAGGAAAAAAGGCATACACTGACATGTGCGTAAACACACGCATACAGATATACACAAGTTTCACTCCCTGTCTGGAGCACAACCCGAACCAAAGCCCTGCTAGCTGACAGACATGCAGACAACTTCAGTTCCACTCGGCTAACAGCCCATTTAGAGTCAGATCCAGATTCATCCTCAGGTGAGAATCGGGCAGACGCGAGGCTACATCCCCGTAATCCGCGGAAAGTTAAACGAAGCAGACGTCTTCACACATCGTCCCGAGATGTGTGACGGTAGCAGGCCACTGAGGAGGAGTCTCCCGTTTGCTGCCGGGTCTTGATTTCTGGCTGCTTAGCTGGAGTGTGAACCACTGAATCAAATTTTATGGATCATTACATTTTCTTCTGTGCGTGTCCACGTCCAAGCCAAGGGTGAAATCATAGATTAGCATGAAATCATTTTCACAGACGTTTGAATGATGTGTCTGTACGTAAAACCTGTATGGAATGATTTTTGAATGCAAAATCCCATTGACTTACACATTTGCAATTGGCTTGAATGTTTAAGGGAAATCGAATTTCTAGCTTATTTTCTAAGCTTTTCATTTTGTGCCGAGTAATTTTTGGGAGCTTGATTTTTGTAGGCTTTGGCTCATTATATTTTTAGATTTTTCTTTTTGCCTTGAGGGCATTTCTCTACCAAAATTATGAGTTACTGTTAAAGAAATCAGGACTGCGTGACATACTGACTTTTAATAGGATGTCCGTTATTTGACTGGTGACGGCACTCGGAAAATTACGAGCTTTTCTAAAAGTTAGAATTCTTCTCAGCCGTTGTCTGTTTGCTCACATTTTAGTTTGTTTAGATTATTTAAAGTTCATTTAATTCAGCCGTGTATAATTAGAGTATGCATTTAAACTCACTGGTATAACGTGATGGATTACTCAAAATTATGATTGTTGTGCTTCCTTTATGTTTGTAATGAAGTTATTTTTAATGTATTTAATTTAATGCGTTCTCCTCTTGTGTAAAATGCAAAGCCTACGTAATGAGATCCCAGTTGTGTCCAACATCGGCTCATTATAATCCACCCCTTGTGATACAGCTGTGTGGCTGGGCACAGCACATCTGAGTGGCTAAATTTATGCTTAAATTGTAGTTTTTAAACATCAATCACTAAAATATTATGCACATGTTGATCAACATAAGTGGGATGGGGTTAGGGGCAGAGATGGGCAGTAACGCGTTACTGTAATCCGATTACTTTTTTCGAGTAACGAGTAAATAAGGGATTACTATTGCAAAAACGGTAATTAGATTACCGTTACTTTCCCGTAGGAACACTGCGTTACTAAAACCGTGATTTTTTTTTTTTTTTTTTTTTTTTTTTTTTTTTTTTTTTTTTTTTTGCGAGAATGTCATGACAGTGACGTAAGCGAGTGCGACGTTCGTGACAACAGCTGTGTGCAGATCAACAATGGATCATATATTGAGTGTGGGAGAGAGTATGAGCGTGCAGCGTTTAAAGCTTGGAAGTACTGACCTTACTTTGAGTTTGATTCCATAAAAAGTGACAAAAACATTAGCGTTCATCGTGCGTGGGAAGAAAACTTCTTTTTACAGCGAAAAAAAACCCTAAACTTCCAAGCAAGCACCGAGTAGCTACGACGTAATGAGAAACTCACAGAGAAACTCGCGGATTCTTCCACTGACCACTGCGGCACACCTGCACCAGGGTAAACCTCCGCCTATGCCACTCCTGCTTTACAGGTGAAAATAGAGCAACAGGACCGCTGAGTCTTTGACTTTATTTATTTTCTGCTGTGTTTTACTTGCATCTATTTGAAAGAGTGAGTGTAAACACAAAAAAAAATGTATTTTATGTGCTGGAATGTGCAGAAAATAGGTTTAAATATTAAACAAATTTCTTCCAGTCAGAGAATGTTACATATAATTAAATTTTTGCTTGATGCATAAAGTTAAAAGATTAAAACTGATAAAACAAGTTTTAAAAAGAGACTTTTCCATTTGATAACATTTTGTATGATGGATTATGCAGAAAAAGTAGAATTGGGCTGAAAGATCTATCGCTTTATCACCTATTCAGGTTGTAAATTGTGTTTTTAAAAAGTAACTAAATAATTAATTACTTTTGAAAATAAGTATTCAGTAAAGTAATGAGATTACTTTTTGGGGAAGTAATCAGTAATTCGTTACTGATTACTTTTTTCAAGTAACTTGACCAACACTGGTTAGGGGAGTCTAATATTTTCCTGTGTCCAGCCACAAGCAGCTTCATGTTTTTGCTCATGATATGTTTGCATTGGATAACATGCATTAAGCTCCCATTTATTTATTCTATATTGGTGTCATTTAAGCCTTGATGATGATGTTGACCTGATCCTTGGAAAAGCCTCTGTCTTGTACTGCTCACATGTACGATCACTGATTTGAATGACAGCCATACCTGTAAAAACGTTAGTTTTATCTGCTTTGTAGGGCTGCAGTGAACAGAACTGCAACTGCATTTTACTGTTAATCACTTTGAGAAAAAAAAAAAAAAATCTGGTCCGAATGTAAATACTCCTGTACATACCAGTTAATGGACATTTCAGATGCTTAGACTACTTTTTTTCCCCTGAAGCTGATATTTTTATTTTATACAATATTTCTGAGTTGTTTTAAAAACAAAAATTGCAGGAAGAGGAAAAAAATGTTTGTACCCCTTTCAAGGACATTGTCTTTGGTTACATGTAAATAGTTGTATCTCAAAAAAGAAAAAAAAAAGTTGCTACTTTCAGTACACTCCCTATGTGGTTTCTTCCTTCTATTGTTTTCTTTCATTCTGAGCAAGTTAAAAAATGTTATGTATTCAGAGCTACGGGAGGTGAACACTTTACTAAACACAAGTGGTGTTTAGCTTCCTTTTTGTATTCATGTATGTGTAGCAGCTGCTGAATGCTTAACTTTGTATCCCAGTTTGTGCCTGTGTGCGTGTGGATGTGCAAAACCCCCTGGATCTCGCTCATCCCTGACAAACTGGCTGGGATAGAGTGAGAGTCCAAAGCATGGTCACTATACTTAACAGCACTCAGCGGTGACAGTTTGTGAACGTGGCCCCTCAGCTTGACTGACTGCTGCATAATGGAAACAAAAGATTCTTGTTGCAGTTGCTAGCCAAGAGTCAAACTTACAAATAGCTTGGGGAACGAGGGGAATGTAGTGATATACTATCTGACAACACTGATTTCATACAGGCGACAGCTGTGTCAACCACGATTCAACAAACGCTGCCTCGAAATGTGAAGCGTCAGGAATTGTCAAGACAGGGAAACATGTTGAGTAAACATTGCACAGATAACGTGTAATTATGTCTTTATGTTTTGTTGCCCAACATGCAAATACATGATTAGATGCAGGCAGAAGAGCAGATTAAAATTCTAAAACACATGATTGCAGACAATGGGCACCTCTGCCTTCATCCGCCTGCTGTACATTATAGCTTTCATGGCAGTTTCTCAGTAGTGGGAGGTCAGAGGCAGAGAGAGCATTCCCTCTGTGATGATCGATGTGGCAAGGAAGTGGATGAGTAAACAAAGAGGAAAAACGCAGCATTTCCAATAGCTTAACAAGATTCGTAGGATGTCCTCCGCTGTTGGTGAATGTGAGGGAGGAGAAAAATGGGGAAAAGGAGAATGCAGAGGCATGAGATTAACGTTTCCAACTTGTCAGTCCAAACCCTCTCAGTGAGGCTGCGCAGCCTACGGCGAGCAACTACAACTGTTTTTTGTTTTTCTGTTTGTTTGTTTTTTTCCCCTTCCCAGCATTCATTCTTTCATCCCTCTCCATATCTGGACACATTTCCTCCTGGCTTGACTCGTTTGTCTTTTCAGCATCTCCCCTTGCGCACAGGCTGCTTTAGATTTTCAGAAACCGCTGTGTTCTGGTTTCTGCGGTTTTAATTATGGGAATTACTTCGGCAAAATGCAGCTTTTTTTTTTTTTTTTTTTTTTTTTTTACTCCTTGCGGCTCCATTTGATGCTTTATCTCACAGTTTGTTGTATGTGGAGGGAGTGAATAGGTGATTAGCTTGCAGGTGCAAGAATTGTTTTGTTTTTACAACTTCTTGACAAAAAGCAAAACCAAAAGGATTCAAGGCCGTAATGCCACTAGGTGGTGTGAGTACTCAGCCTCTGATCGCAGTGTCTGAATGGTTGAAGTAAAGTGCACACACCCACACGCACAAGTATCTTCTCATCAGTGGTGTTGTCTAAGGATTTTCCCCTCGAGCTGTAAGAACTCTGCTGTCTTTGGAGAGAGCAACGCGCTGGTCTCACTGATGCAGTCACGTGCATGCGTGCTCCGGAGGGAGGTGAAACATTTATGAAGAGGCTCTGTTGATGCTTTGCTGACCATTAGCGCCCCTGTTCACTTAAATCAAGCTGTCACATGAAGAAATCGTCGTACCACCTGTGCACCAACACGTGAAACTCAGATGGGAACGTGCAGACTCGTTCGTCTCCTCAGTCTGTGCAGCTGCAAGTGCTCCTCATGACAGTTATGTGGGTGAAGAAATGTTTTTAGAAAGACTCCTGCTTTCAGAGGTTTTATATATTTATTAATACATCGGTACAGCATTTCTAATGCGTGTTTTCACAGTTTTAATTCTTCAAAGATACAAACTAACTCACCCTACCTTTGTCTGAAGATTAACTGAGGCGTTTGGGCAAAGAGGAAATACTTGAAGAAGTATTCTAATCCAAAAACAAAAGTTTTGCCTTCAAACATTTCCTTAAGAAGTAGTACAAGAGTAATGTCATTGAGATGTAATTAAAGGATAAGACTGGCAATAGATCTCTTTTATTATTTTTTTTATTTAATGAGTTCATGAAAAAAAAAAAAAAAGATTCATCTTCTGAGTGCTCACCTCACAGAAAAAAGTCAGGACGTTAATAGATAACACTATGTAGCGAGTTTTACTTTAATTACCCCAAATGGGGTACTTGGTGAGGCATCTGTGACAGGCTTTCACACAGTTCCGCAGTTTTAAGTTGGAGTTTCCGAAAACTCTGAGTTTCCCTGTTGTAATTACAACTTGGAAGCTGGTGGGAATGTTATTTAGAGCTTTGAAACTCAATATAGTATTAATGTGGCATAAGCCCCAAGACAAATGGTTCCTACTGAAGATCTACATATTTAAAAATGACTCGAGTCTTGAGTAATTTACTTAACTGGCACTGAAGTTTTTTTTCAGCAGATATTAGTCTGCAAACTAAACTGCACTGAAACAGAATTTTTATGGTAGTATATTGCAGGTCTGGTTCTCTGGTACAGCTGGGTCCATAATTTTTTGGACAAAAGCTGAAGTTTTGCACCTTCAATCAAGATGTGATTAAAGGGCAGACTGAGTTTTAATTTAAAGGGTTTTACAAATATTTTTGCATTTACTGTTACTGTTACTGTCCCCCCTTTCATGGGCTCAAAATGAACTGGACAACAAACTGAACAATGGTTTAATATTTTAAAATCATGCTGGTTTTTAAACTCATGGTCAAAACTGCATTTCCTTCCCTCCCTCGAGGTGCTCTAAGTCGTTACTACAGCCACGTTCAGTTGCTGTTGGTTTTTTAAAATTCTTTCTTCATAGAGTTTTGTATTTAATAACTGAGAAGCACTCTCTGTTGGGCTTTCTTTGCCTTGAGAAACTCTTGGGTTGCTTTTGCTATACGTTTTGGATCATTATTCATTTGCAGGTTTTGTCCTGTCAGTTTTTGAGTATTTGTCTCAGTCTGAACGTCAGGTCGAGCAGAGAGCAGCTGTATATGCTTATAATACTGCCTTCACCATGTTTAATAGATAATGGTGGCATGCTTTGGATCATAAGCAGTTCCTTAGTTTCCGTAGTTCCGTAGTTTTCCATCATTCTAGTACAAGTTAATCTTAGTTTCATCTGTTCAAAGGTTATTTTTATTAAATTTTTAATTTAATTAAACTGTGCAGACTCCTGTAGATGTTTTCCAATCTGATCTCAGCGGGCCTTGTTTATTCAGAAGTTCACATGATGTTTCTTTGCTTTTTGAATTTTCATTTCCATGATGGCATCTCTTGGTAGTAGACCTTGACAATGATACACCTCCCTCCTCCAGACTGTTCTTGACTTGGTAAGATGCTGTAAAAAAAGTTCCTTCTTAACTTTTGAAATATTTCTGCTATCATGCACTTTAATTCTCTTCTGCTGTTTTTCAGGCCCTTTGGTGTTGCTCAGCTGGCCAGAGCTGGCCTGAGGTATATTAATTATTTTGAAGAGCGGACTGGACTGTTGATTTAAGCAAAATTTTTGTCTCTGTCTCTAACAATATTATTTTGTTTTTTTCAGCCCAATGATGGGCTCCCTCACGTACACTGACATGTCCCCGGGCTACATATTTGAAATTAAAATGAAAAGAATATATAAATTCAACGCTTTGAATCAACTTCAGATATTATGTCTGCTTCATTTGTCATGAGGTAACAAGGGACAGACCTCACCTAGCCATGAAACTGCTTGTCAGTCAATTGTGCAATAAATTTTTGGCCTCTGGGGGTTGGTTCATAAAAATGGCTGTAATTACTAAACAGTTATTATTTTCATTTTATTTTATTGGTACGACCCCCCCCCCCCCCCCCCCCCCCCTGATTTTAAAGCTGCATGTCTGCCAATTTAAAATCCACAGTGGAGGTTCACCAAAGTACAAAAAAACTGTTTCTTTGTCCATCAAATTCTGGACCTAACTGCAACATTAATAACATCCTGAAATTGTTTTGTGCCCACATTTAATGCAATCGGACCAAATGTCCGCCCCAGTGTGTGGCTAACCGTTTTGTGCTTTTATTGTGGAGGTCTGTGTCACATTTTATGTTGGTTTACTGGATTATTCTTACGAAACATTTCAGGAGTCAGTCATTTGTTAAAGAAACAGTTACAGTCAAGTTAGATATAACATGTGTCTATAAATGCGGAAAAATTGTAGGAAGTAGAAATGGAGTGAACTGGAGTGCAAGTGTGTCCGAGCTGTACTTAAGGACAGTGTTGGAGTTGTTAACTTCTGCCACTGCTGTTAAAACCAACTCCCTCTCTCTTGTGCTCTCCAATTTATATGTCAAGACAGATTAAGTCAGAGGCTAAACACTGAAGCTGAACAGAGCGCATTATCTTGAAACTGCAGGGGAACCAAGAATCAACCCTGAGCATCACACTGTCAACTGAATGAGGAATTTTGCATTGGCCACAAAGCTGAGCCAGCACGCACTGATTTCTGTACAAGCCTGGGATTATTTAGCTTTCGCTACAAAGAGTTTATTCAAACAGTTTGTCCACTAGTGCCGCCCTATTGTGCTGCCACAGCAAACTGTGCTCTACAGCCTAAATGAATGCTTTCACCGGTGTCTTGTTTACTCACACGCACATTTGAAGGTACACACACCGTCAGCCAGGCCAGGCACATGAAAGAATACACACACCCCTGCAAACACCTCGCAATATAAGCACTGAACAAAGAGCCATCACTACGGCACATGTGCTGCATAACAAATGTGTAAACACAAATACATTCGCATTTTGTCCAAACAAACGCAGCACACAGATCACTCTCTGCTCATTCATAGCCAGGTTGTTTCTCTTGTCTAATCTCACTCCTTAAATCATTGAGTGGCAGAGCAGAAAGACTCACCAGCCCATCTGTATTCCTGGGTGTGCGTGACCTGCACTCTAACGGATGGGCTTTGACCACAGGCGAGCCAGATGAGGAGCAGAGCAGAGTAGTATTATAACTATCCCACACTGGCTCTGCCTTTTGCTATTCTCCACCTCCGGGCTCAGCCTTCTTTCTCTCTGTGCCGGCAGGGTGGAGCCTGATGAGTGTTGTGTGAGGTCGGCTGGGTTCCTGTTTGTGCATTTATGGCAGTCCATCTGTGTTAATGCGTTAGGGCAAGAAGCAGTTTGTGTGTGTATGTGTGTGGATATAAAAAGGGCATGAAGTTCTTCATCTGAAATGGCCATCACTGTAAGTTTCTTCAGGGTTTTGCATTAGCAATGGAGATTCTGCCTTTTTTTCTTTTTCGCACACATTATATAATAAGCAGACAGATATTAATTATTGATCATCATTTTTACTTTGGTTTATGTTGATTCAAATTTTTGCAAACACATTTGTCTTCAAATCCTAGGAGATTCGGAGGAGAGGCAAAGCATGTGGGTTGAGTTGCAAGAATGCTTTCTGAAGCCCAGTGTCTGTGCAACTGCATCAGATCCAAGATCATAAGGTCAGGGGAAAGGAATTTGTACAAAAATAGCAACTGGCAATTAACTTTCCCACAGTGAAAAACTGGCATCGGCCCGGCTATTTGTTTTTTATCATCACCCTATTATTACAGCTGTATTTTTGGCTTTATTTTTCAAGGCTGATGAAAGATGGGCAAAGAGGCAGAAAAGATCCCAGGGCACTCGGATTTGAATCAGGCATTGGCAATTATCAGTGTGTCTTATCTGAAATGTCATTATATTAGCAGAATCTTAGATTCCTAAATCTCCAATCTGCAGTGCTGTACTTATAATTTGTCATATGACGTACTACAGCACATTCATTTTCACTGTAGATAGTAGATAATAAGGTAGAACAGAGTTCTGTTTCCTTCAGCAGATCATGATTTGGGTCAGGTATTGCTGCAGTTTTTTAAAACCCACTCCTGTGATCCTGTTGCACTAATGTAAAGCGGAGATCTTTAAAACATGTATGCATTAAGCTCCAAAAACGCCAAGTGCAATACTTAAAAGCTGCAACCAGAGACTCAGGCAGATACTATAACCAGCAGTGTCTTTATTTCAGCACTTCAACAAAAAACCCAGTGCACACTTTGTACTCCCTGCCACCACCATTTTCCATTGAATACCTGCATGGTGCTCTCTCTCTTTTTCTCCTAAAAACAGCTAGCTTTATTCTTATGAACTATATATAAATGTAGTTCACCATAAGCTACATCAGTACACCTTGCATTGTATCTTGCATGGAAATAAAACTATTGTCCTGTAAAAATCAGGGCAATAAAGTAATTCTGATTAAACAGAAAAATATAAAATGTATTGTAGAGTTGATGACAACAAAAACAAAACTGTTAAAAGTGGAAATTACCCACAATAAGAAATAATAATGATTTTTATTTATCTCTCTCTCTCGATAGATAGATATAGATATATCTATATCTTTCATTCTTTCTTTACTCTCCCCTAGTGACACCACGATGTAGCGGTTAACACAATGATGTTCCCATTTCAAGATTGGGAAGAAATACAAACCCAGCCTCAGGGAGTCACAAGCTACTGTACTCCAGTGCTGGTCCCAAACCTGGATAAATGGCAGAGTTGCATCAGGAAGGGCATCCCTCATCAAGTCTCTGCCAAATCAAACATGCAGTTCCATCTTCTGTGGCAATCCCTTGGGAAATAAACCAGTAGCTGAATGTACCTTTTGTTGTTTGCTCTGTCCTGGCATTTTATTCTCAGGAATTTTCATCAGCCAAAAAGGTTTGCAGACTTGTTAGCTTTTCTGCCAACAGGACTGTGAGTTTGTTCGAAAGATCTACGTGTACCATGTATGACTTTCTCATAGTTATTTTTGAAAATTCTATTTTCAACAATTAACTATGCTGAAACACTGTTCTGTTTCTCAAGCTGGGATTAGTCATAAAAGACTGTGTCTTGCTAGGTAGAACTATTGATGCATCTCTAGCAAAACGGTGCAATGCAGCTTGTTTTTTGCACTCAAAACTAGGGATGGGTACCGGGCACCGGTTCTGACATAAACGGTAGTAACCACACCAAAAAGCAGCGCACATTTCGGTGCTTTATTTCCCCCTGAGCTGTGATACACTTCTAGCCAGTCATTTTACATTTCCGAGGATAGTAGGCAGGGCCAGGTACGTACGTTCTTTTAGAGCAGAGCTACAGATTAAAAATGCCCAAGGCAAAGCGGTCAAAAGTCTGGCTATACTTCACAGCAAAATATGCAAACTCAGCAGCCTGCAACAAGTGCTTTAAGCTGATACTGTGATACTGTCAAATCCGATGAAACACCTGGTGACGCATAGCGTTTTTTTTTTTGTTTTTTTTTTTTAAGCCGAGAAATGCACTGTATTTGATAGCTTGCTGCGAGACCTCACACCGAGCACATCTACTGCGGGTGGGTTGCCTGTTATCGGACTCGGATTTAGCAACATCCCCCAAAAACACAAAGAGTAGAGTCCTGGCCCCTAGCCCTGCCAGTGTAGCAGAAATGATGACGGATGATGATGATGGCAGCAGCAGCAGCCATCCTTCTCTGGGTCAGTAGCTTAATGTTGTTCGTGTGTAATTTACGTTGAGTAGGCTAACCACGTTATTACATTAATGCATGTAAGGTGAACTAGCAAGCCTCATCATAGCTACATGCGGCTGTCTTCTTGTTTGATGGCAGATACTTCCTTCACCCTGGCCAAAAAGGCTAAAATGACCAAAGAAAAAGTGGAAAACAGTTAAACATGAGAGGTTTTTGGACCAATTTTGTGTTCTCCATTCTTTAAGCACCGGTTTGAGCACCGTTTAAGCACCGGCACCGTTTCAAAAGTACCGGTTTGGCACTGGTATCGGATAAAACCTAAACGATACCCATCCCTACTCAAAACACAGCTGCTGTAGGTTCATGGATGGAGGCTTGTCAGTGCTCTGCGTATGGCTTATTTAGGCAGTCATAAAGACAAAACAGTGGCAGCGCAGATTACAAGTTTTACTGTTTACATACACTGCTGCCATCTTACATTGTGAAGTCGGTAGGGCTGTGCTGACTTTGTGAGTTGGGAGTTTGGCTTCCAGACTTCCAGAAAATTCTGACTGGGAACACAGAAATGACAACTTTCAACATCAAATGGAATGCACCAATAGTGACCCCCAATAGTCAACAACCCATAACCAAGGAGTCATGAAAGTAATCTGTGCTGTTTCATTAAAATGCAAATATATATATACAGACTGGGACAATTGGCATGTTTCACAGCAGCCATTTTTTACATCAAATAGCAGTTAATAGTGTTACTAATGAAATTCATGAAGATTCTGTAAGTTCCATCTGTCCATTTTCTTCCTATTATCCAGTTCAGGATTGCAGGGGTTTTTTGAGCCTATCCAAGCTGTCATGGGCTGAGAGGCAGGGTACACCCTGGACAAACCACCAATCTGTGACAGTGCTAACTAGGGATGGGTACCGGTATCCGGTGCCATGATGGCACCGGTTCTGACATAAACGGTAGTAACCAGACCGAAAAGCAGCGCACATTTCGGTGCTTTATTTCGGTGCTTTATTTCGGTGCTTTATTTTGGTGCTTTTTTTTCCAGAGCTGTGATACACTTTAGATTCTAGCCAATCATTTTACGTTTCCGAGGATAGTAGGCGGGGCCAGGTACGTACGTTCTGTTAGGGCAGAGCTACAGATTAAAAATGCTCAAGGCAAAGCGGTCAAAAGTCTGGCTATACTTCACAGCAAAAGATGCAAACTCAGCAGCCTGCAACAAGTGCTTTAAGCTGATACTGTGATACTGTCAAAGGAGGTAACAGCTCAAATCCGATGAAACACCTGGCGACGCATAGCGTTTTTTTTAAAAGCTGAAAAATGCGCCGTATTTGATAGCTTGCTGTGAGACCTCACACATCTACTGCGGGTGTGGTGCCTGTTATCGGACCCGGAGTTAGCAACATCCCCCAAAAACCTGAAGAGTAGAGTCCTGGCCCCTAGCCCTGCCATTGTAGCAGAAATGATGACGGATGATGATGGCAGCAGCAGCAGCCGTTCTTCTCTGCGTGACTAGCTTAATGTTGTTCGTGTGAATTTACATTGAGTAGGCTAACCTAGGGCTGCTCGATTATGGCAAAAATGATAATCACGAATATTTTCACTGAAATTGAGATCTCGATTATTTGACGATATTTATTTAACCCTTTAAGACCTACTATAGAACCAAGTCCGCCAGAGCTTATATTATTTTTTTACATGTTGTAGTGCCATTTGTGGGAGCATTTGAAGTTGGTATACAACTGTTGTAGCCCATATTTTAATAATATGTATGCATTAAGTCCATAGTAACTACATTAATTGCAAAAAAGTGCAATAAACTACAAAAAAATTGAAAATCGTTTTTGTTTTTTTTACATATTTTCTACTTGGAGAAATTTAAGAGGCTTATCCCTCAAAACTTTAAATACAAAAAAGTTGCAAAAAATAGTTTACAACAACAGGAAATTTATTTTGAGTGTCTTCATAGTTTTATTTTGGCGATACAGCAATTTTTATATACTGCAGGAAAAACAAAAAACAATCCTATGATGCAAATTTGCAAAGAAAACAGCAGGTGCATCAAAATAAACTATTTCCAGCAGTGCAATTCGAGTTCTAAGCATCCCAGAAACTATTCAGAAAAGTCAAACATGACCAGTATAGGCTTTTAAGGCCTACAAGTAAAAAAACTACATTTTCCACGAAAATGACATCACTTCGGGTTTCGGGCAGGAAATGGCGGACATGCCATAGTTCGCGCTGACGTCTGTTTCACTGTAGGAAGTGTTATGAACAGCTGATCGGATCAGCAAAGCGTGTTTCTGGAATATTATGTTTTTGTTGCTGCAAGTGCTTTTTATGCAATTTTTGCAAAGCTTTATGTGGAAGGAAACCGTGACCGAGGACAAGCTGATGGCATAAGATGTAAGTACAACTCCTCTGGTTTCATATGTAAAACAAAATATTGCGCTAGCTTACACGGTTCAGGTTCTACAGGGATTTAAAAATAGTTACACAAAACTGAGCGTGCAGCTCTGACCGGCTAAAGGGTTAACAATAACAATGTATTGAATAATGACTTTAAAAAATAATATAAAATAGTGTGCAACACCACTGAAGGTTTTTTTTTTTTACCTCTCTTTTCAACCAACGGCAGTCACTCTCCTCTCCAAATAACTTCTGCTTAGCTTTCCGAGCTTCCCTCGGGTCCTCTTAATCAGCGGTCTCCAACCTTTTTTGCACCACGGACCGGTTTATAAGGTGTCGCGGATAAATGAGGGAGGGGCTAATAATCGGCTCAGTCATTTTTAATGATCGTTGAAAGCCCAGATCGTAATCGTGATTAAAATTCGATTAATTGAGCAGCCCTAGGCTAACCACGTTATTACATTAATGCATGTAAGGTGAACTAGCAAACATCATCATAGCTACATGCGGCTGTCTTCTTGTTTGATGGCAGATACTCCCTTCACCCTGGCCAAAAAGGCTAAAATGACCAAAGAAAAAGTGGAAAACAGTTAAACATGAGAGGTTTTTAGACAAAGTTTGTATTTTTTCCATTGTTTAAGCACTGCTTCCAGCCAAGAGTGATGCCATAAATCCCCTATAGCTGCAGAAAAGGCTAACATTGTTATCTTTTTACAAAAAAACAGCTGAACATGAGAGGTTTTTGGACCAATTTTGTGTTCTCCATTCTTTAAGCACCGGTTTGAGCACCGTTTAAGCACCGGCACAGTTTCAAAAGTACCGGTTTGGCACTGGTATCGGATAAGACCTAAACGATACCCATCCCTAGTGCTAACACATAGAACAGACAACCATTCACACTCTGACCTAAGGTCAGTTGAGAATCACCAATAGATCCAACCCCATGCATGTCTTTGGACTGTGGGAGGATGCCAGAGTAACTGGAGAAAACCCATTCAGACATGGGGAGAATTTGCGAACTGCACACAGAAAGGCCCCACACTGCACAGCAAATCCAGCATGTCCAAATTAACACTGTCGGATTTGATTTCAACACTATTAAAGTGTCTATATGGGTCCACACCAGAGAGTGTTAATTTAACTCTTTTTGGAGAGTTGGTACGTTAACTCTGATTTAGTGTTAAACACCAAATCTGTCTGGAGTTGATAATTTAACACTTGGTGTTAAGAGTTTATATATTAACTCTCAAAGAGTATTTTAGTTTAACTACGTAAGAGTTATCTTCTAATTCATTCTAAAAAGCGGGAATTTTCCTGTTCTGAACTTCTAGAAATTTCTTTTGGAAATAAACATTTACTAAAAAGATGCAATGGTTTTTGAAAAACATTTATTCTGAACTGTGCACCACAATTTCAAAACATTTTCTGAAAAATGTAACAGTATACATGTTCTCACTTTCATTAGAATTTTGTTTATCAAAAGGTCTGACATGGTAAATGCAAATAACAGCATCTCATCACTTATTTCTTCAATACAATATGCATGTCCTTCATTCATCTCTTTGTGGAACTTCAACGCACATCTGCTCTCCCCCATATTCCATCTTCACAAGCATATACTGTGCGGAGATCGAATATAAATTAGTTGACACTAATTAATGGCACAAATAATCCAGTAAACAATTGCAGCACAGTAAAAAAAAAAGGAATCCTCTTTGAGCCATTACTTGTGTAAAGTATTTTCCCAAAAGACAAAGACACAGGCAACAGGTAATACTGAACTAAATGTAAAACCTCAACCTTTTTCATTTTTACCTAAACCGTGTGCACAAAACTCTGGAGGGATCTATGCTAACGTAGAACCCAGTCAGGACTTCTGCTACTGCTGTTTGCTCGTGTTTTTTTATGGGCGATCGTTTTCAGGCTTCAAGTAGCACCATTATACCAACATTTCACATTCTAGACATTGTTTTAGGTGTATTTGACCAAAGGTTTGACTGAAAATTCACATGCAAGCTTTTTTTCAGTGCTGTGGTATTTGCCCGCAAACAATACCTTTCAGCTAGCTAAAACAGAATATTATGCTATCAGCGAGCAACATGGCTAATGCCTTTCACACAGCTTTGTCTCAACTCCAAAGAGCCACAGAAGTAAAAGCTAATAGAAATAATTGAAACAATCTTTGAAAAAATGACTTACCAAGCATGGCAAACAATTCAAATATGTAGAGCAAAATGTTCTGAAACATTCAGCTTCGATTGGAGCCGTGCTGGGGGCGGAGTCTGTGAATTTACTCTGTTGGTGTCATAGCCCCTGTAGGAGTTCAGAGTTAAGAGGTCAAGAGTTAATGTTTCCATTGTAACACCTCCAGATTTGACAGAGAAACACTCATTTTTAACACTCGATTTTAACTACTATCGTTTTACACCTCAGAGTTACATTCAAAGAATGTGACTCTGCTTAGAGTAAAATTAACTCTACTTTTGCAAGAAGACTATTAACACCAAAACACTTAACACTTTTGAATTTGCTGTGTGGATTCAATCCTAGGACCTTCTTGCTGTGAGGTGGTAAGAGTTTACCAAGAGTTTATGTGATTTAGTTACACCTAATCTGGGGCAGCTGGGGCGATCATGGCTCAAGAGTTGGGAGTTCGCCTTATAATTGGAAGGTTGTCGGTTTGAGCCCCGGCTTGAACAGTCTCGGCCGTTGTGTCCTTGGGCAAGACACTTCACCCTACTGGTGGTGGTCAGAGGGCCCGGTGGCGCCAGTGTCCGGCAGCCTCGCCTCTGTCAGTGCGCCCCAGGGTGGCTGTGGCTACAATGTAGCTTGCCATCACCAGTGTGTGGATGACTGGGTAGGCCATTTACCATTTAAATTTTATATCAAGTGGATGTAGTTGTAGATGTTGTTTTCATCATTTGATATGATTGAGACACAAAGGGGAAAATCTGTCATGGAATCATTTCACCGTTCCTGCTACTGCATAGCTTGGCTTATTAACCATTCAGCTAGAGAAATATTTGACTTAGCCACAAGTCCTTGAATCTGAAGATTTGTTTTTCCCATAAAGGTCCCTGGCCCCCTAACATTTTTGGACAAATGGACAAACTGGATGACGTGTTGATATTATAACAATCTGTGTTCAGAGATGCTGGTTTGTAGAGATCTAAATGGTGTTGTGACAACTTCAGTCGAGAGGTCAGTAAACATGCTCTCATCTTAGATGCTGTAAAGCCTGTGAAATAGTGTCTGTGATTTGCAGGGTTTTAAAGGGATTGGCTGTTGTTTTTATCTGCTAGTTCAACGCAGGGACTTAGTCTGAAGGTGCTTAAACAAGAAGCTGGTCCAATGCCAGCAGCGTGGTGTACGGTTTTTGTTGTTTTGAGACTCACTATGTCCTGATCTCCTTATTGAAGGCATGCTATAATGTTTGTACTAATGAAAAGTAGGTTTTTATATTGGGAAATATGTATCACAAAAACAGAAAATAAAATGTAGAAGGTCTGGCTACTTGCAATAACAATATTTACCTTTTTATTTTGTGCAGTATTTCTTTCCTTGTAGACTGTGTGTCTATTCTCAGTCATGCTCTTTCTGCTCTTTTATGTATTTCTTTCTCACTTTGCCTGGTTGGTTTTGTTGCTGAGATCTAAGTGATTAACTGCCAGTGTGAAACATTTCAGGGCATGCCAGCCCAACTAGCAGAGACCCTTGTGGCTTCAAAAAAGCAAACCGAAACATCAGCAGCACAAGGCTCTAAATGGAGCTTGAAGACCTCTTTTTTTTCTTGGTCTAATGGTCCCTGTGATACTTCCCCGGAGGCTGACATTCAGCTAGGCAAAACTTTGTGCAGCGCTGAGCAGAGGCGGAGGCAGACATTTGATACACCCAGGGCTTAGAGTTTTGTTCAAAAAAGAATGACTTCATATAGGGAAAATATATATATATCACATCTGCAGGACACCTTAAACTAGTTTTTTAATTAAGCAGCAAGGCAGAACAAAGTCGGGGCTGTATCAAGACACGAGGACTAAACCCCAATTCAACCAGACCAAGAACTGATCTGGAATTAAAACAGGACTACAACAGTTCAAAATCAGGACTACTTAGGACTTAACCAAGACAGAACCAGAATCAGAACTAGATGATAGTAGCACTAAAAATAATCATAGACCTGCACTACACTTATTTTTTATTTCTACCAAAGTACATTATTTAGATTCAGAAAAGTTTATATAATTATTTAGCCTTGTTGTGCAAACAAGCCTGCAGAACTTAATAATTGTAGAATTTGAAAAATAAAAAACTTAAAAAGAAACACTAGGTACGATGAGTACCTATGATACGGTGATACTTTTGGTAAACGACCATTTGACTAACATGTGTGTCTCACCTGCTCTTGTTCCATCTCTGTTCTGTCGTCATTCTCTCTCTCCCTCTCTGCTTCTCTCTCTCTCTCCCTCTTTGTGCTGACAATCAAGCCAAACACCAACATCATCAAATATACAGTTGAAACCAGATATTTACATACTCTTCAGATAAAAACACAAATACTTTTTTTTAATTGTAACATCAAATCAGAATGTTTATTTTTTTTAGGTTGATAAATATAAAAAACATAGTTTCTCTCTTTACTCTTAAAGTTAACAAATATCTGTATTCCTTAATTGTAAATGGCACCAAATTGTATTCAAAATTGAGCCACACTTATGGAGCTCCACAATTCTTTTCCTGGTGTTTTGGTTGACATCTCTTGATTTTCCCATTTCAAAGAAACAGGCTCTGTGTTTTGCCTTATATGCATCCACAGCTGTGCCACCAATTTACTCACATGGACTCTACTAACCTATCAGAAGCTTCTTCAGCTCAGAATGGAACCGTCTGAGTTTTCTTATTAATTAACAATAAACTTAGTGTATATGTACTCCTAAATTTGATGAAAGTGATAAAAATAGACAGCTCTGTCTCTTTATTCTGACATTTAACTAATTCAAAATATATTTCAATATTTATTTATCCAAAACAAAACAAGTTTACTCTAAATTGATGTTGTACAGTAAAAAAAAATGTTCTTGTGTTTTCCACAAAGTGTATGTAAGTATCTGGTTTAAACTGTGAATATACTGCTGTGTATTGAAGTTCCTCTTGTTTTGCATAAAAATATACTAAACAACATACAAAGCATAATATATAAAATACTACCAGAGTTTTTTCTTTGAAAGAAGCTCCTTATGTCCATTCTTGTATATCAGTGCATTACTGAAACCGATTTATTTAGCTGTGGAGGGTAACAACTGAAAATAGGAAATAAACACACATGTAAGCTAAGACTCCAAAGAAACAGCATTGTTGTTGTTCGGCTTTTCATTTCGCCATTTGTTGATTCACTCGAAGAGCAAGTAACGTAATATGGGTCAAGTGATCAGTTTGATATCAATCTTTTGTGATTCACCGTCATATTTACATTATTTGTACAGTACGAATGATTTGCTTTGCTACCTGGTCAAACTTCAGTTCTCCTCTGTCTGCCTGGCTGCGTTTCTCCAACAGCGTACTGGCAGGCAGCAGCTCCCCCCACCCCCTCATGTCTGAGCTCGGATCATACCAATATTAATGGGAATTTACGCACAGTCGTAAATTCCCACAGCGTGCACTATGTGCTTCGAATATTGTGTGTAGTTTTTGTTTTATACAGTTGTCAGCCAGGCATGTAACTATGAAAAGAAATTACACTCCAAAAGACCCCGGACTTCTGAAAAAACAACTCTGGCTTAAGCCCAGTAAGCCGCCCCCCTCCTCCCGCTCCGCCTCTGACGCTGAGAGGTGTCAAGTCAAAAAAGCTCTATCAATACTGAAGTTTTGTTTGATGACAGATTCATGGTGAGGTTTTAGTTGTATTATACATTAACAGTGGCATTATTTCCCAGATGTGATTACCCTTACACTCACATGTTTCACCAGCACAGAGAAAAAGCTCTCTCGCCAAAGGTGCACACAAGCAGAAAGGGAAAGAAAATCGCTGCATCAAACAATCCTGCTCCAAATGGCAGATTTTGGCTTTGTGTTTCTGTGTAGGAAGTAAAACAGACCTGAAAGACTCACTATTTGCATTATCTTGCGTAATCTCTGAGTAATTGGAAAGGAATTAATATTCATCCTTTCCTGTGGCACGGTGCCCCATAAAGCTGTTGTGCCTAAGGCAGAACACAGAGACAATGCAGAGAACATGCCAAGATCCTCTTCAAGTAAAACATGCAGCATCACTGGATGGGGTGGCTGAACTGTGCTTTGCAAGGGTTTGACTAAAGAGCCCTTGAATGCGTGGGCTTCATAGGGGGGACGTAATACAGAAGAACCTCACACCAACCTTTAAATCCTGACTTGGTTGGGTTACATTCACACAACTGCCTGCTTATTTTTTTCTTTTCTGATGCGTTCTGTTAAAATGAGCTTTTCACACACTTTATTTTAACCTTGCCAATTAGCGCTTCATACTTCAATGTACACAGATGAGGAATTTAAATGTGTTTTTGTCAGTAATTAGAAATTCTCCTATAAACATCAAAAATCAGCAGTTAATGGACATTCAGTCTGGGCACTCATCTCGTCTTGACCAGGACACGGGGTGTTTAAGCTGCTGCCGTCTGGCAGGAGGTTCAGGCTGCTGAGGTCCCGAACAAATAGACTCAAGGACAGCTTTTACAACAGGGCAATAGCCCTGATCAATGTAAATAGCTGACCTGACTGGATACCTCCCTGGACTTTTTAGGGGGAGGTAACAATGTTTAAAACGATAACAATAATATTTATATTTATAACAAGGTGCAATAATAATTAATGTGCAATAATAACAGTGTGCAATACACATACACTTATTCTTCTTTTTTATACTAAGTTAATATACTGTGTTGTGTTGTTTGTTACGTTGTGATGTGTCATATCGTGTCGTGTTGTGTTATATGTAGTGCCGACGTAGGACAGTTTTTCCAATTTCATTGTACTACTGTACTATGTATGACTGTGCAATGACAATAAAGAGTTATCTTATCTTACCATAGACAACATATATTACAGTAACATCAACCACTGGTGAGTGAAGTCACCTTGTGAAGTCTCAAGGAGAGAGTTTTCTTCTTCATCATTTTGGTGTTAAGAAACTGGATGTGATGACGAGCGTGGTGGAACTAACTGAGGAACTAAGGGACACTGCATGCTGCACGTTACAATGTACTTTAGGCTTACCAGAACACAAAGCCTGCTTTATTGTCCTTTTTTTTTTTTTTTTACTCTAATTGGGGCTGTAATTTACACAATAAATATCACGCTATATTTACACCTTATCTGAAATTATAAACCATAAATGTATAGTTCTATAGAAAAGGATGTCTTTTTGAACCCAGAGGAGTTGCTTTGGGAACCACTAATAACATTTTGGTGCTTCTGGTATAGCAAGCAGAAAGCCCAACCACAACTTCCTGTTGTTTATATAAATAATGTAAATTAAATCTGCAAGCAGCAATGATAAGGCATTTGCACCTTGGCACACTCAAGCATGCTGCAGTGTGGCTATCTAGGATTGTGATTGGCTGTTGCACAAACTAGCACTTCCTATGCACACGAGGTGTTTTTTTTCCTCGAGCAAACGCACAGAATAATATGCCATGTTGCTGCATACCATGTGTGGAACCCACAATTAAAATTTCAACATGATGTGTATTACCACTTGCTGATTTCCTCTTGCTACTAGATGGCGCTATAACATTGACTAAATATTCGCAATTTAGCATTGGCAAGGTTTACTATCATTAATTGCAATGTAATAGAGGGTGATATAGAACTATTCTGGAATAATCATGTTTGTGTCCCAAAAAATATGTATTTATCACTAGTCCTGATGCATATGCTAACTATAACCCAAAAAAGACAGTTAATTTGCACAAAGAACCAGAACTTCTCACAGTCAGTGCTCACACCCTATCAACTTTTTTATATGCTAAGAAGACAGGCTTTGACAAACAGGCAAAAATAGAATATTGGAAGGGAAATCTAACACAAATTCACTTATATTAACGGCTTTTTTTCAGTAAAAAAACAAAGTTGCAAAAGAATATTCAGTGGTTTTGTATTAATAGAATGTATGTCTGTAAAGTGTTATCCCTTTCCTACAGATTCTGTACATCTTGTTTTGAAAATATCTGTTTATAGAGATTATAGAGATGTAACACCAACTATATCACATTTGAAACATGAGGTTTTGTGATTTTTTTTTTTTTTGGAGAAGTTTACGTCTCCCCCTGAGAAACCTTTGAATTGCACAATAAATTCTAAAGAAATAAACTGCAAACAAAATCAAATAATTAAGTAAATAAATAAATAAATGAATGAACACTATTAAAAAGGAGAATTTTCTGGAATTTACTTGATGGTTCAGGGTTTAAAGTGTTAGAAGGTTGTTTAAACATGTTTAGACTTATGTCTACAAGCAATGCGGACATGTACACGTATTTTTTAGAAAAAGTATTTCAATAGAAATGTTTCACCTCCAGGTCCAGCTGTATTACTTCTTCCAGAACTTTCGGCTACATCTCGCCCTCATTAGTGGAAGAATTTTCTTTTTTTTATATAAGACCCCAATTATCTACTGTATTTTAGCAAAAGCTGCTCTTCTGGGGTTCTCCAGAATAATTTTAAGAATGCTTCAATAACATCTGTGCGTGGATATTATTGAAGCCGCGAGTGCTGCGACTCAACAAAGAACGACACTAATAAACCTGCCTAACACAAAGCTTCATACACCAATTTCATCCTATAAAATAACTGGTGCCATTTTAATAACTCTTCCACTAAATCACAGTTCAAAATGGGAGAGATTGCTCTCTAAAAAAAAAATCTTTATAATAATAATAATTAACAGTTTCTTGTGTAAACAAATACATTTTTTAAACATAGCGTATTACATTTTGGATTTAAGTGCCATCTGTCTAAACAAAAAAAAAAAAGGGGGGGTGAACCTGTTAGTTAGCAGTTGGTGTTTTACACATCCAGCAGGTACCATAGTAACATTTTATTTGTTTGGTGTCAGTTGTCCTGCCCTCTGCTTGTTGTTAAGATCATTTTCTTACTTTAAATTCTGTTCCAGTCTGTCTGCATGTTGGATGAGTTTGAGATATTTGTGCAGGTGTCTGCTGCATCTAAAAGAAATGCCAATTATGACAGCAGTGAGAAGAAATCAAAAACAGCTGGACTTTGAAAACCCCGAGCAACACGCTAGAGCTGAGTACTAATATCTAATGTGCTCTTCACAGTGACCAACGTCTTACACATGCACAAGGTGTCATGCCACTGCTCGTGGTGTATATCATAGCTGTCTGGTTACAACTACGTTTTTTTGTCATAAAGCACACTTTGTTTCCTGTGAGTAGATGTTTTTTAAATGGAGTTTTTAAACGTTGTGAAAACTAGGTAAGCCGCCTTTGGAAAATATAGGTAACCCTATTCCCTGTTGTTGAAGGAGAGTCTTACTCCTGAGATGCATCTAGTCTGCTACCGAGATAGAAAAACAAGAAAGACGGGGGGGAAAGCAAAGAACTTTAAAAACTTTTTCATAGTCAAAAAATGAAATAAAAACAGTTTCACCCCTGAGGGGAAGGAAAAGTTTGTGGTTGCGCACTTAACAAAGGAAAGCATTGATTTGGGACTGTTTTACCGCCGCGGTCGCTAAATGGAACATGCTTTGCATTTTGACTGAAATGATTCATTGCTGGACTGCTTATCATTTTCTTAACACACTAAACAGAACAAACCTGCTAACAGCATTTAAACAGTGAAACCTTTACTGTCAGAGCCTGTTTTAGATTTTGCATGTTTCCTTTTAGCAGAGGAAACTTCCATACGCGCATTTAATTCCCCGTGAGAGTGTTAACAGTTTAGTGCGAGGCAATCATTCGGGCCGGCATGTCCCAAGAGTTGCCTTTCGCTTCTCACCTTACTGACTACAACTTCTAGCTGCGTGACAGTGCTGGAACATATGAGTGTTTCTAACCAAGTTGCATTGTGTTATAACCTTCATCTGTTCGCATTCATCATTAAAATTCATCTATTTTTCAGATGTATAATAATGAATCCAGGGAGCAGGTGCAGTGATTTTTAAGTGAGCTCGTATTCACTGAGGTTCTTATCATAACTGTCAACACAAAGACTTTTACATAAAGTAAAAGACAGCTCTGTTCAGCAGAGTCTGAAAAGACTGAAGAGATGAAAACCCCTTTAGGCATGTTATACCACTCAGTCCAGCACTGGTACATTATGTGTCTTCAGGTAACTGATTTTCTAGTCTTCCCTGCTTGGTCAGGAGCACATTATGAGGAAATCTGAAATTCAGTATTCGCTGCAGAAAGCTTCTTCACTATCCAAATTAAAGCACAGATTCATTATAAATAAGACTGCCTCATGTTTATTTTATGACCCTGTGCAGCTGTAATTCAAATGTGTAAACATGACTGACTTTTCACAGGGATACAAATGAAACATTAAGCATTTTAAATGTGTTGTGATTTACAGTCATCAAAGGAGACAAAATTATGAAATTATAAATACAGTTATTAATGCAAAATAACACTGAGACTCCTTGATGTAGATTGTAGATCTTAAGAAAATACCAAAACAAAATGGCACGAAATCTGTACTCGTAGAAAATCTTGAAATTGCTGAAATGAAACTGTTGGTCATGTGGTTACACTTTTGAGTCCTTTCTCAGTTTTAATGCGATGCAAAACATTTTGTTTGCAGCCTTTGTACTGATGACAATGACACATAATAATAGGCTTTTAGGGTTTGCACTGACATTTAGCAATCGAAATCCACAGCAGCACCTCTGATAGACCATGATGCAATTGAAAAGACATGCAGTGCTTGAGTAAAACACGTATCCTTTCTTTTAGGAAAAAAAAGCTGTCACTATCTTTGTCTCATTATGCTATTGCTATACCTGTCTGTATCACTACTTCTCTCGCTGCCATAACCCACAGAGAAATTCTCCAAAGTTGTTGAAAGCAATTCCAGGAAATATGGAAAGTCTGTGTGAGGTAACTGTAGACAAGATTTTTTTTGAGAAAGTCAGAAGGAAAGCTATAAGTACAAAGGATCATTGGTCCTTTCTGTACATCCTACACGTAGGGGAACTAACGTACTAATGTTAGTACTACAAAAATGCTGTGAAAGTTATTTCCAGTGTGTTAACTGTTGTATATTATTATCCTTGTGATTATGTTAGACATAAATATGAAATTAAGCATTGGTACATGTGTGTTTGTTGTTATTTTAATACATCTATAAACTGTTAAGTTAAATGCCAAAGTCTTCCTAGGGCCAATATTTTGGTTGGAGCCCTGTTTGTGTTCTCAGTTTCACCCCTGTGCCATGTCACACAGCATCCGCCCACTATACATACTGAAACTGCTGACAGGTGAGGTGAATAAGATCGCTAATTTCCATAACAATGCAATATTTTGCTCCGAAATGTTTGGACCCAGCATTTATATGGATGGCACTCTGACACATACCACCCACCTGAATATTGCTGCAGATCAATCACACCTCCATGGCTACAGCACTCACAATATGTACTCCATCACCCTGCAAAAAACAAAACAAAAAAATCCCCCAAAAAGCAACCAGAATGGCTGGAGTAACATGACAAAGAGGCCAAAATGCCAGTCAAGTAACCATTTTAGCAAGTATTTTCCTCAAACGTTACAGATCATCATCTGCTCAGTTAAGAATCAGAGGTTTTGGATCAGTTTCATTTGCTTTGGTGTTCATGAAATGAACAACAGATGCACTAGAGAGGCAACAATAAGACAACCCCCAAAATAGGAAATCTACAGGTGAAGGCCACTGACAATTTTTTCCACCTCATCTTTTCTCTTTTGCATTTGGTTAGGGACAATTCACTGCTGGTAACATAGGAATACATGAACCCTACAGAGGTTGCACATGGCATACATGAAGATTTGCTGTGACTCATAGACTCAAGAACACAGAGGAGATTCCAGGAGACAGGTCGTTGCTCTAGGAGAGCTTGTCAGGGTTGTAGAAGGTCCTTAACCCATCAGCAGTTCCGGTATTTGCTCCTTTGTGCAAGGAGTAACAGGATGAGCACTGTGAGAATCCTGTTGTGAAGGTGTTTAACCAAACAATCAGAAACAGACTTCATAAAGGTGGCCTGAGGGCCCAACATCCTTTAGTGGGCCCTGTTCTCACTGAGTGGTACTAGTTGTGATTTGCCATAGAAAACCAGAATCCACCACTGGTGCTCTGTGCTTTTCACAGATGAGAGCAGGTTCGCCCTGAGCACATGCAACAGATTTGGAGAACATGAAGCTGCCTGTAACATCTCTGAACATGGATGGTTTGCTGGTAGGTCACTGATAGTCTGCGGAGTTATATCTATTGAGGGACACACACCTGTGGAGGCTAGGCAACGGTATGTTGAAAAGTTTTTTTCAGTATAGATATCCAGCATGATTTTTTTTTTTCACCCTAATACATTTCCAACACGTTCCTTTAACTTTTTTTGTGCAGTATTTTTATATGTATGCTTTGCTTTTGATACTGAAACATCAATACATTAAAAACTGGAAATCCTGACCCAGATCACAATGTCAAGTCATGGGCTCACTTAAAATCAATAGGATTTGTCCACATGGAACATCACTGCCTGTGGAAAACTGCACAGAAATCCATCTTATGGATGTTGTGAACACGGGAACACAATAGATTGCCATAAAGCTATGCTGCTATGTTGCTTAAAATTGACTTTTTTTTCCCGTTCAAAGGCAACCTTTATGCTTGTTGTCCATCATGTCATCTAGAGCTGATTAATGGTTGCAGGAAACACAAATGGCCAGGTAAACTCAGAACATTTGAAAGATGAAGTGTCCACAGTGTTTTTCCATTGCATTGCTGCATACAAAGAAAGAAATATGCTTGGAAAAGCAAAATGCTTCTCTGCATTCTACAAGAACAATGATGGACAACCAAACAAATGAATAAAATCTTCAATTTGTTTAATTAAGTGTTGCATTTGCCTGATAAATGTATAATAAAAACACAAGAAATGACTTAATGGTGAGCTCATATTTGCCTTACAGCAACAAATTAACAGCTTCACTGCTGCACCCTTTGATATACACATCTTTTCAACATGTTCATGACTATGAACCGGGTTTGAACGGTAAGACCTTGAATGCTAAAAAGAATGATAAGTTTATCTACTTATCTTCCCAAATGTATCTGTGGAAAAAAAAAACACCAGAAAAGATAATTAGCCTTTGGTGAGTCAGGAGGTCACTGATGTGAAACTCTGCATATGTAACTACAACTCTCATTTGTTCCTTTCAAACACTGAAAATTAGGCAGGAGGAGGTCTTTCTGTCTGCAATGGTGGGCCCGTCCATCTCCAGAGTGTTTCTATTATTGATCAACGCAGAGTAACACAACGGTGCCGACACCCATTTTGCACACCTTTCTAAGAGCGGAGTTTAGCTTGCCAGCCATAAAAACATTTTAAACTGAGGTCTCTGGTGTTAAAGTGGCTTTGTTGTTCTTAATCCATGCATGACTAAAAACATTTGCATGGTAAATCCAGAACAACAATGTGTGCTTCCTTTGCTCTCCTTAAGCTTCGGCTTGTATTGACACAGCCTGGTAGACTTTCCAAAGTTCACGTAGAGTTTCTACATCACTGCTCTGATAATCCTCAGTTGTCCACTCTGAGCTACACCCAAACCACCAGAAAATTTTATCAGGAGGAAGAAAAAGATGAGAAGGGTGAGAAAGAATACATATCCATTTTTTAAGCTTAATATGTCTCCTCTGTCTTTCTTTGTGTCCTACTTCCTCCCCATTCTTATTTATTTGCACAATCAGACTGTCTGCAGTCTTCCCAATCAATTTTCTTTTATTTTGTTCTTATTCTGACAGCACAGAGATAGTAAAGGTACGGCCACTAGTGATGGGATTTCCGGCTCTTTTTAGAGATCCGGATCTTTCGGTTCGGCTCACTAAAAAGAGCCGGCTCTTTCGGCTCCGAACCGGCTCTTCAGGTTGTTTTGTTGCTTTAATTAATTTATTATTAACAATAATATAAAATTATGCACAAAAGGAATTACTAACGTAAAAACAAGTGGTTTTATTTATATATGTTTATATATAAATATATGTGGTGGCCCCTAGAGACAAAACACGTACAAACTCCAAAACACATTTCTAGCATGAACTGAACTTCCAAAGCAGAGCTACTAGATCACTTAAATTACACAATTGAAAGCATGTGTGTATTGTTTGTGTATTTATACACAGGCACTCATATATATATTCAAATAATTTAAAAAAAAGTTCATTTACCTGTTATTACCACACACCAAATCCGGTCGTTGGTACTTGCTGGCTTGTGTAGCCACAAGATAACAAAGGCTCAACACTGCGCCCAGCATCCTGGAGCACTTCTGTTGTCTTTTGTACGTGTTTTGAGTTTTTATGTGCTTCTGAGTTTTTATATGCTTCTGAGTTTTTACGTGCTTCGGAGTTTGTACGTGTTTTTACGTGTTTTGGAGTTTTTACGTGTTTTGGAGTTTGTACGTGTTTTTACGTGCTTCGGAGTTTGTACGTGTTTTGGAGTTTGTACGTGTTTTTATGTGTTTTGGAGTTTGTACATGCTTCAGAGTTCGTACGTGATTTGAAGTTTGTATGTGCTTTGTCTCTAGGGGCCACCGTAAATATACTTTTATTTATTCACTCCACATAAAATGTAATAAATAAATCATATAATACAAAAATCAACTATTAACATTTCAAGTTTTAACTATTTAAATTTTCAGCTTTTTCCTTTCACAAATTTAAAGTGAAAAGAACACAAAACACTGCAAACCACAACACAATTAAATATAAATTATAATATGAAAACTAAAAGAACATGCATATTCTCTGTCATATGGACCTGCATGAATAAACTTTCTCAATCCTTTATCATCTGCAACCGAAAATAGTTGTGGATGATTACTATACCTTTCTAATGTTGTTGTCCCTGCCTCTTTCTCTCTCTCTGGCTCTGTTCCTGTGCTACTGAGTGTAACTACCGCCCCTCCCCCTCTGCCCAGCGTAAAGCACAAGGCTCGCGTGCAGAGTGAAGCGGGAAAAAAGTGCGAGAGAGAGGCTGAGAGAAAGAAAAAAAAAAAAAACCCCACGTGACGGCTCGCGATAAGGAGCCGGCTCGCGTCGTTCACGTCAAAGAGCCGGCTCTAAGAGCCATTTCGTTCGCGAACGACCCATCACTAACGGCCACAGGCTGCTGAAGCATGAATCCATATAATACACACTAGAGAGAATGAAATATATTTTTGCAAATACTCTAGCACTTTGAGTTTTGAAGAAAACATTGGATTTACTAGAACTGTTACAATGAAATGTTGCTTTAGCTTTTTTGTTCTTGCCTAAACCTAAAACACAGAGGAGACTCTGGTGTGAGAGTCACAAAAGGAAGCTGTATTTACCCTCTTGCACTCATAAATATGGTTTGTCATTCCTTAAGAGGGCCAGAAATTAATTTTAGTTGTACAGAAGTGTAATTTCCAGGCGACAGGGTTATGCTATCATGCTTCTTCCACTGGTTGTATTTGTTCCTCTCATTTCATCTCTTGGCCCCTCTGCAGTTACAGTCCAAGTCCATTTACCATTGGTCCACCAGATGTCCTCAGATTGTCTTTCCTTCTCACATCCACGTGCCACGCACTAACCCCTGACCCGCTGATCTGTCACACCCACTCACACACCTGTTTCCAATTTTCCCAGCCAGTTACACTTTCTTCCTGTCAGATTGGTTCTCATGCTCGCTCTCACCACCTTGGCAGTTGCTTCTTCCTGCACCTGCCTGCTGGCATCCTTTTGTGTAATATTCCATTAAAGTCAGTTTGCTGCAACCGCCTGCCTGCTTTCCTGTTGCCTGCACACATAAATAATGTTACAGTTTATTGTTGCTGCTGTATATATATATATATATATATATATATATATATATATATATATATATATTTATTTATTTATAAAAGTATGTGTGCCTGTTGATGCTGTGTTTGTCATTTGTATTTTTATATAAATGGTCTCTGTGATCAGGTGTTCATGTCTCCTTGTGTTTGTTACTGAGTATTTCATTGTTTGTTTGGCGGTATCCATGGAAGCAGTGGCCTTGTATAAGATGTCAGATGAACATCTGTGAATGTTCCTCTGACTGCTGTGTGGATGTGCTTCAACATTTACTGGGAGCTAAAGCCTTTTGTATTACCTTACATATTTCTGTAGTCATACATATGAAAACCGAACACGTTACACAAGAGACCCAGATCAGTGTTACACCTTTCTACCACTCTTTCATCCCAGTCTCATCAAACACACAAGCACACACACAATGTCTCATGCACTATTAATGCTCTCATCTCTTTTAGTTACCCTCTCCATCATAGCTTCAGCTCAGCAATCAGGCAAGGGACTATGTGCCTCTGGGGATCCCCAGGCTTGCCCCCTACTGGGATGCTGCATCTAATTTCCAGGCCTGCAGGACTGTTTGGTTGCAGGGGCGCTGCATCGACTGACACTGTGATGGGGGTTTAGTGACAGCAATAATGACATCAATGCTGTCTTAAAAAAATGACACCATCATATTCCAGAGGTCCTGTTATGGCATGAAGGTCAAAGACTGATCTGCATTTTCAAATGGGGCACATCTGGGGAGGATATGCATGAGTCCACAAGTGTGGCATAGCAGTCCATTCATTAGGTTTTTCTTAATGAAACAGAAACAGAATGTACACTCCACTGCATGAAATCACTAATCAAACAGCTAATTTCATTATGGTCGCCTCAGGAACATCCTAATCATCCCTGTGAATTAGAAAATAATTATATCAGATTTACTTAACTCAAATTTGAGCTCTGATGGGTTGATGTTAAAGATGTGAAGATCTGCGTAATTGAGCAGGGTGTTCGGAACACTTTGCAGGTTTCAATTTTTCACAAAACTAGTGGTGGCCTGCCTTAATCAATATTCTCCATTCATTCTTAACGGAGCCGGACGCATAAACACTTTCTGTAAGAGAAATGCATTTGTTTCTTAATCGTGCTTTTCACTACAATAAAATGATGCAAAAACAGGAAGTCTAAAACATATTCAGAGAAGCAAACAGATGCATCCAATTATTGTATACATTTTGCCCAAACATGCCATTATATCCTTCCTCCCCTCTACATGGCTCTTTACAACAAACCAAAACTGAAGCTGGGCTGGACAAATGGGGGGAAGGCACAACAGACACAGCACTAGTGTGTTGGGGGAAGTAGGTGTGACAAGCTGGAGGGGATCAGGTGTGGGATAGCTTAAGACTGCTGCTGAAAACAGGAAATGAAATAAAAGGGCATATAAAGGCACTGAGATACTGTGTGAGTTCAGTACTCTTATGTTATTGAAGCCACATTGTATGGCATGAATCTCAGCTGTGGGTCGCACTGATCAGCGTGTCATAACGCACTTTTATTGGCTGGTCTCATTATCAGATGGTCATCCTAAATTTCTCACACTGAGAATTTTGTCCTAGATTTTTTGGGGCACGAGTCCTTTACAACAGCCAACTTTGAACGGCTCTCACTTTGAAATGTAGGGCTATCGCTTTGAAGCCAAGAACAAAGATATCACCGCAATTCCTTTATACTGTTCATCTCAAATAACCCAGAAATTTCACATTGTATACCCAGCTTTATAAACTGATAGGAATGGGAAGCGCACACAAAAATGCCTGTTTGAAAACTGCATGTTGACAATGTAGCACAAAGGTTTCTCAAAATTAAATGCTACTTTCAGGGAAAAAAATGGTATAACCTGAATATTAGCATGCATTTCTTTCAGGTGCTGGAATTCCTTCCCCCAGTTCAAAGACTTGCCAGTTATGTTAATTGGCAAGTCTAAAATTGCCTGTAGGTGTGATTGAGAGTGTGAAAGGCTCTCTGTCTATATGTGTCAGCCATGTAATAGATAACATACGATGTGTCCAGGGGAAATGCAATCTCTCAGTGTTGGCTGTAATGACTCTAACCCCCACAGAGATAACCTGGTAAAGATAATGGATGGATAGACAAATTGAATGATGGAAAGGAAAATCCAAATTAACACAAAATGCATTAGCCTGTTAGACATACAACACAATGCTGCACATATTATATTTTCAGATCCAGCATGAGTCTGACTTTCATATTAATGTAAGTCTCACTTTCTCTTAAAACAGCATCTGACTGTTTATTCACTAAGCTGTAGTACTGACATTTCATCACCCTGAAAAGTCAATATCATGAATATTTTAGCAAATCCACACCAAATTGTACATGCAGCTGACCTATGAAAACATTATAATAAATTTTTCTGTGTTTTTTGCTGAACTGATGAGTGTACAGGTGCAATAAGTCTCATTTTAGCTGTGCTCTGTTTAAATAAAGTAATACAAAATACACTTACTGGCCACTAGTTGTACCAGCTTGGACCCAATTTTGTTTTCAGAAATGCCCTATTTCTTCATTCTATAGTGTTTTGAAGGGAGGAAGGTTCAGGGCTGAAGCAATCAGCTTCATGGGCTCATCCGGTTAGAATAAGAAAAGCAGCCATCTAATGCAGAATTATTTTCAGGGTACTCCTTTTATTCTCAAATAAATAAGGCAAAAAAGGAAGGAAACAAAGACACACATGGACTGCCAATGCTGAAAGAAAACAGAGATTCAAGTTACTCATTACCTTAACATTACATAAAATAAAAACCCAAACAGAACCTCACCTCAGCTGCCGCCCCGTGTGGAAGTGAGGAAAGAGTGAGCCAAAAGTGAATGCAGTCCTTATGTACTGTGTGACATATAATGTGTGACAGGTGAGTGCAATCAAGGACAAGCACCACACCCAATCAAAGGTGAGAGAACTAAACAAGGTGCATCTGGTGAAGTGAGCGGGTGTGCTGGGATGTGCTAAAAGGTGGGTCTCTACAACAGCCGCCCCCATATTTCTAGTGAGAAATATGTTGATATGATCAGGATCAGTCTTCGTCAGGAAGCGAGGGCAGGGGGATCAGACAGGAGACAGGGCGGATATAGGTTTTATCCTGTACTAAGACCTCCACAGTTCTGATGTGGTCATCTGGGCTTTTCAGCAAGCGCGTCACTCTTCCTATAGGCCAAAGGGCTCGTGGAAGGTGTGAATCCATAATCATGATGACAGAGTTCAATGTGAGATCTGGTTTTTCCTTCTGCCATTTGGGTCTTCTTTGGAGGGATGGTAGATAGTCTCTTATGAAGTGTCGCCAGAAGTGATCTGCCAATATTTGTACATGTCGCCATCGTCGTCGGCCTAGGAGGTCAGAATCAGAATAGGATACCAGGGGGAGTGATGAATCATGTCGGCCCATAAGGAGAAGGTTTGGGGTTACGGGGTCAATGTCCGCAATGTCTGAGGATACATAGCCTAGGGGTTTTGAGTTAAGAATGCCTTCAACCTCAATTAGGACTGTTCTTAAGACCTCTTCAGTGACCATCTGTGCACCAATGGTTCTCTTCAGAGCATTCTTCACAGAACGTATCTCCCTCTCCCAGGCTCCACCGAAATGGGGTGCATGCGGGGGATTGAATTTGAAATGGATTCTTTTAGTCATCAGGACCGGCTGTAGAGTCGGAGCAAGGTTGTTAAAAGCTGCCCGTAGTTCCTTATCTCCTCCTTTGAAGTTAGTTCCTTGATCACATAATTTCCAGGGGTGTTCCTCGTCGAGAAATGAATCGTTGGAGGGCCATGAGGAAGGAGTCTGTATCCATACTGTTTAGGAGGTCAAGATGTATACACCGAGTGGTGAGACATTTGAATATTATTCCCCACCTTTTCTCCGATCTGCGGCCTGTCTTGACCTTGTATGGTCCAAAGCAGTCTATTCCTGTGGAGTAGAAAGGTGGTTTGAATAACCTAAGACGAGCAGCAGGCAAGTCTGACATTTTTGGAATGATGGGCTGTGCTCTCCATTTCTGACATGCGACGCAGCTATACCGATGCCTGCGTACGGCTTCCCTTCCTCTGAGGATCCAGAATTTCCGACGTAGTTCAGCAAAAAGTCTTTCTGAACCAGCATGATGCAGTTTGTCATCATAATTTTGTATGATCAGTTTGGTCACTGGATGAGCAGGATCAAGTACTATTGGGTGAATGACATTCAATTCCAAGTCTGGGCTTTGCCGTAGTCGGCCTCCAACATGGATAAGTCCAGAATTCCTGCACAACACTGGTGACAAACACAATAGACGGCTGTCGGATGAGAGGGGTTTGTCTGACTGTAAACGGGCTAAGTCTTCACCGAAACTGTCCAGTTGTGCCTGACGAAGGATTTCTTGTTCTGGTGTTTGATAATCAGCTGCAGAAGGAATGTTACCCTTTTGGTTGGAGAGTGAATGAGCCGTGAAATCCAATAGCTCTTGATACGTTCTGAAGCTGGGTGTGTATGTATGGGAGGGTATACTGACAATACCAAAGAAGTAGGATTTCTTTAACTCAGTCTGATCATCATCAGGATGGAGATCTGTAACTGTGGGCCAGTTATTTGGAGGTTCATGCAGAAACGAGGGACCCTCAGTCCACCTGTTTGGGCTAAGGAACTCTTTCAGGGATTTACCTCTCGTAACATCATCAGCAGGATTTGTGGCTGAATTGATGTATCTCCAGTCTTGACTGTTTGTGAGGTTTTGAATTTCTGAGACTCTGGCTCCTACGAATACCTTGAAACGGCAGGAATCTGACTGAAGCCAGTCAAGTACAGTTGTCGAGTCAGACCAAAGGGTGGTAGTCCTGACTGGTAAGGTGAGTTCTGTTTGTATGAGCTCACAGAGGCGTGCGCCTAGTAGGGCTGCGCATAGCTCCAGTCTGGGTATTGTTAAATGCCGTTTAGGAGCAACACGTGAGCGAGCTAACAAGAAACTGTTCTACATGGCCTTCAAGATCATCTGATCTCAAATATGCGACAGCACCATATGCTCGCTCTGAAGCGTCACAGAAGATATGAATGTCTCGAACTGTGGTAGAAACATCCATTTCCTTAGAAGTATAGCAACGTGGGATGGCAATTTGTGGGAGATAACAAAGTTCTTCTTCCCAGGACTTCCATGCCTCTAAGAGGTCGTGTGGAAGGGAAGGGTCGTCCCAATCTCTCTCTTTTCTCCATAGCTCTTGCACCAAGGTTTTGGCGCGTGTTGTGAATGGGAGTAAGTAGCCTAATGGGTCATACAGACGAGCAAGTACTGCATAGATACGACGCATTGTGGTGGGGTGTGAGGCTAGAGTTCTGTATTTATAGGCAAACAAATCAGTCTCACAATTCCACAATAATCCTAATGTGCGTTCATGTGGGCCAGATGGCTTGTCTTCAGTCAGGCAAAGTTCATTACTTGCCGTTCTTACCTCAGATGGTAGATGGCTAATCACAACAGGATTATTGCTGGCCCACTGGCGAAGGTCGAAGCCTCCTTCTGATAGATGGTTTCTTAATTTGTCTAGGAGTGTTCGAGCTAACTCTGCTGATGGAAAACTCTGCAAGCAGTTATCAACATAGAAACACTGCATTACTGAAGACTGCACATCTTTGTCAGATTGATATTCCTTCACATGTTTCTGCAGTGCATAGATTGCACAACAAGGGCTGCAGGTCGTACCAAAGGGGAGTACCTGCCACTCATACACTGAAGGGGGAGCTGCTTTGTTCATGTCACGCCACAGGAATCGGAGGAGTGGTTTATCAGGAGGCAGAAGACTGACTTGGTGAAACATGCCTTTGATGTCGCCACTTATTGCTACTGAATGTTGCCTAAAACGCAACAAAACACCAAGAAGTGTTGGGCCTAGGATTGGTCCTGGCAATAGGTACTTATTGAGACACTGACCTTGAAATGTGAAAGAGCAGTCAAAGACTATGCGATCTTTATTGTTGTGACTTGTCATATGATGAGGGATATACCAGGTTTCTTTGCTATTGTGCATCTCCTCTGGGCTAAGTTTGACTATATAGCCTGCTTGCTCCAATTTCAAAATCTGATCCTTGTAAGACATGGCTTTGCCAGGATCTTTAGCTAACCGAGCCTCAGTGTTGCGGAGTCTAGACATGACTACATTTGGAGGGACATTCAAAGGAGGAAAGTTTGCCATCCGAAGAAGAGTGGCGTAGCGATTAACACCATTGATCTCAACCCTTTTTGTGGCCTGTTCAAGGAGTTCCAGTGCCAGTTGATCTTGCTTTGATCGGATCACAGATTTCTCACTGTATTCAGGTAAAGTGTCTAGTTGCCATAGCTTCTCAACATGATAACGCAGTACATCTGCAGATGAACTGAGAGATGTGAACAAACACTGCACGTGCTCTGTACTGCTCTGGGGATGAAAATCTGTGATCGGGCCTTGAAGTGTCCATCCTAATTGGGTTTTAACTCCTGCAGGAGACCCATATGGTCCCTGTCTCAATGGAGCAGTAGGCGTGATGAGGTGAGTATGATCTGAGCCTATGAGCAGGAGTGGCGCTGCTTTATTAATAATGGGTAATGGGATACCTTGAAGATGCTTGTATCTCCGTTGGAGAGATGATACAGGGTAGGTGTGGTCTGAAAGTGCTAGGTGATTTGCAGTGAAGGCATTAGTAATTGTGTAGGTTTTCTCTGGGTGTGCGATGGGTGAGATTTTGAAACTTACGGAAGAACCATGAATAGTTTCAACTTCTTGACGGACCGTTCTAAGTGATAATCTCTCTGCTTCCCCAGTTAGGTTGAGATGCTGTGCAGCTGATGTCAGAAGAATGGTACGCTGGGAGCCATCGTCAAGTACTGCATATGTTTCAAGGGTTCTTTTGCCATTTCGCAGGAGCACTTTCACGACCTTTAAAAGGACACTAGGACAATCACTAGGTCTATCAAAGTATAGCGTCCTCACTACAGGATGAGTGTCAGTTTTAGATCTCTTATTTACATCGCATAGGATCTGGAGATGTAGTCCCATACAGGTGGCACATGCTTTCTTCAGGTCACACTTTGCAGCCTGATGATTCCTAGCACAACGCCAACACCGTTTGTTTACTTTTATCCAGTTTGTTTTCTCATCCTTTGTCTTCTGAATAAACCCAGGACACTTACTAATGTGATGTTCTGGTGAGCAGCAATATGCACATGTAGCCTTAGTTGTCATGATCGGCTGTGTTGCATGTACAGAATCATCAGATGTATTTGCTTCATGTAATATTGTTGTAAGTGGAGAAGCGTACTTACGGGCAGGTCGTGTCTGGTTGAAGGATGGAACAGGACTGGCCTTCTTTGGTTGACACCTGCATTCCATTTGCAACCAGGATGAGAACAAAGGCAAGGTATACGTCATTTCTCCCTGTTCCCTGTAAACATGCCGTTTGAAGCGACTGAAATGCTCTGCAGGCAACTTCACTAACAAGCGATCGACATGGGAGCCACAGTCTAGTTCTGCACGTCCTTGTTCTCCCATAGTGCTAAGCAACCCAACTAAAGCCTGTACTCGAAGAGCAAAATTATCAAGGCTCTGACCATCACCTGCTCTGATAGGAGGCAGTTCCAGTATATTCTTTAGCTCTTTCAATGCCAGCTGTCTTGGTTGCCCATAACGCTCATCAAGGGCTTTGATGGCTTGAGTGTATGGGTCAGGAGCGTAGGAAAAGGCAAGAGCTAATCGTTTAGCTTGGTCTACTTTGAGGTGATCAAGAAGGACATGATATTTGAAGTGCTCTGTCTCATGAGGATCAAGAAGGTTTGTAAGGGCCATCCGTAACATCCTGTATTGCATTTCGTCTTCTCTACTAAGGTCTGGAAATGAAGGACCTTCAAGCTTATATACATGTGTTCTCGTGCTAGAGGAGTGACCCGAGCTAGCAGTACCAGATATCAAAGGTTTCTGTTCATATGAGGTATTGGATGTAGCTGGTTGCTGCTCTAGAGGAGGGCAATGCTTGTGGTCAGATATGCGAATGAGAGGTTGAACAGGGTCTTCAGCTAAAGGAACAGCAGGTTGAACACATGAGATCTGGTCGGGATCCTGCCGTGATAAGGCCAGGAAATCAAAGGGAGTCTCATCTTCTGTAGCAAGGACTGGTCTAGGCAAACCAGTTGAAGGGATAGCAGCATCTAGTATTGTTGAATTAGGTAAAGGAGGGCTGGCAGCTGTAACTAAGCCAGACTGACGGCTAATCTGCGGGGGCTGGAAGGGTGATTGACAGGTTACTGTATCAATCACTGGGAGCTGCTCATGTTGTTGATGTGTTTGAGGACTGGCTCGTAAACTGCATACAGAAGCTTTGATTCCATCAGATGAGACTGTGCGAATGGAAGATCTGGAGCTACGAGAATGGGAAGGAGATGATTGAACCATAAATTGCTTAATCTCCCTCATGGTCGTTAGGAGTTCCCTCATGACCTCATCTTGGGTGGTGGGTAAAGGAACAAGGGATGTCTCTGGTGGTCTTTCTGACTCTCCGACAGGATCCTGCAGCCCATGTGTGTCTTTATCACTGTGCTGACATTCAGTTTGGCTCTCTGTCTCACATGTAGCTCTTCTAGCTCCAGGGTACTGAACTTCATACTGTTCCAGGTAGGCAGGAGGTCTACTATCACGACTGGATCTTCTAGATGGCTGCTGTGTATCCATGATGCTAATACCTCTCCGGCTCGGAGGACCATGTTTTGAAGGGAGGAAGGTTCAGGGCTGAAGCAATCAGCTTCATGGGCTCATCCGGTTAGAATAAGAAAAGCAGCCATCTAATGCAGAATTATTTTCAGGGTACTCCTTTTATTCTCAAATAAATAAGGCAAAAAAGGAAGGAAACAAAGACACACATGGACTGCCAATGCTGAAAGAAAACAGAGATTCAAGTTACTCATTACCTTAACATTACATAAAATAAAAACCCAAACAGAACCTCACCTCAGCTGCCGCCCCGTGTGGAAGTGAGGAAAGAGTGAGCCAAAAGTGAATGCAGTCCTTATGTACTGTGTGACATATAATGTGTGACAGGTGAGTGCAATCAAGGACAAGCACCACACCCAATCAAAGGTGAGAGAACTAAACAAGGTGCATCTGGTGAAGTGAGTGGGTGTGCTGGGATGTGCTAAAAGGTGGGTCTCTACAACAATAGAAACAAGATAGCATCACACAGCTGGTCATTTTTGTTATTCTGTGTGAACTGTAGCATCAGTTTCCTGTTCTTAGCTGCTAGAGGTGGCACCAGGTGTGGTCTTCTGCTAAATGTAGCCCATCAGCTTCCGGGTTTGGCATGTTGTACATTCAGGTACACTCTTCTGTATTCCTTAATTGTAACAAATGGTTATTTCACTAGCTGAGACCAAATCCTCATCTAGATTTAACAACGGCAGATGGAAAATTGCGAATTGATGCTGTGGTTTGGGAACGGCCTAAGAGGGGACTGGCAGCAGCACCTGGGCTGGGTGGATCCACATATACTATTATATAAGTGAATTAATTAAAAAGGGAGGGAGGTGGACCACAAAACTGACAACAACAGGTTTTAGTACAGGAATAACTAGACAGACACATACATCTTCTGAAAGGGGAGCATATGAGGTGGGGCTAGTTATCTCCACTTAAGTTGCTATCAACTTGAAGCAGTGTAGCCATTCTCCTCTGAGCTCTGATATCACAGAATATTTTCTCTTTACTGAACCTGTAAGGCTTAGAGATGGTGTGGGAAAAGCACAGTACATCAGCAATTTGAATTCAATTAGAAGTCCGGGAGGTTGTCTTGACCATGTCTACATGTCTAAATATACTGAGTTGGTGCCTTTTGATTGGCTGATTAGATCTTTGTGTTAACAAGCAGTTGAACAGCTGTGCCAAATGAAGTGGTTGGTGAGTGTATCTGGCTCTGTGTTTACCAATTTGCAGCTAAGTTTGCTTGTGTTGCTTGGGTTAGGTAGACATGCAGAAGGCTTTTAGAGGCTTCAACACTAAAACCAAATTAATGAGACTGAACTAAATAAGGGGAAAAAAGGGAAATATTTACACTTCATCAAGACAATAAGCTGAAAACTGAAAAACAAACAAACAGAAACAACAAAAAGAAAAAGTGTAAAAGTCTGTAAAATACTTAACAATGAGTTACTTGAAAAGATTGTTAGAAGCTCAACACATTTCTAATACCAAATTTTCATGAATCAGCATGCCAAGTACTTTCTTAATTAATCCTTCCTAATAAGCTCTGAGTCAGCTGCTAAATGGCACATGACGAATAATCAATCATGACATCCTTATTAGCGATAACTTCTATTTTTGTGCCTCCTTAAATAAAGTAATACATCACGCTGTTTTTCTAAGGAATGCGCTATTACTGCCTGCCTCACTGTTACTACATATATTAACTCCCTTCAGTATGCATTGTTCTGCTAAGCCAACAAATTAGTTCCTGATTGTTTTTTCTTGCTTGTGACTGTTCTGGGTTTTGTGCACTTTATTCTTACGATGTTAAAATTCCTAACAGGCTCACAATCAAGATGTATTGTTGGATTGTTATTTTTGGCTGCATGCCTTTTCTTCTCCCATGTTCATTATTTAATTTTAAACCTCTCATTAATTTTCTTTTCATCCTGCCTTCACCCTCCCTCCCCCTGTCTCTTCATGCTTTATTGGTGTTCTGTCACTCAGTATGCTTATCACAGCAGCTCTCTGTGAGTCTGGGCCTCACCTGGAGCCATCTTTTACTACGACCAAAATAGTATTCAACCTCACAGGGCCTTTGAAATATATTGTGCTCTCAGAAAACAAAGGAACTCAATGGCCATCAGGGATGGGAAGAAAATCAGCTTTCATGTTTATGCTTCAGATGCACTGATGATGATATCCACCCTGCAGTAAACTGGGATTTGACTGTGAAGAGACAGAGAGAGACACTCTGATATGTTCACTTTATGCTGGAGCGCAGAATTAGGTTCGAGAAGCTTTAGGACGTTCAATCAAAAACGCCGACTCTGATGAATCTATCATGAAATTGACCTGGATATGTGGGATACTTTGATCTTATGATAGAAGTGAATCAGAGTGTAATGAAACATAAGTACCTACCTCGGTGGTGTCTGAAGCCACCGAGATAGGCACCCCCAGCATTTCAATAGAATAATATGGAACAAAAGTGGATGAAACTTTCAATTTTTCTATAATTTATTATAATATATTTGTATTCTAAACAAAATAAAGTATTGTCATTGTTGTTTTGGGGGTTTGTTGTTTTAGTTTAAGTTTTGTTATCCTGGATTTTCATCGTTATGCTTGAGCGTTAGTGTCATTTTTCTGGTTCCTGTCTGGTGTTCATGGACTCGCAGGTAGGGATGGGTACCGGTGACCAGACCGAAAAGCAGCGCACATTTCGGTGCTTTATTTCGGTGCTTTTTTTTCCTGAGATGACACTTTGGATTCCAGCCAATCATTGTACCTTTGCAAGCATAGTAGGCGGGCCCAGGTACGTACCTTCTTTTAGAGCAGAGCTACAGATTAAAAATGCCCAAGGCAAAGCGGTCAAAAGTCTGGCTGTACTTCACAGCAAAAGATGCAAGCTCAGCAGCCTGCAACAAGTTGTCATGGTCCTGGGTCAGTGACCCAGCGCTTTTAGTTCGTTATCATTTTCTTGATGATGATTGTTTAAGTTCTATGTGTTATATTCAGTCTGCCTCTGAGTCCGCGTCTGTATCTGTCTGTCTATGGTATCACCCCATCTGTTTGTGAATCTGTCTGTTTAGTTCAATGTCTTGTCTGGTTCCATGTGTCTGAGTTTCCTGTTTTATTGTGAAGGTCTGTGTCATATGTGAGTGTGCTCAGTTTACGTTTCCCCTGTCCCGTCAGCTCAGATTCCTCCCAGCTGTGTTGCCCTCCTGTCTCTCATCCCCTGATTACTGGTGTGTGTATTTAAGCCCTGTGTGTTCTCCTGCCTGTTGCCGGTTTGTCTGTGTTCCTCCGTGTCAGTCTGTGTTACTCGGTGGCCAGCTCGTCTCTCTGCCTCTCATCCCCTTTTGTATCATCTCAGGTTTGTCATTTAGCTTTCCCAGTTCAGGTCTTTAGTTTTGTCTTCCCTCTTGCCTGTTTGCCTTCTCATCCCTGTATAAATAAACTCACCGGCATCTTATCCACTGCCTGCATCTTGGGTCCTTCTTCTAACTCCACACGGCTCGCCTCGGCAGCCGTGACACAAGTGCTTTAAGGTGATACTGTGAAAAGGAGGTAACACCTTAGAACTGATGAAACACCTGGCGACGCATAGCGTTTTTTTAAAAGCTTGCTGCGAGACCTCACACCGAGCACATCTACTGCGGATGTGGTGCCTGTTATTGGACCCGGAGTTAGCAACATCCCCCAAAAACCCGAAGAGGAGAGTCCTGGCCCCTAGCCCTGCCAGTGTAGCAGAAATGATGACGGATGATGATGGCAGCAGCAGCAGCCATTCTTCTCTGGGTCAGTAGCTTAATGTTGTTTGTGTGTAATTTACGTTGAGTAATTATTAAATTAATGCATGTAAGATGAACTAGCAAACACCGCGTCTTAGTTACATGCGTCTGTCTTCTTGTTTGATGGCAGATACTCCCTTCACCCTGGCTAAAAAGGCTAAAATGACCAAAGGAAAAAGTAGGAAACAGCAACAACAACATGAGAGGTTTTTGGACAAAGTTTGTATTTTTTCCATTGTTTAAGCACTGCTTCCAGCCAAGAGTGATGCCATAAATCCCCTATAGCTGCAGAAAAGGCTAACATTGTTATCTTTTTACAAAAAACAGTTAAACATGAGAGGTGTTTGGACCAATTTTGTGTTCTCCATTCTTTAAGCACCGGTTCAAGCACCGTTTAAGCACCGGCACCGTTTCAGAAGTACCGGTTTGGTACTGGTATCGGATAAAACCTAAACGATACCCATCCCTACTCGCAAGTGCCTGTTTATGATAACTGTTCTAGTGTAGATCTGTCACTTTATTATCTTCAGTTTCTACTTTGTGTTCGTAATTTCTAATGTGTTTAGCTCCTTCAGTGTTTTCCTAATTGTTCCTTCCCCTGTCTCATCCTTGTGTTCTGCCTTTGTCTGCCAGCACTCCTTTGTCTCTGTCTTCATGGAAATGTGGGTCTCCTGGTCTTGGTGTTGTAGTGTTTATCTCCCCTATAGTTTTTATTTTCACTTTAACATTTTGTCCTAAATTAGATTCACTTCCTGTCTCCCCTGGCTGTCTTGACTTTCTTCACCTGTGTGTGTGTGTGATTGCTTTAACCTTTGTCTTTGTAACCTCCTGCTGGTCATTCTCTAATCAGCCCTCTGCGTATAAATAGTCTTGTCATCACCTTAATCTTTGTCACAGTGTCTTTCTGGTCTGCAAGTGGGGCCCAGAGAGGTGTACTATAAAGCTACTATGTAGCTTTTTTAGATGAATTGCTGAACCCTAAAAACTCAAGTCAGGGGTAATAGGTTTCACAACTCTGGTTTTCAACTTTCCTTGTTAACTCAGGCTTTCCGCATCAGGCTCTGTCCACATAAAAAGGTCATGCCTACTTTAGTCATTGATATTAGATATAAGTGAAATTTTGCACTTAGAAAAAATAGGAAATTGCACAAAATTAAAATTAATTGTGTAAATAAACAAGGTAACAAATATATTTTACTACTTAGTGCTGCAATTTATCACATTACAACTGCATATCACAGCTCTGAACCTGAATCATTTAAACATAAAAAGCAATTCACTGCATTTAGATCTGACTCTCTGTAGCCTTGAGATTTTGAACTTTGTTCCAGATCAAAGTAAAATTCATTTTACTAACTGAATAATTTTGGTCTTAAATGTTAACAAACCAAATGGTCAACCTTTTAATCTCCATTGAGCTGCAATTCCAAATTTGACTTGGAAGCCGATTAGGATCATACATAAAATCATCCACTTTCTGCATCACCAACCGAATACACACATATTTCTCTGATGCAGTTTATGTTCCTCTAACTGCCACATTTATAAAATGGATTTCTTCAGTACAGAATCTGTTCTATTTAAAACAGCAAAGCAAAAGTAAAATGTGTTCCTTCAGCTCATTACAAAATAAAGCTGAACATAAACTGAGGAATGTATTATGAAGGATGTACACAGGCAGGCTTGTGTTAGCTGGCTTGACAAAACCTAAACCCAGAGTCTGAGATAACAGAGATGATGATGATGATGATGATGATGGTTCTCAATTTTCTCTATTAAGCCAGGCTTTCTACTTCAGGATCATGCTCACATAAAAAGGGACGTTTCATGCATCATATGACTTTTCTTCCTCCCAAAAGGATCCCCCTGAGTGCTGTCAAATGATGATGAAACAGGTGATTCAAGTTATAAAGAACATAGAAAAACAATAAAATGCAACAGTGTTGCAAATAATATGAAATTAGTGCATAAGAAATTGGTTAATCTTGGGATTTACTTCACAGCAGTAAACTAAATATTTATATTTGAGTTAATTATTTTAATGCTGAGTGCACTGTATGTACTGCTGTTTATTTCTAAGGTTACAGCATTTTTGATGTGTGTTCTGTGTTTTAGTAGTTGCAGTTCCAGTGGTACAAAAGAGACTAAGAATTATACAGTTTCTGCATCACTGAATGAATAGAAATGCATATTCCAGTCACAATGTGAAGCATACTTTGCATTGCTGCACCTACAGCTGGGCAAGGTATGGTAATGTAATGTAAGTTAAAAATACAAAGAGAACATAAAAAATAAAACAGAAGATGAAATATTTAAAATATCCAGAGCTTGTGCCCAGCACAAAATCCACATAACACTTAAAACATGTTGCAAATAGAAGAATCAGTGAATGTGACCCTAAAAACTGAGTTTGCTCAACATCAGTCCTTACCCATTATTCTTGATTTGAGGTTAAGCCTTCTGTTTTTCCTCACTCTTTGCGTTTTTGATATATGTTGGCACTACTGGACTTTGTTTATGGACTTACTACAGCATTTAAGGCTTGTTTTTTATTTAAGTCACTCAACACATCCTCATTAGTATTACAATTGAATGGCACAGTCCATTGCATCAGCTCTTCAGTTGCTCTAGGTTTAGTAAAACAAGGCTTTTTGAAAAGTTTGTTCCAGATTATCATGATACACATTTTTATGTCAAAGTCTTAATTGGATTTATTCAGATCTATGCAGTTGGTGTGATCACTGGGTGCAGGGCTTGACTGGGCAAAAATCGGGCCTGGCATTTTTGATCAGACGGAGCATCATGATTGCTCAAATTACAAAAAAATTGGCTGTGCGATACAGTGTTGGTAGTGAGAATGAAAAAATTGGGCATGCACCACCGGGTGTGCACTTTTGATCCATTGGCCTAAAAGTGCATACCCTGGGTAGTAGGTGATGGCTGAAGTAAAACCCAGGTGTGAAAGGAGTTCAGAGAGGCCATGGAAAAAACGCTTTTGGACTGTTTCGAAGAGATTCCTTCGCCCTGAGTTCCTGAAGGCTTTGGATGTTGTAGGGCTTTCTTGTTCTATGGGAGGTGCTTTGGGAGTAGGGGTGTATTTTCAACCAGGAGGAGACCCTGGGGCAGACCCAGAACATGCTGGAGAGATTTTATCTATGGCTGGCGAACACCAAGGAGGAGAAAGATAGGTCTGAGGTTCTCAGCTTAGGCTGCTGCCCCCGCAACCTGGCCCCAAATAAGCAGAAGAAAATGAATGGATTGTCCTAACAATAGTGTTATTATTAGTAGTATTATTATAGTAATAAATAATTCAAATGCACAAAATGTATTCACTACTTTTTAAAACTACTAGATAACAGCATTGTTATCGGAAGTTGTGTTCAGAACAAACTCAGACAAGATTTATTTTTAAACTGAGCAGGTATTTCATGTATAAATATGGTACATAAAGGGATATATTTCACACTACAGCACTTCATTATATGCGTCTGATTTAGTTAAATGCTACATTTTAAATATTTAAAATTCATGACAAACCATTTTTTCATGATAAAATAACACTAAAAAGTTGCACTGTGTGAACTTTGTGTTTCTCATAAGTGTTCCTTCAAATTTTCTGAAAAACATAGACTTGAGCTTTGCTGAGGTTCTCTGTGATTCTTGCCTGGGAGGCAACTGAACTCCTACAACTGTTTTTCCAGACAGTCTGTTTTATTGTTTGTTTGTAGAGAGTGGTTCCATAGTGTAGTAGTTAACCTATTTGCTGTATACACAAAAGATCTCCAGTTTGAGACTGGGCGGAGACGTGGTCCTTTGGGAGGATTGCATCAGGGTAAAAAACAAATACACAGATGCAAACACAAAAACAAACAAAACAAAAACTTTAGTACACCTTGCGGTAATAGTACCAAATTGCAAAATGTACTAGTGCTGGTACCAAAGTTTTTAAAAGGTGGGTAGTGATACCATGGTACTGGCTAGCAATTCGGCTCCATTTCAGCACATTTTTAATCAATCAATTTAAAAATTAAGCATATTAAAAAAACAAGCTAATATAAGCTAATTGTTTGCATCACATGAATTTTAAGTTTTTTTTAAAAAAAAAAAAAAACCCCAAAACAAACTGAAACAGTGGTATAGATATAGATATAGATATAGAGATATAGATAGATATATAGATAGATAGATATATATAAATAACCACTATAAATAAAAAAATGTTCAGGAGTTTTCAAGAATAAAAAAATATTTCAAAATTATAATCATTCAAAAATAAATTAATTCTCAATGTAAAATTGCAAACTTGTTGGTAATTTCATCATCTACAGTACCATTAAAAATGTAAAGAGTCTGTAAAAATCTTTGTATGTAGGGGCCAATGGCCAAAACCAAATATCTGTCAGGCGGAGCTGCAGTAAAAACAAGCACAATTCTGATGTGAAAATCACTGCAGGGTTCAGGAACAGTTCAAAAACCATTGTCAGTAAACACAGTTCTTTGTTGCATCCACAAATGCAAGGCAAACCTCCTGCAGTCTCTTGGTCTGACCATTCAAAATGTAAAAATTCTTTTGGAAACCATGGATGATGTGTCCTGCTGGCAAAAGAGCAAAGGGAGCATCTTGCTTATTATCAGTGCACAGCTCAAAAGCCACCATCTGATGGCTGGGAAAAACATTTCACTTTCAAAACTACAGCAATTGGTCTCCTCAGTTTGAAAACACTTAGAGTGTTGTTGAAAGAAGAGGTGATGCAACGCAGTGGTAAACATGCCCTAACCTGACTTAAAATGTTTTGCTGTCATAAAGCATAAAATAAATGTACATTTTTCAAAAAGCAAGAAAATTAGTTTTTCAACATGTTATGTGTTGTTTGTAGTATTTCCAATTAGAACATAGGCTTTAAATCATCTTATTTTTGTTATTCCACACAGCCTCACAAGTGTTTGAGGAATAGGGGCTGTGTACTATATATGTGCTGTGACTCACGCCTTGTTTTTTATATTGCTATATTTGTGGTTTTTCCTGGGATGGGATTTATTTTCTGGCACAGAGCTGGAAAAAAAAAAAAGTTAGGGCTGCACCTTCAGGAGCTGTAGAGCTGGATGAACATGATTGCCGGAGAGAAGACTTTCATCATTTTAACAACTTCAAAGTTGTCGGCTTGTCTTCTCACAGAAGTACATGTGAGTGACATTTAGGGTGGGGCAATTTTGTCTGTCATAGGCAGGTGGACCCACGAGGCAATAAATGAACATTCAGTAATGAAGTTTACCGGTTTGGACAGTTTTTAGAGACTAAAAACTGCACAAGTCATCTTTTCAATCAATCATGCTCTCTAAGATACTCCCAAATATTACAGTACAGTAAGGCATACAAACCCAGAAGATATACATAGTAATTGTTAACAAAATGTCCCCCTGTGCCTACATAAATGTATTGTTACTGTACTATACTGCTACACTCTAGTAGTGTAATTACTTTGTATTTTGCAGACTGTAATCTAAAGTGTTACCATCATTTGTTTTCATTTGGTTCAGCCAGGTCCCCAGCTTACCTGCAAACATCCCTGTGAACTCACTTACCAGTCCTCCCATAAATCATTTGCAAGTATGATTTGGAAAGGCTTATACTGCCGGTGCAGATTGCAAAAAGATACAAACAGACAAATACTTTTGAAAGACTTTGATTTTAGCTTCATAGTTAGAATATTCTTATAGCTATGACTGAAAGAGGGAGGATACAGTGTGCTGCTGTGTTGTGCTGCAGCTAATGTTGAATACACATCAGGGGCTTGCAAGACATAGAAGCAGCCAACCATATCCTGTGCTAAAACGTCTGTTTGTTTTACTTCTCATTCCGAGACACCGTGGTCTCGCCTCTTCACTCTCAGATCTGGGGCTCCCAAAGTGAAAGCGGCATAGCAATCTCTGGGCTCATTGACTGCGGGGCCTGAGGGGTTTTGTGGTAAAAGTCTAGGCACGTATTAGTTCTGCAGCGCTGGCTGACCCAGGCTGGTCCCTGGCCACATCAATGCTGTCTCATGCCTACTGAAAGGGCTTCTGTGTTGGAATGTGTCGGCACGGAGCCTGGCCCCTCTGGAACATCATCCATGGGCTATCCAGAGCTGGTAGGTTGACACTCAGGTATGTAGGCAAAAGGTTGCTGGAACGTGGCCTTGCTGCTATGTTGGATCATGCTTAAGATGTTTGTAAGGTTGAGGTGATTGTATTCCCTCCATTATTTTCTTTTCCTCATTCCTTTTCATTGTTGCTCTTTTTAAAATCAATGTTTTTTATTCTTTGGTGCAAATCTCTATCCATGTGCAAATCTCCATGGTCTTCATCTGTCCCAATCTCCTTGTCATATCACTGACTCTTTCGATGCATGCTACATCTGACAGCCTCAATTGTGTTATAATTAATGGATAAGTCCCCAGTCTTCCCATCATCTTGCACAGTTTTTCCTTCCCCTCTTCCCACCTCTTTCCTGCTATTTGCTTCCGCTCTCTTCATTTCCCAATCAGCCCCCTTCTCCTCACTTCCTCCTGTATCCTCTCGCTCATCCCGTCCTCTCCTCAGTGTAGTGCTGTTTCCTTACCTAATTAGAAATGCCCTGTAGGTTTTGGTTCCAGAGCAGCATATTTACCGTGAACAGTTCAGCCATGGGTTTCTGGGTCATATAAGGGGACAGGAAGAATGATAAGCCTGAAGACTTGGGTCTAACATACCTAATTGATTACTGAAGAACACAGTGGTGTTGTTAGCTCTTCTTTATAAAATAGTAAACTAGAGAAAGCAGCTTGCATTAGATCTGGAACTTCAACTTCCATGGCACTTTCATTTTGATTCATTGACTATTTAATGTCGTTTTGAAAAACGTAATAAGCACACGCAGGCGTGAGCTGTTACCTAGCAACAGCTGCTGTAAGTGAGTGAAGATGGATCAGCACTGTGAGGACAGATGCTGGAGTTAGCAAATTTAAGAATGGCATGGGAGACTGGATGCCTCCAAATATGAAGACAGTGTCATTATTTTTGAATTGTTTTCCTAGAAATTCATGTTGTGGTGTTTGTGGTAGTTCTTCACAATAAACTTGGCTGTAATGCATACTTTACACAAATGATGCATATTTTTTTGTTTTTGTTCTTAACACTGGGAGCAATATATATTATTTATGCAGTCAGACTTATTTTGTAGCTCTTCCTTAAAAAGTATAGACTTAGTTTCATATTGATATACTGTTTATTGCAATGCTTAATCGAACATTTCCTTGTTTTTGACAAACTGAATAACCTCAAGGTCTGTTTCATAGATTAATTTTGCACAGTTTTGATAAAACCTCTGTTGTTTCTCAGCACTTCACTGCTTTATCATCTAGAAGCACATGGTGCAAGGGAAAAAGGTTTTTCTTTGATTTCTCATTACACATTAGAATATATTGTAATATATTTGTATTAATACTGCTAATTATGCAACAATGCTCTTATTTCAGGCTGTTTATTTTTTTCTTTTAGATAACATACATAGCTTCAGTTCAAATTGCTTTGAAAAATGGCAAAATAAATTAAGCGAGGCAAAAATAAATAATTTCAGAAGGCACAAACTTGAACAGTGATTTTAATTGATGAAACTTCTATAGTATTATAAATCTATGCTTGTTATGTGGATGCATTCATGTTTTCAATTCACTCACCTGATCAAACGTACATCACTGCAACACCACATTATGATGAAGTTGCTGCAAATAATTAGGAATCTTCATTGAAAACTGTTACACTCAGCAACAGTTGCCCTGACGACATTACTCATCACTTGCTGTGCTTAATCAGATGAGTGACAGGTGACGGAGGTTAAGCATGGCAAATTTGATTGACATGAATAGGAAGAAACGCTCATCTTCCCAAGGGGCTCAGAGTGTGTCATGATTGCTGTGTGATGCAATTAAAGAATTCCCAGTGAAGGATTTAACTGCTGTGCTGGAGCTACAGGAAGTGCTTCAAGAGTAGCACCTTGAAAGAAAGAGGAGATTAGAAGCAGCTCATTTTTAAGTCATGGATGTTTTGCAGAATGGCTGTCATACCTGAAAATAGACCTGGTAATGTTAAAGTCAGTTATTAGACTGGCAGAGGCACTAGGAAATAACATACTTCTTGCACTTTATCAGATGGCAGGCATTTGCGATGTAGCTTTGTACCTACAAGCATTTTTCCTTTACAATTACAGTACACTGGTTATAATGACAAGCCGAATATCTCATTAAATGTCTTATTCTAAATCTGGAGGTGGGCAGCTGAGGATCAACAGATGTCAGTGAGATTTTAGTGGGTGTCACTGAAAAATAAATACATAATGAAAATTTACTTTAGCATTAAACACGTTTTGTATTTGGTTTTAAGTTTCCTTTCTTCTGAACAGAAAACTAAATAATGACTATAAAGAGCTTCGTGAACTTTTCGAGACCAGGCTTCTGTATAATTAGAAGAGTACAGTAAGGTACTAGCTGTAGTGTTTTTAAGTTAACTTTATTGGTGGCTGGTTTTGTGCATATTGATCTTACACAAATGTTGTGCTTTTTTCTACTAATTCTTTGAAGCTATGGTGAAAAGAGAAATACAGCCCACTGTATCAAACTGAAGGTAATGCCATGTGATAGTACAATTAGTTATACTTATATAGTAGGGGTGCAACGATACTCGTATCGATATTGAACCATTTGATACAGTGCTTTTGGTTCGGTATGCATATGTATCGAACAATACAAAATTTTTAATTTATTTTATCAGCTTTTCTTCTGATGATGCTGTCTGTGTTGAGAGCTCAGTGGATCTGCGTTCAACTACTCAAAAGTAAAAGAGTATGTCGGATGTGCCACGCAATGCTCAATTACATGGGTGGGACCTACTGCGTTAGCGCAGTTTGCTCGTTAACGTGTTGACGCCGTCCAGCCCCACGCGTGGGGCGATCCGCGGTAGCTCGTTAACGGAGATTTGCCGTGTTGTGGCGTTAACGTCATTTCAGATTAATGCTGACAGCACTAGTGGGAACACAATGGTCGTGTCCAAATTCATGGGCTGCATCCTCCTGAGGCCGCATTTGTAGACCAATTACGTCACAGCGACGCGCCGAAGGCTGTCCAAATTCGTAGACTCCTCCGAATGTAGCCGACAAATGCGTGCTCCTTTTCCCCGAATTTTAAGGATGGGTCGGGTGTGTCCTTCGTGGCCTACCATATCCCAGAATTCATAGCGCGGCCCAGCCAAATTCCAGTTTCCAACAATGGCGGCCGCTGCTAAGTTTTAAAATTACTCATACTAATCTTTCTGGGTCACAAAATAAACTTTTAACATATTTTCAGGCGAGGAAGTAGTTGTGTAAACATCAAATATCTGCTCGGTTTATCAAGATATCGCATATTTGCAAAAGTGCGTCGACGTTTTCGAAGGCGTCTGCTACCCACCAGCTCGACAGCTAGCCGGGAGCTCGAGGGTTACTGATGCGGCCGAGAACGGCACAACTCCCGGCACATCATTTTCAGATCACCGCGGAGTTTCGCTGCTCGGGTTAAACGTAATATATAAGTCACTTAGACAACCTAAAAATGTTATTGTTGGGTTTTTTCCAGTGTTTTGTTTGTTTGTGAGTAAATCGGTTTGGCTGAGATTAAAGTTATTAGATACGATTGGATAAAATAAAACTTTATTATTCCCCCGGGTGGGTTCCTCCTTGGTTTTTACACAGCTGACTAAACGTCAAACAGAAAACTGATTAAACAGAAGTATGAGACAGTCGAGAATTTACGCCAGTGTCCTGTTATATTTTAGATAGCAAGAAGCAGACGACCGAGTTTATTAAACTCCACTGAGACAGCGGTGACGCTAATCAGAAGGCTAGACCATCCAATTTCACGGCCGTTTACTTCCGGCCTACCCGACCTTCTGAGGACCGGTCTATGTGGGCCACGTAGACCGCGAAGGCCGGGTCCTCAGGAGGATGCAGCCCATGAATTTGGACACGACCAATGAATATGACTGCACATTTACGCCGACATCATCCTTGTCATGATCTGATGGCGCCCTGACCGGTCGACCTGCCAGTGTGTGTATGTGCGTGTGTATGTGTCTCTCCTATTGCCCTGTCTTCCCCTCCGGCTCTGCTGTGATGTGTTAGGAGGTAACCTAGCAACAGGCTACCTCCGACCCGGAAGTGCTGTCGCCTGGAGCTGCCGCACCTGCAGTCAATCCACCAGCTGCTGCCAATCAACTACCATCTTCAGCAGGGCTACTTAGTGGTGTGGCTGAGCGACAGACAGCGCTGGAGTATTGCACTAAGCCTGATAATGTTTTCGAGTCGCTAACGTTATTGAAGTGCTGTCTGATATTCTTACTCATTCTGCTGTCGTGTGTGTGTGTGTGTGTGTCCCCGTACCCAGGGATTGACGACACTAAGGAAGCACTTGGAGGAGAGACGGGCACTCACTATCACGCACGGGCTTACACGGAAGGAGGGACGCACTATCACCATTGTTGCACATTTGAACTGTTGTCACCTTGCTGCACTGTAAATAAATGCACTGTCATTATTTCTGAGCTCCGTGTCTGAGTCCACCGTGACAATCCTAGTGCAAAGACAAGTGGAAGCAGACAAAAACACCAAGCACGCATGCTACAAACTTTACCCGAGTCATTTAGACTGCCGTTAGCACATGATTCTCCTTATGGGGACCTGATATGTTTAATATGCTGCTGAGAATATAGCCCAGAAGAAGTGTATTGTACAGCTTTTATTTTGGAAAGAGCCATTTCTCTGTAATTAACTCTCTTTTCCAAAGATGAGTGATTTCTCCATCAGATTAATTTTTTTATTACTTTGTTGTTTCAGCAACATTAAATTTAAAAACTGTACTTTTGAGTTAAAATATATATTTATAATTTTAATAAATGACAAATTAAAAAAGCATGAACATTTTTTTTTGTATCGAAAAATATCGAACCGTGACACCAAAGTATTGAACTGAACCGAACCGTGAATTTTGTGTAGTGTTGCACCCTTATTATATAGTTATGTATTTTCAATTCCAAATGAATGAAAAATGTTTTGCTCCAATGCAAACCATATCTGCACTTTTCTCTGGGTTGTTTCATTGGTATTGTTGATTCAAGGTGACTCTGCCTATTGCAGCTCAGCCACAGGTTCACGTAGATGTCACCTGGTTTGAGCTATCCAACACCTGCTGCATCTCATGTCATTGGGATTTGTAACCTCAAACCCTAAACCAAAAATATTTAAATAATAATAATAATAATATTAAGGATCATAAATAGTAAAAAATGATAAACGATTTATGCGTGATATGTCTGCTATATCTGTAGGTGTTCAGTCTTCCTTTAGAGAGAGGTAAAAAAGCTGAGGATAAAATACTGTACATTTCTTGTGTATCAAGAGAGGCCATCTGGTGAAATGTACACGCATGCGGAACTCTCAGTAAGCTACAGTAACAGCAGAGGGAAATATTTTATCTCAAGGCAACATGAAAATAACCATGAGAAAGCGTTTAAACAGATTATTGACACATTTACATGTATATACATATTAGCACCTAACGTAATGACAATTACGGACCCAGGAATGTATTCACTGTTTTTTGCTCACTACTGACTGTGGCTTTAAATATATTATCTCCCCCTGCTGGTAATGCAATTTCTGCATGTGTGTCCATTTCATGTTTCGGAGAGGCAAAGCGTGAAATGGACACGTTGAATGGGTGTGTCGATTACACGTTTAGCAGCAGTGAGAGCAAGAACACTGCTCGTTTCATCGCATTAATGCATGTTAAATCATTTTCGTCACTCTCCAATAATTAAACATTATGCACGGCCAGCTTCTAGGAGACTTTTAAAAGTCATAAAATGCATCAGTTAGCGTGACAATCATGGTAAAATGTGGAAGTTGCCAGCTACGTGCCGTGTTTGAATTGAGTTACTCTGACGAAATTCACGCACTCCACAACTGAGTATGGAGTGACCACAGCAAAGAGGGTCTGCATGATAATCATGTGGGAAGTTTGGTCCAAAGTTTACCAAAATAACCACTTACGGTGTAGGCTTTTAAAAAAATATTTTGCAGTGATAAATGTAGTTGTGTAGTACAAATTTAATTGGTGATTTAAGACAGATCCTGCTAATTCACATCTAAGGTATTACGGAGTTTATCAGACCGTGTTTCATCATTCAGCCCAGCAGTCAACAGGAATACTGGAGCCCTAGTTCTTACTTTGGAATACACTGGTTTGATCCTTGGCTCCCTGTGTCCACATGTTGCACTGTTTTAGAGCAATTCAATGAACCCTAAGTCACTGACTTGAATGGCAGTCCCTTTGCTATTGAACGAAGAGGCAAGAATAACAAAGCCCTTTATCTCTTATGATGGAAAGTATTTGTAGGTACAGTCAATTTGCTGTACTAATACTAGTCTTTGTTGTTCCCTGATGCATGTACAGTATTTGTTTTCTTGTACGCAGCGTTGCAAACACGTGATTTAAAATGATGGACAAACATCTCACATCACTATTGAGAGCATAGGCATTGTTTGAGCTATAGTTGCACAAAGGTCCCGTGTGAGTACACACTGCTTCTCTTTCACAAAACAATTGCATGTTGTCTATACGTTTAAAAATATTTTTCATCAATCGCCGCATGTTTGTTATTCAGGGGTTCTTGCTTCTCAGCACAATGGGCTGTCTTGAGCGGAACACTGAAAAACAAGACTTTATTGATTTCAGTATCTATGTATTAATGCTGTGAACATTTGTGCGAGACTTGCTTTCACACATGAATACCTGCCTGTCATGCTCGTTGAGAAAACAGAGCGTGCTTTCTTTATACAACGACCAGCCAGAGCTGAGGGATAGGAGTAGGTGTATCATGTCAGATTTATACCTTGTCTGTAAGAGATGGGAGAGTGTTTTCATGCTGTTCACCAAAATCCACAGCAGACTATCTCGTGAATAATGCAGTGCCTTCGGTAGTGCATTTTTATCCCTTGCAGTATGAGTATCCAGGGAATTTGCATATGAAGCAGTTCTTTTCAGGTGATTTGTGAGTATACTACAAATTGGAGTATTTAAGCATGCTTGGTTGGATTTCCTACAGTGGTAATCAATTCTCTGTATATTTATCTATATAATTAAATATTTTAATGCAGAATTAAATAATGATTACAAAGTGGGACACAATAGACAGGTTGAAGGATCCAACCAGTGGAAAAGTTTAGTCAAGAAAAGTCTGTGCAAAAGGCAGTCCTGCCTCAAATGTATCAATCAGAAGTCTCAATGAGAAACTGGATTCAAATCAAAGGACCTTGAAGTCTTCATCTTTTGTGTGCCGGCCAGCTGAATGTGGGGCTGCAAAAAATTTTCCCCCCTTCCTCATCTGATGCGATGAAGAACATGCCTTCAGCGGTTCCTCCGAATTCAGAGGAGACTTCCGCTGAGTAGCTTGACCTCACAGCCTAATCACCAGATCTAAAACTCCAGCAGAGCTCCAGGCCGCGCCGAGAGGGATAAAGCCCCCTCCTGCTGTTGCTTCCTCCGGCCCCACATGCTAGGACACAATTAATTCATACTGCTGGCAGCCTTGGACTATCCCAGTAGTACTCGCATCCCTTGTGCGTGCTTTTTTTTTTTTTTGTCCTTATTTGCATAATATCAATTTGGTTTGTAATGGCCTATTGAGGAACACAGTCTGCAAGTTTGCATAAATAGGAATGAGAACTGCACAGATATTTACGGACTGAGCACAAAGCTACATTTCTAGAGGAGTTGATAAAAGTGTGCTTATATGAGCAAAGGGCAGACTTTCACGGAACTTAGTGTACAGGAGGTTTCTGTGTGCGAATCGTTTTTCTAACAGGGAGAGAGCACTAATGGCAACTCTCTGAGGAGAATCATGTGTTGGTGTGTGGAAGAATGAGAGGGGTGCTGATGAATTTAATCACAGATAGGCAAGCTGACCGTGGGCTGAGTGAGTGGAAGAAGCTCTCTGCCTTTCTCTAGATGAATAATCATAGTCCTGCCACACTCCTCCTCCTCTGCTGACTTTTTCTGAGGAACACGCGGCGCTGAAAGTAAGAAAGGGAGTCACAGTCAGAAATGGAGAGACAGGCAGGAATAGAGAGATGAAGAGAAATAGAGCGAGAATGATGAGATGGTTAGAAACAGTGCAACAGCAGAGAGGAGAAGATTAGGTGAGGGCAAAAACTAAATCTAGAAAGCAATCCCCAGGCAGGCACGCGCTTACAGTGGAGCCAGAATACATATTAACAAAGCTCGCAGGCATGGTAAAGACAGGATCGTAGTACATCATAAGACTAAATATAAATCAGCAGCTTTGTTCTCATGTCATTTATACCAATAGGAGACAGACAAGAGGAAGTGTTACAAAAGGCGATTTGTTTGATTCTATCCATTTATCACCTGTTTTTTTTCTCTTTCTTTTTTTATACCAGAAGTTGGGCATATGTGTGAAAAGTCGAAAGAGTGGAGGTGTCTACAGTGTGTGTGTGGTTTATGATGTAAGTGATCCCCCTTGGGACTTTTCCCCGCAGGCGGAATAATGAAATGAGCAGCCCATGACTGATGTGTGCTTCTATGCAGAGCACAATTACAGACAGGCTGTATTTCAGCTAATGTGTCTTGATCGCCAAAAGGGAGGCTCATTTTTCCACTTGTCCCTCCTCTGCAGGGAGGTCGGGGCTCAAGATCTGCTTCATGACGATCATCCAGGAGACATTCTGCTTCTTTCTAACATACACTCGAGGAGCTTGTTGATTCATAGTACATAACACATTTTTTTAGGCTAGATATCATTTAATAAAAGCAAATCATACAATATTTACATTTCATGCAAGACAAAGCCATCCTAAATTTGTGTGTAATCTTTGGAGGCTCGGTACTTCATTCATTATATATATATTTTTTATTTGAGACTGTCAACCAAGCATATTTTAATTCAACCAAGACGAGAAAAGTGTGTGGTTTCAATGAACTATCCATCACTACTGTCAGTCCGTTTCATCTTTTTTCTGCTCATGTACTGCGTTCAGCACTCTCCCAATCCTGTCTGCATATATTCTAAATATAGTAGTAATACTAGGGCCAGTACTACATTACTAGTTTTCAAATTGTACATGGTATTTGGTCAAGGAAAGTCAAGGTGAGACGGAGGTTTGTTTTAGTACTTGCATTCAGTTCCTGAACATAAGTACTACAACATATGCTCTTCCGGTGGCTGTAGCTCAGAAGGTAGAGCAGGACAACTATTAATCAGAAGGTTAGTGGTTTGATCCCAAATATCCTTGGGCAAGAAGTTAGTTAGATAGAAAGCACTTAAGCATAGGAAAAAAGTTCTTGGATGAATTAGGTAAGTTGTTTAAAGCTCTTTGAGTGCTCAGGTAGAGTAGAAAAGCTCTCTATAAAAATCAGTCCTTTTGCTATTTACCAAAAAACTAATGGCTTAGCTGCCACAGATATTGTGAAACCTATTTTATTTCTTCCAGATATGAAGAGTATTAAACTGGAGCAAACAGTATTTTGCCACATTTATTAGAATGTTTTTGGCAGCTTGACAGATATATTAATCACCTATATTACCATATAATTTGAATCCTAGTATTATTTTTGCACCTCCAAATTGAGGATCTTAATGGAAATACAAGATCTCTAAGTAGCACATGATGTCATATTAAGAATAAAATAATATCTTAATGATTGGTGAATTCATTGATTGCACCATTTATGAAATCTCAAAAACTCTGAGCCAAAATAACCAAATTGGTCATTTTCCCCAAAATACCAAGATATTCAATCCTCTGTTGGAGAAAAAAAAAAGGGCAAATTCTTACATTTTAGCAGCTGTAACCTGTGAAGCTACAAATATATGCTTGGCAAAGCCCTGAAAAGATTAATCAATTATCAAATTAGTTACAAATTAATTTTATCGCAACTGTCTATTTGATTAATGCACTTATTGTCTCTGTTCTAAAAAAGAAAGCGATCATTTTAGGCTGTAAAGCATTTCTATTTGTATTTTTCCTTTGACAACTGCATAACTCCTCTGTATGATGTTCATTTTCATTATATTGCCTTATGATCCACCTTGCCTCTATATTTTGGAAGATGGTTCATTAAAATAGTGTTGTAGCTGTTTCATTAAAAAGTTGAATGACTGCAATTTTTCTTTTGAGCTGCAAAATAATCTTGGTCAAAGCCCCCTTCTGTATTTGCCAGTGCACTCCAATGTCCTAATCAAACACTGGTAGAAATGTACTCATGGATTTATAGAAAAATCTGATCAAGAGTGTGCTTACATATTCTAACAATGCAAAAGAGCACAGAGTGGCAGTGCATTTTAATATGAGAGCTTATCTGACTTTATTTAATGACTCTACAATACCAGAAATGTGCAATGGCTGAAGCTTAAAATGCCCAAAAAAATAGTTTTTCTTTTAAAAAATGTAGTTATTCATTGAAATAGATGAACATTAAAACTTATTGTTCAGATAAAATGTAGACTATACATATCATCCGTATGAGATTTGCAGTTTGTTGGGAGGATTTAGTTCATTATTCTAACTGTAGTTTTGTGTTGTGAAAACTGTAATTTTGATGAAAGCGAATTAAGCTTAAAAAACCAAGTCCTATACACGCATTAGTGAGCTGCTGCTTGTAAATCCATTTATCCTTTGAAATGTCAAATCAAAGTTAGTCTCGAGATCAGAGTGCAGAAAAAAACAAAAAATATTAAGTGATGAAGCTCAATGCATGAAAGCAGGTATGTTGGAGATGAAGATCTCAAAAAATATAAGAAGGATAATTTAAATAAGAGGCATCTATCTAAAGCAAATGTAATAGTGATGATTGTTTTATCTTTATTTATTTCATACTGACTGAAATATCTTAAGAAATACTTAATGGACTGTATCAGAATACTGTGCAGAGACGTCCAAGATGTCACACTGACTTTGTGGTCCTCGAAGTGTTCTCATGAGAGATAAATGTTTGACAATGATGCTAATTTTTTGTTTATAAGATTATTTACAAACCAAAGTTTTTCAAAAACAAAAACAAAGCATGCTAAACACCAGCATGTTACTGTCACTGAGCATGTTCACATGCTGATTTTAGCTCAAGGTACTACTATGCCTGGCAGCCTCACTAAGCTGCAAAAAGTAAAGTTTTAATCTTTGTGATCACCATAAAATATGACTTAATAAATGGCAGAGCCTCCAAATAAAATCCACTTTTTACATTGCATAAATGTAGACATCACCTCCACAGTAGCAGTGCTATTTCCAGTGGTCAGTAAGTCTCCATTCAGCTGGGCTTCTGAGACCAGTTAGCAACAAAATTATACACCATGCTACAACAACACCAGCGGGGCCAGCAGTCATACACTTCTCCCGTCAGCAGAGCTGCTCTATGCACTGAGTATCTGAAAGCAAGGAACCCTGTTGTAGAGCACCGTTATCTGCTGCGCACATACAGTACACACATACTAGACGCACTTTGAGCAGTTTTCTAACCCTTCACTGTTTTGTTTGCAGATGTTTGTCCACGGGCGCCTCTTTTGTCAAATGCTCTTGCTGTGGTGTTGCTTTTGAAGACCTCGCTTCTGACCAGGAGTTATGATAATGTTGAAAATAACCTCATGTAGTGTTATCATAACCCTGAATACAATACTTGAGGCCACAGCCTCCCTCTCCTCCTGTCCTATTTATGTAGTGTTTTTAAGCAATTTGCGACTGGGATTCGGCAGGGCAGCACACGAGAGAAGACAGGCGACAAAATGGGCATAATGACTGGCCTTCGGGGGGGGGGGGACAAAGAGCACTGAAACTGTTGACAGTTTTAAACTTGTCAACAGCAAGGGCACATCTGAGGGCGGGAAGGTGACTTACAGACTGATTAAAAGATAAAGGTTACTAAACAGCTTCTGTAATCCCAGTGCACTCAGCAGACTTCACAGAAAATATGGCTTAACAGCGATAAGGAGAGTCTGAAATACAGCAGCTGTCTTAAACACTATATACACACCCACACACCTTGGTGTACTGCACCGTCATGCCCTTTCTTGGTAAACAACTAATTGTGTTTTATTGCTCTGACACACGGAAGCACTTTATACGCAGTTTGATTCCCTACATGCTGCAGTATGCATGTTTAACATAAACACCACAAGGCTGAAAAATACATTGGGACTTTTTTAATGATTTTTTTTTTTTTTTTTTTTTAAGGTTACTGAAACATGTACCCACCCACTCACACACCCCCAGTCCTGTGATGTTAATATGGCTTTCTATATTTATGGAGACTTACTTTCTTTCCTTCCCTTTTACTTAAAACTAAATTTTACTCCTCACTGGAATTTTTTCATGAATCTCATCAGAAACAGACGATCTTTGGAGCTAACTGAATTCTGACCTGTTTCTCCTAAGACTTTAATTTGATTCTTTAGAACATTTCTGATATTTATATAAGCCAATAAGCTTTCTGTCAGATCTTACTGTTATCTCCAAAACTGATTATCTCAGACAAATATCAGTGCCGTGACAGAGTTTTAAACGGGCCACTTTAGGAACTTAAACTGGGACCAGCCTCAGTGTAGAGGAAGGCTGTTTCTCAGGAGATGAATGTGAGAGGTGTACCGATGTTAAAATTAGCACAGTTATGTCTTATAGAAATAGGAAGGACAAAGAAGAGATCCTTTTCTTTTTTTTAAATCTTCCTTTCCACTTGATCATTTCAAATGCATTATTTTCTACCTAAAAACAACACAGCCAACCCTGACTTCAGTATTTCTGTGTAACTATTGAATACAGTGCCTGAAGCAAATCCTAATCAAATTTTATTGAGTTTCAAATGTAACCAAGAAAGCCCTAAGTAATCCAAAGCTAATTCTATTCCTACTTTTAATTTTATTCATTTCAAGTTGGGTTTTTTCTTTTTTTTGTGGATAACTGTTTGCCCTACAAACAGAAGTATAAGAACACACACACATACACACTACAGAAACACAGGGACACCTACCATATAAGTCCAAGTAAATCTTTTTTATCGTGCAGTTAATCTCCTCTGCCTTTTGCACCTTCCAGGTCATTTGGGAAATCTAAATGACCCCATAAAACCCATACCACATTTTCAAGCATCCTAAACAGAACATTATATGTTGTATATGCAGATAAAAGGTTATATAAATACAACTGCTTCCTGGTAATAAGCTTTGGAAGTGGGAGAGAATTGCTGTAATTTTTCTCTACAATCTCACTTGAACTAAAATAAAGGTAAACGTACACCGAGTGCACTGAGGTGCCCATTATTTCGGTTTTAACTGCAAGTGATATTTTTAACACATACGTTTAAATAATTACATCCAAAAAAAGGTCCATACAAGAACATGCACCTGAGCTCATTTTGTGCATGAATAAATGTGCATAAAAAAGATACATAAGGTCAAAAAAACATAAAGATGTGCTCAGGTAAATAGAAAACACACATGCACAGACTATGTATTGAGTATATGCATTCATTAATGCAAGAACATGCCATGCAAGAACATGCCCCATGTGCAAACAAACACATTTGAAATGGAGATAAGCTGTGACAGTATGGCTCCATATTGAAAACATCAGCTTAAAAGGCCAGTGGCAGCAGTGTGCAGCGATGCCTGGGAGGAACAGGGCAGCAGACGCACACCTATAGTATTCATCTCACAGTTAGAGCTGCATTTTCAATATCACTCACCTGTTTGCTTGAGTAAACAACCAACAGCAATGTAGGGTTATTCCTACTTGATATGGGCATCCATATGAAAACTAAATCTAAACACAATTTTCCAGTCGAACGTAACTATAGGAATAACGTATGAATCAAGTATACTGGGTTTTTGTATAAGTAAAAATCCAAAAGGAGGAAAATCATAGCATGCATACTGTTGGGGTTAAAAATAGAAGAGGTCTGGGCAAAACTGCTACATAAATCAAAAGGATTAAGCATCTGTGCTGTGGGGTAGTTTTTGGACAGCTTGTCAAGGTTCAGCTCCAGTGATCACAAATTACTCAGCTGAGCTGTAAACTGTTGAAACATAAACCTGTGGTTGGTATGTTTAAAGTGTTTTTGTTGGTTTTTCTTTTTTGGTCACTTTGTTAAACAAAGTGGACAGTGCACCCGTTTTATACATGAAATCTCAGCCTGTGAAACAGTCTGTTTTTTCTTAAGTCTTAAATCTGAAATGAACATAGAAATGTTTGTTTGCGTGAGAAGCAACAAAAAGATAACCTGTTACAACACAGTCACAAATCCCCAAGAAATAGTGCTGTGCATTTATTTGTTTCACTGTTGGTTCTACGATGTTGTTACCAAAAAAGGTTTTTTTTGGAAAGTTTAAGCAGGCATGAAGGCTCAAATGAAAGAATATATTATTGCAACTAAAGTGTTGTGCAATTTTGATGTAGTTCACTAACAATTGATTTAAAAACAAGACAAACAGCATATCTCTTGCAACTCTTTTAACAAATTAGTAGGCATTATGTTCCCAAAAAGTGGAATCATAAATATTGGCCTATTATAACCCCCATTTAAAAAAAACAAGAGATCCCCAAAGACATAAATGCAGAACGATTACAAAGAAACCTTCAGCATAGCATAATAAAGTTGCATTAGATAACGCAATATATTATTGGAACATTGTAGTGATAGTAGCTCAAATCAAAAATGACTCAACATTACTGATTAATTAAACTTTACTTAAAATTAAAGCAAGTACATGAAAAGGAAAGACATTTCCAAATAATCCTAAACTTTTGCACCATAGTGTACATTACTCTGGGAACGCTGTTTTAAAAAAATGTGCTGACATTAAATTACTCTCACATAACCATTGTGGCCAAGTCCTGTAGAATTTACCATTAGAACAGAACAGATGGGAATATCTAATGGGTTTCTCTGGTTGGATAAAGGGAAAGGAGGATGAAGGTTAATGTCTCTATCACCTTTCTTTTGTTTAGTACTCATAGATATAATTTAAACTCAATAACTCTGTCTGACCTCCAGGGAGACAATGTTTTAGCTAAAGACTGCTTAAGGCTCTATCTTGCACAGGAAAAGGCATGTGCATAGTCTGGCACTCATTATTAGACACCCTGTGGCAGTGTGCATCTGGCATATTTGTATATGTGTATGTGTGTGTTACAGAAATTATTTTCATGACAGCAATGTGTCAAATGACAATATGAAAAGCACTGTTGTGATTAAACAACAAAAAATAATTACAGGAATCTTCAGCTCCCCTTGGTTTTACAGCGTTTTGTAGCATTACAGCTCACTCTTTAGTGGTACAATTTACTGTTCAGTACCTACAAAGCAGCGAACAGCAGGCAGACACAGTTAGTGTTTAGCTGGTGAATATAGTGGAGCATTTAGCAGCTAAACAGCCAGATATTTCCCCCAGGAGCTGCTACAGATCAAAAACAGAACTAACAAGGAGTATTCCACATTAATTTGGCAGGTTAAAAAAATGTAATAAATAAAATGACTGACTCTGTGTCTGTCAGACTGGTAAATAAGCAGCTGTTTAACTTTTTGCCACAAAAATCACTTGTTGACTAAATCGAACCACAAGTGGTACTCAGAATGTGAACCTCGGTCTGTGGTTTTGGCACGTGAACACAATCCAGGCTATAATTGTTTTCTTTTATTTGTGACTGGAAAAACCATGGAGTGGTATAAACGTAACTCCTAGAACAGGCTGTGAAATGTGATATATCTTTGATTACTCAGTTATATAGGTTGCTTTAAACATTTAGGTTAAACCCTTTGGTGTTCAGTACATGCAGCTGTGACACTTCCTATCACTAGGACTGCATTTCAACTACACTGTATTAGAACTGATAAAGAATCACCTCAACCCCACACCCCTCTTACCAACATCTCTTCTAAGGTGAGGGTCTTGGATAAGCTGCAGTATCTATTGCAGTGCAGGTTGAAGCCTTTTTCACGAATGAATATTGGTGTAATTCTTCTTCATATGACTTTGTGAGACAACCATAATTACAAGCAATACAAACAATAAGATTTTTTTTAATTTCTAAATAATTCAAAAACTTTTACAGACAAGATATGTTAAGATATGATTTAGAGTGGTCTATTTATAATACCCTGAGAACTGCCAGGCAGTAGTTAGATTTGGTATTTTTAAACTTTTGTTCAGGCATTAAAGGGGATCAGAGGTGATTGGGCGACTGAGAAAGGCTCTAACTAAAAATAGATCCGTTTGAGAATTTCTCTTTCCGTCTTTTCTATTAGGTCTTTTCAAGCAATCAATGGTTCTTGAAGAAAAATTAAGAAAAGGTTTAAAGCTCATGTTAATTAAAGAAAGAATCTTTTCTTAAAATATCATTTATGTGTTGTCAGTAACCTGGTTTACCTGCTTTATTCTGACCTTGTGTTGTTTTTGATGTGAACTATCCATTAGGCAATACATGTTTTAATATCTGAGAGTTTAAATCTGTCAATCCATCCAGTCTGAATCATCCCACAATCATCGATATGAAGGGACTTGAATGTTTCTTTTAAACCGATTAATGTAATCATACTGTAGTTTACTGGTCCTGCACAAATCCTGCTGTCAGACTATTTCCTGACTTTAAAGATTGCTAAAGTGCCTTCAATCTACTCTGCAGGTGCTTCTTTATGACTTAGAAAAGACCTTGTGTAGGATGATGCTAAAGACAAAAAGACGTGTGCAGCAGTAGTTCATGAAGGGCATATTTGGGGTTAAGTGCTGATATTAGACTAGTTTGGCGGTCTTTGTATAAAGTTCCTGTATCATAGAAGCATGGAGACCTAGAGTGGAGGATGGCACATGGCACTGTAGCCTTTGTTGTCAGTGCAGCCGTAGAGGACAAGTGTCCAATTTGTGTTTGTGCTCTCTTCTGATAGCCCTTTTTTTTCAGTGGAGATGATTTGTTTTTCTTTTTTTTAAGCTTTTACATTTTGTTTTGCTTTGATTTTGTTCTTTTTTTAACAAACGTGTTTTGATTACTTGGATTAATCGGTCCTAGAGAAGAGTCAATATGAATTTACTGCATGTGTAGGAAAAAAAAAGAATATATTGTATATAGTAATTTGTTATATTTGAACAAACCAGTGAACACAAATGCAGAAGTGCCAACTGGCAAAGTGCAAAATACATGAGAGAGCAAGAGAAAGACATAAGAATCTTACCTTATTAATGTGATTTTATCACCGATTGTCAATTTTTAAATTACTTGTTTTTTTGTTTGTTTGTTTGTTTGTTTTTTTTGGGGGGGGGGACAGTGCAACAGAAAACAGTGCTGATTACAATGGACTTAGGGTCCAGACAACCCTAATGTATTAGAAACAGAATTTTAAAAATGCAAACAAAATCTCTTTATTATGGGGACTTGGTGTACAACGTAAGATGAGTCTCACAACTGAAAAGCCATTCTAAGAAGCATCTGCGCACTTATTTTAAAGCATTAATTACTAGTAGGAACCCATCCATTCATTTGCTTCTGCTTATCCTTTTTTTTTTTTTCAGGGTCACATGGGGCGCTGTAGCCTATCCCAGCTGTCATAGGGCGAGAGGCAGGGTACACCCTGGGCAGTTTGCCAGTCTGTCGCAGGGCTAACACACAGAGACAAACAACCATTCACACTCACATTCACACCTATGGACAATTTAGAGACTGATCAATTAACCTATCCCCACTAGCTGCATGTCTTTGGACTGGAGAACCAACGCAAACACAGGGAGAACACGCAAACTCCACAGAAAGACCCCGGCCTGATGGTGGAACTGAACCCAGGACCTTCTTGCTGTGCGGCAACAGTGCTAACCATGCTGCCCTAGTAGGGACCTACATTTAAATAAATAAATAAATAAAAGTAAGGAATGATCTGTCCCCGCTGCTTTTTGTCTCTAGATTAGCTTAATAAACTACATGCTATTTATTAAAAATTTTAAAGTAGAACAACATATAATAAACCACTTACCTTCAGCACAGACTTCTGGACTTCCTGTTGCAATACTGTCCTCTGATGAAGCAGTGAAAGTCAAGGCAAGTCTGCTGTTCCTGTATTGCCACATTATGCCTTTCTGAGGTCCAGTTTACTGGACACTTGTGTTTTGGTATGTAGTCTGGTTTTGATGTAGCTTTTTCTGAGTGGTGTATATCAAAGTCATCCAGATTGGTTAACGTAATGAATTATATCTTTGTCCTTTTCTCTTAATGACCTAAAATGTCTTTGCTCCGTGGTTAGCATAAAAAACAAAAACAAATATCTGTTAATGTACTCTTCATCTTGCTTCTGCTTCCAGTTGCTGGCTTTTTAAAAATGCTGCCCATTATGGTTGTCTTCTTTGAGTTCAACCTGTCAGCGCTGAGTGTTTTTCAGGGGCTGCTCAGAGTAAAACCGTCTTCTGTTTGTTCACTGGAAATGGCCTTGAAAGAAGTTCCACAGATTTTATTCCTTTGGTCAAAATATACCCAAAGATGCCAGACTTCAATAATTTCTGAAATACTTTAGTTTGTGTTTTTTATTTGAAAACATAGACATGTCAGTTTTTGTAACTGGATTACATACTGCACAAGAATTCCCTTTTTCAATGATATGCTTTTTTTTAAAATTAAGGCTACTTATCAAGCCTGACAGGAAATCAATAGGATATTAGTCTTTATGTGGTGCAGCTGCGTAATAATCTAAAATATTTAACTGTGCACTTATACTATTGTGTGGGAGCCTTTTAAATACCGGACACGTCATCAGTCCAGAAAGAACCGTATTCACTTAGAATTTTTTTTCTTGACTCGAACGGTGACCTATAGCTAAGCTTACAACAGACCATTAAATGAGCCTGTGGGATATGGCTCTCCTAATGGCTTTTCTTTTTTTCCCCATCATATGGGCATCAATCAGGTTCACAAGAACAGATAGATGCCTTAAAACACACTGTGCCTGTCTGGTCTGAATATAAATTAGGTCGAGTGACTAACAGTAAGCATTTGTGGCTCTAATTAATTCCAATGTTCTCAGATTATACGAACCTCGTTTCAATACACGTTTCAGTAATTTAATGCACTCTATTTTGTACATCACTGTGGAGGTTGTCGTGGAGACTGGTCATGGAAGTTCAGCTTTCCAATCTAGTGTAATTAGAAAAAAACAAAATTGAAGGTCAAAACAGCTTGGTGTATCTGCAACATGGTCAACAATGAAGAAGATCTGTTCAAAAACATTTTGTTTGTTTTTTTCTAGAGAGAAAAGAAGGATAGCTTCTTTGCATGAGCAATCTCATCTTGTAGAGCACAGGAACACGGCCTTCTGCTCAGCTCGAAATAAAGCATTCTGTACAATAACTACAAATGTTACAATAACAATTGATTGAAATATCTGATGTAGAATATTCCATTTCCCAGGTTGAAAGTAGGCTACGAATCTGCTTAATCAAACAAATAGCTGAATCCCAATGTCATAGCGACATGCATTATGCTGTGGCTTAATTTTAACCTGCTATGATCGCTTTCATGCTTCCTTACTTCGGTCCCCGGAGTCAGACAAGACATGAACACAAGTTATGAACTCAACATTAGCATATTATCACTTTTTTGGTGAACTTTATAGCCTTTGCATGTTCAGCAGTAACAGAGCAACATTATCATTCATTTATTAACGGTCGCCATATGGTAAATGGAAGTCCAATATTCACTGCCTTTAAGCTCTAGCTGTTTAGATTTCCAACATCTCCTGAGGGAAATACCCGGCACTTTAGCTGCTAAATGGTGTTCCCCAGCTTGTTGCTGTTGTTTGATGCTCTGCACAGTGGGATTTCTTTTTCAATTACAGTGTTTTCTTGCTGCAATGGAAAACAGTGCTGATAACAATGGACTTAGGGCCCAGAAAACCCTAATGTATGGTTCCACAAATGTATCCGTCTATGTTTCTGTTTAGACGGCGTACTCCCATGTGGCTGGACACAGCTGACCTATGCGTCCGTTGAATGGTGATTGGTTGATGAGTGGGCTGAAATAGGGACGTTAGAGATAGCGGAATTCGCTAGAAACAGAAGAAACACGAAAAGATGATCAAAAAATACAACATGGATATTATGGACGGTGGCTGGAGTGGATATGCTTAATTGCGTTTAACATTCAGTTTCACATCATTGCTTTGTATGTTAGAACGTTCCCCTTGTGGCTGAGTGACAGACCAACAACAGCACATGCAAAAGTAGCTGATTTTACCATATACTTTATTTTATAAACTGCTTCCCTTAACAATAAACCTTCTCTGTCACTGTGCGTGGACTCCCTTCTTGCTACCCTCACTCAAGCATAAAACAAGTGTTACATGAACCAAGGTGTGAATCAAGACATGGGTCATTAGGGTCACTGCGTCACAGATGTGATGTGTGTTTGTTGTTTGTGAGACATCGCCCCACCATGTTGACCAAAGTTATTAATGCCACATGAGTCAAGGTGTGACTGGGGGTTTAAACACCTGGGAAGAGATCTCGAGACTGTGTTATAGGGGGCTGATAGTTGGTGTCACAGGCCACCACCTCTGATCAGTGATCATTGTTCACAGTGGACATAGAGGGCCTCCTTTACTCCTCTCTCAAACTGTGTTCTCTATCCAAAATGTGAACATTACCATCCTCAAAAGAGGGTCCCTTCTCTTTTAAGCCGAGTCTTGTCCTGATGAGCTGGCACTCCTACATTGTGTCACATGACTATGGAGTGGTTGTTGGGACTCTCTTATGTATAGGTCAGAGGATTGTTCAGCTTGTGTTTATAGATGCTTTGTCCTTTGAATGAAGCAGTTTTTTTTTCTAAGGGTGCTGATTGGTCTGAATATATTTTACCAACATAACTTTATATCAAAATCGTGGTAATGTAACAATAGTATGTTCTCAAGTGTATGGATTTTAGAATGAAAATATAAAGCTGAGGCCTCTTGTCTTGTGTTTTCACATTAGTCAAAATGAGGACCAATAGGAGGCTTTACCACTATTACCACTGGAAGAAACAAAATACTTGAAAAGAACAGATGGAAGTCCATGTGTGCAAAACAAAATATCTGGGATTGAAAAAACAAAACACAGTTTAGTGAAGTGTGATGTGAAATCCAGCTGTTTTCACAACCACTGAAATAAGGACATAGAATGAACACTGATAGCAGAGGAATTGCAGTTGTGCATTGCAGCCATGAGTAGGTATAATCATCTCACAGTACATGCATCGAACTGATATTCCACCCAGATTTAAGAGGTTCATAATTCACAGTGTGGCTAACACTGAATGTGTAAGATTGCTGAATTATCACTATGTTGCTGTTATTTTACAACAAAGAAATTTAAGACTTTTAAATCAGTCTACTCATACAAGTTGTGTGAATCACATGGTATCACGGTGCCTTAAAAAACGGTGTCATGCTGTAACACTGGAGGCAATGTCAGAATGATAGCAAATCCCAATAATCCCAAGAAAAGACCCACAAAAATGATGTACTTTTTCAGGTTTTTTTCACCCTGTCTTCAGTTTTCAGCCTCAAGTCTATTTTCTTCTAATAACATACAATCAGTCACTAATATATAGTTTCATTTTTCTAGGAGTGTTTTATGGATTTGTTGAGCTTTTTTTGACAACCATGAATGTCTGTGGCACAGATGAAAAGCATTTTTCACTTCTTGGATCAATTGTTGTTACAGTTGTATTTTTTTCCACTGGATTTGTTCTCTTGCAAGAATGTGGAGTGGGTTTTTCTTATGCTGTCCGCAATTTTTCAGAAGTTTCTTTTCCACCACTTGATAGTTCCTCCATCTCTCTGCTTTTTTGCAGCTAAATTTTTAGAGCTTGAAAAAAAATGCTTTTATGAGAAACATTTTGCCTTTTGATGTCCTTGTATTGTGTGTGCCGCAGCTGGTTTGCATCTTCAAGGTGCCTGCAGTGGCTTCATAAGCTCCTGAGCCCATATTTTCAGGTTGAGCTCACAGTAGATAAACATTAAAGCTGCTCTAATCAATGCTTTTTTTAACTTAAAGAGTCACAAGTACATTCTCCAGGTTAGCAGTTTCTCACTACTCTGCAATATTTTTTCAAATTGCAGTTAAAAGGTTAAAACCTGCACATTTTTCCATCACAAAGGGAAAAGTATTGAATTTGAGGTTACCAAAATCACAGTTGCTTAACCCTTTAAGACCTACCATAGAACCAAGTCCGCCATAGTTTATATTATATTTTTACATGCTGTGGTGCCATTTTTGGGAGCATTTCAAGTTGATATACATCAATACAACTGTTATAGCCCATATTTTAATAATATGTCTGCATTAAGTGCATAGTAATTACATAAATTGCAAAAAAGTGCAATAAACTACAAAAATTTTTTTAATTGTTTTTGTTTTTTTAATATATATTTCTAGTTAGAGAAATTTAAGAGGCTTATCCCTCAAAACTATAAATACAAAAAAGTTGCACAAAATAGTTTCCCACCACAGGAAATTTATTTTGAGTGTCTTCATAGTTTTATTTTGAAATACACCAATTTCTATAAACTGCAGGAAAAACGAAAATAAATATTATAATGCAAATTTGCAAAAAAAACAGCATGTGCATCAAAATAAACTATTTCCAGCAGTGCAATATGAGTCCTAAGCATCCCAGAAACGACACAGAAAGTCATAAAGTCAAACATAACTTTTAAAAACACCAGTATAGGCTCATAAGGCCCTGATGGTAAAAAACTACATTTCCGCAAAATTACGCCACTTCCGGTTTCGGGCAGGACATGGCGGACATGCGATAGTTCGCGCTGATGGACTAGGAAGTGTTCAAACAGCTGATCGGATCAGCAAAGCGAGTTTCTGGAATATTATGTTTTTGTTGCTGCAAGTGCTTTTTATGCAGTTTTTGCAAAGCTATATGTGGAAGGAAACCGTGACCTAGGACAAGCTGATGGCATAAGATGTAAGTACAACTCCTCCGGTTTCATATGCAAAAATAATTCTTGCGCTAGCTTATGTGGTTGCAGTGCTACCGGGATTTTAAAATAGTTACAAAACGGAGTGTGCCTGCTCCAACCGGCTTTAAAGGGTTAAGAATGCTGTTGCTGTTTGTAAGCTCAAGGTGACTGTCTGTCAGTGTTCCAACTTTAAGTGACCTTCCAAGAAGCCACAAAACCTGTTCATTCAGCTTCATGTCAGCATTATAAACTAAAGCAGTTTAACAATTTTCCTGCCTAGTGATTTTGTGTTGTTGTCAAACTTGTTTGCTTCCAGGCAGGTTTGAAGAACATGGAGCAGAAGCTAAGTTCTCAGAAAAGTTTCATGCACTCATGTTTTTAAAAGGCCCAGCTTTAACCATCAGTACTACAAGATTACATTTTGGAAAGAACAATATTTGTAGCTGTCAGTACCAGCTTGATGTTGTTGTAAGAGCAAAATGTCAAAAACCCTTTCAAATACTTATTAGTAAGGCCAAATGTTGTGGGACTTTTATAGAATAATTAAAATCTTCAGTTTGAAGGGTGAAGGTTTTACTTTTTGGAATATCCAGTGTGGTGCATGGTTTGTATGTGTTGTAGGTGTAAACAATATCTTTAACCAAATTGTGCACACGTTTGATGTGTGGAGAATGTCTGCACAAATATCAGATTGCCTATTATCTCTTGTGGGGGTGTTGTACGCACCATCTTTCCGACTGATGAAGTCAAAGCCCATCGTATTTGATTTGAGGATCGACTTTGTAGCATAAAAGGCCCCGGGCAACACTTTTAAGAACAGCTCTCTTGCTCTCCTTTCCATATCTGTCTCATAAATGCCTATATATATAAATAAATATATGTATTCTTCTTCTCCCATGAAGGACCTTTCTTCAAAGGTTCAGAGTTTATTGCAGACACTGTTTGATCACATTTTGATCTGCCTCATTAAAACAGGATAAAGGAACACTATTTGTGTTTCACTGGCTTTGACTGCAGAACCTTAAAATATCAACCAGTCAACAGAAGAGACAAATAAAGTTTATTTCATTTTTCAGCCTTAGAGTCTTAACACACTCTCTAAAGAGTGGTTTATTTAAACTAGTCTCTTATTTATGCATTTCTGTTACCAGGTTATGAACTGTGTTAATTCTTCAAGACCCATAGGTGCTGGGAATATTGGTCCATACAGACACGTTGCTGCAGATCTATCAGCTGCACATCCATTATGTGAATCTCTCATTCCACCACATCTGAAAAGCTGCTCTATTGGGTTCACTTCTTGTGACTGTGAAAACCATTTGTGTAGAGTGAACTTTTGTCATGTTCAAGAAACCAGTTTGAGATGATTTGAGCTTTGTGACACGTTGCATTATCCTGCTGGAAGCAACTGTCAGAAAATAGGTACATTGTGGTTATAAAGGGACTGACATAGCCAGCGACAATACTTGCTGTGGTTGTGGCATTTAAACAATCCAAAGTGTGACATGAAAATATCCTCCACACTATCACTCCACCACTGGTGTGAACTGTTGATACAAGGCGGGGTAGATACATGTTTTCCTTATGTTTATACAAAATTCTGACTCTACCATTTAAATGTTGCAGCAAAATTTGATATTCATCAGTCGGGGAAGTGTTTTTTCCTAGTCTTCTGTTGTCAGTTCAGTTCAGCTTTATTCACATGGTACCAATTCACCAAAACAGTTGCCTCAAGCCCTTTTTATTATTATAAGATAAATTCCCTACAATTCTACAAAGAAAACAGAGAATTAATAATAACCTATGATTAAATGCAGACAGCTGTATAAACGCATAGCAAGTGAAAATGGTGACACAAGAAGAAACACTCTGCAGTGCATCATGGGAATCTCCCTGCAGCCTAGACCTATTGCAGCAACTAAGGCTTCAGGGTCACGTGATCCAACTCTAGGTATATGCTTGATCAAAGAGGAAAGTTTTAAGCCTAATGTTAAAGGCAGAGGGGCTGTTCAAACTGGAAGCTGGTATCACAGAAGAGGGGCCTGAAAGCTGAAGCGCTGCCTCCCATTCTACTCTTAAACAGTCTTGAAATCCTGCTTTATAGAGTCAGTTTGAATTGCAGCCTCAGCTTTCCTGTTCTTAGCTAACTGGAATGACACGTGGTGTGATCTTCTGCTGCTCTTTTTTCTGTCCATCTGCTTCATCGTTCGACATGTGCATTCAGAGATGCTCTTCTGCATACCTTGGTTGTAACATTGGGTTATTTGAGTTCATCTTGCCTTCCTACCATTTTGCAGCCTTCTGGTATTTCTCCTCTGACCTCCGGCATCAATATAGCAGCTTTGCCCAGTGAATTACCCTTAAATAAATGTCTTCTATGAATAAATTATAAAATCAAGTCTTCAATACTTAAAAATCTAGAATCAAGTCTTTTTCTGTTAGCCTTTATTAGTAATCATATTCATTACTGTCCTTTGTATAAAAATGTTGAATGGAACTACTTCCATCCATTAAAAATAAAAAATGCATTTTCTTTTATTAATTGTTAAAGCGTCTCCTGTTGAAGCTTCAAAACGACCTCACATTTTTTCTGTCATTTGGAGCTAATAACTAAAGGTCAAAAGCTCTTAAATGCTTTATCTTAGATACTTTTTATGCATGAACTTTAATAAAAAGCTGTATTAAAGATGTATTTCCCCTTCTTAAAATGGAAAATGTGAATTTTTTTTCTCTGTTTTTTCTGCTTATGTTGAAATTTTGTTTGAGTGTTGATCAGTGCTGATTATTTTGTTGTGAATATTTCTTGTTTTGAAATCTCCCATAAAATAGAGATTCTAACTGTGATTTGACTGCTCCTGGATTAAAAAGGATAAAATGAAAATACTTTTGAGGACAAAATGGTAAATGGTCTGTATAGCGCTTTACTTGGTCCTAAGGACCCCAAAGCGCTTTACACTATACACAATCATCCACACACAGTCACGCACTGGTGATGGCAAGCTACAGTGTAGCCACAGCCGCCCTGGGGCGCACTGACAGAGGCGAGGCTGCCGGACACTGGCGCCACCGGGCCCTCTGACCACCACCAGTAGGCAACAGGTGAAGTGTCTTGCCCAAGGACACAACGGCCGAGACTGTCGGAGCCGGGGCTCGAACCGGAAACCTTCCGATTACAAGACGAACTCCCAACTCTTGAGCCACGATCGCCCTAAAATACTGAACAGTTTACAACAAAAGAACATATAAACATATTATTGACCAGGACTCATAATTAAGTATATCACACTGGTAATACTGAATGCCGCCATGTAACCTCATATTGTATAGCACTATATATTATATGTTAGTAGTATATTATATGAGGCTGTTTAACATTAAAGTATCATATTTGAGTTTGTGGATGCTCATGATTTCATTGTTATTTTAGGGCTTTTAGCAGGCCCGCGCTTACACCTATGAGTCTGTTTGGTTGAATGCACGTGGAAACTACATCCATTCCTCGAGCAAAAAGTCTCCTAATTTTGAAAACTGCAACCTGTTAACAAGGCAGCACTTCAATGTAAGTCTATAGTGAGGACAAAAGTAATTATTGCATAATCATATTTGTTGTTGAACAGTGTAATTCATCAGCTTACTCCTGTTAACACACATTATATTGTTAATCTACAGTTACTGTTCTTAACATTAAAGAGAAATTATGTTGGTTTCTCATATTTTTATATTCAGAGTCGAGTTGAGTATAGGTTCACATTATTCAGAGTTTAAATTAATTCTTATTTGTCTGTATTGTGCCTTGGTATACAGCTCCTCACCCTGCTTGCCTTTAGCTCCTCATCTCTAAGGGAGCCTTCTCTTAAACCAGCTTTCTTTTGATTGGCTGCCCTCAGAAACAAAAGGTTGAAGCAAAACGTTTGAGTAAGTCATCGCTGTGGTCAACTTGGTTTTTATGTGGTTCAATCTAATATATATTATTATATGTTGATGGAACAAAATAAATATTTGACAGGGGATTTCTAAGAATCGCCCCACAGTTCTTCAGCTGAGACACCTGAGTTAGAAAAACACAAACACTGCAGTCGTCTTTACTCGCGAGGGCAGTCACAGAGCGCTCGTCCTCGCAGGAGGCATTCACGGACTCGCGCTCTGTCACTGTCTGCGTTCTTTATTTATACAAGCTGGTCACATGTGTACAAAGATAACAAAGTTATTCCAAGAACTTAGAGCTGAGGTTCCCCTTTTCTAAGTCTGTATGTTCTTAGAAAAGAGGAAGCTGTTAGTTGTTAAATAAGTTTATCACACAAGAGTTTATGTGAAAAGTCACGTAGACATGTGAATTGCTTAGTGATCAATAAAAAACACATTTCATGTAGCTGATCACACTATGTACAATTTTCTTCTGACATATTTATAAATAAGTCATAAGCTATTGTCTACCTCCCTGTTTTTCTTCATTGTGCTTTCCGTAATTTTATGATATTTCTGACTGTTAAGACTTTCAGAAAGGAAAGAATGAGACTGACAGGTGAAAATCAATAATAACAGCAAAACAGTTCAGTGCACCAGCATGAGTATAAGTGCACTTCTTTGGTACATTTATTGCACACTTAATAATTAAAATAAAAATAGCTCTGCTGTCAACCTTTTGTTCAAGAGAGGCAAACATTTCTCTGTCTTATATGTAAAGAAAGTGCTATTAAAGTAGAACACATCCATACTTGGCATTATAGTAAGACACTTATGTATATCTGTATGTTTTAACAGAGCTCTGTTTATTCATATGTAAATACATACATTGTATTTACATATTGTGTACATACATTCGCTGTGTAATCTCTAATAATACTAATAGTACAACAGTTCCTCTGTGTCCTTTCCCAACTGTTATCCTTGTATACAATCTGCACTGTAGTGTGTTGTGCTGTACAGGGATGCTCAGGTCATTCAGAAATAAGATTATTCACAAACACTCATAGTGCTGACACCAACAGAACAACACCAAATGGGACAATTTAGAAAGAACTATCTTACTGTAACTACTGATTGCAGCAATATTTAAATGAATCAAATTCAAATGCTTGGAAGTTTTATACTGCTTACAAATATCAGACCACTGAGAAGTTTAATATTTGGTTTATTAAAAATAAAATAGGGTAATCTTTGAAAATCCCAAAAGTTACGTTTTCAGGCTCCAGAAAATCCACCTGTGGTTTGGCCATGGTGCTGACAGAGGAAAAAGAAGAAATGTTAGTTACACCTCTGTAGGGTTGAACAGGTAACTTAGAAGAAGTGTGTTTTTATTACCTAATTTAAATTGTGGAAATTAATTACTTTGAAGTTAAATGGGACCGACTGTCATCAGTTACTATGAATTGTATAAATAATGTACAGTAATATTGATATTATATATATACTTGGTGTTGTATACATTTCAGTTGTGTAAACCTTTAACTATTTACTTCAGTGGCCTATTTGGATTTGTAATTTATTTTTCGAAAGCTTGTGAAACACTATTTGCTGCCTTTTTACTTTCAATGTCAAACATGCTATCTGAATATGCATTTATAATCATATATCACAGGTAGTATAGTGTTAATTTTATCATACTCCCAACTGATACACCGAAAACAAGCTGAATACTACATCCCGTGATGTCATTAACAAGTTGGATAAAATAAAATTAAGAGAGCCCACATTGCAATTAATGAGGTGTTGCTGAGTAGTATTATGTGTTTCCTAACAGTATTACCCTAGCTTATCTTCATCTGTGAATAATCCCCAAATCTACTAAGTCTTTGTGGAATCATCCACTAACTAGTTTTCAGGCAAAAAATATTTTCTTTTGTCTTACCTTTTACTACTTTTACTAGTACTAGTACTCAAACGTCTGTGTAGCTATATTGCTATGGCACAGGTAGCATATGTTGCCAACTATTGAAAGAAAGAGAAAAAAGAAGTAAAGAAATGGTTGATTGGTGTGAACAGCATATGGGGCAGCTCTGACTTATTTAAGGGCTCTGGGTGGGAAGAGCTGCTGTACTGACAGCCAGATGATGATATTAAGGATATCCCCTCTCACTGACATTTGGTGAGGGAAGATCATTTGGAAGAAGCGAACATGATTTATTGAAATGCAGAATTTGATTAATGAACTCTTTGACGATTAGACGATTGAACTGTCATAGCAGAATGGAGTTCCAGCAGTGATGGGAATAAGGATGCTGGTAGTGATGAAGATGGAGGGTTGGATGGGACTCTGAGAGGTTAGGAAGAAAATGACTAGACCAGACTAAAGATTATACTTTTGAGTTAGACAGCGTGGGAAAGTGGAAGCGATGTAAAAACAAACAAGAAAATAGACAGATGAGTGATTAGTGATCTTCCTTATTAATCCTTATTGCATAAACTTCATCATACAGATCCAAGAGTCTGAAGACCGAGCTTTTGGCTCACAGACATTACCTGATTTTTCTTTTTTTCAAAGATTTTTTAAAAACATTTCCACCAACAGTACTAACAGTAACAGTACTGTACACTTGTATTTAAAAAAATAAGTAAGTAAAAGACAAATATTTTGAGGAATTCACAGACCAAATGTATACTTCAAGAAAACAAATGAGAATTAAACAAGGTGTTATAGCTCCCTAACATGCTAAAGACCCGGGGTGTGCATTTCAAGTTTAATGTGCTAATTATTGTAGTTATTGTGTGTAGAGTGTTTTGAATTATCAGGGAGAATGTCTCTTCACAGCAGTGACTGAATGGCAGCCAATAATGATTGAAAAAATAGGAGAGATGTGTGAAATCTCTTGACTATGTGGGTGGTGCCCAAACATTTTCACACTTGCAGACATTTTAAATTAATGCTTATAATTGATCTGCAGTTGTATAAGGATTTATGCAGTTATTTAAACTAAATAACTGACTTACTTTTTAAGCCTTCGTCTGTGACAAGAAAAACAAACAAATGCCTCCATGTTTAAAAAATCAAACCATAATCTTAGTATATGTAGAAAGCCACACATCAGAGTAAAATTATTATTCTTCAGGTATTCTTCAGCCTCTAAAATGAAGGCTAGTGTTTAGACTAGAATTATATTCTAGTATATATAATTAAATCAGTTTGGATATTTGGTCAACTAGTCAGACAAAAATATGGTCCAACCCCAGACAGAATGCCAAGGTGATAATCTGAAATCCCTATATTACATTTGTTTATATCAAAACACATTTTAGACAGCAGAATTATTTATGGAACTCCTTAACAGAGAAGCTGAGACATAAAAGTGGATGCATCCAGTGCCTGTCATGGTTGTGAATGGTCTGGCTAGGATGCCTCCTGAGGTATTCAGGACATGTGCTCCTGGGAGCAGACCCTAGATTCGCTGAAGAGGTTTCATCTCTCGGCTGGTTTAGGGACGTCCCGGTGTTTTCCCAGATGAGCTGGGGCGTCTCTCCTCAGACTGCTGCCCCCATGGCCTGAACCCTCATAGGTGGCAGAAGATGGAGAGATGGATTGTAATTCTTGGTCACTTAGAGCTGGTGTCAGTTTCACTTCTTGTCTTTGCCAATTTTACCTGTTATTTTTCTTTCATCATTATTGACCCGCTTGCTAATATATATATTCCTTATATTGATTAGCTTCTGAAGGCTTACCATAATGTATATAAAGGCAAAAAAAGGCAGAGGTTGGCATCTGGGTCTCTCTGTCTTCCCCTCTCACTCTATCACCACAGCAATAGACCGTTGTTACTTTTGCAGTTTTGTTTATTAATTATGAGTTTAGTTGGGAGTCGTCATATTTTCTGTTTTGCTTCTTAGTTTAGTTTTGTTAATATATGTTTTAGGGAAAATGTCTGAATCTGATGCCCCACTGTGTAGTTTTTTCTCTTTTTCTTCTTTTTTTGTTTGTTTTTGTCAAGGCTCCCATTTGTCTTATTTGTGTTATTTCCTTTTTCTTTCTAATTATCTGCATTTCTGCTGTTTAAAGTTTGTTGAACTGCAGCAGCGTTGTGCATTTTATGTCAGGTTTGTTCATGGATTTAGGGAAACTAACACCCTCCCTTAAAATTGTCTGCACAAATCTGTTGAGTTTTTTTTATACCTGTTTTGAATAATTGCAGCATACTGTATAGTGTCCAGATAATCTCTGTGCTAAAGCTTTCTGGCCATTTCCCTGTCTTCTCTTGTTTAAATGATTCCCTTTGTTTTCTCTCTGGCTTCCTTCATGTAGTACCTTTTTTCTGTTCTTGGCTGTTTTTACCTTGGTTTCTGACTTTGCCTTTTTGCCTGCTTCATGTCTGATTTGTTTGCCCTGTTGACTGACCTCCTGTGTATGGCCTTAAGCCTGTCGATTAAAGATTTTGATTTTTTTTTCTAAGAAGCCCTTGTGTCCTGTATTTGGGTCCTTCCATCCTGTGGGCCATTACAGTAGTATTGATTGGGGTTACTTTGTAGCAGCTTGTTGTCCTTCGCACATGATTTAATAAAGGTAAACACAGTGACTGGTCGTGCACTGCAGGCTTCTGCTGAACTTTTCAAGCTGCAGATTTATCAGCATACACTAACTGCTGCCTTCAGTTGGCTGTAGATTTAATTAATTGAAGAATGCAGCATAAAGCAGCTGTGGTGAAGTACTTTGGTTCCATTCCTACCCACCATACAGATCTTCACACTCTTTCTTTCCAGCTTGGCTGAAAACTGTTTTCTGTTCTGAGCCTTGAAGTCATGCTTGCATCAGCTGATTAACATTAGCTGCTTTATCCTTCCTTCACCACAGGCCTTTTTCACCAAAGATATTTTGGCATACCAGCACAGTAGGAAAAGGACAGGTGTGAATACCAATGTGAATGATGACTGAATTCCAGTTAGCTGCTCCAGTTTCAGGGTCCTTGTATTGTGCACATTCACACATTGACATTGTCATCCAAGAATGACAAGTGTAACAAGTTTGCTTTGTCTGTATATATATATATATATATATATATATATATATATATATATATATTATATATATATAATATATCTGGCCTTTGGAACTATTTTGGTCTTCATGTGAAGCATGACCCTGAAGGTAAGCGCGTCATTGACAATCATAGCACATGATTCTCCTTATGGGGACCTGATATGTTTAATATACTGCTGAGAGTATACCCCAGAAGAAGCGTATACATCGTTGCACCCCTAATATATATGCAACGCTACACAAAATTCACGGTTCGGTTCGATACTTTGGTGTCACGGTTCGATATTTTTTCGATACAAAAAAAATGTTCATGCCTTTTTAATTTGTCATTTATTAAAATTATAAATATATATTTAAACTCAAAAGTACAGTTTTTAAATTTAATGTTGCTGAAACAACAAAGTAATAAAAAAATTAATCTATCTGATGGAGAAATCACTCATCTTTGGAAAAGAGAGTTTATTACAGAGAAATGGCTCTTTCCAAAATAAAAGCTATACTATACGCTTCTTCTGGGCTATATTCTCAGCAGCATATTAAACATATCAGGTCCCCATAAGGAGAATCATGTGCTAACGGCTGTCTAAATGACTCGGGTAAAGTTTGTAGCATGTGTGCTTGTTGTTTTTGTCTGCTTCCACTTGTCTTTGCACTAGAATGATGTCGGCGTAAATGTGCAGTCATATTCGTTGTGTTCCCACTAGTGCTGTCAGCGTTAATCTGAAATGACGTTAATAACACGGCAAATCTCCGTTAACGAGCTACCGCGGATCACCCCGTGCATGGGGCTGGACAGCGTCAACACCTTAACGAGCAAACTGCGCTAACGCACTAGTTCCCACCAATGTGATTGAGCATTGCGGCTCACATCCAACATACTGTTTTACTTTTGCCCATGACGCGCTTACCTTCAGGGTCATACTTCACATGAAAAACAAAATAGTTCCAAACGCCAGATCTGAATGAGGGTGGGGGAGGTTCAATTTGCCATGTTGCAACAATAGCTTAACTTCTGTCTTGCTAGCTTGCCCTGCGCTCAGTGAATCTGCGCTCGACTACTCCGCCTAGGCTGCACTGTCGAGCGCAGGTCCACTGAGCGCTCAACACAGACAGCATTGTCAGAAGGAAAGTTGATAAAATAAAAAAATTTTTTTGTATTGTTCGATACATATGCGTACCGAACCGAAAGCACTGTATCAAATGGTTCAATATCGATACGAGTATTGTTGCACCCCTAATAAATATATATATATATATATGTATATATATATATATATATATATATATATATATGTATGTGTGTGTATATATGTATATATATGTATATGTATATATATGTATATGTATGTGTATATATATGTATATATATGTATATGTATATATATGTATATGTATGTGTATATATATATATATATATATATATATATGTATATGTGTATATATATGTGTATATATGTATATATGTATATATATATATATATATGTGGCAACTAAAATCCAGTCTATGGGTTTAGAGCATCCTTAGTTATATTTATACCATAATGCTAATACTGTTTGCTGCTGCAGCTCACCAGTCCAATCTCCTCCTAATGTGCTGAGCTGTTGGTGCTGATGATTCAATTAAGTGTTAATGTCCATATACATTTGCACAAATGCAGTATTGAAAATAAAGTTGCAAAAAGAAAGTTATTTGTCCTATGGGGGCTACACAAAAATCGAATCGCTCTTTTCGAGTGGCATAACTTGAATCAGCATGGGTTTGAAATGTAAAAAATAAGGAAAAAAGGAACACTTGGAGTTAAAAATAACTTAACTCACTCACCAGACATCACTGGCTAGCTTCTCATCTCTGCTTGATGGTGGTGGTGACTCCAGGCTGCCTTATAACACATCCAAATTTTCTACCAATAGTCAACCTATTTTGCTGTTATTGGTTTTCCTCTGTCTTCATTTTTAAGCTCCAGGATTATAGTCCTACATATTTTCCCTAATGGTGTCAGTTAATTTTTTCTCTGTACTTGACTTGTTTGCAGAAAGCAGTTAATAAATGAAAGAGGATTATTTTTCTTGCACTGAACAAAAAAATACCTCCATTTCCTTTTTTCATTTTTTTTTTTCTAACAAGGGCTACGGGTTAAAATCTGTGCGTTGTTTTGAAGTCCATTTGAGTTTTCATTTTCTCCTCTGGTTTCCATGGTTTGGGTGACATTGTGGTGCACTATTGTCTCACAGCAAGAATGTTCTCAAGTACATTCATAATGCTCACGTTTTGCCAAAAAAATAAATATTTAAATCAAGATTAAACCAATATCTTCACTTAGAAGCAAAAAGTAACCGGTGAGTAGTGATTTGACTTATATAATGATGTATATTAATTCTGATATGAGGAAAGAAAATTTCCCGATAAGAATTTTTTCCATATCGCCCAGCCCCTTTCCTTGCATATCTTTTCCATCACCTACAAATATGTTGACATGAACAGCCACATACTCATGCACACAGTCACACAACTGCTACAGCCAAGTGGAGTTCTCAGTTGGTGGTGTCCGAGCAGGTGGCAGTTTGAGCTTGTCATTTCAGCCTGCGCCCTGGGCACAGAGCTGCACACCAGAGATAATGTTCTCTCTCTCTGTCACACACACATGCAAATGCATGCATACATATAGATCCCACAGCATCGCTGACCACAAATAAATTGCTTAAAGGAAGTTTAACCTTTAGCTAAAGCGTATTCAATTGGCCTCTCTCTCATTGGACTAAGAGTGGGAGTTTCTTTTCCTCCACACAACACCATATTTATACATACTAATCAGCAACAGAATATTAGTTAGTGAAATAACATGATAAGAAATGATACAACATAGGCTTTCTCCAATCTCGCTGAATTTATCACCATGGCCTCTGACACAACGCTTTCTTTCAAATTGACAGTAAATTTAAAAAAGAATAACACTGCAGGCTATATGCTCTATATGTAATATTTTATTGATCCCTTTAGGGACATGTTCTTTTGTTTTCGCTCTTCTGTCAGGTCAAGGTTATTTACAGAACAGCGGCGCCATGAAGAGATTCACAACTTGGCTCAAGGACACCTGAGCGTAGCTGTCACAACTCACTGACTGAACCTTTAGGAACAAATCCACTCTTACTACTTCAACTATGAAAAGCAAGGTACTTCAGCATCTTCATGCAATAGATCAAATTTTATTTAAGCTTTTATTATTATTATAATACATCAAGGGTTTTTTGTTGTTGTTTTTAGCACATTGCAATCTCAGAGGAAGGAAGAGTGAGCAAAAGCTGAGCGTCACTGACAATATCCCCTAAGTAAAAGTCGAATCTTATTTCTCCCTAATGAATCACTGGCAGGTTTCTGTATGCATTCGGTTCATAGTCTTTAATCTTCACTCCCAAGTCGCACATCAAGCCACAGATGGTAAAGGCATAAGGAAAACGCCACACATTTCACCAACTGACTCTGCTTCCTATATTCAAGCAAGCATGTTATGAACTGCACAGGATCACTTGGTTTACTTCTTGTTTTCTTCAGAGACTTTTTAGAAACATGGCAGGCTCTAAGGGGGCTTGCTTGCTAGGCTGTGCAGTCTATGATGCATATATTTTTCCAGCATAAAGTTTTCACAGTATCTCTAGCATGCGCAAAGCATGTTTTCTATCATTTAAACAACTAGATGTTGCTTTTTAAGCAGCGTTTTTTGGAATGCAAAGAATGTAAGTCCCAGGGAGATGTTTCTGCTCAACCTATCACCACAAATGACTTTTGCATGACTTCTTCCCGATTCCTCTGCAGAATCCACTGACCTCTCTTTTTTTATTGCCTCCGCATGCTGTGCCCTCCAGGGCTGCAGATCTGGACAAAATGTGAATGAGCGATGGATGGGATGCTGTAGATTCAAACCTGAGTGCCCAGTCATCTCTCCTGTCACCAAAAAGGATTCATTTTGCTTTGACCTTGGCACTGTTTTATTTCTAAGTCCCATGTTTATTTAAAGAGTGGCAGTGGGTCATTGGTGTAATCAAAGCACAGCAAATGCAGCTCAAAAAACAATTATACTGTTGCTCATTAAGGCTGATATTGGAGCTGCAGTTTTAAGGAGATATTTTTAAACCATATTTGTTATCCTCTCTGTTTCTTGCCTCTACTTCCTTGGGTTTAACTTATGAAGAAAGTTCAAATAACCTTAATCTCAATGCAGCAGAAAAAAAAACTGTCTTGGAGCCTTTGCCTTAAAATTATCGCTTATTTTTATTATTTTATTAGCATAACTAGAGAGAAGGTTTCCAATGGAAGAATGTTCTTATCATTGTTCTTTTAACCACATTTTGCATGTTCTTGTACCAATGAGGTAGAAGAATCTTTCTTGAATATTAATTACACATCTTACGCCTTCTTCACCACCCGATGTTTTGTTCATTACACTTTAGCAACACAGCTGTGACTGATAAGTAGGTTAGGCTTAAAAAGATCGGAAGTATCTACTAACACAGATCAAAAAAGACATAGATGAATGAAACGAGCAATGCAGTCTTTATTGCCTGCTGATGTTTAATAATTTGTGACATTTTTAATGTATATTATTAATGAGTAACCCAAAAATAGAAGATAAAATAAATAAAAATATTTTTCTAGGAGATAACTAGCCATAGTAGGGTAAAGGTTCTACAATATCAGAGAGAAAATATCATCTCACCATCAGAGATGACTCCCTATAAGCAAGCACTTGGTGGGGCAGCCTTGCAATATGACTGTTTAGAGGTTCGACGAAAGACTAACAAGCAGAGGGAGGAAGAACCAGAGTTTAAAATGAATTACTAATGATTAAATCCAGCAGCGGTGTATAAACACTCAGTGCATCATCGTATGCCCTCCAGCAACCTAGGCCTATTGTACCGTAACTGAGGGATGGTCACCTGATCCAGCCATATAAACTTTATCAAAAAGGAAACTTTTAAGCCTAATATTTAAAGTAGAGAGGATGTCCTAGGAACCACAAGTAAGTCGGTAGTCTGAGAGCGGAGAGCACTGTTGGGAAGATATGGTGCTTAACGCCTAGTGTATGATATTTAATACAAACAGTTTTTCAAGAGTTTTTGAGACTTTTACATCACCAGTATGATCGCCCCTCCTCCCCCAGAAAATCTAAATAAATTGCACAATACATTTTTAAGCTTATTTTTTAAAAAAAAGAAAAATAACACATGTGGCAGTTACAAATTAAAAATCTTATATGGAAATTAAAATGTAATTAACTTTTTAAACAAATTTTTCAAATGGTTCAAAAACATCCTCTATTTAAAAAAACATAAAAAATTCTGGCAATTATTTCATGGTTCAGGCTTTAAATGGTTATGATATGGTGGAGCCTGATTATGTATGTGATGCAACAGGTAGCCAGTAAAACAAGCTAACATAGCAGAAATATGCTCTCTCTTTCTAGTCTTTGTCGGTACGCTCATTGCATCATTCTGCATTCAACTGAAGGCTTTTAAAGAAACCTTTAGAACAGCCTTAAGGACATGACAACCTGTCACATTCGTAAGAAATGTCCTTAAAAACAAATCAAGGAAAGATCTGACACAGGATCTGAGAGATGCACCTGACCCTTCATTTGATCCATCAACTATTAAGAGAGGCCACATTAGACATTATCTCAGAAGAAAGGTGACTATCAAGAAGACAAGAAAGGAAACTAGGGAGAAAAGGCTACGGTTTCAAATTACACATGAAATGGACTGAAAGTCAGGAGTAACAAGTTTAATGGAGTGATTAATCCAAATTTGACATTTTTGGTTGAAATCAGGAGAGAACTACAAAAGTGAACATCTATTAAATTTGTGGAGGCCAGTTGTGTTGGTAACATTATCAAAATGAATGGAATTAGTACTTAAAAAAATACAGTCAGATTTTGATCCACCAACTAATATCTTGGAAATGCCTAATTAGTAACAAATTAACTAAAAGCAAATTAAAATGATCCTAAACAAACTGTCAGTGCAGTAAAAAGTATATCTTGATAGAAAAAGTTTTAGTGGAAATTTTCCATTCACGGTCTGGCCTCCTCAGAGCCCAAGATCGCAATGTTATTGAGGCAGTGAAACACAAGGCAGAGCCAACAGCCAAAGAAGAGTCTGAGGATGTCCTTCAGGATGCCTGGAAAACTTAAAGAAATTAGAAGAAATCAGGACGTGTCAAAGAATGGTCATACAAAATATCCACTTTCAAGCTATAGGACAAGCAAAGAAAGAGAGAGCTAAGGTCGAGACAGAAGAATGGACGGTGATATGAAACACATTCATGTGTATTGATTGTGTTGGACCCATTAAAAGTGATTGCTATTTGCTGAACAAAGCAATCCACATTCAATAGTTTCCTCTATTACATGGGTCATGGAGCCGCAATGATTGAAACAACAAAAACAACATCCTTATTTAAGCCTTTCTAACTCGCTAAGGATGAAAAGCTTAATGATGAGAATGTTGAATTGCTCTGAGAAAATCATCTCATATGAGGTTCTAGCAGATGCTGAAGAATGTGCATTTGCGGTGAGAAGATTGTGTAGCTGTGTTTGAAGTTTTTGCATTTTGTCTAAAATTATCCAAAACCTATAATTATGAAAGAAACATTTAACTTACAAATTCTACTTTTTCAATTCAGTTTCAGTTCAGGTTTATTTATATAGTGCTGAATCATAAGAAGTCACCTCAATGCATTCAAGGCCCTGCAATAATAATTATTACAATAAAGCTGGTCAGTCCATTACCTTAAACCAGATTAAAAGAAATTCTTTAGGTTTGTGCTATCATTTTGTTGTATATTAGACATTGTGAGCATGCTGGCATGCTAAAATTAGCACTGAGCTCGTGGCGCTAAGATGTGATGTAGCCTCAGAGTGGTGCTTCTTGTTTATTTTACATTTTGATGCCAGTCCAGTTGTCAATACTGAATTTTCTGTGAAATTGTTACTATTTCAACTGAGATAAGGAAGGAAAATTGGCAGGTTTTGTCACCCCAATGCATTGAATACTGTGGTTCTGTCAGACACCACTGCCATTGCTGAGATATGAACAACCTTTCCCTTGCTGGAAATATTAGATGATTGCACTCTCTTTTCACTTTCCCTTTAACTGAGTGGTTAGGTTTTGACACCAAAGCTGTTGGCAAAGTTTAGCAAAGGATTGTGGCTTTCATAAGATTAACCTTGCATGTTAAGAAAGTGACACTTTACAGCCTTCTAAAAGTGACATGAAGTGGCCAAGTGTGCATGCATTTACATTAGGATTGAAACCTGTCTTCCTATTATTTTTCCATAAATACATTGTATTTATCACAGATGCATAAGTGAGAAATGCCAGTGGCTTTCACAAAACAGTAAGTATATGCTATTGTTTTATCACTCTATATTTCCCTTTGTCATAATTTAACAACCAGAAGGACTAAAACACAAACACAGAAGCTAAACCAGTGTTTAGGATGGTTAGACAGCAGGTCAAGCACAAAGCACCACAGGCCATGTTCACCACCAACAGGTTTGAAGCTGTAATGAGAAACTGTGGATATCGGCCAGGCAGGTGAGTATTCTGCTAGTTAAAGTCCTTTCCTTTCCAAGCAGGAGTCTGAGAGAGAACTCCAAATAGGCAGCTAGAATCAAATCCAACGCAGGATACTGGGAAGGGAGACGCAGAAACAGAATAAGTATCTAACAACTGAATACAAAACACTCTCTGAGAGCCTGATGTTGCCACTTGAAGAAGCTAGATTGATCTGGTAAAGAGTGGATGAATGAATCATTCCTTAAATACACAGCGGTGATGTGGAGATAGCAGAAAGTGCACGGAGGTGGATCAACCAGCGGCTGATCGAAAGGCCTGCCTCCGGGCGGGACCTCAGAGGAGCAGGGAGGATCTTGCACCTGAAAGGAGATAGAAGAGAACTTGAGAAAGAGGTACATGTAAAGAAAGGAAGAGGAAGTAAGCACTGTCAGGCCATGACACCTGTATGCTTGTGATAATCTTTATAGTTACAACAAATGTGTTTTCAAATCCTCTTTCTAAATCCAACATTATGAAAAAACAGCCATAAAACTCACAATTTCTTAAATGTTCAAAACTGTGTCGTGAGGTAGTTTAACATTAAAGTTATTTATGAACTGCCTGAAGTTCATTCATTCCCAGAGAAGTCTGTAAATATCATTGTAAAAGGATTGTTTTAGTATTTCTTACCTTGTGCATTAGATGTGTTTATACATCCATGTTAGCACTCATGAGCGCAGACAGGCATACTAATTGGGACATGAATATTTTACATGCTTTTTTGTGTAGCTGTCATTTATTTTTGTATAAATACATGCATGTGCATAGTAGGTTAAAGCTATTAGAGCACTTACCGGACCTCTACATAAACCCCAAAGCTATGGAATTTCATATATTATCAGCCCATTACAGAAATCAGTGTAGAGTAGCTGTCTCCTCTCAGAATGGAGACAGCACATGAGAAGATTCATTAGCTCTTTCATAATCAATCATGTCCTTTGGCAGCAAGGAAAGGCCATGCTTATCGGCTATGTGTTCTGTCTGCCGTCCAGAAGACACAGGTTCCTAATTTGTTACTACCAGGATGGACTTCACCAAGGAAACAAAGTTTTAAATATGGTCCAATAGCACTTTAAGTAAAAATAAATTCTTTTTTATTTTCTCATTAGCTGCGTGGAGCAAAATTTCCCACTGGAAAATTATAAATACAGTGTATATTGTGTCTGTCTTCATTGATTAGCCTCATCATAATGAGGTAAATGTCTGGTAAATATAAAGTCTCTAGTACTGTAGAGAGGTAATACCCACTTTTTTCATCATGAATCAATATAAAAAAAACAACAACATAAAAATGATATTCAAGTTAATGCTGCAATAGAATGACTGCTGCAAAAAATTTCTTAAGGTTAATGAAGTATAGAATATTGCATGTAATGATTTAATGTAACTAAACAAATAGAGCTCATAAAATGGCAAAATGGCTTGTAAATTGTTATTGGCAAGCAGCGGGGGTGTTGTAAAGAAAGCATCTGTTGCGGCTAATATGTTGCAACTTGGCGTCTTGTTGTTGTCACAAAGTAATGAAACTTGTAATTACTGAAAATAGATACAACTAAAATGTAACACGTTTAAACACCTCTCTTAATGGTTTTACTTTTTTTTTTTTTGTAGGAAATATTCTTGGCACAATTGACTCTTCTATTGAAAGGCTATCTGTTAGGCACCTGACTTCAAAGTATGTCCCTCCCAACAAGTGCTCTAAAAACACCAAAAATGCTGCACTGCACTGAATGATCACTTCTAAAGGAGAAATCGATAAGCTTTGTCTCGTTTGTCACTTCTTCTCCTTTTTCCACCCTCCCCTCTCCATTTACCGCTCTCCCTCGACTAATGGAGTGATGATTTGGAAAGTATTATGTGGCTCAAAATCGGCTCAGTGAGCTCCACACAACTGCATGGCCAGCTCTTTGATGGATATCCCTGTTCTGATTGCCTTTGCTCAGTGCCATAAAAGGAATCTTTTAGCAGTGCCCCTTACAAGTCTAAGAGACTGATACTGAGATCAGGCTTTCTGGCTACTGTAGGGGTATCAGCAACTGGATAATGAAACTCCCTTCCAGACTCATGACTCGTGTATGCATGTTCTCAAGAAAGTGCACATGCAATAAACTCAACTGTTTCAAGACTTTCAGCTTCTCTCTCTCAATTGCTAGGTCTGGAGGTGGGGATGGATATTGGGCTGTGCTACAGGACAAGAAGGAGAGATTGGAATAGGAGCGAGTTTGAAAGAGTAATTTCACTGCTGGTTTGTCAAACACCTCCATAGTCAATCTCAGCAGCCTTATCGGCACATGAAGAAGCTCCTCTCTGTCACTTTCCTCTTCATCTTCTTTCTAACGAGCTGCTGAATTGCATGTGTCATGACCATTATTATACAGAACATCTGTTATGCATTCTTTTTTTTATTATGCAATATTAGAATTGGAATAATATACATGATCAGTATGTGCTCTGAAAAAATGAAAGTTGAAACAGAGGGAATTTGGGGTTATAATATAGTGTGTATCTATATATGTGTATATATGATTGTGTATATAAGATTTCATCAGTGTGTAAATGTGTGCCTGGAGTATTTCTCATTTTCAAATAATAGTAGAAATCTTTTACACAATATTTTATGTGAGATGAATGTGCCTCGAACTTGTCTCTCAAATATTCAATGAAAACACAGATTCTGTTATATTTCCTTGCCTCGTGTTACACAGTTGCATTAAAGTTAATGATTCTGCACAGAGATTTTCTCTGAATTAGATAGTCTTTGTGAGATTATTTTGGTATCATATGTTACCTTATATATGAGATCAAAGTAGTTGCATTATAATATGGTATGTAGTTTTAGTTTGCATTAGACCTCTGACTTAGAAGAGTGTGAAAATCATTAGATCTGTTGGATTGACCTGTATTATGTTGAATGTCTTACATTGTTTCAAAGGAGTTGTTAGGATAATGGATGTTATTTTAATCTCACTGATATCATTTACATGCACTGTTGTAGGTTCATTATTACTTCATTAGTCTGCATCAGTTTATCAGTTTCTTAGTTTCTTAGTAAATCGGCTACAAGGTAATTCTCCACCAGCTTACTTTCTCTCTGCTTAAACTGTTGCAACATCACCACTCCACTCGAGCTGGACTGTTACATTCAGTTATGCACGTAGTCAGGCCTCACTAACGTGCACATATATACAGACTTATGAAAGACACGCACGTTCCCTCACATACACACTTATTAACAAAGGGAGGTCGTCTCAGGACATCTCCTCTAGTTGGACTCACAGTTTCACAAAATGCACAACAGATCACACACTTGTTTTTCTCTAAAAGTACCATCTGATGTCTATATAAGGAGAACTTTTGGGATTGTGGGGACTTGATATCATTTCCAGTAAGGTCTGTGTGACATCATCATGAATAATATAAAAAGATATGGAGAGCCGCCGCCCGGCGGAGATCTGTGGCTGTACGCTTGTCTTCCCATGCTTCTGTCTTAGAAGTGTGTAATGAAGATCACTATTCTGGCATCTACTGAGACCATGCAGTCGTTTGTCTTCTCCTCAAAACTCGAATCATGACATCTTCACACTTTTTATGCGTAATGTCAGGAGATTGTGGCCATGCTAAATGCTTTAGCTCCGTTCACTCTGCAAACCCGTCTTGGCTACATTGGTTGCTCGGCAGAGTGGCTGTAACTGAGCACAGAACATGATGCCTTTCCACAAGTCATGTCATTTACATTATCTCAGGGGGATGTTAAAAAACAAACAAACAAGCAAAGCACAGTATATTAAAAAAAAGAGCACTGGCTAAGAGCAGAAACTCTCCAGCCTATACACACCAGCACCCAATCACTTCAAGCCACACCCACTTCTGCAACAAATCAAACAATTGCAGAAAATGAACAGGTAGTCTTGTTAGTAATATGTACTTTTAGAACCCTTCAAAGAAGTTTTTTTTCAGTACCACTTGACAATCCACTCACAACAGGGTACTGACTAACAGGAGTTTCGTCCCTCTTTTTGCTGTTGTGCAAGCGCAGTGGGTATTTTTCTTTGTCTTCAGAAATCAGACAAAGAACCATAATCAATCTTCGATCTAGCCATAAATCATTCAGTGCACTGATGCACGCCAGCAGTTTGAGGAATCATTTCCTCGCAGCCTAACAAGATTATACATAAACTTGCTGTAAGATGTTTTACTTGAAGGTCAACAAGGCTAAGAAAATAGTTTGCTCGGATGAAGAATTTCAAGTGTATTCTTTGTTTTTGTAGATTTCAGCTGCTAATTTTGCAGCTCTTTTGTTAACTTTTCACTTGCTTTTGCTTTGATTGCAGACACACATCAAGGAGCAGACCAGTCTGAATTTCACTGCACATCAATTCAAAGTGAATTGATGTTTGACAAATGTTTCAGCCCATGCATGTTTATTTTTGACACACATTGGATAGATATCTTGTTAAGAGATGTAATTAAAGGCTGCCATGCAAACACAAAGATGCTTGATGCTTGCATCACACTAAATTATGTTGTGCCTCCGCGATCCATGTATTCCTGGGTTATCAATAATTTTATATGTTGTTCGGTTTTAGACTCACACATTTTTTATGATTAAGAAAACAAAAAGAGGTGGATAAAATAATATATTTTTCATTTATTTTGATAAATGTAAATATTCAGCTGTGGCTCACTGAATGTAGTTGCCAGGCACTCGAATTCTGGCATATTGTCAATAAAAGAAAATGACATAAATGACTGGGCAATGATTGTAAGATTCTCACCTGCACACTCGGAAAAATAAAACAAAAAAATGAGAGGATATTGCTGGTCATGCAATATTGGCCAGAATCCCCTGTTGATCTCTGAATCACACTCAGTCACTTAGTTTTGAATAGGACAAAAAAAAAGAAAAGAAAAAATCAACAACAACAAAAAACCAACCTGTAAGACAGACACTTAAAATCTTGTGGCAGTTGTTCCCCTCGAGTTAAGAGAGTAATCATCCGGTCCATCATTTCTTTTTTGCACAGAACCACAACGTATGACTTGGAGTTGCTGACTCCCCTCATAACTGCTTCACACTCTGCCGAAAACCTCTGCAGTGTCTCCTGAACAGTATGATGTGATGAAGGTACGGGAGCCGCATCTTCAAAGAGCAGAAGCAATTCTGAAGTCTTCGAGCTAGACACTCTCATCTGCATTGCTGCATCTCGAGATCTTATCAACAGAAATCATAAGCAGGACCAGAGACAAGGACAACTCTAATGGAGCCAAACACCCACAGAAAACATGCTTAACTTCCTGCCAAGAATAGTAAGACACGGCTTTCATTCCAGCTATTTAATGACAGCACATTTTCATTCACAGGGTGTCAAATACTGCCATTTTGTCAGAACCGCTGTCATCTCAAAATATGCAAGAAGTGCCATCTAGCTTGACACCCCAGGTTATGGCAATGGTGAGACAGATCGCTCACTCTCAATTTTTTTTTATATGATGCTGATAATGGATCTATTTGTGCTCCATTAAAATGCACTGGGTAAGCACAATAACACAATGGGTATTTTTCATTGTGTAGGGTCAGTGTTTTGAAATAGCATATTTTAACCCAGTCTTTATTGCCCAAGTTATTATTATTATTAGTAATAATTAGAAAAACAAACTTAAAAGGCCACAAAATACTTCTTTTTTTTTATGTTTTAAATCAAGACCATTCTCTGGGCATTAGGAGACCATATGGGTATCTCTACCACTTTTCATAAATCCTCAAAACATGTGTTGACTGAAGTGCAATCCTTTGCAATGTCTAATTTATTTAGCAATAAATAAAATGAATGCGGACATTTTTGGCCTTAATGTAAAAACAAAATGTCCAGGAAGAAATAAAAACAGCTTTGACATTGAACGTCGCCATTCATTACTGAGTCTATTCAACTGGATTTGAAAGAATTTTCTTAATTTTATGCGGTGTTCAGCTTTCATTGTTTATTACTCTCCCCCTGACCGAGGGACCGGTGGTTCTAATCTTTCAACTGCTACATGAAAAATGATTGAAATCAGTCTGAAGTCAGCAGATTTATGTATGCAGCAGTAATAAGAAATGTATCTACATGCAGCTGTCATCAAGCCACCTTTATGCCTGAGTGTACCAATTAAACATAACAAGGTATGTAGCGATTCACCTGTTTGTATTATCGGCCTCAGCAGACTCAGCAGACTGCTGACTGGAAACGTGAACTCCAGCAAGCACACAGACAAGTTAATGTTTTCATCAATTCAGAAGATATTATATTGACTTAGATTAATTTCTCAGAAGACCCTAACCTTAGCTGGAAGTGCTTCTTGTCTATTCCTATCTTCAATTTGATTTTGAACCTACTTCTGTAAACAGAATTATGTCCCCACAACATGAGCAATACAAGTACACAAACACACAAAGAGCAGAATGTTGTAAACAGTTCGCTTCTAAAGAATTAATTCAAAGTGTCAACAGACGTTGGGGCATGATAGTGGGTCAGTATTACGCTGGCTAAAGAAGATGCAGCCGTTTAATCCTCATTCCCAAACACGCATCCACAATCCATTATAACCCCAAACAAAAGTGCAGGTGGATGCATTCACTCAGCTGTGAGTTAGGGTTAAATTTTGGCAAACCTTTGAGGAAAGATGGACCTTTTGGGGTATTTCTGTTTCTGCTTAGCAGCATTTACAGAATCATGCCGCTCTCCTCCAGCTTTTAAAATTCATCCATTCCTATAATTACTTTTAGTTTAAATTAGAAAAATCCAGGTTGCATTGAACTATCAAAAGTGCATTTCTTTTCACTCAGTTTCAAAGAAGCCTTAGAGAAAGGTGTTTCCAATCTTAAAGCCTATTGAATACCCATTTATGCTATTGATTATGTGTCACCATGTGGCTTGAACCCAACTCTCACATCTCACCAAAGTATTTCCTCAAAAGGTTGTCAAAGAGTTGCCACAGCACTCAAGTTAAACCGGAATTTAAACAAATTTCATCAACGACACAGATGGCCTTTCGAATCAAACATTCCCCCTTGGCAAAAGTAAAAGTGAAAAATGCACAAGCCTGTACATGACAATGTACGTGCAGGCCCCCAATTTTACTGACCATGCGCACTAAATGTGCCTGTCACAGTCATTGTGAATAAATGCTGTTATCATCTGTTGGCAACAAGGAAGTTGCCTGCAGCTAAGGCAGACACGGAGACAAAACAAAATATTATCCTCCCACAAAGAGCCTGAGGCAGGCAGAAAACACAACACCCGCGGTCATACAGAACGTGTAAATATACTTATTAATAGCTATGCATTGACACTCACGTATATGTACAGTAATGCTCATATTTCCACTGCCCTCCATACACATGTTTTATAACAGCATGGACAGAATGTGGCAAGATTGATGTAAAGCCCAATGATGCAGGTAATATATTATTCATGTTCATATGTTGGGGGGGATTTTCTTATTTCTGAATTCTGGTCTTTTGCCTCCGTGGATTATGCAACATGTACATTTAGACTCAACAGAAAAAAAGACCTAAAGATTATCCAAAATTCTCAGACTACCAAAGTGTGTTCACAGGAGATGGTACTGCAGTAGATGGTTTTATTATTTGTAAAAAAAAAATGTTTATAAAAATGTTTATAAAACTGCAGGGAAAGGATCAACAAAGATTTCACATTCCGGATGTTGAGTTTGTTCCACCCGTGGAGGGCCAGAAGAAACAAGAGTCTCAACTGAGATTAGAAGCAACAAAAGTTAAGAGTTAACGTTTACCATGGCATTATCAAAACCTAAGGTTGTTGGCCAGCACTGGAATCTTTACCTGGATTTCTACCACTACAAGAAGCTTAGTCTTGTCCAGACTGAGATTTATGATGCCAACATGATAGCAATTTTTGATAGCAATATGTGGTCTCTCATTTTCTACTGGAAAGGTCTAAAAAGGGGGATATTCCTCTGTAAAATAAAGCGGGAATTCATTTGGTGGTCTTTGAATTCTTTATCTGGAATTGCAAAGCTAAACATAAACTTCCCAGAAGCCAAATATTTCTGCATTAAATTAATAAGCCTTTTTTATTCTCTTATTAAGCTTCTTGAAAAAAGAGAGGATTTTAAATAGAGGGAGGATGTTGGTGTTGATGGACAGGTCCATAAAACACAGAGGTTAAACAGAAGTTGACTTCCTTAAACAGTCACAGTTCTTAAGATAATCAAAACTATGACAATGCAGTGACCTTAACAAACTCAAATGACGATATACACAAACTCACACAGTTATAAAATATTTTCTGCTATTATTATTAATACCTGCGCTCTCATTCTCTCATTCACCGATGCTTGTGTTCACAGAACTGAGAAAATTTATTGCATGTGGGAAAAAAAACGAGTGCACAGCTATTGTGGTGCTCAGAGTAAACATGAGGCTTCTATCTAAAGGAGAGCCCCTATTTTAGTGTGAATTACTGTTGCATCAAATAATGCACATTTATCGGAGTATTCATGACTTTGTCATTGCTGTTAAGTCTTAACAGCATGCATTTAAAATGATCTAAGGCCTTTGTCAGCCGGATAATATCCTACTCCAATCGTGTTTGTATCACTGAATGGATCGCTTGGCTCCATGTCATCAAATGCAGTGTGACAGTTAACATAATAGGCGTGCAATACTAGACTATATCATTTGCCAATTAATTAATCCAATAGAGCCTAGCTAGACCTATTAAATCCTATTCTAATTAATCAGATGCCACCAGGATACTCTGTCACTTACCCCAAATTTGAAGGATAATTACCCAAATGGAAGCCAGTAATGTCACTGCAGAGATTTTTTCCTAATGATATCTGCTTTTGAAAAGGGAAATGAGGCATGTTCCTGCATATTTTCAGTATAGAAGTGACAGATTTACTAGGGTACTGATAAATCATGGCTAAACCTTGTGAACGGTAACAAATCTGCATATAGAAACTCTGGTAGGTATCAGGATGACTTTTACAAGTACAGGAGTGGGAGGCATATTTTTTTCTGCCAATGCAAGGATGCAATTTGGTTTTTATATCAGTAACTCATATTGTGTAAAATTTGGCCATAAGGCCCAAGGCTTAAACTTCTTAAAGTGGTCTGGTTGTCCACAGGGAAGAGAGGAATCCCATAGAGTTAAAAGAAGACCAGGAACTGGGGTGAATATTAAGAGTGTTGTCATCTTCTCCTCTTGCACACAGTATGAGAGAAAGTTCTTCAAGTACGAACTTCCAGTGAAAGGATAAGAGAAGAACATAGCAATTTTGGGGCAGCATGAGAGAAAGTGAAAAGGGACAGAGGGCAATAACATACAAAAATGAATATTAGTTTATTACACTGGGCCAACTTTCCAGAAGGCTAATATCCAGCTTTTACTTAATTATACACAGATTCATGCTTGTGCTTGTGTGACTTTTCCTGGTGTTTCCTTCTTCACTCAATATTTGTGAGATCCTTTATTTTTGGACACAATATTAATGAATTCACTGTGTGGAGTTAATGTCAATATACATGTATGACAGCTATACCACGGCCCACTGCTGTTGCAGTAATTCCCTCCATATAAATCTCCTTTATATTCGTTTTCTTTTGCATAATGGTCACTGAAATGGACAGTTCATCTTTAAATATAGTTCTGAGATTTTCTTTTTAGTTAATTTTTTTTCTGCCTGTGGTGTAGAGCTACAAAATATGGATAATGAACTTAATGGATATTTGCCAGTCAGTAGCACAGCTTTTTAAATCTCATTCAAGGTCTCTTCATGTCTCGCTGTTTCATGTGTGTTCTCCTGCTAATTATTGGTAGTTTGAGTTTAATAATAAATCAGACTGACCTCCTCTTAAAAACTATGATGCTCAAGAGATCTTGTTGTTCTCATTTGCAAAGAGTACCTCTTTGCAGGTAGATTTTTAAGTGCGTTTCTGCTAATTGGCTCCCCTTTGAACAACCGCATCCACTAATGACTGTCTTGCAGGCACAGCTGGAGTAGCTGACACAGGCACTGGGTTCAATAGTGGTGCTCAGAGCAGCCAAAACAAATGGCAGAACAGTCGCTAGTAGGTGTTTAAATGTTCAGCATACTTGCAGGCAAAATTGTCGCCTTACAGATCCTTCAGATGCTGGATAATAACTAGTTTGTGTTGGCTACAATGATACGGTTTTATTTCATTTTGAATTTGTGAGCAGATTTTGCAGATGAATACTATTTTTTTTTCTCTAACTTTTTATTTTGTACTTTTGAATACTGATTTTTAACACTGTTTATTTAGATAAATAAAGACAGACAGATGGACACACAGCCCATTGACCCTACAGCCTCCCCACAGACCTGTTTAAACACTGAATTCTAGACAGCAAAAACACAAAGCACTGCCCACATCTCTTAGATGTACTTTTTTATTTTTAATAGAAGTAACCACAATCTACTCTCAGTGGTACATAGACAGGATGCTGAGGCATGTGTTTGTTGAACAGGGAGAAGGAGAAAAGAAACAGAAAAACAGAATAGTGTTTTTTGGTTGTTGTTGTTTCTTTTAACACCCCTTAGTCGTGAGTAGCTTGCTTTCAATGCAATAAAACAAGAAAAAAAACCAACAAAAACACTTTTACATTTCTCAAACCACAGATAATCACTCTACTAGTCTATTCTGTGAGATAGCTAGTATATAATTTGGGGTATTATTTCTACAGGGTTTTTTTTCCTATGCATTCTTTGTGGGAAGAGAGCCGAGTCAGACACAAATGTAAAAAAAAAAAAAAAGCAATACAGAGCAGCTATGGACATAGTCTCATGGGGTAGGTCTGGTCATGAAAAAAAAGAGTTTCTTTCTTAGTGCAATGTAAACTTTAGGCCATATTTTATAGCAGCAGGCCTGGAGCTTGTGTAAATCTGCCCCACTGCAGGGCGGCATTATAATCATAAAAAAGTCTTTAATCTATGTGCAAGACCACGAAGGCTGCATACCTGACCAAGACTGACTCCAGAGATATCCCAGGTTGGTAAAACTATCAAAAACCTCTGCTGTGACAGCTGTCACAGTTGTTGACTCCAGAATGTCACTGATAGACTTTCATTTCCTACCCATTCAAAGTTTCTGTCCACTGTTATTCCATATGCTAACTTATACATATATTTATTCTGTGGTTCATATCTCACTAAGGTTCATGTTGAAATATACAATGTTGCAGATAGTCAACAATTCACTCATTGAAATTCTGAGTCTGTGGTAGAGGTTGTGCTTATTCTCCCATAACATGATTAATCTATAATGTTACCTCAGGCTGTGTATTTGGAAGAGAGACTCTTGCTTATTCACCTCTAGTGCTGCAGATACTTATTGCTATTCCCTGCACATTTTTTTGACAATGGATTTTCAACTTGTCTCAAATTTAACCCTGCTCCAAATTGGTGCAGGAGCTAATATTCAGGAGCACAAAGGGATGGACAGAACCAGCTTGGCAGTGACAGACCCTTCAGTCAAGTCATACTGTTAGAGCATATTCTCTAGCAATTTTTCTGTTAATGTAGCAGTCCTACTATATTATAAATCAATATTTCTGTGGCTTTGGACCACTGGTACTGCTCTTTTTGCATTCCTCATTGGTAATACCAAGGACATTAACATACTCTGTGTATGCTGGCTGCTGCTATAACTGGTCTAATTATGTTGATGTACAGTAAATTTGATTGTGTGCGGCTGTCTCTGTCCAATTCTTTTTGCAAACTCTAGTTGTGTTAGGCTAGAGGCTAATGAAGTGATTAAACTCAGACTTATTTTACAGCACATGAAATAAGTTATCAAGTTCTGGCTCCATGTACAAGGCTAAGGGCAAACACAATAGCCACAGTTAGTAATTACCTATTACTGTGTTTGAATAGAACACTATTAAATGTTCTTGGACTTAAATGCAAATGTACAATACCACTAATAGTACTGCAAATCTATGAAGACAGAGAGCAATTACACAGAAGCAAAGTATTAGCAACCAGTTTGAACAGTTTGAACGGAACTGGCTGTGTATTTACATATATAATACCATTGCTGCATATGGACTACACCACAAGTCCCAAGGGGTCCCCAAGTCCCAATGGGAGAAACCATCAAAGGTGGTTGAGAACAACGGGGCTAGGGTCCTGCGGGACTTCAAGTTGCAGACAGACAAGCAGCTGCTGGCCAACCAACCAGACACAGTGATGCTTGACAAGGAGCAGAAGAGCGCACTTGTGATAGATGTGGCAATCCCAGTGGACAGCAAGATAAAAAAAAAAGGAGCAGCACCAGGGGCTGAAAGAACAACTGGAACAGATGTGGAAGGTGAAGTCTAATGTAGTCCCAGTGGTAATAGGAGCATTAGGAGCAGATTCCAGCAGAATCCAGGGACTACAACAGAGCGCTCTGTCCAAATGAGTGCAGAATGCAGGATGCAGGAAATGAGGCAGCAGAAAAGATCGATGTAACCACTGTGACATCACCTGCTGGTTAGTGAGTTCTGTCTTGAAGCCTTCAGCTGAGTGTTTTGAAGCTAGATAAGATGAGTGAGGAATTAAATCAAATGAGAAACGGAATGACACTGCAAGCCTTTGCCATAGCAACAAAGGAGCCTTGTCTGAAAATATACTCTTCTTTATTGTCCCCCGTGACTCTGATTACCTAATTTAAGTGTTAATTGTAACAATATAATGTTTTTTGTAACATTATGTTGCATTATTATATTACATTCACCTCATTAGGAAAGTGTTAGCTGAATATTGATCTTTTTTTTCCATGGACTTCTCGACAGTTAGACCTCACTTTGCAGCCAGAGGAGTTGCCCCTCCCCGACTATTAGAAAGAAAACAGTTTGAGTTTTGGCCACACTTTTTCACCCCTAGAAGTTATGCACATCTTTTATACACAGTCTGTGCCTCAAAATCAAATACAAGATTCAATATAAACAATTTATCATGCAAGAATTTTGCTCTGGGGTTTTGATTAAAAAAGTATACTTTTTATTATTTTGGAAACAGGAAAAAAAATAGTTCAGGGTGGAGCAAGTAGTTATGTATTCATGACTAACAGCAGTTGTTCTGGCTTTGACACATTTGAATGTGACAGCTTCTCTCAATCTAAATTCACTTTTTGGCTTTCTTCCAATAAGGAAGAGAAAAAAAAATCTGTCTTTCCTTTTCACTCCATTGCTCATAGCCATAAACATTAATGAGTCAGGTTTGTGTGACAATGAAATTCCACCTTCATTGCTGAAGAGCAGGCGTGACCTACCCACCAATGTCTCGGTAACAGTTTGCAGCAGTTTTGAGACTAACATAAGTTGACACCCATGGAGGTGCACGAGGTGCACTGCTGAAGTGAATTTAAAGGAACAAAAACAATGAGTTGCAAAGGATTTTTGTTTTAATTTGGAGAATAATCATTAGGAGACATTTTGGACCAACAGAGCAGGTATGAATCAACTGCATAATGAACCCAAAAATATGAACTGAATGGCCTACTTTCTATGAAAAAGGTATTTTCTCTTTCATATTAATCTACTTTCCAATGCATGGAACTTGCCAACCGGTGGCTCAAAACAACACTCTGCGCTTCTCATGAAAATATCTCATAAATACCTTTCTATATGCAGAAAATATATATTAGAGGATATACATTATTTTCAACACATCTGCATTAAATGGTAATAGCTATAACACTCTGTAACAACAGTACTCTCACTTATACTTAAATATCCCCACCAAATGGCTTGTCTTGTTTGACAATTTACCTATAAACCAGACACAACACAATTTCTTAATATGATATTCATTTCATGTGCGGAAGAATACAGCCACAGGATGTTTTTAAGGTTCATATCCAGAACTTGTTTGATTTAGCATTGATTAAGAACTTGTTAATTATTCTTTTTAATCATCTTATCCGTAAAAAACGATATACATGCTATTGGGCAGCAGCTTCATTGCACCTTACTGGTGTCAGTCAGATTGAACACATCCTGATTATTCTTATGCAGATTTTTCTCGAGTTGCACATCATGTATCACCCCCTCACCCCCCACCCCAACAGAAGAGCAGAATGAAAGAGAGGGGCAGATTTGCACCACAAGCACTCATAATAAACAAGAATGTACAATGAATGAAGCCTTTTTGAGACATATGTGACATGGCAGTTTAGCCAGTATTTAAAATGAATAATTTATTGATGAAATCTCAGCAACATATTGCTTCATAGATCAGTGAAATTAAGAGATGCATTTCTCTGCTGGGACCTGATGAAATTTTTATGGTTTTTTTGGATGCCTGTCATCTTAAAGCACAAATTTCAAGGTTAATCTTTCAGATTTGATCCCCTTGAAATGTGCCCAGATTGATCTACTGTGCTGTGGAAACTGTAATTGGGATCAAAGAGCAATAATTGATTCTTACAGTGTGTTCCTCCCCTTGTTGTCAAAGCAGCTGCTCATATACAAAAAAGGGAAAGAAAAATCTGATATATGTCACTAAGATGTGGGCTAACATTCATCACATATTCAGGCATAAATATCTATACTACCCTGAGCAGTAAAAAGCCTTTCGGGTTCACTCCAGCCTGTTTCCTAATGACATGGCAATAGAGCAGTGAAATATGACCATCACTCATAAAAAGCGACATAAATCGTTAGGAAATGATTGAGATATGTTGTGCTACAGCAGGTGCAGTATCTATAGATGGCCAGTAGGGGTAGTGTGTGATTTTAGTTAAAAACGTTGGAGGCATGTGAATTCACCCCTTGCCTGCAATTAAACTGAAGAACGTATAAAGGCGAGCTGAGGGGTTGCGGGGTGTTTAAAACAGCCACTCCCTTATTACATATTGTTTCTAAGAATGTTGCATCCTGGAAAGAATCAGACAGATATAAATGTGCAGTGTTTGCTCTTCACTTGACTGTCTGTCCGGTGCAGTTCAGTGAAGGAGCTGTCCACTGCTGGTGGTGCTGAAACTTTGTTTTTTTGCGCCTCTGACAGACTTAACCAAACAATTAAGAGATATTTCCGTTTTTATTACATCCACGAGAAATATCCTTTAATTGTAAGATTATGCCTATCTAGAAATCTTCTGCCACGAGTTCCTCTTCTTTATAGCTCTGCAAACGCCGTGCATTGCTCACTGATGTGTGTAAGGCTACCCAATAAAAATTACTCCCACCCTTTAGAGTGATTCGTGTCCTAAAAATTCGCTCCAACACTTTGACCTCGGCTTTATATATAAAAAACACACACCCATAGAGTCAATTATGCAGAAGCAATATTCAATTAACCGAACAAGCCAGGCTATAAGAAAGCGTTAGGTTTGTTTTCTGTTTGCTCCTGTGCGGAATGCTCCTCCGTCAACTCCATCCAGCTGTTCTTTGGCTCAGACAGGCGTTGTGGCTTCTGCCACGTCTGTCTCTCATCCATCAGCCCTCGCCGAGGATCATAGTGTGTAAATCCTTTTCTCTGGCACATCAGCTGCGCTCCGTCGTCGCTGAAGTATGGTGAAAATGTGTCCCAGTCGTTCTGGTCTTTCACATTTTCCCCGAAAACGACAACTTCTCCAAAAGTAAACTGTTCACACCGCCGCCAAATATGTACGCTGACTTTTGCGTGTCTGCTTTTGTCGCGTTGTTTTATTTCTTTTCTTTTTTTGTAAGTAAGGCATATCTTGTCAAGGGATTATTTTTTTCTTTGCCTGTTTTAACCTCCAGTCGTGTGTTTAATTATCGCCTCTCCACGCGTCTTTCTCCGGCTAGTCCAACTCATTTCTACCCGGCTTGTCGAAAAAAGCACCCGAGTCGTGAAGTCTCTGCAGTCACGTGATTAAGACAGGACTGAAGAGAGTGATTTTTTCTCTCTCGGAGTGTGTATGTGAGCGTTTCTCCGTGTGTTGTTGGAGGGGTGTCCCTCCTCCGCATATTTTGCTGCTTGCCATGCTTTAGACGCCGGAGCGCAGGGAGAGAGGCGAGAGTGAGAACGCCGGTCTCTCTCACAGGGCTACCTGTCTTTTTAGGCTTACCTCGAGTCCCCGTCGGTTCGCCCTGGTCTTTTTGAGCCCACCTTCCTGCGGTCGGCTTGTTTTTGTTGGTTTAAAAAAGAGCAAGAGAGGAAGAGAGAGAGCGAGAGAGAGAGAGCGAGAGAGAGAGAGAGAGAGAGAGAGAGCGAGAGAGACAGAGAGAAAACTGTGGTCATTTCTGTAGGGTCTACGCGGGTCTGGTCTATCAGGAGGAGGATCGCGGTTCTGTTTGGCTCTGGGTTTTGATCATCTTTCTTTCTTTTTTCTTTTGGGTGCTCCATTTGGACAGTACAGGACAGCCGAGCAGAGCTTGGATGAGCCGCCTCACTAAAATCCCGAGATGGAGTTGCTGCTGATCTGCCTTCCCCTGTGGATATTGCAATGCAATTCGGCCAAAGCGGACTCAATCATACATATCGGTAAGCGTCCGGCAAAAAACAAAAGAAAAAACAAAACATGTTTGGGTTGGTCAAGTGTAAAGGGGTGCGGGAATAAAGGTCAGCCAGCTTATACTGCCGAGATCACAAGATGTTGGTGAGAGGGCGGGATAAATAGAGTGTATTCAGCTTCATCCTGCGTTTAAGAAACACTTTGACTCTCCGGCGAGTTGAAAAGTTGGTGTTTTGTAAATGACCAATCACCCGACCCTCATTGCTTCAACTGTTTTGTTCATATTATTTATTGGTATTTATTCTATTTAGCACAGACATTTCTGTCACTTTTCGACGACAGATTGCTGCATTCATGTTGTCTTCACATCTTAACCACACCACTGCCTGCCTTTGAACCGCAGTCCTGTACAAAAAACCCCCCAAAAAAACCCAAAAACCAAAAAGAAAAAACGATTTACAGTAAGCAGAAAGGCCTGTTTCAGTGAAACTGTGAAATAATAATGATAAAAACACTAATGTGCAATAGACAAACCGCTGAGGCTTTTTTTAGACCAAGCTACCTCTTGTGTGTACCCGACAAGCCTCAACTTTCCCCGGAACGTGACTGCAATGTCAAAAACAAAGATAGAGGGAATGTCAGCGGAGTTTCGTTTTATAGATGCAACACACATAGTGCCTCTTTGTACTCCAACTTCAAACCAGAGCTGCAGAGATGTGGAGATGCTTGAAACTCACCACGGCATCCAAACGATCTGGTGTGTGCCCTTAAACATCGCATTAGGTTTGATTTGACACTTTTGAAACAAATCTGCAACCTCCGTATCAACACGGACTCGGTCATTACCTTCATTTTGCCCCCCTTTTCATCAATGAGAAGCGCTGTAATCTCAGATAAAAACGTCAGTGTCACTGTGAGCAAATCTCGTCTCGGTGCTACGCCGCCACCACCGCTGCTGCTGCTGCTGCTCACTGTTTACTGCAACAGTCTGGCAAGCAGCAGCAGGTGCTCAGTCACTGGCTTAATACAGCAGTGGGACTCCATCCAGATAATATTGGCTGATAGTCCGCATAATGTTAGTGTACCCCAATTATTCTTCTCGTTTCCCTGAAACCCCTTTCCGTGATGTATGTGCTCTCCCAATAGCAGCTGATGCCATTCTGCTAAACAGTGGAGGGGGGGGGCAGTTAAGCTTCAGTATTCCTCCCACACAAGGCCTACTGTGGGTAGGGTGCCGTGGATCTGTTAGGCATGATGGATATTAACTTTCCAAGTTTGACTAAAGCTAGTGCAGTGCGTGTTTCCGATTTTACAGTGGTCTCTGATGAGACCACGTCGCTCTCCGTGGTGCTGAAATCTCACCAGCGAAGACGCTTAGCTTCAGAAAAAAATACGTTTAATGTAAAGATATATAAAAAGAAAAACAGCACTGTTCAGTCCATCACTTTGGCAGACTGTGGGCAATAAAAGCTATGTTGTCCGCATTGGGTCCACAGCAAAAATAAAATTCGTTCATCATTATCTTCCCACATCTAACTTGCGCACACAAGTAATTTACTGTTTTACTCAACAGGTGCCATATTCGAAGAAAACGCTGTAAGAGATGACCAAATTTTCCAACTTGCCATCTCAGACCTGAGTCTGAGCGATGACATTCTGCAGAGCGAGAAAATCACCCACTCTGTGAAACTTATCCAGCCTAACAACCCTTTCCAGGCAGTGCAGGAAGGTAAGCGTTCCTCGACCACCCCCCTCCCGCCCTTGGAATAAATTGCCGCTGCTTTTATTTTTTATTTTAAATCTGATAACTTGGGGCAGCGTGTGGGACGTCAGGAAGGGGGTCATCTTCTCTGCTCAGTAGCTATGATCAAGCAAGAAGTCCGGTGCTTGCTGCGTGGTAATCTTGACTGTCCTGATCTGCTGGAGCCCCAAGAGAATGTTGTTCATTCACACATTGACGCGATGGCTAGTAGAGCGGGCAATGATGATGATTCATGTGCTTCTGTGAGCGAGGGAAATAGCTGTGTGTGCGTGCGCGTAGGCGTGTATGTGTGTTTGTGTGTGCGTCGCCACCTGCAAAGCTCTCTTGCCACTGTACCAAAGCAAGGTGTCTTCTGTGGTTGAAAAGCTAGGTGGAAGCATTGAGTTAAGAGCACAACAGGACAAAATGTTATATGTGTATAAAAATCATGTGAAGACGATCAAATGAAGTTTCCCTACCAATCCAGGAGTTATGTAATGACAAGAGAGTAATATTTCTGGGTTTGCAAGCCTCTTTGAATGTTAAACAATACAGTTTTGTCTACTTCTGTTGGCTTTCCCATACTATAGGTGCCTAGAATGGACACACGTCCACACATCAGACACCAAATTAATAATGAAATAATTTCAGCCAAGGTTATCTCACTCAGATGCTGAACAGACTGCAAAAGGCGATTAAACATTCTTCTGCTGAAATGAATCATTAAGACTTTAATAGGTTCCTGGGGATCTTCAAAAGCTGTTTATGTCCCCTGCACTTAGTTACTAGATCCTACTTTTGTCCCCAGTTGCACAAAGGCCTTGATGACTCATTGCTATTCATAGTGCCCCTGACAGGCAAAAAAATTATATTATGTCTCGCCTTTTGCTATAATTATCCCGTGTCATTTAGCTGAGGCTCTTAACAATGTCACAGATATCTAGTAGTCTACTTTATATTTCCAAAAGCAAACTTTAATCCAGATGAGTCTTAACTCAAGCAGTCTGTCATTTGAGTTCTTTACATATACCAGAAGTATACTGTCATTATCCAGCTGCTGCTGCGGAGATAAGATGAAAAATGTGTTACAGACATATGACACTTGGCTAATTTATCAGTCGTTGTTGCTTGAGATGCAAAAATGTAGTAATTAAACTGACTGGCTAGCAAGTCATTCACCACTTGTACTTCAGTCTAATTAGTGTAGTTAGTCAAAGATGGAACTTTACACCTAAACTTGTTCATGCTTAACTCATACCAATTACCTTAACAATGCTTTCTTTTGACAATGACCTTCACAGTATTTTAACACAACACAATGTCTACATAAACGCTTATAGACACACAAAGTTCTTGATAATCATTTTTCTTCACTGAAAAGCTTTTTATTTCTTATTGAAAATGATTCAGTTTATCACTTCTGAATAAACTGCCTTTCTTTACCCTTGATTGGGTATCATTTAGCACGCTTAATTATTGTTTATGGGCAGGCGCCCGCTAATTAAATATTTAAGTGGTTCATTAGACGGCATTCAGTTTCTGCAGAGAGTTGGGAATAATGTGCAGTCGATGACATGAGGATCAATGTGCGGCCTCAGATTCTTGCACTATACACAAAGTAGGCTGGTGAACACTGAGTGACAACTGGGATAAGTTAACCTTTTGCTTTGCTCTTTTGTTCGCTGCCATCCTGCTGTGAGTGGCAGTCAGGACCTTGCCATAGCATGGTGTAGAGCGAGGAGAGCAGAGGTGGGTATAAAGAGTGAGAGGGACGAAGAGCAAAAAAAACGACTGTGTGTATGTGTGTGTGTGTGTGTGTGTGGGAGGGGGGGAGGGGAGGGGAGGGGAGAAAGAATCATGATCAAGACCTGAATAAACATGAGAGGGCTAAAGAAGAGCAAACGATTTCAGTGAGGTGATGAGGAAAATTTGCCATCTTGAGACAAGTAGTTCTGGTGTCTCGTTTGCCCTTATTTGGCTATCTTTGTCCTTGCTCTGCTAGAACATATATTAATGAGGAAGTCACACAAACGCCATGCAGACAGAAACACTCAACTATTCGGTCCTCCCACGCTTTTATCGTTTAAAGATGACAGCTCAAGGCTGGCTGGATATACTGCCTGACCACACAACTGGCAGATACTGTCCTATTTATAGGCTGGAACAACTGAAATGAATGAACAGAGTGATTTCTACACCGAGAGTGGAAGCTCACAAGCATCAGTGCTCGCCATGAGACCTGTAGGGCTTATCTGCCATCAGCTTTGTGTTAAATAGACACTTAAGATTATAATTATATAAAATTCTCTTCCTAAATTGTGAGAGAATAAGTCATGCTGAGGTGAATTTGTCACAGTGGCTAGAGAATGCATAGTAAAGCAGGACATGGTTTATAGTACAAAATATTACAATGCTGAATTTCTTATGTGTACAGAATTTCTCCTCACATTTGTTATGGAATTATTACAAGTAAATAATTCCATGACAAATGTTAGGAGAAAAGAAATATGATTTTTCACACATCTTAAAATTTGCAACCCAGATTTCCCCTTGTAATTTAAAAATAGAAGCTCATCCTCTGAACATAAGTTTACATGGGAAACAAAGCTTTTATCTTTTTCTGTCTTACTTTTTATTCAGGGGAAGTTAAAGCAAGGGGACAGCAAACTTGCCTCTGCAAATAAGAACCTATGCATATTTCAAGAAAAGCTCTGCCTGTAAGGCGGAGTTCTTTCCTTTTTTTTTAGCCCCATAGTTACTGGGTGAGCATTTAGACGATATGCAAATAATGTAAACATCTCATGAAACGAGAATGCCATGCATCATAACACAACTTTGCTGCAGGTGTGTGGTCAAAATACAGCAAAGTTGCATTAAGATTCTACAGCCATGTTACAGCCCTGAGAGGCTGAACTTGGGCATTGTGGTAATTTGAGATAAGCATGCTAGCATGCAAACAATATTTTGACAACAAACTCAAAGATGTTAACCTGCTGGTGGCCATTGAAGAAAGGTTCATGATAGAGTGTGCAAAGTTTTATCCTTTAGGCTCTAGTTTCATGTTCTGGAACAAATGTAACTATTGCGGCATTATATGATTAGCAAGCATGCCAACAGGACAACAGTGTGGGACTACTGAAACTTTTCAAAACTAATTAGCTAAACATACATTTCAGTTTTTGCATAGCAGGCATTCAAATAGTATTGAATGCCAAAATCACTTTTTTTGAGCTGTTTCACTATTTTGTGAAGTCCCCAGCAGAGATTTCCATTAGAGTTTAAAGGATATGGGACACAGTTAAGGAAAATAGTTCCCTCCTCAGTAATTTGTTGAGTGTTCTGTCCCGCTGAGTCCTCTTCACACACCACACCACTAGTGACCCTCCATTTTCATCTAACACCTGCCAAGGTAACGTCAAGGAGGATTTAATTCTTTGTCCTTTATGTTCCTGTAAGCCAATAGAGTTCAAAGAAGTTTTTTTTTTCTCTTTGTCCTTTCCTCAGTCCATAATGACAAAAGTTGAAATAATGGGTCCTCAGTGTTGCCATTGATAATTCAATATCTTCCCTGCGAGTGTCTATTTATGACAACTCATTACTCGCTGTGTAAATGTGATGTAATGCTGCCCTTTCGCTATTATTGTCCCTGTAAATTTAAAAAGGCTACATAAATCTTGGTAACAGATTTGTTTGTGCTTTTATGTCTTTTTACACAGAGGGACGATGATCAGGCCATTATACCAGCCCCTGTTAATTATCCAACAGTAACTTTAATCTATCATAAGCACTTCAGTGGGCTGTAAAAAGCCGGCAGGTGACTTAATAAACTAATTAATGTTGTGACAGAGGTGTATACATGTTATTTATTCCCTTCAAAATGTAAAGCATCCATGTAGGCCAGGTAGGATTAATCAGCATTTGCAGAGCTGCTTCTGCGGTTGTTGGGTGATACTTGGAAAAATTGTACATTAGCATGAAATATTCATTTGAAAATAAATTGTTCCCAAAAAAGAAAATCCACATTCTGCAACTTAAAGTAATGCGGCAATGAAGTCATAGCAGATCTTTTCCACATATAAGGTTGTATATATTGAATACACAGACTTACCAGAATTCAGTTTGTCACTGGGAGAGGATGCCATCACCAGAAGGGGCTTATCTAATGTTTCCTTTTTATTTGATTGTCACTTTTTGATTTTTTTAATCCATCCACCATATATAGGGCCTCAAAAACACTTCTAAAAATGGTCATATGTACTTCCTGCTTCCTCCTCACAGTCCTGCAGTGCTATATTACAGAGTTTATTGATGTGATCATTTCCCTGCTTGCACATTATTTATCTGTGAAATGTATCATAACATTTAGCTGGCATCCTGTGTGATTTGAGCTTCTGATCGCTCAGCGAAGGCTGATAAGATCCTACACAATTTTTAGAACTGAGGACTGATCATTAAAGAAGATGCAAATAGGGCTCAGATGTGTTGATTTCTATAACAAATGTGCCTATGAAAGTGGAAAGTTTTTTATTTATGGAGAAGTGTGTTCAGTGCTGTAATATTTATAATATGGTCTGCTTGCTCCTTGCTTCACAATCCAGCTCTTTCACAGATATTCCTCGCTCAGCTTGCCTCATTGCAGTTCATTTGACCTCTTCTGAGAGATTTCAAAGGTAAAATATTCCTTCCTTTGTTGCACAGGTCACACTTTAGTAATATTACAGCTATAACTGTTATGTAACGGACAGTGCATTTCTGTATTTTAACACACCTACACTTTTACACGTAAGCCATTCACAACAGCATTGGTGCCATAGGGAACGCTCTTTGGGGCCTGTCGGCTGAAAGGCAAACTAAAGAACATGCATTCCTGAACATTTTCTTTAGAATAGCCAAAGTCAGCATTGTCTGAAGAGAGAAAGGAAGCGAGAGAGCAGAGTACAGAAGGAAAGGGACACAGAGAGGTCAAGACTGTTAAATACTGGGTCTGCTTAGTAGGCCTGCAGGTTTTGTCCTCTGTGCTGTACAGGAACAGCTGGTCAGAACTGCTCTCTTGTGGTAGGTTACTTCTGTGTCACGTAGCCTCAACATTTGCAACAGATGTCTCATTTGCTAGTACACTGACGCTTCTTGAAAGTAGCTCAGAGACATTTATAAGTATCCAATTATATAAAAAAATACTCTAAAGACTTTAAAAGTGGTTTTGACTTTGGTGTCAAAAGACTTGGTCTGCTGATTAACTTCAGGAAAAGCGTCAGTACGCTCAAATGCCACATCTGATCTGTATTCAAAGAAATCATCTGTAGCACTGCTGTCACCATGACCAGGGATTTTAGTAATATTTTAATTTGGGTAAACAGGGTTGGAAAGTGTGGAAACAAGTTTTTTTTTTTTACAAACTCTTACAAGTAAATACACTGAGAAAGAGAGTGGGAGCATTGCATTGCCGATTTTTATTGTTGGCTTTTAGGGAAATTGTGAAGTTTAGTCTGTGTCAGAACTACAATATTGCTCTAATTAGAGAGAGTGGCATGCATTCATGTTGGGCCTTTGTTCATTTGTGTATTCATCACACTCCCTATGTTGCCACACTGGCAGACAGCTGAGGGCTGACTTCAAAGTATTCTCATCGCTTTTCATACTGGCATGTTTGACTGAGGATGTTCTGGGGGGTTCATTGTGTAAAAGCCTGACTGATGGCTTGGGTCGTATGATGGCTGTTTGTACCTGAAGGCCGTATGAAGGAAATGCCCACTTAAAAAAAGGATTCATTTTTTAACTGCACAAAGTACATACAAATCTTGATAGACGTTTGACAGATTATTCCTCCGGTGATCTAGCATGTGTACTAAATTTGGCATCAGAGGATATTATTTTGGTCATTTTGCCCTGTCAGGCAGTGACAGGCGAAATTTACCCTGCTGGTTCCTGTGATTGTTATTTAAAAGACATTTAACACCTGCATTGATTTTTCCAATATGACAAGAGCATCTGATCTATGAGGGCTGGTTAAAATCTGCATCTATCAGAACACAACTGAGCACATGCCACGCATAACCCAACAAGCTGCCTGTAATAACTTGCTCATGAACATGCAACATATGTTTTCCCCACCACCGGTTTCTCAGTCCCGTGTCTTATTCATGTCCCTGCCTTCTTTGGCATGACAGATTTATAACGAGCTGTAGAGAACACTGTGACAGATGTTAGTGCTTTGCTACGACCCCAAACAGCCCCCAACCACCGCTGGGGATTGGCCATCAATACTGCTCTACCTGTTAGAGCAAGAGAGACCGAATGAGACTCATACACAGAGAAATGGGGGGAGGGGGTGGCCCAGAGGAGATGTCCTGTTCAATCAGACTGATGTTGATGAGGCCTTTGGCCTCCGTCCGTTGTAATACATCGGAGTCCCACATGTTACTAACATCATTTCTCTTTTGTACACACACCGTTATGCTTCGATATTATTGAGCTGCCTAAAGTGTGCTGAGATGGCAGAGATGAGGTGGTGGGGGAGGAAGAGTGGGTGTATAAATGCCGGTAGAGGATTTGTTTGTTTGTGCATGCTGGTATGAATATATGTGTGGTAATATGCTGTAATATTTGAGAGTTTGTGTTGGGTTTTTAGATGCAGGTTTGCGGATGTGTTTGGAAAGTGATTTTGTGGTTTTGTGAGAGGCAGTGTTGGTCATGAAAGCAGTTTGGTGATGGGAGCTTTCAGCTACCCCTTTCACTCACTTGTGATGCTGACTAGCTCTGAGGGAAGTGTGTATAATTTACTACCCACCACCTGCACCATTGGCTGCAAGAAGACTTCATTCCAGGACAGAAGACAAAGAGCAGAAAATCAGCCTCAGAGTAAATCCTATTAGAGCCTAAACAGAAGTCATCCACAGAAATGGTGTGCGGCTATCTCTGACGTCACACTCATTGCAGACAGAGGGAGGAAAGCGATGGGGTTTGGTTGTGGGTGGAATTGGACTGGAAGTCTTGGTGAATATAGGGATGAAGTAGAGTGAAATAGTGAGCAAGTGTGACAGTGAGGGTGAAAGCAGGGTGATGGAGATGGCTGAAGGCAGTGGGAAAATGCAGGGGAAAAAAGGAGCAGAGCATGTAAAATCTTGGAGTGTATGGAAGACAAGAGGGGCAGAATCATTTGAAACTGCGGACTCAGCTCACTAGCCTTATTGATGAAAAGATGCTAAAATGTATTTGGGAGCCATTGTTTGCATTAGTGCCCACAGACATGACTACCAAGTGGGACCATCTGTCAAAAGAATCCCTTCTCAGTCTTCTCTGACTCTCCGTCTCTCTCACATTGCCATGGGTCCTCTACCATGGCCAGGCAACATGGATTTTATCCAAAGATGAAGCTAAGCTAGTGTGTAAGCTCTCTATGAGTGAAATCAAAACCCAGCTTAAACCTCAAGAGTAAAAAGAGTGTAAAGGGCGAAACATGCAGACACCACTGAAAAGTGGGTCAAATGTGCATCCCGGTATGAATATACATCACTTTGGCTGAGAATTATATTCTACAGTGAATCATCACAAGCTTTTGCATAATTACTCTCCTTTTTTTGAACTCACTATGATGCTGTCTTGATTCTGTACTTACCCAATGGCTTTTTCCTTTTAGCAGTATTTGATCTAATACATCACAGTGGAGAGCAAACTCCACTGTGCAAGCTGTTAATGTATGAATACACTGGCTTATACATGTTGCTAGTATATATTTGTAATATATCTATATCATGGCTAAAGCACTTCTGGATGGATGCAACCTGCATTTCGTTGCCTTGTACCTGTGACATGTGCTGTGACAATAAAGTTGAATTCTATTCTATTCTATTATTGGAATGGAGAGACACAAAAACACAACAAAGCACTTAAGTTCTAGTTTTCTTACTTATACATTGTCTCAGCTGATAATTAGAGTTAATTAGCAGATATTGTAAAATAATGTCCTATTTTAACCAAGTAAGTTAACAGTTAGCAGTACAACATGTTATCTAATCCGTGGCATTATCACATCCAGACAAATTATTCAGGGAACACTCGTGGGATGTGTAGGCCTAATTCCTGTTTTACTACCCTATTCATCAGCAAACCCAGCGTCAGTTTTCCGTAGGTGTAATCACAGCAAGATGTCACTGTTAGGTTTTAATCATTGCTTGAACACGCTTGTAAAATCTTGTAGCACCGCGTTTATTGTATCCCTTGTTTTTTCTTTAATTATATCAGTGTAAAGCACATCTAAGTAGAAGGCCTCCTTCCAAAGAAACACCCACGCCACACCAACATGACCCACTCATCATATATAAAAGCAGGAATAAGGAGGTTGTCGTTGTTTGTTGGTATTCATAAAGCACCCTTGCTGAAATAGCAAACAAATGATAATGTCTCTCCAACAGATGTCTTGGCGCCACTTCATAGTTATGTTTTTCACATATGTGCAAATATATGGGAATGACATAATTCCATGCACTCAGTAAAATATAAAAAAGCTCTCTGAACACAATCATGTGTTTTATTTGATCCTTCTATCTGAAATGAAAAATAATAAATACTGTAAATGTATTGGAGACCTCTGATAGGCTGAAACTGAATGATAAAAAAAAATCACCAATGGGAGTGAGCTTTGTAAAAAAAAAAGAAAAGAAAGGAGTTTGTGTTCTTAACCAATTTGCCTTATTTATTATATAATAAGAGCACACATACTTCAGGCCACATTTAAAGGTGACAGCACCAGTACAACTTCACTGTGTACTTATTCAGAGTTTAGTTAATCTCAAAGTGTTAACTGAAGGTCTTAATATGTTTCCTGCAGAACGACAGTGTCAGTGTAAAATATGGTGTGATCAGTGTGTATACTGTTGTAATCGTTTACAGTAGAAAATTAAAGTATTCCCATACAATATAGCAATTTGTATTTTATGTATTTTCCTGCAAATTCTTAAGCAGGTATGTGTCTCGTTGAAGAGATATTACCAGTATCTGCTTTTGTCTCTCTTAAAGGATAAGCAAGTTCTTCAAGAAGTAGTATTACAGGATAATTTCTCCTTTTCTTTTCTTCTTACTTTTTCACTTACTGGGGCCACTTTTGCTACTGAACCAGATTATTGATTGGTACCTCATTTTGTGGAAAGTAAAGTGTTCTCACAAAGCTATCATCTTCTTACAACATCTCGTTTTTTTTTTTTTTTTTCAAAGATTGAACTGGAGGTCACGGGATAGAAGAGTTTTCAAGCATTCAAAAGGTTTCTGACTTTTTATTTCACCTGCATGATGGTTTCAAAGGTTAATGAGGATCACTGTACTGAGAGAAATTTGGTGGAGAGAGCAGTGTTAATATGCTGTTTGTGTCTTCAAGCCTTCTCAAACCCAAGGCGATGTGAATGATTCATTCTCCCACTTGATCGAGACAGAGAAGGTTCATCATCTCGCGTTATCGTGTCAGTCTGAGACACACAGTCATTATGTTGCTAAAGGATTTTCTAACTACAGTTTTTCCACTGTCACGTCAATCACAAGGATAAAAGCACATTTAAACTGTGTAAATAATTATACTGTGTCTGATATAGCATTTATTGCGTACATAATTGTGTTTTTGAGTATCTTTTGCCTGTCACACAGACTTTTGTATCTTGAAATATTTGTTTTTGTGTTTTCTTTTGCGGCTTTAAACTACTACACCACAGCTCTGCTCCTGGTTGAACTCCAGACAGTCTTCAGCTTTGTCCCGTGCAGTGTTGAAAAAGTAATCAGTAACTAATTACTGATTACTTCCTGAAAAAAGTAATCCTGTTACTTTACTGATTACTTATTTTCAAAAGTAATTAGTTACTTAGTTACTTTTTAAAACATGATTTATCCCCTAAATACGTAATAAAGCAATAGATCTTTCAGCCCAATTCTACTTTTTTCTGCATAATCCATCATATAAAATGTAATCAAATGAAAAAGTCTCTTTTTAAAACTTGTTTTATTAGTTTTAAGCTTTTGCATCAAGCAAACATTAAATTATATGCAACATTCTCTGATAGGAAGAAATTTGTTTAACATTTAAACCTAAACCTTTCTGCATATTCCAGCTTATAAAATAAAATAGTTTTTTGTGTTTACACTCACTCTTTCAAATAGATGCACGTAAAACACAGCAGAAAATAAATAAAATCAAAGACTCAGCGGTCCCGTTGCTCTATTTTCGCCTGTATATCAGGAGTGGGGCAGACGGAGGTTTACCCTGGTGCAGGTGTGCCGCAGCGGTCAGTGGAAGGATCCGGCAGTTTCTCTGTGAATTTCACATTCCAGTGGCAGCGTATTTGGTGCTTGCTCGGACGTTTAGGGCTTTTTTCGCTGTAAAAAGACGTTTTCTTCCCACGCAGTGAGCAGCGCATGCTAATGTTTTTGTCACTTTTTACCGAATCAAACTCAAAGTAAGGTCAGTACTTCCACGCTTTAAACGCTGCATACTCTCTCCTGCACTCGTTATATTATCCATTTTTGATCTGCACACAGCTGTCTCATTGTCATGAGACACTCTTGCAAAAAAATCACGGTTTTAGTAACGCAGTAACGAATCTTACGGGAAAGTAACAGTAATCTAATTACCTTTTTGCAATAGTAATCCCTTACTTTACTCGTTACTCAAAAAAAGTAATCGGATTACAGTAACGCGCTACTACCCATCTCTGGACCTGTGCTCGAATAGACACAGGCCCCAAAGGTTAGGAATTTTATGTAGACATACAGAGTTGTGGTGCAACTGAAATACTTTATCTGCCCTTTCCTCTTCAGTTTGAATGATTTTAGGGAACAACATGAGTTTTATGTCCACAAACTAAATGTGTAACACAATCTAAGGATGGAGAGTCCATAAAGGAAGGTAGCTTTATATTTAACTGGTGATATCTTACAGCTTTAAGGAAGCTGTGCATCTATACACATATTTAATCTTAAATTTAAAAAAAATTCATAATTATGGTTTATCGTGATATTCGATCTTTATGGTACTCATAGGATGAATCGCTATGCCTTGCCTTTGGATTCTTTGAGATAAGAAAGCAGTTTTTTTGTGTGTTTGTACACTCATTTATCAATAAATTGCAAGCCTTCTTGGCAAGATTTTAGCTCTTTTAAGCACCTTATAAAACCCTTTATTCTTCTATATATTTTAAAATCACACCACCAGTGGGCCAACTACTTTTTAAAAATTTTGTCCTGAAACTCTTGTAAATAATTGACGGCATGGCTTAAATTGCCTCTATGACGCCACTTGACTGGGCTCACAGTTAAAGACTGTCAATCCTATTATATGAATGCGACTTGGATGTTCCAGCTGATCGAGTTTACAGTTGGCAGATAAAGTCATACACTGTGTAGTGGGATTATAGACTTAATTCTTTAGAACCAGTCACTCCCATCTTTTTCAATTACATTTTTTAAAGTTTTTTTTTTAATGATTGATTTGGGACTGTGATGATACGCTCACTGTTGACTTCAACAAGATGCTAAATAAATAGAAGAAGAAAAAGAAAAAGTTTGAAAAGGTTTGTGGCATAAAAGTTTACTGCCGATCTTTCTCTTCATGTAACGTAATGTAAATATAGTAAATAACTGAGGTCTTTAATTACTTCAACTGCAGCAGGTTTTATCTTGCAAATGTATTTGCTGGAAGTAGTCTCTCATTTCTAGCTACCTCTGTTTGATTATTATATGGATGAATTAGGAATGTTCCTGGCGGGTCATTTCTTAGTCGACTAAATAAGGGGGAAAAAAATAGACTAACCAACTAGTCTAAAAAAATAAACACTCAGAAATTAAGCTAAATGTGAGAACCGTTTAACGGACAATGTCAAAAACCAACAACAAAGACATTTTAAACCATTTATCACATTCTTCAATAATGAATCGTGCTTCTTAACTGTGTGGCATCTCACATCATGCTTTATGAACATTGCACGTCATACTCCAGACAACAAAGAAGAAAAATAAAATAAACTGTTGTTAAATATGATATGAAAAGATGTTACTGCAAAAGAAATTCAAGTATGATTAAAATATGACAAATTAACATCAGAAAAATGAAATGACGGGATTGAAAAGTACACCGTGCATTATGAATGATGCACGCTGTTTGAAAATTCATATCAACCATTTCAATAAAAGTTCAAATCTAAAGTAACAAAATGATAAATCATACAGTAATTTTATTCTGCTTATCTGAAATGAGGTCGCAGGGGCAGCAGCCTAACAGGGAAGCCCAGATCTGACTATCAGGTCTATGTTTCCCATAAACAGTATGAGAGATGAATGTATAGCTACAGTAACATTACCCACTGGTTTCTTGGTCCGAGGTTTCTTGAAACTTCAGAATAGGACATAATAAAAACAAAAGTGACAAGGAGAGGCAGGTCTGATTGTGAAGCCACATGTTTATTGGCTAATCACATGACAGTCACATGTTATTAGCCAATGAGCCTGCGGTTTCATGCTGCAGATAATCTTTCATTTTGAGACATAGTAGGAGCAAGATTTACAAAAAGCCATTTCTTATTCAGTATGACCCAAAATGAGTGACAGAGCCTATAAACTCAGCAGGAAAATGTTCATAGATGTCAAGAGACAAACATGTTTTCCTATAGACTTCTACAGGACCAGAAACCACAGCTATCACCACCTAGTGGACTTCAGATAAATGACAAATGAACTGGTTCTTACTCTACTCTAAGAACTCTAAGTGCTTTACACAACGTCGAATGATAGAATGTAAGTTTAAGGAATCACTGGTTCATTTTTCTTACATCCATATTTAATACTGTCTATGGTGAGTGCAAGGCTCCATGTAGATATTCACTTGCGTGCCAATTACTTTTTTTTTTAACCGTGCAGACTCGTCCATGGATATTTTACAATCCACCAAGTACATATGCGCTCTAGGCAGCAGACTTCAAGATACTTCAAAGAAGTGTAACAGAAATGACAAGTCATCGTGTCTGCACCTGTCCATGTCTGTAACAGAGTATAATCAAGGTTTAAGTAGAGAGTAGAGAATATGTAGTTGAGTTTAGAGTTGATACAAATAATAAGTGGGTTTAAATATTTTAAGTGCATGCATATATTCTTACATAAGGGAACTGCATAATTCATTTTATCAACCATTATATAAATTTCATGTATATATGGGACCTTCAAAGTGTCTTAATTCTCTGTGCAGTCAGTGCAGAGTACCCTAGTGCCTCAGGATCTCTTTCTCTTTTCAGTAAGCGGAAAAAGAAGAATTAAAAAATAACTCTCAGCCCATTGTATAATTGCATGAAAAGTAATGCTTAATCTCTTTCTTTCTTAAATTCTTTTAACAGCATAAAATCAGCCTTCAAACAACCAGATTCGAGCATATCTTTAATTCAAAATACACGAAATGTTTTAATTAGATCTGTTTAGATACAGTAATTTTTTTTGTAGATAAGGAAAAAGAATCTAAGAATACTTTCACTATGGCAAATAAAAAAAACAAAAGCAAAAACTCTAGAAGATGCTGTATTCATCCCACCGAGTAACAAGATGGCTGAGGCTCTATCCAGGTAGAAATTGAACAATGGTGAACAAAAAAATAACAAACAAAAACAAAACACCGTGGGAAAAAATAAGATTGTGCAAGTGATTTTGAGCCACTTAGACTTTACTTTTCTCTGCTTTGACTGCAGACACAGCAGCAAACACTGGGTCCAAGATTACAACAGAAAAAATGGAATGAAATGCTTAAAAGTGCTCCATTCTTCAAGAAACCAAACCAAAGGGTGAGCATTACAGAAAGTTTGAGTATGTAGAGGCTCATCCGTCCAATACAATAACAGCATCACAATCAGAAAAAAGATGTCTTAGAGGCACGATGAAAATATGGAAAAGATGAGTGGGAAGAAAAGAGAAGCAGATTGCCTTGAGGCTAGAAAAAGAGGCAAATTAGTGGTGGTGGAGGAGGAGGTGGCAGAATTTCACACCATGTCTCTATCTTTCCCTTTTTTCTTGGACAGCAGGAAGATGTCTATCAAGGCAATGTCATCATTGCTGGCAGTGGAAGCTTCCTCCTAGCAACACTCTGGCAGTCTGTGCAACCAGGAAGAGAGAACAGGAGAATGAGGCATCTCCCAATTGAATAGTTGTCCCTCACTGATTCTCTGTGTGCCCACTCTCCGCCATAACAGAGCCTTCTTTTAACAGAACAAAAATGGAAAGGCCGCAGTCATGCTCATTCCAGCACAAACAGTATGTGTGCTTTTTGTCGCAATGTGACTGGGGAGAGTTCACTACTTGTGCGCATGTCTGTGTGTGTGTGGATATATAAATCATGTAGGTGTGTATGTGCAACAAACTGGCTCGTGTTTCTGCATTGGCATGTGTTGAATTGTATTCCATCAAAAACCCCATAACAAGATGTCAAGATAAAACTATTCTATATTGTTGTTATGGGCTTTGCTTCTTTTTTGTTTCAGATTGCTTTTGGACAGTGTAATCTAATGCCTTGATCCAATGCATTGGTTGATATGGCAACTGCTCCATACTTGAGAAAACAATTTCACTCTGTCTACCTGTTGATGAGTGAAAATCAGACCAACAGACTTGACAACAGAGGTATTGGTCATATGAAAATAAATCCACAAGGAGGAACGGGAAGGTAGAATTGAAAGCATCTGTCATGAAAGCAGTGATTCTCTCTTCCTCAATAACCCAATAATCACATAATAAAACCAGTCTTGTGGGAGACACTTGGAACATTATTTTTAATAATAATGTTCTCTCAAAATACTGTGCAGTGTCCCTTCAATTTAGACAAAACCCTAATGTGAATCTCTGTTAAGGTTTCCAGGCATTGTGCTTTATGTGTTGCCTGCAGAGCATCTTTATCCATACCCACTCCCACACACTGAGGCAATGCCCCACAGTCTGATTGGTTGAAGTTTTTGAAAGTTAACGCTGTAGGACAGGCAATTTTGTAAAGTCGTGGCTTTTATCCAACGGCTGTGAAGAAAGAAGGGAAGGCTGTCATCATGGGTCAAGTGTAGGTTAACCTGTCACCATCTTTTGCTGCCTACGCCACTCCCAATGGGAAAATAGTGAGTCACCGTAAAGTCATAGACAGATTTTGGCAGAATATGATGAAAAATACACCAAAGATAAGGACGTGGAGCAACAATAAAGACTTGAAACTAGTTTGAGCTGGGTAAAACTGGCAGAAGGTGATGCTCTTAGAGTTTTCTTACTTTCTTTTTTTTCTCCTTTGCCTTTTTTGTCCATTTTTAAATCATATTTTGGGGAGATGTGAAACGAAGTGACAAAGCCCATGTGGGGAAACACGTCTCAAAATCAGATGTTTCAATCTATGGATGCATCCCTACTGATACTCAAAAATGACAGAGAGTAACAGTTAACAACAGTTTAGCAAGACCCAACAGAAATACCTTCTTATAGTAAAGATTTTAGTCACATAGATCTAGAGACTTGGTCATTTTGTGGCAAACTGGAGATCACTAGTGAGAAATGTGTATTCCCAACCGATAGTGAGTGGTTGCTGGAGGTTTAAGGCAGTTGCTCTGAAATCAGCTCCTAAAGCCCCTTTTCGTCCAGGCTTGGTCACCAGAGCAAAGAATGTGTTCTGTCAAGTGGTCAGTGGAGGCACTGGTCACAAAGAGGCGTAAAGTGCTGCAACAAAAACCTTCTTGCAATTACTTTGGTTGACAGTCGGAACCGACTTTTCTTCATATACGAACAAAGAACTCACCAAGTGGTACAGAAACCGCAAAAAGTGCAGCACAAAGTAGAAACAGAGACTGTTTTCCTTCAAAGCAGAATTTGTCCCTTTTGAAATTTGTTGGACGCAGTGGTAAAGGACAACTGTTGGGACAAATGTTCTTTGTTGCTGTTTTGCATCAAACTTTTTCAAGTTTTACTACACCTGAAAGAGAAAGTATTTGCAGATAAGATGACATCTTTCATGCAAACGACAGGTGACCACTGCAGGCTGCTAGAGATCAAAGAAATCACAAAGAGGTTTTTTCTGCAGCACCCTCTTTGTGGCAGTTTAGCCTCTACTCACCAAATGGTTGGAGAATATAGATTTCCCTTGTGACAAGAAATTGCCAGGGAGTCTGGTCTGTCGGCCTGTGTGGCTTAAGAGGACTATCACATTAAACTAGAAGAACAAATGGAATCTTCCTTTTATGGTTATTGTATTTACTGGGCATGGGGGCTGGGCAAGTTGAAATCAAATATATATGTGATGTTTTAATCATAACTTTCCTTTCTTTAAAAAAACACAATTAATGTTATTATTAAATTTGAAGTAACAAAGTGTTCCGATTATCCCACCCAAAGATGCTCTTTACCCCACATTTGATTTGCTGGTGTCTGGCCAGCCTATTCAGTGTGTTATATAAAACAGAGCTCGTATCAGGAATATTTACTTTAAATCTGAGTCTCGGAAAAGAAAGAGAGCCAGCAGTAATGACCAAAGTCCTTCTGAGCCCAAAGGAGAGAAAATATATCAGCCTGAAAGTTAAAGTTGATGTATGATTGTGGCTGCTGGGATTCTGGGTTCTCTGGGGATCTTTGGTGATGGTATCATTTTAGTGTGGGTTTATGTGCTGTCTTTCCATTTCAATATATCAAAGCTTGGCTAGCATTGGCCTTCTTTTCCATTTATTTTGAAGAGTTTGTTTTAAATATCTCTCGAGACCACACATCTGTTTCATTTCTCTCGTTTCGTAAGACGAATTAAGTACTTACAGTAAAATAGTTTTTGATGCTGGTATTCTGTTCTGAGTTTGATAGGAATTATATTGAAGTCATTTAACCAGGATTAGAGCTGACCTTAACATAACAGCCAATAATCTTTTGTCTTCTAAACCCATTATTCATTATCCATGTCAGTAATTCCCATGGCAGGCTGTGGTAGTTCATTGTTTTGTTTTATTTGATTCACCTACAGAGAGCATTGGGACAAGCTGCTCTTTCTGGCTTTGGAACATTTGGAAAGGATTTTATTGTGCTTTATTTATTTTATTTATATTTTTAGATTAAAAATCCCTTTCTGGCACCAACTTAGTGTTTGATAGTGACTTTTGTAAAATCAGGATCATGGCACTGTTGGTATTCATTAATGTGTTTAATACAGCATTGATACATTTGTGAGGTGGTGTGTATGTATGCTTTCCCAAAGGCTCAGTGTCATCTCCTCAGTGAGGAACAGGCTTGTAGATTTTAGGATTTTGCTAAAGAGAGCAAATCTCTGATTAAGTGTTCCTCTACAAGCGTGCAAGGTCTCTATAGGAAAGGTACTTGGAATGTATCATCAATAATCTCGATAGTCCTGTAATGCCTTTCAATCCTCAATTTTCAGTGCTGTCACTGCCAATTCAGGTTTTTCTATCCCTTTAAACTAAGCCATGCCACAGCTGTTCTTACCCTTTCTAATCCAACACAGCCATCAGCTTCTTTTATTGGTTCTTAATGTCAACCTTTTGCCGTATTTCTGAATGTATGTGCAGTTTGAATAGAGTTTATCCTGCTGCTGAGCGAGGGAGAGAAAAGCTTTACAACTTTCAAGCTGCTAGTCTTATAATTTTACCATCAACCTTGATTTTAACCAAGGTGTTAAAATGCATAATATGTTACTAGTTTACACAAAAATGACGTCTGGGCAATAATTATTGTAAAAAATGATTGCTGTCACTGTGATTAAGTTAAATCGGGGGTGGGATGGAGGTGGTTGATAAAAATAAAAAAGCAGTCGTGTTGTAAGGACTGTTTTTTATTATTCTTTTATTTTTCGTAGACTCATTCCACAAATTACTGTGGTGCAAATTAATGATGGCGAATGATCCCCATTTTTCCTGGTGCTATGATAACATGCAGTATGTATTGAGTTTACAACAACACTGAATCAATTTGAAGTGCACTGATGCTTATATGGAATTTCAGAGCAATAAAGCTGTCAGGGTTTCAGCCTCTTTTACTGTCATGGCCTGTTTTGGTTTTCATTTAATCAGTGTGTTCTACTCTGTCCTTTGTTCTGTTTCCTGACACTTTTTTTTTTGCCACACCTAATTACTCACATCAGCATATGTGTATACCCTGCAGTCTAAGGCTGTTATAAGAGTTTCTAAGCTTGATGATATAATTAACAAAAAAACAAAAAACAAAAATACATTTAAGATATTTTCCTAAAAACTGCATAACATACAATGTTGGATTTCAGTTGGGAAAGTTGTTAGACCCGCCACTGCTGGGGTTAACACAGCACTAGTCACATGTATTCTGTGTGAAAACAGGTCTGTGCTATAGCTGTAAGCTTTAGATCAGTGTGTCCCAACCACTGTGTCTGATCAGGTGTGCCGTGGAAGATTATCTCGTTCCACCCGATTAGCAGTGGTGTGCTATACTGCTTATTTTGGTATCGATCCAATACCAAGTAAATACGGGTCAGTATCGCCAATACCGATACTGATACTTTTCAATAAATAAGGTGGATGCGTCATTGAATTGCTAAATTTCAATTAATTTTCATGACCTTAAGTGTTTTTGTGATGTTTCCTTTTTTATTATTAAATAGTTAAAAACCCAGGACATAATTAGGACAAAGTTTATAATTAAATAGAAAATGCTTTATTATTGTGGCGGGGCGTGGTCTGCAATGCGTGCAGGTGCGCCATCTACGATCACGCCTCGCCAGCTTAAAACCAGTGCTCTGCTTGTGTTGTCGCTGTTGGTGGTGACGTGTACGGCTGGCAGCGGGAGAGCTGCAGCTGTTGAATGTACTGTTACAGTAACCGTGTGATTATTGTAAGAATAAATGATGCTGCGATGCATGAAAATGCCATCGGGTCTGCTGTGGTGGTTTACAGTTATCAATTTTTTTTTAATTTAATTTAATTTGTTTTTACAAAAATCTTAAATAGTGCACGCCAACCAGTAAAGAAATTAAAACAAACAAGTACTGTTGAGAAACTATAATACAAAAATTATAATTAAAATTCTCAACAAAAACTGAAAATATAAATATATAAACTTAACACCCCCCAAAGTGTTTAAGTCACATCTAAACACAAGAAGGGGCAGGAGCAAAGTGTGGCTGCTCCCCGCTGCCAAAGGAGTGGCGAATCCGGCGACCTGGCTGTTTCGTCTTTGCCGAAAGCACAGCATCGCAAACAAGAGCAGAACTTAAAGTAAAGAATTGATTTCAGCAGGCTAGCATCGATCTGATACCGATGTTGACTTGGTATCGATACAATCGATTGAGTTACAGGCAGATCATTTATATTATCTTCCACTAGATGCAGTACAACCACCTGCTGTAATTAAATGGGTTGTCAACTGCCAGAAAAACAGAAGAAGACGAAGAAGAAATTACATGCTGTGAGACAAAGAAAAAGTAGTCAATCTAACCTGGGTCCTGAAGAATATTCTGACCCAGATGAAGGCACTAGCATGAATAGCGTTTGTCATGAGCATGAGTAGTATTTGTGTTTTGTGGTGTGCTGTGTGATTTTTCTAAAGTGCAATGTGCGCCTTGGCTCAAAAAGGTTGGGAAACACTGCTTTAGACGCTCTGCTGGTATCTGTGGTAACTGATTTAGCCTGTTTTAACATCGGAATATACTGGATTGATTTGACTGAATACGTATTCAGTCCCAAGTTATAACATCTGATTGGGTCTATTTATTTTATTCTTTTCTGACTGATTTTATATTTGTAAAGAAACATTAGCTGTAATACTAGGCCAATACACTTTAGCTAGTCTGTTAGCAAAAACAGGTTGTTAGCGACTGTTAGCAAAAACAAGTTGGAAGTGATTGGTCAACTTTAGCTATAATAACTGAAAGATAAAGATGATATTTTAAGAAAATATCAAAGCGTTTTCTTAGGTTGTAAGCAATTTACCTAAATAGTTACATTTATCATACTGGTTTAACCTCTTTTTAATGTAGTTCAGTATTTGAATGGTTTGAAATTGGCTTGATTCGCTACTCTTACAGCTATGCTGCAAAACGCTGTTTTTTTGGACAGCCAAATTGTCTTGGAACCTTTTGTTCTAAAGCTTTCTAGCAACTTTCTTTTTTATCTTATATATATCTTTTTCAGCAAGTTTTAGGTTTCTGTTCTAGTTTAGTCCTGACTTTGTTTTGGATTTAGGATTGACTACATTTTTATACGTTTTTTGGTGTCATTAGCTTAAATTTGTTTACTTCTAATTAATTTCAGTCTATTCTTTTCCTGCATCCACTAGAACATTAGGGCTACCCATTGTCAGCATTTGGGACATAACCTTGCCTTTAGAAATATTGAGTAGATTCATTTCTTTTAGCATTTGATGGGAATTGCACAATTATAGACAAAAACAATTCCTATTCATATGTGTTTTATGTTTGATGCAATGAACAAGTACACACATGTAGTTTAGCAACATTTAGTTTTAGTTTATTTCTACTATCTACACTCCAGGCCAACCCAGAGGGTTGGTTTGAAGTACGACGGGCTGGACATTTTAAAGTGTATTTTAATAAAGCTTGTATTTATGTTTAAAAACACTGGCACACAGATGAAAACCTTGTGGTCATTTTTCTGTAGCAGTCCAATAATCAAGTAGGGAATTCTCATCCAAACGTTGCTTAAAATTTCAAGTATACAAAATATTTGCCTTCCTACTTGAGTGCTAAAAGTCATACCATTAGCCATTGCTGGGCACTTTCATCTGCTTTTTCTCCCTGAGGATTTTATCTCATGAGCTCACTCCTGCACCCTTAGAGCAACCAATGACTCTCTAACGATTTGCACATTTGCTATTTGTACACACAGGCAGTTAAGGTGTATAGGTGTCAGTTCACAGAGCCGCTAGAGAAGTCAGCAACTACAGGGAACAAAGTTCTGCTCTTCTTGTCCCTGGAGCTGGCTCACTCTCATCCAGATCTGGGCTTATATTGAACCTCTTCATGGGTTCACAGCATAACAATCCAGTGATTAAGTCTGATCAGCAGTGTTTGAGCAAAAGGATTTGGTCATGCTGTCTGAATTGATGATTCCCTCGTTTAGTTCCCCGTAGGGATCCAGCTTCTAAATGACCTCACCTCCCTCCCCTAAAATCTGCAATGATCAAAGGCAGGGATGTCTTTCTATCCACTCAGCAGAAATCGCTCGAGTCCAGAGTTCAAGCCACACAATTAATAAAGATGCTTTGAAGTTCTCTTTTATTACATATAGGGTAATTCAGATAAGATTATACCCATCCACGAGCGTGAATTAGTGAATACAGTACATGCCAGGCACTAGAAGACACTTGAAAACAGACACCCGGGATAGCACTCTGCTGAGGCAAAGTGCTTTTAAAGTAATGTTATTACGTTAATAGTAATAAATAAAACATTTGTTTTTAGAGAGGTCAAAAAGATTTGATTATTTTTGTCTCATCTTTGATTTGTATACATTTGAGAGGTTAGAAATTATTATAAATTTTGCTAATGTTAAATGGAATCTAACCTTTATACAACATTAAAAGCTCTAGTTATTGTACTTCACAGTAAGCATACAGGAGTTATCATGCTTTTGTACATGACCTCTTAATTGAAAAGGCATTCATTAATTCATATAAGACCTCATGCATGCCATAATGGAAAAACAATAAAACAGACAAATAAAATAAACAAATAAAATGTCAGTCATTAAAGTGATTCATGCACTTCATTTTAAACTTGAAGAAATGTTGTCCTGCTATCAAACATTTGGAGTTTAACAGAATTCTCATTTGCTGCTACTACTGCTCAGTTTTCTAGCTTGTCCCACGAACTGCAGACATGATTAACATGATTAACAACTCATGAAATTCCATAGTTGTTGCTTCTAATGTACTGCTGTAGCATTAAAGCATCTGTAAACTGATGTGTACATAAATTGATGAACAATGAAGTGTAGGGACTGCATATGTTTATGAGGTTTCACAAGAGGTTATAAAGGCATTTTCAAGTGTGACGTATTGTTTATGGTTACATTTGTTATGCTCAAATATAGAGTGGCAGAGAAGTCTGTCTTTCAAATATTTCACATATTTAGGATTAGTTTTATATTTAGGTCATTTAGTGCTTTAAAAAATCTGCTGCTTATAATAATGTTAATAAATTAGATACCTTTAAGGCTGCAGTAACATTTTTTTGGTTTTTCTTCCAGTTACCCATCTTTGTTTATGCTATCTGTTAGTGATTTAAATTACTTGTACAATACCTAATGAATGACTGTACATGTGGCAAGCAAAAGTCTATATATATATATATATATATATATATATATATATATATATATATATATAACACGTACGCCCTGCCCGTGATCAGGTACCCTGCTGGGGTAATAGGCTGGCCAAAGGAGGAGATAGAAGCCACTGACATAAAGACAAGAAAGCTCCTTACCATGCATGGAGGGTTTCACCCCAAGTCCAGCACCCTGAGGCTGTACGCTAAGCGGAAGGAAGGGGGCCGGGGACTGGTGAGTGTCAGCACCACAGTCCAGGATGAGACAAGGAACATCCAAGAATACATTGGGAAGATGGCCCCAACTGACCGAGTGCTCAGTGAATACCTCAGGCAGCAGAAACCCAAGAAAGAGGAGGGAAACGAGGAACCATCATGGAAGGACAGGCCCCTGCACGGTATGTACCACCGGCAGATAGAGGAGGTGGCTGATATCCAGAAATCCTACCAGTAGCTGGACAAAGCTGGACTGAAAGACAGCACAGAGGCACTAATCATGGCAGCACAAGAACAAGCTCTGAGTACAAGATCCATAGAGGCTGGGGTCTATCACACCAGGCAAGACCCCAGGTGCAGGCTGTGTAAAGATGCCCCAGAGACAATCCAGCACATAACAGCAGGGTGCAAGATGCTAGCAGGCAAGGCATACATGGAACGCCATAACCAAGTGGCCGGCATAGTGTACAGGAACATCTGTGCCGAGTATAACCTGGAAGTCCCGAGGTCAAAATGGGAGATGCCCCCAAGGGTGGTGGAGAATGACCGAGCTAAGATCCTGTGGGACTTCAAGATACAGACGGACAAAATGGTGGTGGCTAACCAACCGGACATAGTGGTGGTAGACAAACAGAAGAAGATGGCCGTAGTGATCGATGTAGCGGTTCCGAATGACAGCAATATCAGGAAGAAGGAACACGAGAAGCTGGAGAAATACCAAGGGCTCAGAGAAGAGCTCGAGAGGATGTGGAGGGTGAAGGTAATGGTGGTCCCCGTGGTAATCGGAGCACTAGGTGCGGTGACTCCCAAGCTAGGCGAGTGGCTCCAGCAGATCCCGGGAACAACATCGGAGATCTCTGTCCAGAAGAGCGCAGTCCTGGGAACAGCTAAGATACTGCGCAGGACCCTCAAGCTCCCAGGCCTCTGGTAGAGGACCCGAGCTTGAAGGATAAAACCGCCCGCAGGGGCGTGCTGGGTGTTTTATATATTAGGGGTGCAACGATATTCGTATCGATATTGAACCGTTCGATACAGTGCTTTCGGTTCGGTACGCATATGTATCGAACAATACAACATTTGTAATTTATTTTATCAATTTTCCTTCTGACGATGCTGTCTGTGTGGAGCGCTCAGTGAATCTGCGTTCGACTACTCCGCCTAGGCTGCACTGTCGAGCGCAGATCCACTGAGCGCTCCACACAGACAGCATAGTCAGAAGGAAGAGCGCAGGGCAAGCTAGCAAGACAGAAGTTAAGCTCTCCTTGCAACATGGACCTCCCCCACCCTCATTCAGATCTGGCGTTTGGAATTATTTTGGTTTTCATGTGACGTATGACCCTGAAGGTAAGCGAGTCATGGACTAAAGTAAAACAGTATGTTGGATGTGCCATGCAATGCTCAATTACATGGGTGGGAACTAGTGTGTTAGCGCAGTTAGCTCGTTAACGTGTTGGCCGTCTAGCCCCATGCACGGGGCGATCGGCGGTAGCTCGTTAACGGAGATTTGCCGTGTTGTGGCGTTAAGGTCATTTCAACGAGATTAAGCACTAGTGGGAACACAACGAATATGACTGCACATTTACGCCGACATCATCCTAGTGCAAAGACAAAAACAACAAGCATGCTACTAACTTTAGCCGAGTCATTTAGACAGCTGTTAGCACATGATTCTCCTTATGCTGCTGAGAATATAGCCCAGAAGAAGCGGATAGTATAGCTTTTATTTTGGAAAGAGACATTTCTCTGTAATAAACTCTCTTTTCCAAAGATGAGTGATTCCTCAATCAGATACAGGGCTTGCAATATCGCTAGCCCGACGTCCTGGGGCTAGCGACTTTTTCAGTCGGGCTACCAAAGTCTATCTCTTCCCTGCCCGTCGGGCTATTGTAGGAAGGAAAAATATATGTCAATGCTTTTGCATTCTTTCAGAAATGTAGCTGGGTAATTATGTCATTGGCATCGGTGAGCCACTGTCAATATGTGACATATTGAAATCGCGTTTGAATTTGCGCTTGTTTTTTTGCTTTCACTTTGCAATCGTGCGAACTGTGTATAGAGAGCGACAGCACTGATCTGTGAGTGATGATAATTTGTGCACCAATTCCTCTGACATCGTCTTATTAATCGTTAGCTTACTATGCAAACATGACAAGTGAAATCTCCCGCAGCTTAAACATGTGAGAGGTTGATCGCGCAGAGAATCGCTGAGCTTATGTGAGTGAGTGTGTAAAAGCAGCAGGATTTATATTTCAGTTCTGTTGAGCCAAATAACACAGGTCAGGGTGAAGAAGTGACAGCCAAAGAAAAGCTTACCACAAAACGGAGAAGTTATGACAAATCAGACTATAAGGCAAAAAGAAAGTGCAGCTTTATGGTTTCATGGACAAAATAATTTCTGTGGCTGCAATATGATGAGCTAAATAACCAGGGCTGCACATAAGTGGTCCGCAGGTGCGCATTCGCTGTCAAAATAAAAAACAGGCACAAGGGTTAGGGTTAAATTTAAAAACTGTACTTTTGAGTTAAAATATATATTTATAATTTTAATAAATGACAAATTAAAAAGGCATGAACATTTTTTTGTATCGAAAAAATATCGAACCGTGACACCAAAGTATCGAACCGAACCGAACCGTGAATTTTGTGTATCGTTGCACCCCTAATATATATATATATATATATATATATATATATATATATATATATATACCAGTTACATGTACACAACATGTACACAACAGCCACCATTTATTGGTGTATATATTTAGTGTTTCACATCTAGGTGCCTTCCTACAATGTAAAACAATAGTCAAGGCCATTACATGTTTCACAGCTGGCAATTAAAATTGGCTTTGATGCTAAAAAAGTTTTTCCCACCCACAGTTTGGCACAATGCAGCAATTTTAGCATCTTACTCACTCTAGTATTCACAGTCAATCAATGGAGATGTCGCCTCTTTGGTATTTACCCCACATGCTTCATCACAAAGGACAAGATATAACCTGATGAGTGTGACCTTTCCATCACACTAGGTAATTGTGGCAAAAATGGAAGATGACTTTTTCCTACAACAACAGGATAGGTGATTAGTTGCCTGGCAGCTTCTTCTGGGTTTTTTTGTTTTTCTTTTTGCTTGCCACATGTACAGGTCAAGATGGCGCTAGGAACATACTGAAGCCCCAACCTCCAATTTAGAGTTCTCCATCTTTGTTGATGAATACTGATGATCGTGCCAAGAGCAGAGAAAGGAGACAGTGCTTTGTTTTCTGGTGGCAGATTTGTTCATATTTGTTTTGCATTGTCTTCTCCTTTGTCCATGTTCAGTCTCAAGAGGCAATCTCATTATAGACTAAATGTTAGGATTCAGTCCCTCTTGTTTTCCCAATACGTCCTTTTCTATCTATTGCTGCCTGTGTTTCACTGTTTTTTTCTGTCTACTAATGTGCTCTGTTTCTACATTTTCTCTCATCATGCATTTCCCTCCTCATATGGATTAGTTCTGGGGTCAATTTCCCTGAGGGTTGGGGGTAATGCTAAAACCTATCAGAGGTCTTACTTGGATATTAACTCTTCCAGTATTACATATATAACAAAATGAGTTGCTGCTAATTAATTTAACAGTTTTCCTCTGAGCATGAACTGCCTTTAATTCATGGGATGCTGCCAGTTTTCACTCTTTCTGGGGCAGATGTAAAGCCTGCATAAATATCTCAAACCCTTTCTGCTTACGAAGGAAAATAAAGTACTGGTGTTGTGCCATAAGCCTTTTCTGATGTGATTAGGCTTTCATTAAGGGATATATACACCCACAATTATACGGTTTATGTCCAACAAGACTCTTCAGTCTCCCACACCCAGCTTGTGATTTGGGCACAAAGACAAACACTTACACAAACTTAAACGCTCATGCTTTTACACACTGTTACATGCTTTTACAGCATTACACCCGCTGAACGGGGGTTTTGTGAAGTGGTTTTACAATATTTTACTCTCTGACTCAGCCACTCTTATGCAGTCATTATTGTGTTGTTTAAAGTTGAGCTAATATTTGCCCCGAGTTATTAACCTCAGTGTAAAATTCACAAGGTCTTAACTTGCTTCTGTGTTTTTTAGTTTGCAGGCCTTCAAATGATTTTAAAGGCACATAAAAAATGCTGAAAAAGGTGAAACAAAAACATTTTTTAACATTTAGTGTCCCAGATTTTTAGGAATTGACATTTATATGATAAACTAGTACAGGGATAACATGATTTAGGTCACATAGGGGTTAAAAAAATTAGATTGCCATTGCGTTAAATCCCATCGAAAGGGATAAACGCATCCTTTAGGTTGTGAAATGGATTGTGATTTATATACAGATCATGCAGCCATTTGGTATGGGCTATTATCCTGCATATGATTATCATTATTCTCTTTTGCCTCTTAATCATGGCAATCTCCCAGGGTATGCTGGCAAGGTGATCACATTTAATCTGGTGGTGTAAAGTCCACTCCACAGAGGTTGTTTTATCACTCAGAAGAGGTGGCTTGCATTATCCAAATGAAAAACAAGCTGCAGAAGAGGCTGATTTGTCACAGGCTGATTAGACCACTCTATGGCAGGCCTCTTTGCTCGTGCATGAGCTCTTCAAGGGCATGGTGAGGCACAAAGGAACCCTGTTTGCACAATAACACTTGATTCCAAATTGAAACAGACAGCGCTGAAAATCTCCTCTTTCTTCCAAGTATACCTACACAAACTTGTGCTTCAAATGTATTATTTTGTTACACTGAAGTAAGGTATTCGTTTTGAGATTATTAATAATTTCATATATGCTTTTAAACAAATAGCTCGAGGCTGTAGGGAGCTATTAAGCAAACAGCACAGTGGGTGTTCGGCATCAAAATTCAAAACAATAGGAGCAGAACAAATGACGAACAATGGCGTAAATAAAACACCCATCCCCATTCACTTAATCATGAATCATGCAGAGATGTCAACAAAGTCATGTTGCTCATTGTGTTTTTCTTAGACAGCATGTTGTGAAAAAAATCCAAAAAACAACTGTTCTTGCACAGGTTTTTATGTAAGTTTATAGGAACACAACCCCAAAGATCTGATTTGTTTTGTTAAAAAGAAAAAATATATATATATACATATATATATACAGGGATGTGACAGTGTATGACTCACCACTGGCGTTCACACTGCATGTCTGTGCGTGTGCTTTCAGATTCGCTCACCTCATAGGTTGAGGACATGATCACTCAGTAAAACAAGAAAAATTACAAATTAAAAGGTTGCATACTGCATGAAAGGGCATCTCTGTCCTCTTTCCCTGGGGGATGGACGCTTGTATAATCCATTAAATATTTCATGTTGGAAGGGGTCATTGTTCTCCCTGGAGCAATAACAAACTCAGCCTCCCTAATTACTTCTCACCCTTTTCTTCTATTACAAGCCAACAGGTAGTGGAGGTGATGTTGTTACTGTTCAAATTCTTTCCACTCTCTGGGGTCACCGGAGACCGAGGAGTGATACACTGAGTAAAGAAGACACTCCTAATCAAGAGGTCTATGCCTCATGCCCTCATGTTAACAAATATCTGGATCTCTTCTGCTTAAGCATCCTTGAACCAAAAGCCAAGTTTCTGCGAATTTGAAAGTGTTGAATTCCTGCTGATAAGCAAGTAAACACTTAAGCCTGAAGGATTTATTAAGTATCAAATTGTAATTAGTCACTCACGAATCCTGTTCATTCATACATTAGGCTGTCAGTCTGTAACATGAGATAAAGCAAATACTATGAAACTCTCTTGACATCTGTTACCATTTCATGTGTAAATAATTATAGAAAATTGTAATTTGTAATCTAAACACAAGTAAACATGGTCAACTGAGACAGATTCTCTTATAAATATTAAATATCTAATCACTGTCAAGCAAAAATGACAATATTTGTGTATAACTGCAAATCAAACCATTTGGTTTCTGAACTGAAAATGTCATTTTAAAATGACAGAAATAAAATATTTTAACTGCTTGGTTGACAGACAAAAATAAAAATAAAATAAAGAAAATAAAGAAAAAAATAAAGAAAATAATTACTTGTCTATTTCCAGGCTAAATATGTGGCATCTTCTGATACTTTTGACCCCATGCATATACCAACGCTGAGAATGGTCTTAACAAGGAACTTTCCCCAAGGAAATTCGGACACCTGGTCAGTCCTGGCTGGGCGTTAGACTTAATGAAACTCTTCATACAGGATCTCCAGCAGTGCTTTCAGATGAGCCATGCAGCAGCAGACATGTTATTATGGAATGAGCAGAATACAGAGGGAAGAGTTTCAAAGGGTTCATTATGCAGTGTTTTGCAGTGAGAAAAAAAATAGAAAGGTTTTGTTCTCTTTCTCTGCAGATGCTCTCTTGTCAGTATGATCTTGACTCTTTACAAAATGCTGATGTTTTAGTCACATGACTTTCTAAATATAAAGGGGAGGATAGAGAAGAAGGTGGTGATGAGGTGCTTTTATTTCTTTTTTTTAAAACGTTGGTACAATTTCAAGACAGCCACATGAGGTTGGAAAGGCTTGAGTTGCATGTTTTGAACACTGGTTTCGATAGTGTTATTATTTTTGAATGGTTGTGTGTTTGATCTAAAAATACAGGGTGGGCCATTTATATGGATACACCATAATAACATGGGAATGGTTGGTGATATTAAAGTTCTGTTTGTGGCACATTAGTATATGTGAGGGGGCAAACTCCTCAAGATTGGCGGTGACCATGGTGGCCATTTAAAAGTCGGCCATCTTGGATACAACTTTTGTTTTTTCAATAGGAAGAGGGCCATGTGACACATCAAACTTATTGGTAATGTCAAAAGAAAAACAATGGTGTGCTTGGTTTCAACATAACCTTATTATTTCATGAGTTATTTACACGTTTCTGACCACTTATAAAATGTGTTCAATGTGCTGCCCATTGTGTTGGATTGTCAATGCAACCCTCTTCTCCCACTCTTCACACAAACAACACTGCAGGAGAAATGCCAGCACAGGCATCCAGTACCTGTAGTTTCAGGTGCTGCACTCGTATCTTCACACCATAGACAATTGCCTTCAGATGAACCCAAAGATAAAAGTTTAAGGGGGTCAGATCGGGAGACCTTGGGGGCCATTCAACTGGCCCACGACGACCAATCCACTTTCCAGGAAACTGTTCATCTAGGAATGCTCGGACCTGGCACCCATAATGTGGTGGTGCACCATCTTGCTGGATGACTCAGGGAACGTGCCAGCTTCCGTGCACAAAGAGGGAAACACATCATCATGCAGCAATTTCAAATATCCAGTGGCCTTGAGGTTTCCATTGATAAAGAATGGGCCCACTATCGTTGTACCCCATATACCACACCAAACCATCACTTTTGTTGTTCCAACAGTCTTGGAGGGATCCATCCAATGTGGGTTAGTGTCAGACCAACAGCGGTGGCTTTGTTTGTTAAAGTTTGCCTCATCACTGAACAAAATCTTCTGCATGAACTGAGGGTCCCGTTCCAAATTTTGTTTAGCCCATTCTGCAATTTCTGTGCGCCGATCTGGGTCATCCTCGTTGAGATGCTGCAGTAGCTGGAGTTTGTAAGGGTGCCATTTTTGAGGAGCTAATATCTGCCGAAGGGATGTTCGACTAATGCCACTCTCCAGTGACATGCGGCAAGTGCTACGCTGTGGGCTCTTGCTGAATGAAGCTAGGACAGCCACCGATGTTTCTTCATTAGTGACAGTTTTCTTGCGTCCACATTTTGGCAAATCCAACGCTGAACCAGTTTCACGAAACTTAGCAAGCAGTTTGCTAACTGTAGCATGGGAGATGGGTTTTTCTCGTAGGGTGTCTTGCATTGAAATCTGCTGCAATGACCCGGTTACTGCTTTCACCAGATATCAACACAATTTCGATTCACTCCTCATGTGTTAACCTCTTCAACATGTCAATGGCTGTGAACAAAGAGAAACTTGTAAATAACTCATGAAAGAATAAAGTTACGTTGAAACCAAGCACACCATTGTTTTCTTGTGACATTACCAATAAGTTTGATGTGTCACATGGCCCTCTTCCTATTGAAAAAAAAACAAAAGTTATATCCAAGATGGCCGACTTCTAAATGGCCACCATGGTCACCACCCATCTTGAGGAATTTGCCCCCTCACATATACTAATGTGCCACAAACAGGACTTTTATATCACCAACCATTCCCATGTTATTACGGTGTATCCATATAAATGGCCCACCCTGTATTTTTAGATCAAACACACAACCAGTCAAAAATAATAACACTATCGAAACCAGTGTTCAAAACACGCAACTCAAGCCTTTCCAACCTCATGTGGCTGTCCTGAAATTGTACCAAAGTTAAAAAAAAAAAGAAATAAAAGCACCTCATCACCACCTTCTTCTCTATCCTCCCCTTTATATTTAGAAAGTCATGTGACTAAAACATCAGCATTTTGTAAAGAGTCAAGCTCATACTGACAAGAGAGCATCTGCAGAGAAAGAGAACAAAACCTTTATATTTTTTCTAATATCACCAACCATTCCCATGTTATTACGGTTTATCCATATAAATGGCCCACCCTGTATATAGATACAGGTGTTTAGATGTTTTTTACGAGGGTTTGCTAGCATGATTAAAAGTTTTGTGAGTGTAGTTTGAAGGTTCCAAGAAAAAAACCTTAGTCTGTACTGCAGTTTACTCATGAAAGTCGCCAGCTTTTCTTATCCAACCTAAGAAGTACTTTCTCAACTCTACCCCTCAGTGTAATTCTCCTCTACCTCTCACATTGTTTCTATCCGTTGTTGTTAGTGACCTTCTGCTCACCCTTGCTAGCTGTGCATTCTGAACTGACATATTGACTGTGTGAACAATTTTGAGTTGATGCGTTTAGGAAATTACATCTGTGCTGTAGTTGTGTTTAATTTCCTCCTACTGTGGTTAGCGCTGTGCATCACGAGTGAATCACTGTTCAAAATGTATTTTGCTGAGTAAGAATGTGTTTAGAGTTTTTCAAAAAGATGAAATGAGATCTGCAAATTGTGTCTGAGTGTAAACTGTTTTACCAAAAGAATGACTGATTCAGTAAATTGGTTTAGGACATCCAGAATTTGGTTGAGATAATGGGAGCTGTATTAGCAATTCAGAAAAACAGTAAGTGTTAAACAAAAAAGCAAAGCATTTTGTTGGGTCTGAGCTTCCACAGGCCCGCTAGTTCAGAGACTCATCATCCATGAAGAAAGCAAGACAACAACGTAAACTTTCTAGCAAGGGAAGGCTGGCCAGAACCAAGCTCTTGGAGCTGAACGCTCCTCACCTGTCTCCTAGCCAGCTTCAAAGAAACAGCCTTCCATGCAGCCTTTTTATTGAATGCAGTGAATACAAACACCACCCATTGTAAAACCCCCCCCTGTGGTGTGCCAGGCCCTGTATGTGTGTGTGTGGGTATGCATGTGCATGTGTGTATATATGCTTATAACTGTTTAACCACATTTCTTAGTTATCCAAAGGTCATCTCCCCACACCCGTATATGGCTTAACTTTAATGGTTCACCATATGCAAGCATAGGCGAGCCCCTAAATGGCCGGGAGTTGACATCCATCAGAAGATAAAGAAACCAGAATCTCACATGGAATGTGCCTGCAGTTAAACAGCTACAGCTAATTACCTCCCCCAGCATCATAGATGTGTAGGGAGGTACCTAATACCTAATATTAATGGGCAAGGGTTTCCCATTGTCTCTACGCAGCAAATAATTTGACGACTTTGACCCAGTTTTTTTTTTAACATTTATTCATTAACCAGCCACTTCAGTAGCTGCACATTACTAGTGCAGGTTTGTTCCCTCTTTCGCTCTCAGAAGTGCCTTAATTCTTCATGGTGTAGATTCAAGATTTTGGTCAGCTTGACATCGTCACACAGTTGCTGCAGATTTGTCAGCTGCACATCCATGATGCATCCTCTGCACATCCTCTGTCATTCCACCACATCCCAAACGTGTTCTATTGGATTGAGATCCAATGGCTATGGAGACTGTTTGAGTACAGCAAACTTATTTTCATGTTCAAGAAACCAATTTGAGATGCTTTCAGCTTTGTGACATGGCACATTATCCTGCTGAAAGTAGCCATCAGAAGATGATACAATGTGGCCATAAAAGGATAGACATGGTTGGCAGTAACACTCAGATAGGCTTTGCCTCATACCATTACACCACCACCAGAAGTTTGGAACAATCACTGATACAAGATAGTTTGGATCTATGCTTTCATGTGTTCACGTTCTTTCTACCAGATTTTGACTCTGCCACCTTAATGTCACAGCATGGCAATCAGCAAGGTGAAACTGTTCAAACTGCAGGCTCAGTTTCCAGTTCTTAAGTGACAGGAGGCCCACCGGAAGAGGTCTTCTTCTTCTGTAGCCCATCTGCTTTAAAGTTCAAAGACATAAATTGTGGATTCAGAGATGCTGTTGGTCATATCTTAGTTGTAACAGGTTGTTATATAAATTCATTTTGTTTCTTACCAGCTCAAAACAGTCTGGTCTCTGAGACCTGGCATCAACAACGCTTATTCAGTCAGAAAAATGCTGCTCACTGTATATTTTCTCTTTTTTAGACCATTCTCTGTAATCCCTAGAGAAGGTTGTGTGGAAAAATCCCAGTAGATCACCACTGTCTGAATTATTCACACCAGCCCATCTGGCACTAACAGCTTGGTTTAAACTTCAGCAGGCCGCCTTGACCACGTTAACATGACTAAATGTACTGGGTTGTTGCCATCTGACTGGTAGGTTAGTTTTGTACACCAACAAACAGTTGAATATCTATCTATCTATCTATCTATCTATCTATCTATCTATCTATCTATCTATCTATCTATCTATCTATCTATCTATCTATCTATCTATCTATCTATCTATCTATCTATCTATCTATATACATATATATATATTTATTTATTTATACAAGCATACACACACAATATGGAAGTCCTTTACATTTTTTTAGTGACCAATAGGGGGTGGCAGATTGAATGAAAAACTTATTTTACTTATTTGATTTGTAAAATTTATGTTAATGAGTTTATAAATTCAAGTACTAATTTTAAGGCTTCTGTAATAGAGTGTAATGCTTTCTTTTTTTTTCTTTTTCTTTTTTTTTTTTAAATCACAGGCATAATGGAAATAAAAAAATAAATTCAAATCAACTATCTCATGACATCTGATTTTTTTTTTTTTAAAAAGCCAAAGATCAAAACAGCAGTAAACAAACTACGAGGTGACATCATGGCACATTCATGCTTCCTTTTTAGTGTTTTTTGTTTGAATGTTTTGCCTGCAAATAAATAACTGCTGTATGCCTTATACTAAGGGATAAAAGGAAAGTACGCAAACCTGAGTAGTTTATAAACTGCACATGAGCATCAGACAGTAAAACAAAATAAAATTATGTGTAGTGAATTGTGTTGAGATCAAGTAACTTAATAATAGCCCTGCTTCTGACAGTGATGAAGTGAATGATGAATCTCTGTCCCCTGTTGAGATGGGCAGTCAGGTAAGTTTTAGTATGCAGTGAGCTTGTTGTGTGAGGTCGGGAAGGGAGGTAATCTGAGATTACCTGTCCATAAATGATTTTGTTATATAACAATTCCTTCTCACTATTTTCCTCTCACTCTTTTGGTTTATGTGTCTACCACTAATTGTTCTTTTTTGTGTTAATTTGCTATTAAGCCCTGTCATGCTAACCCAAGAAATTAACGTTTTTCTATTGAAATGACAAAGACTTCTATTTGTGATCTAGCTAATATTATAATTCTCACATTTCATAATAAATGTACTGTACAGAGAAGCTGTCAGTGTCCCATTTAGTATTGCTTGCATTTCCTTCGAACCCCCACAGAGTCATAATTCTGGCAACAGCGGGGTGCTGCTGGTCAATAAAAACACGTTTCTGGATTCCAGGGGTCATGTTCATAAACATAAAGCATCTGAGGGCAAATTCATAAAGCTTCCAAGTGCAAAGAATTGTGATAAAACCTGCAAAAACCTAGAAATGATGTTTTTGAAATATTTCGCCTTAAGTCTAGGGAGAAACAGTTGGCAGAATGTTAAGAACAGCAAGGGTGACTTCGAAGAAATACGATTGTAAATAGTGAACAAGATAATAAAAACGCACAGAAATAAGAAAACTATTCTCCAAATAGAAGACAGAGTTAATGAAATGTTTGAGATTAGATGGCACATGGGTGTTGATCTCATTAGAGATGGCCTCAGATCTCCTATGTAACACTGCAAAGACAGAAATGAAAGTTATAACAAAAATAAGCTATTCAACAACAATGCAGAAAAATGCAGATGTAAAACAGTGACCTCAATGGTATTCCTCCATCCATTTGTTTTTTCTGGTTCTATTGCTGTTTGCTTTTTGTTTTGCCCTTTTTTAATTGTTGATACTACTTACCTAGAAAGAGCAGAAACACAGAAACTGATAAAGGCTCAACCATCTTTCTCCACTGAATGTCAAATAGTTTAAGTAAACCATGTAGGCCTAAGTTTTTAAACATTTTGAAGGTTATTTTTTTCGGTTGCTTAAAATGTCAATATATATTTATGATACCACCACAAAGAAAATAAACTGATTGCTGTGATTTGCCTGTCAATTTTATGTCTCCCTTTATGAGCCTATGATTACAAAGATCAGTTTTTTCTTTAAAAACAAATCCTTTCATAAAAATCTACCCCACCTCACAAAAGTGTTAACCCCATTTCAATACTGAGATAAAGGTTTTAGTCCATTTAACTCCTGACTATGGATTTTATTTTCCCAGTCTTAGATTAAGTCAGGAGTGCTCTGAAGCTGTTTCTACACACTGGCCTGGAGAATCAGTTTAGGACATTTTCCAAAGGTGCCCTTTCTCACATGAAACACAAAGGAGATATATAAATACTATGTGTGATTCAGCTAGCTCACAGCTCTTACTTGCTTGCAGTTAATTCCCAATTCACATCACACAGACTTTGTACTAGCTTAACTGGCAGAGTAAAGATCACTGAATGTCGGGTTGACTGAATCAGACATTTGCATTTTTAGTGCAGTTACGCTGGGTAATGTCAAGAAAAGCTCAGGGTGGCAGTGCATGTGTGAAAATGGCTTAAGAGTATTCTGATTTTTATGTTTTTTAATATATCTTCTGATGACTTCAGCAGAGTAAAGAGAAACCCCATACAAAATAAGGAAGGGCATGGCTCTTAGCCTTAGGAGCCATATGCCATAGCTCTTTTTCAAATTGAAATAATCCAATAACTCTAGAGGTGACAGTGTGTGCAACACTCTACAATTGAGACTCTGTCATAATTATTTGACCAAAATGAACTCTTCCTTGAATTCGGGCTAAGTGTATAGCTACATTAAAATTCATTCAATAAAGAAAAACTCAGTTAATGCATGTGCTCCTGTGAATGAATGCATTTATGATATAGCCTAAGTGTTCTGGCTCCTGAAGAGTCGCCCCCGAGATTATGTGGTGTTGTATAGGTTCATACAGTCTTTATTTGTTTTGGGGGCATTTTTACACTGTCAGTTTTATTTTGATATCCTAACGGAAGTGGCAACTCTCGCTACTTCCTGTCTAATGGTAGAAGGACAGTTTTCTACTCCTGTGCCTTCCTATGCTGCCTCTTAAGCCAGCACAATCTGTAAGTTGGCAGTAATGTTGTATTTTACCATTGTCTATTTTGCGCTAACTGCCGTGAGTTGCTGATGTGATTGTCACAGGCTGGGTCTCTGACCCAGCGCTCTGAGTTCATTTTGTATTTGTCTCATTTTAGATATGTGATTAGTTTGTGTCATTCCTATTTAGCTTTAGTTAAGGAAAGGCGGTTATTATTTATTGTTTCCTTGGTTTCTATGTTTGAGTTCTTGTATCGTTCATCACGTGTTAGGTCTGTTAAGCTTGTGTTGTCATGTCTAGTTTCAGTGTTTCCTGTTTTATTTTGAAGGAGTCGTGTGTTCTTTGTTCATTGTATTTAGTTTCACTTCCCCTGTCCTGTCATTAGGTTCATGTCAGTCAGCTGTTCCTCCATGTGTTCCCACTTCCCCTAATCACCTCCTGTGTATTTAAGTCCTGTGTTTTCAGTGTGTCGTTGTCAGTTTGTCTGCAAGCCAAGAAGTTGTGTCAAGTTTCCTCATGTCAAGTCCATGTTCCTGTTGTAGGTTTTTAAATTAATTTAGCTCGCCCAGTTTAGTTTATTGTTAGCCTTGCATTTTGCCTTTTGTTTACAGTTATTTTGCCAGCCTCAATAAATGGCTCGTTTTCTGTTATTCAAGTCATGTTTCACATTTTGTTTCCGTCTGCATTTGGGTCCACCCTTCACTCTGTCACAATCAGCAGGGCTAACTGTGTGTAGCTGTCAGCTACATAATAACTGCCTTTCCTTAACTAAAGCTAAATAGGAATGACACAAACTAATCACATATCTAAAATGAGACAAATACAAAATGAACTCAGAGCGCTGGGTCAGAGACCCAGCCTGTGACAGTGATAGTTTGTACAAGTGAGTTCACCTAAAGATGTGCTTTATTAGACATTAACCTAGACCAGGAGTCAGCAACCTTTAACATCCAAAGAGCCATTTGGACCCGGTTTCCACACAAAAGAAAACACTGGGAGCCGCAAATACTTTTTGACATCTAATTTTTTTTTACCTTTATGCTTTGTGTGAAAAACTAAGGTGTGTTGCTTATGAAATCCATGAAGTGCTACAGAGAAAATTACATTTTATTTAATAATAATAATGATAATGGATTGCATTTATATAGCACTTTTCTAGGCACCCAAAGCGCTTTACAATTCCACTATTCATTCACTCTCACATTCACACACTGGTGGAGGCAAGCTACAGTTGTGGCCACAGCTGCCCTGGGGCAGACTGACAGAAGCGAGGCTGCCATATTGTGCCATCGGCCCCTCTGGCCTCTATTTATGTAATTAAGACATTTTTAAAGAAATATAACAAAAGGAAAGACAGCCAGCTGAACTAAAATGATCCATGTACCAAACAAAAACTGTTGTGAGCTGCCACCCTTAACAATAAGTACTAAATAAGCACTGTCAATATATTAATTTCGTGACAATTGCCTTTGGGCTTTTGAAGCCTTGACTTGGCTTTTAAAAAATAATTGGAAAAAAAGCACTATGCTGCTAAAAAAAAAAAGGAAAATGGATATTTGCAAAATTCTGCCTAAATGTGTATTTTACCTGGTTAATGTGTGTGGCGGGGCGTGGTCTGCAGCACCGCTGCAGGGGAGGCGGATGCACCTGAGCGGCAGCGCAATCACACCTTGCCTCCTTAACTTCTGTGCTCTCTATGCTGTTGTTGGTATGTGCCGGGCTGTGAGCTGAAAAGCTACAGCCGGCTGTATGCGTACAGCAACCGTGTGTGAAAAGTGGTCAATAAAGAGATGCTGAAAAGCATGTTCGTGGAAACATCGTCGGGTCTGCCGTGGTATGTTTACAATGGAACTTCTGCTCCTGAACCTCTGCGCACAGCGTCTGCAAATCGGGGCTGTACGAAGTCACTTTCATCTTTACGCAGGACTGTAAGCTGTCATCTGTGAGGCGTGAGCCGTGTTTGTTTTTAACAAGCTGCTGACATAATGTGGATCAGAAGATCCATAATTGGCCTACCTGGGGTTGAAAGTCTCAATAAATGCACGGCGTTTTGGCGGGTACACCAGCTTCCGCGAGTGTGATGCTTATTTTGAGCGATGAAAAAATAATAAAATATAATTGTATTTTTATATTTTAATATCACAATAATCTTCCAATTTAGAACTACAAGTTGAAAAAGAACTAACATAAATAAAATACACTTTAGCTAAATACTTCTAATTTATTTTTCCAAACCACGCGGAGCCGCAGTATACGGACTAAAGAGCCGCATGTGGCTCGCCCAGAGGCTAATTAGGGTTAGGTAACCGCTAGCTTTAGCTTGTTAGCTTATTTAATATAACTGTGATGTTTATAGGTCATAGTAGTTTCTAATTGTAAAATGTTTACACATGTTAGCTCACACATGATATTTTGCGTCTTTTTTACAGTTCAAAACCCATGTCATGCATCCAATTGGAAATAAACTACCAGAAAGGAACAACAGTGTGGCTTTTCTTTGTGAGACGATGGTTATCTATCTGCCTAGTTCAGTGCGAGGGCAGAATACTAAGTCATGAACACAATCCAGCTTGTCAAAAAAAATCATTCATAAAACATGATCACACATCCATTCCAGTTTACTGATCCGTGCTCCCTCTGCTTGATTCTCCATTCTTTACTAAAAGTGTCTTTCAGCAGTTTTACAATAAAACTCTCAGCTGATATCACTTACTTAGGAACCTTTAGTGTCATTTAGTTTTCTAGTGGGAAGATAAGATCTGTTATGAATATGATATTGTAAACTGCCAATCTGCTAGCATTTAAGTAGTCATTTTAGAAGAACTAAAAAGGTCTATGCTCCAGAGGCCAGTGGGTTAGAGGCACTGAAGAGATTAGAGCTAGTAGCAAGGGAACACCTATGTCGCCATGAGTGTTAAAGCGATTAGCTAGCTTATCACCTCTGCTCTCCTGTGATTAGCCCAACCACTTTTCCAACATCTTTTCTATAGACCTTCAAAAACACTTGTAGCCGTGTGCACCACTCATCTTTCCCTCTTTCACTCAGTTCTTTTCACAGAGTGGATTAAAAAAAACTTTGCTGGTTAGACAGCGGGTGTTTTTGGCACCATGTTGTCTGAAAAAGTTACCTAGTGGAGATTTCAGAGCATAAACTGGATCTGAAAATGTGTTGGTAGTTGTAGGCTTGAGGTGGTCTGACTCAGTTTGCTAATTCTGTGGCTGTAACTGTTAATGTAGGATTGAGTGTTGTGCCCATGTGGGGTACAGTCTCTACTTCCCGTGGATTTAATTTAATCATGCATAGGTTTTTCTCTCCTGCATACACACGTAAATGCATAAATACACATTCGTACATTAGTCATGTACATATAATCACCTTAGCCATGCATAAATAATATGTTCACCGTGTGCATGAATCTTCTCAGCTGACAGCGTAGCTAGAAGCATGTTGTTATTATTCAGGTTAGAGGAAACAGAAGCAGCTGAAAACCAAGCATATGTCATCGGTGCTAGAAGATTCACCTTTAAATGTATTTTGTTACCAATTACAGAGAACATTTACATATAATTAGCACCGTATTCCACTCTTCAGAATACTTTAATATTATCTTCTAATATATCTATTTAAAACACTGACTGTGGGATTTATACAGAATAGCTACCTAAAGTAGACTGAACTCTGGTGGTGACATTTTATCTTGCAAAATTGATCCAACAACAAGTGTTTCCCTGGCCTTTTATTTTCCACACCTTCAAGTTAGAGTGAACATAGTACCTAAGATGAAAATAAAGTATGAGAGTTACTGTAAGTACCAAACAACATTTTGTTTTTCATTTCGTTTCCATGCAACTAGACTTCCTAAAATAAAACTGGCACCAGAAAAGGTAGTTTTACCTTTTCTGTGTTAATGTGTAATTGTTTTGTGTAATTTTAACTTTGTTTGTTTGTATGTATTTGTTTTGAAATGTGCTGCCTCTTGGCCAGGACTCCCTTGAAAAAGAGGTTTTTGATCTCAATGGGACATTCCTGGTTAAATAAAGGTTAAATAAAAAAATAAAAATTGTCAAAGCATAAAAAGAAAAATAATAACAAAAATCTATAAGCGAGTATCTGATCTCACCAGATGGTTATTGTTCTCAAACACTTGTGTTCAAGATGTGTCCATTTATGCTGCTGGAAAAAAAAAGGTTGGCCAAAAAAGATGTACACATCATGTATGTTGTAAATCTGCTACTGTGTACATAGTGTTTGTAAGCTCGACCCCAGTGTGGGTGGATAATCCACTGATGGGGATTTTAAGTAAATAGTAAGTTTTAGTGACTTTGTTAAACTGGTCATGCAAGAGGAATTCTTTCTGTTCTGTGAGACCTGAAGTGGCACAAGATAACAATGAAGTTCAGGGTTCAACTTGTGGTTAGATGTCTTAACAGTAACAGCTTATGTTTCTTAGGTTTAGAAAGACTGTGATTGCGAATCAAGTCCTTGCCCACCCTGTCTGTATAGTGAATAATGTGTGAAATCATGGATGGTTGCACTATGTGTGCGACTCTTGAATGCTGGAAATATGGTGTCCATAAGTTTGTGGACGATGACACACTGATGCAATCTAGGAAACTTAGTTTGTATGCTACCACAGGGGTTTTTATATCAATCAAAATATGACTGAAATGCAGCCTTTAAGCTTTGATTTAAGGGGTTTAACAAAAGCAATGCATTAATTTTTAAAAATCAAAGCCATTTTATACTTAGTCCCCAAATCTTGAGAGGCTCAAATATAATTGGACAGTTAATTAACAAGCTAATCTGTACCAGGTGGGGCCTGTTCACTAATTATTTCATGATAAATTAATCAGGTCAAAGATTTGGAGTTGATTTCAATTGCTGAACTAGTCTTAAACCTGTCAAAGGGATAGGAAACAAGGTAAGAGTGGCCAAATCAATAATTTGGTACATTCTTAAAAGGACGGAATGGACTAAATATGGAGGGTTTACAAAAAGAATTAAAACTAGTTACACTTAACTCAGGGCAGAGCAACTCAGCACTAAAACACAGCATTTGTATTTTCATTCAAGTAAAAACAATCTTTATGTATAGTATAAAAAAATACATCTGTAAATGGAGGTAAAATATGACTGTAATTCCAAAATTGTTTATCCAGTACTTTTGTAAAAGTTCCTGAGGTAAAGCTGAAAGTTTGCACTTCAGTCAAATCTTGATTGTTTAATTAAAAAAACACTGATGTGTCATTGTTCTGAGATACTTACTTATAGACCTAACTTGTGGATCCTATAGCTAGCCCAGTGCAGCAGCAGGTAGTTCAATAAGGAGAGATCACTTGGAAGAATTGAACATGATTTATTGAGACCCCCGGACTCTAGACGCTGGTGGTGGTGAAGATGAAGACTGAGGCTTGAATGTATCTCTGAGGTGTCTGAGGTGGAGACGGGGAGGAGTTGAGCTGCACAAAAGAGAGTCTAAAGGGAGAATGACGGAGAGCACCAATTAAAACCATGCAAAGCGGAGACAGATGAGTGATTATAGATCTTCTTTACTGAACGTAAGCATAAACTTAATTTAAAGAACTCAAAGAAAAGACTACAAACATCCACACCTCACTGTGTGAGCAAGGTAGCTACTATACCAAAAAATACTAAAATACTGGAATAATCTAAACATTTTTTTTCTACTGGTGTTGGTTGGTCTGTTGGTTTGTTGGTGTTTAGTTATGCAATTTGAAAAACTAAACTACAACTATATTGTTTTAAAAAATCGTAATGCCAATAAAAATGTAACAACTTTGTCTGTAAATGTTGTTTTTAAATTTGAGCCTAATACAGTAATTATAGTTTGTGATTTTATTTACTAACTGCTGAGAAATTATACTCAAATAAGCAGCCTATGTGCAGGTATCAAATTTGATATCCACAGAGCTTAACAGAGAAACAATAATAAGGGATTGTGTATTTCACGGATTAGCGTACATCGTAAAGATTCACTTACTTTAGTGAAATTGATCAGTGATACTCATCTGATTTACCAGATTTGTGTTTGGGTGTGAGTGCTTTGGAGATTGTTGTATTCCTCACTATGGGACTAATCAATTTAAAGCTTGTGACTGTGAATCACCAATTGGCTCTCCCTTGACAAAACATCAAGGCAGGCTGTTTAGAAATTAAAAGTCCTCTTTACTCTTTTCTCCTTCAGTTCTTCCCTTTTCACAAAGTCCACGTAGTCTTGCATAGCTAAAAGCAAAGGGGGATCTGAAGATCCGCCCGGTTATAGCACATTACATCTTCTATCTCTATATTGATCACCTTGCTGCATGAGACCCCCTAATCATTTAGATGACTGGAATTTATTAGGATTAAACTGTCATCAACCAATTGCTGTGCTACGCAGGCAATAATGTGGACATTCAAACACAGCCGTATATGTGCACTCAAGACAGACACGGAGAAATAGATGGAGAGACATTAATATAGGTAGAATAATTGTTGATAACAGCATGTTAGTGCAACATTAAAATTACACTACATAGTAGTATTTTATGTTTAATTGGGTAGTCTATAAAGTTAGCCAGTCACAGAGGCTGGGATAATTGCTGTGAGTGGTGAATGCATATGGAAAACATATATTAAGGTTGCTGTCTTTAGCCATCTGCACTTATTTAGTTACATTATTTTGTCCAAAAGAAGCTGACTTCCTGTTGCATCGGCCAGTAAATAAAGTAAAACTAGTCTTGGTTACAGCATCAACTGTCTTTCACTATGATACAGTATACTAAAGAAGATTGAACAATCACACCTCATGTTCATTTTCACTGTGCTTGGCAACAGTGTACTCTCATAAAAAATCATCCACGGTGGATGTTTGTCCAAACACTGACTGCTGGAGGGGGTCCAGCAGTCCAGGGGTTGTGCAAGCTAGTTTATGCACAGTTTGACTGTCATAGGGGGACACTTGGTCAGTGAAGGACTTGTTTGACGTTTTGAGAAAAAAGGTATATTTGCACCACATGTTTTATATATACACCGAGCAGACAAAGATGAATAGGCACATTTCTCCAAATGTCAAACTGTTCCTTCAGTGTTTTTTTCCCCCGGTTTTAATGTCAGTAAAACTCAAACAGGAGTGAGTCATTCTGGGCTGAAAAAACTTTTGTACAGGTTAAAGTTGGAAAGTAAAGGTTAAAGGTACACAATGATGAAAGTATGCAAAGATATGCATTTATAAATATATATTTATGCCATGTTCAGGTCACATATCAAATAGTGTAGTTAAGTGATGATGTTTACAGTTTTAATGAAAAAGCCAAAAGGACCATATGAATTATTTATCCAGCAGAGATCTTGCGAGCAGTTGATCGAAATCTCTAGAGGAGAGTGCACAAAAATTGGATTAAGGAAATGCTCCCATGCAGAGTGATAGAACCAAGAACATTTTCTTCCTCTGCTTCAGCCACACACAAATGCTGAGGAGGCTGTAGCTTGTTTTCCATAATATCCCCCATATCAGAGAGTGGATGATAATGATGGTGGCCATAATATGTTCATAACAGCGATGATAGAAGGGTCAGGATGGCTGTTTTTTTATCTATTGTCTTATCTACTTGCTGTTCAAGAGTAGCATCTATGTTTGAATATTTAAGGGACTATATCTGCTTTAAGGCTACTATTGCGCGTGTTCTTACCATCATAAGCCATCTTTTTTACTGCATATTGGTTTATTATGTGCATATTTCTTATATTGCATTGCTCATGACTATTGCTTTGCATTCCTCGAGTGCCCTTTTATCTGAATAAAATACCAACCTGGGAGAAATAAAGCTCACACAGATACAAACCATGAATCATGAAATAGGCACTCTAACATAAATGTTATTGGCCACTCAAGTCGAAGAATAATCCATCTATTGAATCCTTGTTTTAGCACAGTCATATTTTTCACCACATTGCTAATACAATTAAGTGGAGGAAAAACGGGGTTATGTGTTAGCAGTGTTCACTAGCACAAAGACACTAAAATTAGTTAAATGCACAAGTCAGCTGGTCAAAATTAAATTCTACCAAAATGATTTCCTCTTCTTCTTATCCTACTTACAATCCCTTTGTCTGACCAGTTTCTTCTGAGCCATCTTCTTCTGCTTGGCACAGAGTCAGGACTTTAGGTACTGCATCACCCTCTGTCAGTGTGGGCGGGGGGCTGAGATCAATCACTGTGCTTCTAATGCAGTGCTTTAGCATACAAAGAGTGCTTTAAGGTTGATGCTGATGCAGTCCATAGGGAAATCATGGGATGTACTATTTTATAGGTACCTGTAGCTAGCACTTTGAGCTGTTATTTTATGTAAGCTATCCCTTCTGATTTACCTCAAGACCAGTGTAGTATTATTTTCATCACGAGTTGAGCACTTAACTCAGCCAGAGAGATAAAAGTTAACCTTTTGGATGTCTTAATTATTATCTGTCAGTGGCCAATGGTTTTAAAGCAGCAGTGGGTGGCCTTAGCCTACCATAGGTCAATACCTGTCTTGTGTTTATTTCTGAAGTCCTGGCAACTCCCCAGGATTCACCGGTGATGACATTTATCTTCATCTTGACCTTTCTCAAGATGGCCAGTGAATCAGATCATTACACCTCAAATCTCCGGTGCCTCTGTACTGATAAATTAGTTTCCCAAAATAATATTGTCATTCTTCTTATCACCCTTGTGTTTCCTACATTTGAGAAAGTGAATTTGGTTGGTCTGTTCCTCTGGGAATAGAACCCTAAGGGTAAAATGTCTAACCATAAGAAATGGGTGTTTTTCTCCTGTTGAGAAGTGTGTGTGTGTTTCACACTGTTCATCTCTGATTGAATTAAGAGATTTTGTTTATTTGGTGCTTTACATTTTATGTATGCCAGGTTCACATTTACATTTAGGCCCTTTGTCGCAGGATGAGCTTTAACCTGCCAATTATACAAAGGACTGGTTAGAAGGCTATCTATTCTCTATAGATTTCCTGTTGCTGAATACAGCTTAGATTAATCGCATCTAGCAGTTACTTGGAAACGGAAACGGGAACAGGAATGCTGACAGGCAGAGAGCATTTAACAAACAAACATATTCAAAAACCCTGCATGCATGCTCTCTCGCTCACTCACATAAGACACAGTGCATGTCAAATTGTATTTACTTGAACTGTCAGCTGCACAAAACAGCTGAAAATTCTCCCAGAGTACCACATGTGTTCAAGCTGGACATTTTAGTTTTCTTTTTGGTGCTGAAATGTTCAGGAAAGTAGCAGTAAATATGGAACTTCTTTTAGCAGCCAGCTTTTAGGAATGCACAAGCGCAGCTTAAATGAAAATTAACCCCAAACCATTGACTCCGATCAGATACAGACCAGTTCAATAAATCTTTTTGCACAGTTTTTGATGCAGTTGATGAAATCATTGGGTTAATAAGAATGCTTTCCTTTTATTTGATCTTGTGTTTTTGTTTCATGCAATTAATGGTAACTAAGTACCTTTTTGTGGGGTTCCTCAAGTATTGACGTACAGGACCACTTCACTATTTCACCTTGAAGATGTTATCCAAAGACGTGGCATTTCTTTTATAACGTATTTAACACACACTTTATCTGACTGTGTGTCCCCACAAAACAACTGATTTCCTTTCAAATATCCTTAAATATCCTGTTGGGCTCATTTATCTTCTCCCAAATTTTGCTAAGGTGTGACCCATTACTTGAGTGACAGAGAAAGCGATGCACAATCAAACATGCTTGAGTATTTACTTTGACTTTGCTATCTATTTTACTTAAAATATTCAGATAGACTAGCAGAGCAACTAGATTCAGGCTCTGCAGTCTGAGTTCTTATCATGACCAGAAGGAGAGAACACATCATATTTTTAAGTCCCTACATTGGTTGCCTGTCAGTCTCTATTGATTTTAAAATAATTTTACTTGCTTTAAAAGAACTTTATGGCCTTGTGCCTGAACTATTTTTCCCCTCGATCCAAACTAGTTCAGGTCTACTGGCACAGGTCTGTTAGTTCATCCAAAGAGCAGCACAAAAGCCTTGGAGAGACAGTGTTTGACATTTATGCCTAGAGACACTGAATTAGAGTGCTGCGGGATGTAAGAGCAACTGAAAGTGTTGACATCTTTAAAATGTAATAAACGTGTAATAAGCGTTTCTTCACTTCGCTTGATTATTTTATTATGGCTCTTAATCTAGTTTTTATTTCTTGATTATATGTTTTGTCATATTTTATCAATTTAATTGACTGATTGGATTTTAAAAGGTCAGGTTTGAGTTGGAGATCTCTGCATATAAATGTATTCCTGGCCACTGCTGTTCATAAAGGAAAAGGCATACTAATTAGAAAAGTGCATTTTCTTCTCCTTTTTTATTTCTGCTACTCCTCAGGATTTTCTTCAAATGGCAGGCACAGCCAGGTCATGCTATTTAGGCATTTGCATTATGGCTTGTGTATATTGAAGATATCTCTGACATTTGTGTGGTCCATTGATTGTATGCATTCATGGGTTGCATGGGTGCTGATATTTCTAACTATCTTGCAATTGTGCAGTTGTGCACAAGGTGTAAGGTAGTGCATCCTGATAATTTTGAACTTCTTTCATCATTAACCCTGGAAGAACATCCAGTGACTATCAATGATTTTTATTATTAAGCCTGTCCTATCTTTTATTTCTGTTTATGTTACTCATAAACTGAAATCTACACATATTATCATAAAAGTCATATAGTGTCTACACTCGCCTAGAGGGTATTCATAAAATCACCAAGCAGATGTTACACTTTGCATATTCACCAGTTTCTCTCTGTCAACGTTCTGCTTTTAACACTATTTAAAGTGACACGTTGCAGTGAAATGTACTGCTGAAAGCAAAACAAACAAACAAAAAACCCTCCACAGTCACAGATTATTTGTATTGGAAAACCATGATTAGGCACCTATAATGTGTATACTGCTATGAAAAGTTATTGACATAAGAATATCTCTCACTCTTTTTAAAAAAATAATAATCATTATAAAAGATAATAATTCTAAGGACAGGGATGGTCATACGCAGTAATTAATGACAGCCTAGTAAGATAAATATCTTCATCAGTAAACAGCTGCAGTTCCTAAAACATGACATGATCATCGCCTGGAGTCCATCTAATACGTCTTAATATTTCTACCTGTGTGAGTGTTTAATTTGGCATGACATCATCAGCATGCTGCATACTGGTGTTCACATGTGTTCGCTCTGACAGTTTATTCATTATAGCTCACTTACACATTTTTTGGAGGTGGTCACAAAGTGGCTACCGCCTAGTTTGGCAGCGTGTCAGTCTTTGAAGTCAGTTAAGCGTCTGGTTATCCTGCTTGAGCCCAACATGCCTTCTCCCCACATTTCCTGAATCTGATGAAAAGTCTGCGCTGTCATGGGTAATAGCACAGCTACACCCAGCTGAGCTCTCACACAGAGGGAAAGAGAAAGAGAGAGAGAAACAGAGGCAGAAACACAGGTTGTAATCACCTTCTCAAACGTCACTTGCCTTTTATGCAGTCCAGTACAACTGGCGTAGGAGGTAAGTAGGCAGATGTGCTGAGTCACATTTACATCAGGAAGATAGAAAACAACAGGACTTATTAGGAAAAAGACATCTTTTTAAACATTGTGAAATATAAAACCCTAACTAAGCAAACAATTTGAGACAGTAATGCAAAGATAGCCTAATTAAAATAGCGGTGAACTATATCTGCTGAATCAAATTGCAAAGTAATTAGGCAGTTTAAATAAAAAGTTGCTATTTCTTAAGTAAGTGGCAGACCTTAACAATAATATACAAATAAAGGTTTAGAATTAAGGTTAATGAAAGAAAAAACAGCACTGTAATTCTTGAAAAGATAGCCCTGATTGGCTTCCAACAAATAAACCTTTTTTGCATTTCTTTTCTAGTAATGTGATACTTTGACTTCAAGATCAATAAAAGCAGTCAACGAAGTGGAGAGGCTTTAATGACATTAGCAAACTAATCAGTAACAAACATCAACAGGCTCTTTGTTTTGGCCAATCTGATATGGAGATTCTAGCAAAAGTGCAAAGTGCTGTTTTACTTCTTGGCTGTCACAATATTTTGCAAGCTATAAAACCTCCCAGTCAAGCAATTTAATCAAATATGTGTAAAATATTTCAAAATCAAACGTTTCCACCATGTTCCCCAATGTCTAAACACAACACCCTTTTCTACAGCTACATAAACACAACCACACCTTCCCACTGCAAAACTCAAACTTTCACACCAAAAGAGCAGCTCGAAGCTTTCAAAAATGTAAACACTATCAGTGTTGGGTAAGTTACTTTAAATTAGTAACTTAGTTACATTACTAGTTACTTCCATCAAAAGTAACTCAGTTACTTCAAGTTACTCGTTACTTTCAAAGTAACTAGTTACTAGGGAAAGTAACTTTGGTTTTTGTGAGGAGAAAACTATTAGGAGGCAAAGAAACACAGACTCAAAGACTTTACATGATGCCCCGACACTGCACCAACGTGTGCACTGTGTGTGTCACAGAGGAATCGCGCCGGGGCTCCCAGTACGTTCTTTATTTATACTCAAACAAGCTTTCACAGAAATAGGTGTGGCATGTGTAGAACTCAAATAACATCTCCCTAAAAGGAGAGACCGTTAGCTTATCTGTTGAAACAGGAGGTAGCTTTTTGGGTGTCACAGCACATTTTTTCTGCACACAATGTCTCACTCCCTTTTCCTGCAATTGTTCAATTCACAAGCTCTTCTTCCTTTAAATGAAGCTACAAATAAACATAACACAAAACTCAAAATCTCTCAACATTCCCTCCTGTTGGTAGCAAATTTAAAAGATACATCAATGTGTTTCAGACACAGACTCTACATTGTGAGTGCTTTCAGTCTAGTCGTCATAAAATGTGTATCATTCAAACATAATCATTCATCACATTAGTTTCATACTCATCGTCTTCTCCTTCTTCCTCGTCTGGCACAGTGACATATGCAACAATAGATTGGGATATCATTCTTGATACCATTCCTTTTACACAGGGAATAATGCATGTAGTAAAGATACAAAACATGATAAGTATTACGTCAATAAACATCAAAACCTTAAACATCAAAACCTTAAACATAAACATTTTCCATGAGCCGCTCATAAGCCAATCCCACCAATTACTTTGTGAATTTGCCCAATCGGTTACCTGTGCCTGTTGAATGTTTCTAAGTAATTGTAGAGCATTTGTCATATTGTCAGACTGCACATTGTCTGGAATATAAGTACAACAAGTTGTATTAAACAAAACACACAGTCCGCCCTTTTCTGCCAAGATCATGTCCAGGGCAACTCGGTGTTGCATAACAGTTATCCTTATGGCATCAATTTCCTGATTTTGCTCTTTGTTGATGCTGGTCGATGCATTTAAAAACAGCCCAAAACGATAGTCCAATAGTCAGGTGGTCGCTGTGGTTTAGGACAATTCCTGAATATTGATAACCTAGACTGGCAAAGCTTGCTGCGCATGTCACTTGGGTCAAAATCTCTCAACAGTTTTACTCAGACTTCTCTTGTTAATGTGTTGCTACCTGGATACCTAGCAAGAGTGCCAGTCTTCTAGCTTGCTTACTTGCCACAAGTGCACTGTGCCACCTACCAAAGGAAAAAATAATGTGCATATTTCCACGAGAGAAATCCCACGCCTGGACCGTCGTTGACCGCCGTCATGATTCTAGCCTACGTCACAGCGTCATGTGCGCTTTTTACATCCAACACAAAAACTGCAGTCGTGGTGCTTTTGATTGTACTCAGAACTCAGAAATTCTGCCTTCCGAATAGGAAGATGTAGGTAACACCAGACTGCAGATGAGCTGCATACAGGGCTGGACTGGGACAAAAAAATAAGCCCGGGCATTTTGACTAGAGACCGGCCCGCCATTATAGCAAATATCATAAAGCCTTTGAATGAAAACAAACACTGTTGTGACAGTGATGTACACTGTCTTGATGGTATATATGTATCAATCTATCAATCGTTTGTTGTAAGACTCAGATAATTATTTATTAAAAGCTAGAAATTTGAAATGAGAATAAGAAAGTATTTCTTTGTGCCCCCCTTTCCCTGTTAATGCCCTACATGGACCCCTGGCAACACTTTGCTAGATCCGCCCCTGCACAGTTACCAGCTGTCAGCTACATAAAAAAGGATCCTGGTGTTATTTATCTCTCAGAAACAGTTCATAACTTCCCTTCAACTCATTCATGTCACCTAAAAGGTAAACCTGTTTCTCCATCACTGTTCAGCTCTGATGATTCAGTAAGGACATCTCCTGGTTTCATCTTCATGTTTCCCACTCACCAGATATACAAACCGATATCATGACCAGCAGCTTTACAGCTGTGGCTCCAGCAAACATCAGCTGATACTAGAAATTAATATTAAATAAATTCTAACAACAGCTGATCAAATGTGCTGCTGTTGTTTACCGTGACATCCGCTGGTTTCCTCTTTCTGGCGCAAAGTGGGCGATAAATAAACAAGAGGGAAAAGCCGATGAGCTGATCATTGATCAGTTTCATGATTAAAGTAGCAACAGGAGAGGGAGGGGAGAGAATAAGAGAAGAAGAGGCAGCTGTGCAGCAAAGACACAGAATAAATCCAGCTTTGTGTCTTTTTCATTGTAGCTGAAGTCCGGGACAAACTGTGCTCCTTTTCACCTCAATACGAAACGCGTAATAATTTCTCTGAATACGAGATGATTCCGTTTTTTAGGGAACGGTTGGCAACTCTAATAATTAACCTATGAACAAAATAAAGTTCAACATCATTAACATCATAGCACCCACCCAGCTGTATAGAAACCCCGTCATGCTAGCTAGCACGCAGTACGAAAAAGTCAGCACAACGAAAATAAACTCCAACTAAACTTGGTTTATATCTGACCCAGATGGACTGCAGGTCATAACTTCTTACCTGAAGTTCAGTTCACCTGACACTCGGACGGGCGGCCGCTTCGGGTCTCTCCTCCTCCTGCATCCCCTTTCTCTCATCTACCGGCTGGCCTCCACCACTTGCTAATGTTACTGAATCTGTGGAAGCTCCGCGATAGCTACCACACGAAGTAACGAATAACGAGCCTATCTAAATCCCAGTAACGACTAACGCGTTCCTGATTTTGGCATAATAACTAGTTACCGTGCTCGTTACCACAATAATAACGTAGTTACTGTAACGCGTTACTTAATAACGCGTTAGTCCCAACACTGAACACTATACACATCATTGCACACTACAGCAAAACAATTGAAAACACAATGCTCAATTTGTGAGGTTTGTTTCATAACTGCCAATGCATATTTTTAGAAACTATACAGTAACGGATCATCGTAGATCTCTGCAGAGGATTAGGCATTTAGATTTGTGAGTTTCATATAAAGAGTACAAATCTATAGAAAATCCTGCATGTACGTACACTACTGTAACACCAACTCAATGCAAAAACAGAATCTATTGCACACAACAGTACTCTTGAAAATATGAACAGGGTGTGAAGTTTTTTTATTTACGTTATTCACACCACACACACACACACCACAATCACTCTGCAGCATCATGTCGCTGAGCTGCATCGAGCCACATCACCTCATCCACATCGCAGGCTATATTGTCTCTTGCCAGGCACCGCGTAAAAAACGCCCTGGAATGGCGAATCCATCCTTGGAGGGCCTCTGCTGGGATGTTAACACAGGCCAGCTCCATTGCCCTTAGGAGGTTCTCTCTTGTGTATGGTTGTCTGTCATAAACCTTCCATCTCCACGATGAGAAGAACTCCTCTATAGGGTTCAGGAAAGGGGAGTCGGGTGGCACACAGACGTTTAAAAAGTGGTCACTGTTGGTGGTGAACTACTCTCTGATTTGGTTTGTTCTGTGGAAGCGGACATTGTCCCAAATTATCACATAAATGTGATGTGCGGGCCCAGGATGGTGTTGTTGGCGGTCCAGGAGGATGTCCTTTAGCTCCTCTAGGAAGGTGAGGAGACGTTGGGTGTTGTAAGACCCAAGGACAGCATGCCGGTGGACAAGCCCCTCCGAACCCATGGCCGCACAAAGGGTAATATTACCCCCCCCCCCCGTTGGCCAGGGACCTTAGTGATGGCTCTTTGGCCGATGATGTTACGGCCTCTTTGCCTTCGTTTCTGCAGGTTGAAGCCAGCCTCATCCAGGAAGAGGTACTCATGAGGTCTGGCCATCATGTCCAACTGTAATATCCTCTGTGAAAATGTGAAAGTGCACAGGTGTTCAGAACAACAGTCAATCAGGTAGCACAGTATTGTCCAGAGGTAATGTAGGCCACTGAGCAACACAGTATGTCCACTAACTGTACTGTGAACATGGATGTATACTTACTTGCACATACTCGTAACGTAGGTCTTTGTGTCACGCAGAGTTGCGCTCAAAGGGAACCCTATAGACCCGTTTCATCCGCATCTTTTGGCGCCAGAGAACTCGGTCTATTGTGGCCAAGCTGACATCGTCAGTGCTCTCAAAGTTGACATTATCGGCAATGACTTTGTCTCTGATCTCCCGGAGTCTGATGAGGTTGTTCCCACGAACCATATCCACAATGAGGGTTTCTTGTGCCGCTGTAAATATGGCAACCCTCCCACCTCTATGTGGCATTCTTTCAACTCTAAAGAAAGAAACATGTGTTGTCAATTGACATGTGTTACAATACAGTCACAACTGATTTGAAACCAATAGACTACTTTCACAGGTTTGTAAAACTATATTGTGACAAAGAAAGCAACCGAGTACAATACCTGTTGTGTTGTCTGAATGCCCTGATAATGGTGGCCACCATGGTGGTCACATAAGCTTTCATTTGAGAATATGAGCAGAGTTCTTTTGCAACTTGTGTTTTAGCAAGGAAAGATGTGTTTAGATTTATGACAACGGAGGATTGTGTTCTGTGAATTGTGTCTTCATGTGACATGTTTTTTAATATATTGGTAAATGATGGCTAGATTTAGTAAATGTGTTTAGACAACTGGTCATGTTGTTTAGAGGATTGGCTTTTGTGTTTTAGCATTTAAGAAAAACTGTAAAAGATGCACTGAACCAGCATAAACAATAGTGGTGCCCTTTTTGCAAAAAAAAGAGGAGGTAACTCCTATTCTTAACATTTCGAGACTTACATTTTCAAAACATTCGTATAATTTTATTTTGCATCTTCCAGTGAATGTATGCAGCCCTGGGTCAAGATGTTCTACGGTTCTGCTGGCTGGGTCAGCACTGATTTGCCGGGTAGTAAGAGCTGGGTGTGAAGCAGCTGCCTCTGTCTTTCATTGACCTATGCCTCTAATTACAGTGTGAAAATATCAGCTGTCCTCTCACGTAAATGTCGTCCTGCAGTGAGCAAAGTTTAATCGAAACAGAAGCCCTTGGCTGATATGATACAGAGGTTATGAATGCTGATGGCAATGGTGGTTTGGGTGGGGAATGTTTTGTGGAATATGGTCACATCTTTTTTGGTCATCCCAATTATGAAAAACCCCAACACATTTTCATTAAAATTATGTATGTTTAATAGCAATGACACAAAAACATTAAAAACCAAATCAATAGCAAGAAATGTCATTTCCTACATATACAGCCAACTAGAAGATAACACTTTATGTTATTGTCGCTCACCGCAGAAATTCAGAAGCTTTTGCACAGCATGAAATGTGTGTGTCTAAATAAAAGCCCTCCATGTGGGAACATGTGGCCATGCTTTCAAAAGTGAGCTGTGGAACACACATTTCCTGCCAAAATTGCACAGGAAAGTTCAATGTAATACATCAAATCGGGTGTCATGTCAAAATTTACATTTAGAAAGATTTTCAGCTTGAAGATGTCTCACTTTGAGATATATTTCACTGACAGCATCTATAAATATAAATTTTTCAGTCTGTTGTATATCCCTGCGGAATATTTTTGCCTTTGCACACTCTGCAGGATTATCCTTTGATGTTACATTTCAATCAGGGTAGTGATCCTAATCCAGCAAATAATGGCCTGAGTTTCTTGACATTTGACAGCCCGTAAATCAACTCAGGTCAAACAAGACCTCAGTCACGAAAGGCTTTCACTTAACATAAAACCAACAGCCTATTTCCTGTATATTTTAAGTATATAAACATAATGTTTCTTGTTCAATAATGTTTCTTCTGCTGTGAATAGATACAAGATTGATTGTGGCTCACACTGTATAGTAATTTCCTGTGTCTTTTGTTGTTGTTTTTAATCAACATTATCTCCCAGGAAGGTGAGGGCCATTAAAAGTTATTGGATTTGACTAATATTGTGTAAAAGGTTAAAGTCAAGATTGAGAATTTAGTGGGATATAACAGGAACCGATAACTCTTTTCTCTTTTCTTTAAGAATCCATCAAACACAAGTCATCCTCCGAGATCTTTTCTTGTATTAGTCTGATCTCATTTCTTTATAGATGTTCACACACATACCAGTTAATCTAACATTTGAAATGCTGGATGGGTAAAAAGTCTAAAATTGTTCAAACATTCCCAGACAAATGTCAGCTACCTTAGTGTGCATATCTGTGCAAAGAGCACGAGGTTTATTTGTAAAATACTTGGAGTGAAATTCTTCTTTTGGCCATGCGTTTGTGAACTGTCTCCTGATGTCTTATTTTTATGGACTACATGGTAGGATTTAGGAATGAAAGCAAAATGGATCTTGCAACACGGATGTCGCAGTTCAATCAATTACAAATACACCCCTCGACTATATAGAAGTCATCATAGTAACTGATTGAGAAACAGAAAAAAATAGTTATATCTGCAGCAATGCTCAAAGTGTGACACACTCTTTATCTCTCAGAAAGCAGAATACTTACAGTACATACATACATACTGTACAGAAATACCCAATTTCTCAAACTGGTTCCATGGCAACATGACTATTGCATTTCCTGAATATATTTTATTTACATAGTAAAGCATGTAGTTTTGTTTACATCTGAACAAAAAATTGCAAGTCATTTATTTTTTTTATTGATGCTGCAGCTACACCATACTACAATGAATGACAGAGAAGAAGAAAAAAACAACACCTTCTTAGTAGCTGGGATAGGCTTACCTCACCCATGACTCTGAATTCATTAAGTGGAAGAAAATGGATAGGTGGAATTCCATCTAGGATCTCTGATGAGATTTTAAAATCTTTACATTCAAAGCTCACTCTCATTTCTTTCTCTTCTTTTTTTATCTTTCTCCCTCCGTCACTCCCTTATCAGCCTCTCCCTCCCACTTTCGTTCCAGGGAAGCATGGCTTCACCTGGGGCTATGATAACACGAGGCAGAGTCATAAATGACTGCAGAGTGAGGAAGGAAATCAGCACTGGTCAAGCTTTTGGCCAGAGGGAAGGCAGTGGTTTGTGTCGACTGCAACAGGGGCCAGTGGAGGTCTTATTGGCGGATGTCACTGAAGCTTGGCCTTTCTCATGAGGGAGCAGGGACAACAGAGTGTCTGCTAACCAACTAACATAGCTAATCCCTAAGATCCAAAAACACCACCCAGAGAAGGAGAAAATCATTCACATGAAAAGTGTCTCACGCTGGGCTGGCTCAGGCGAATCTACACATCTCTGTGTGTGTCAGACACTGTATGCATTTGTTGCTTGCAGAAACACTGTACACAAGGTATTAGAGCAATATCTCATTTGAACTCCTTTTTGCATGATCTGCATTGCATATAGACCATTCATTTAGGGGATTTTTTCTCAGTTTTCCTGCCAATTGGAAATGGCAATACTACAAACCCTACTGTCAGCCTGAGGGGGGTGTGACATGTGCTACCACTATGACACATGGTGCTGCCAGCTACTTCACCTGTGAGTGATGTGCTTTGCTAGGAGGATGCCCCCAACCAACTAGGGGGATTCATTGCACTGACAAAGACGAGAACCATCTGTATTTTCAAGGAAGGAACAATGTGTATTGGCAGTTGAGTGCAGAAACTTTACCCTAGTGCAGCGGTCCCCAACCTTTTTTGCGCCATGGACCAGTTTATGCCCGACAATATTTTCACGGTGTCGCGGATAAATACAACAAAATAAAACTAGTACCGGTCCTGAAAAAAAAAGATTTATTCATAACACACGTGAAAAGACCCAGGAAAACCGAGTTAACGATAAAAACAATAACAAAAATAACGCTGAAAACCGATAAAAACCCTGGAAACCATACATTTCACACCCGAGCCTCAACTCTCGCGGCCTGGTACCAAACGACTCACGGACCGGTACCGGTCCGAGGCCCGGGGGTTGGGGACCGCTTCCCTAGTGCAACCTGTAAGACTCTCAGAGACATTTTTAACTCCTAAAGTTAGACTTATTAGATAATGCTTCTTTGCACAGGATTATACTACCAAGTCATCCCCGTATGATAAAATACTGTAAGTTGTTTGTCAGTGCCTTTGAAACATTGCAGTCCCATCACAACTTTATGTCCTAAAGCTACCCTGTGGAGTTTCTGACAGCTTGCAAACTGCATTCGTTTTCAGTAGGTGTCTTGTATTTTTCTATTGCACACGCTGATAGATGAACATATGTATAAAAATACAAATGTGCAATTTACATTCTACCGCTAGTAGAAATCCTTTAAGCAATTAGGTGATAGCAGTAATAAACAGAAAAGTCTTGAAATCCCAACAAAAAAGATTACGGTTCGGATAAAAACAAACAAAAAATACAAATGATTCTGCATATTTTTATGAGTGAAGAAGTGTCTTGTTGGCACCTTTTTCTGAGAAATACTGAATATAAAACTCAACAAAGCATCTATGAATGGGGCACTTTTCATGTTTTTATTTCTACAACTTCCCTAGAGTAGCTTTGAATTCCGATCCAGAAATACAAAGTTGGACTGCAAGAACACCTACAGAAAAAAGATTATAGCAGAAACGTCTTCTACAATTTTATGCCTATTATCCGCTTTGTGTCTCAAATAATAGTGGATTTGGTCTTGCATTCGTAAACCCTATATTTAGAAAAGAAATCCTGATATTTTCCTGTTAATAGGTCTAGTTTTTTAATTTGCACCAGGTCATCTTAACCATGTCTACATGCATAAAGGGATCGAGTTGCTGCCATGCAGTTGGCTCATAAGATATTTACGTTAATGAATTGACCAGATCTTTTTAATAAAGTAGCCAGAGAATGTTACAAGATACGGTAAACCACAAAAAAGTCTGTCTTCATACACTGGGCATGTTCTGACTGTAAAAATCCAAATCAATTTTCTGTTGTTGTTGCTCCACATTAAAATATTTATTATAGTTTTTTTTTTTTCATTTATTAAATGTACTGTGAGTGGACAGTTTGAAGCCATCTATATTGAAAACCAACAGTATGTGTGAAATTAGCTCCTGTATGGTGACAGTACACCCTAAAGGCTGATCTCAAAAGTGACCAGTAACTCCACTTTATTAATGCCTTGACATGAATCTCATTAATTTGTCATTGCACAGATGTATCCTATTAGCAGTGATGAGTTCATGTCTTGGACATTCACATATACTATAAGCTACAACCCCATATTTGCAATAAAATATTGTGTGTAACATGCTGAAATGCTCTTAAGCAAACATAGTCTTGGATGTATTTTGTATAATGTCTCAGTTGCACTCCTGCAAGTGAAACATGTAGTCACAGAGAAAGAGCTTAGTGATGTCATGTAAATTGAGATTATGAGAGCTATGAAGAAAACATAAGAGAAAGGCAAAAGAAGCATTAGAAATACCAGATTCGGTTTCTCTTTCAAGACTCGGTCTCTGCTTAATGGACTTCCCTCCACTGGAATGTAAGAGAGGGGAATGCAGGTGTCTGTTGTAAATGTGGCTGCAGTTATGACAGTGGAGATTTTATTGTATATGTGTCTGGTATTCCAATAATGCCTTATTTCACATACACTTACTGTAGGGAAGCTGATGCAGTGATCTATCTGTTTGGCTTGGTCCTCGTTTTCTCTTCTCTTCTCTTCTCTTCTCTTCTCTTCTCTTCTCTTCTCTTCTCTTCTCTTCTCTTCTCTTCTCTTCTCTTCTCTTTGCTTTCTGTCACAGCTTTGGCTCCTGCTGAAGACAGATAACACGAACTGGAGGTTTATATTTGCTTTATTGAGCGTTAGATTCACAAGTGTATATTCAGTGCTGATAGATGTTCCTTATGAGCCGTGCCCAGCGTGCGTGCGTCTGTATCTACCACAGTTGGCGTGTGCATGTGTGTGCCATAATGTGTGTAGGTTGCTTAAAGTGATATGCATGGAGTATAGAAAGCTCATGGTGAAAGAAAATAAAGGCAGTGAGGAATGTGTTAGTGTGGGCTATACACAGGGAAAGAGGTTCATACAGCTGGTGAATATAACTGACACAAAACTGGCTTATTAGTGAGGGTTGGGTAATCAAATGATGACAATGGCAACGTAAAACAAAATTCAAATGACTGTCCTATTTCACTCTTATTACAAAAGTATCATATTGCTAGTCATTTTCATTTTGTACTTCAGCTTTTAGAAGTTTAATGACTAATAATCTTCCATGTCATTTTTCTTTACAGCATGATATTAGTACACGGTGCTGTTATCAAACTGTCCTCTTGAATGTTACCTTTCTCCTACGAAGCAATAGATTTGGCAAAGGATAACAATTTTTCTAAATCACTAAAATTCTGAATCACTATCTTTGAACCAAATTATTCTCTCTCTCTTTTGGTACAACACTGAGCTTTATTTAGACACAATTTGTGGATCTCATTTACTTTCCCCCCCCCCAAAATTCTAAGTACGTTCTTGGATCTACATGTGATAATGGCAGTAATGGTTCCTACTGATATTCATTCTTGTGTTTCTAGTATGTCCATATCTTCCATTTAGTTGCTGGCTGCCACTATGTGAAATCAGTTATAAAATGGGTGCGGCACTGAAAACGTCCCTCCGATTGCTTTGGTTACTGGGGTTGGTGAATACTCTTTTTCCCCCTGTTGCCAGGGAGTGGCTGATTGGTCTCTAGACCTGTGTGACTGGGCCCAACTTTCAATTGAATTCAATTCAGTTATATTTATATAGCGCCAAATCACAATCACTGTTTCCTCAAGATGCTTTATGTTGTTAGATAAAAACCCTACAGTAATACAAAGAAAACAGAGAAAACCCCAACAAACAAATGACCCCCTTTGAGCAAGCACTTTGGTGACAGTGAGAAGGAAACACTTCCTTTTAACAGGAAGAAGCCTCCAGCAGGCTCAGGACGGGGTGGCCATCTGCCGCGACCGGTTGGGAAGAGGGGAGGAAGACAGAACAAAAGACTCGCTGTGGAAATGACTAACTAACTGCTGCACAAGGTTTTGCCTTAAGTGACAAATTCAATAGATTTGTTAAATAAACTGAAAATCTTGTTCAGAGGATGTCACTTTATGCTAGAAAAAGTTAGAAAAACTATGTGTATGATCTGAAACCATTGTTTGGGTTTGAGCATAGACAAAATTATTAATAGGGTGATTTGGTTTTTGCTCTGCAGTGTCAACAAATCCACAAGTTCCTTTCATGCACTTTATAAAGCCAGTTCTGAGAAAAAGGTGTTAAATAAATTCTACAGAAAGGAATTTTTTTTCTTTCTTTTTTTGGTTTTTGACCTTTTTGTGTAAGTAGTCACTGCCTTCCAATATATTCTCCACCCATAATGAGGCCTTAATTAAGCCAATTTTAGGCTTGAAATTGAAAATATCTCTCACCCTGTGGCTAATCTAGCTTTGTAAATGAAGTGCACTTGGCTATATCACATTATGACCACCATTTGTTTGGTATAGTAGCTTACAGTAGTTTATCATATGCCAGAAGTGGAAAGATATACTCAAGTAGCAACACTACATTGTGCTCCAATTATAAATAAAAGCCTGATCTTTTCAATGCTTTTTCAGTAACAGTACTCAAATAATAATAGCATATAATAAATAAGGTGACTTTGGGCAGATTGGTTTTATACATTTTGTTTCTCAGATTTCTAAATACAGTTAGTTTGTTCAAACCTTGTCACACAGACGGTAAACGAACGGTTTAACAAAACAGTTAATCTGCACTAATGCAACCAAAGCATGCCAAACACTTCTCAGGATAATTTCTCCAAATAGAACATTGGCAACATTTACCTAGTCACAGTAATATTTTGACAGTCACAACAAAATAGGGGGAAAAAAACAAGCTTGGAGGCCTTGTAGTCGAGCTCAACTGTTCTTTCTGAGTTTCAGGTCCAATGAAAATGCTAACTTGATCTGGTATTTCTAGTGAAATCGTCTGTCTTTGGTGAATAAACCTTTTTCACATTCAGAAGTCTTTCATGTCAATGCAATTTAAAGATTCAGTTCAATCTGTCTTGCAGAGCCCATGGTTAAGAGGATAGATTCAAGCAGGCCTCTGTGTTTAAGGTGACTGCTGTGAAAAGAGCTGTGTTCTCTCTCTTTTCCAGTACTCAGTTTCAAGTTTACAAATGAAAAAAAAAAAAAAAAAACACTTCATACATGGCCTTCCTCATGGTTGCTAAACAGCCATGTGTCAGAGTTATTAAATATGGTGGTTAAATACACATTTTCAATTCTGGAAAATGCCAGTTAGAGATAAAAAATTACAATAAAAGTCAATATTTAAGATAAATAATAACAACAGAACTGGCTTCATGCTCTCACTGATAGGAAAAGCCACAAATGTAGTACTGTTTATATTTAGTTAGCAATCCCTTCATGCTTTTCACTGTTGATAAGAGCTATTATTCTTCATAGTCCCGTTCCTCTGGCTCTGAGATTGTTCCCATCCATCACTCGTATCAACCTTCAACTCACCCTTGATGGCTGTGAACTCAGACCTGGGACATATCTGTTAAATTATATCGTTAAAAAAACCCAATAAATAACATCTGTGCTGTGTTTGACATCTTCCCCCTGTGGTTGGGATGATGAACTGCAATCACTGTGCTGAAAAAGACAGATTTCAGATCAATTTAGTCTAACTAGGTGAAAACCTTTGTTTTAAATTTGAAATCTACAAACTCCAAGGGTGCTGCTCATAGCCAGTCAGTTTGGATGAGACTGTGCAACCGTTAAGTGGTTGAGACGAACACTGCACAGGGAAAACGTGATGAAAGAGAAAGGAACAAAAATGCTTCTGGATTCAAGCTGACATACACTGTGTGTCACTCCTGTACTCCTTGTCACTGTAAACTGCATTTGTGTATCCAGCTGTTTGCGTAACAGAGGGTTGTGTTTTCTTCCTTTTTGCATGGTTGCTTATGGGTTTTGAGAGGTTTAATGTTAAGTTGTTCAGTAATGTAGGAAAGAAAAGGGAGAAATGAAAAGACAACAGATCAAATATGTAGAAGCCACCGTAATCCTGCTTTGAGGATCTGTTTCCAGTCTCTGGTGAATTTCTGTGGGCTAATCATTTGATAATTACTCAGTGACACAGACGCTAATGTCTCAAAGGACCAAACAGAAAGAGATGCTCACTTCCTGTGCGCCTCTCATTTCTGTATTGCCTAAATGCACATGTTGGCACATAATGTCACATTAACATATGTAGGCAAACAAATATTCAAAGCATAAATACCAAAACCTCAATGTGTCACAGTCTCCTGCTTTCAAGTTTACGTCAATCTATATTTCATTTCCTTCTGCTTTCTAACAATGGCAGTCGTATTTTGGCAATTGTTTACAAAAATGTTGTTTCGTGGTATACTTTTCTTGTGGAAGAATCATTTTAACTTATATTATTTTGGTAAACTGAAAAAGAAATAACATGCAGCACTTTTCCAATACACAATCTGCTTGTATTCTGCTCAGTGACAAGCTGTTTCTATAGGCTACCATTCAATGCTGAGTTTGTGCGGTAAGGGATTACGCTTTGTTCAGTGCTTTGGAAAGTCTCGGCTGCTCACAGGAAATCAGTTGATGTCCTGTGGGCAGCTCATTGGCTAGCAGGCTTACCATATAGTCGGCTTTTGTTTTCATCAATCGTCAAGCAAAACTCATTATCTTAAAAATATTGTGAAATTGATAATTAATTAGTCACCTTACTTTAATCTCCAAGGGGTTTTAGTTTTGTGATAAACAATTTGACTTCTGTTTTCCTTGTGTTGCTATGTTTTGCGTGTGCATGCGTTTGTGCTAATGTCTGCTTTCGTGTTTATGTCCCTAATAACAGTGGGCTCTATAGGCACACATACCATGAGCAATAGATACCTGCATTAGAGGTAGAGCAACACAAACTTAGGTTTATATTTAAACTATATTATTCATTTTGTAAAACTGAAATCTCAATTTCTCAAATTAAAAACAACATATAATTATGTCTAAAAGCCACTAAATTAAAGCACAATTGAATAATAAGAATAATAACAAAGCTCCTCTCTCACAAAAATAGGAAGAGCCAACCAGAGAGAAAATCAGCAGCAATTCGAGACCCACATCATCATCATCACATCCCAGGTTTTTCCTGAGTGCTTCTCATCTTGTAAAGTCATTGCCAGTGTTCACTCTACATTTGGCTCAAAGCGGTCGCTCACCATTTTAAGCTCACAGCCTTTTCTCATGGATTTTGTGCTGAAGCTGTTAGATTTTCTCACTGTCTCATTTGGTGTTTCATTTTTAGGCTTTTTTTTTTTTTTTTCAACAACCTTGTGATGATTAAAACACTCGAGGTCTTTACACCAAACTAATCACTGTGGTTTCACTGAATATTAAATCTATTACAAAACAGTCATTTACTGTATGCTATGCTGTCACGTCCACTTAAGTTTAAATATATTAGCACATCATTTGCATATATTAGAATAGCAATTCAATGTGATAGTTACAGCCAGCTACTTGAGAATTATTGTGCACAAGCACAAAAAAAACCTCACAGCATATTTCACATCTATCTCGCACATACTGACAGATGACAGATGTGCATGCTTTAAAAAGGAGTGAGACTTTAAAGAAATGGAACTTTTACAGCAAGAAAGCATGTAGGCCACAGCCTCACTACATGGAATGTTGCTATGGTTACACAGCGGGAAAGTACCACCCACTGACACTATCTAAATGTTTTTTTGGCTTAAGTGCCACCTTGTGTGCCCAGATCCTTAAAGCATAAATAAGCTCCAACTAGAGCAGTTTTGTGCTTATAGGATTTTTGAGATGTGTAACATTGGAGACTGACAGTGTAACAAAGCGTCATGTGGCCATGGCAGTGCTCTTTTCCTGCTTTCCATGGGATACCCTCTCCAAATTGTTCAGACCACTCAATGTCCAGCCAAGCAGGATTTAAGTGGGTTCAGGTGGAGTTTGTCATTGTATCACACACATACAGACACACACAGACAGACAGACAGACAGTGGCATGGAGCCCATCCTACCCGATAACAATGATGGATCTTTTCATAGCCAAATGCAGTCTAACAGTAATCGCATTACTATTCATAAGAATCAAACTGTTTTCCTTTCAAAGATTTTCCCTGCCATTTTCTAAAAACATGGCCTTCGTTTTATTACCCAGTCATTAAAAGTCACGACTGCTTCAACAAGTACATGAACTTTTCACAGGTTAATTAACTGTGTTTCCTCACTGACTCCTTCAGTGAAACTTGGATATACAGCTATAGCTGTGCTGAGCCACCTGTGAGCAAACTTTGATCTGTTCTACATTTAATATCCCCCCTTTTAGCTGATCATTCTATATTACATATTATACATTTTTGCAATGAATTGAAGACTTTTTTCAAATTGTCCTCAAATAGGGCAAGAGGTGATGCATAGTACACAGGTCACCAATCTATCCCAGGGCAGACACAAAAAGATGGAAAACCATTTACTCTCAGCACAGCAAAAGATTAAACCCAAGTTTAAACCTACTGATATTAGACAATAATGCTAATGCTAGTTATTTTAGCATTTCATTAAAAAAAACAAGCTAATTTTCTATTTGATGTTAGCAGCACATTTAGAAAAAAGTTAGTATGGGGATAACAAAGAGTACAAAAATATGTGGTACTAGAAATAAACAGTTGGAGGAACATTTTTAATGTAATTTGATCTAATTAGGTTCATTAGCAGCAGGACAGTAAGATAAATGGGTATGAATAGAAGCATTACAGAGGCAGAGTTTCTCAGAAGTAAAGATGCGAGGAGGCTCACCAATCCGCAAAAAAAACCACATCCACAAATTGTGGAGCCATTTCAGAATATTGCTCCTGAATGACTTTGACTTTGTATATGACATTATTTAAAAAAAAAAAAACCCACACAATATCATCAAATCATTCTTGAGAAATCTCTGTGTAGAAGAGATAAGGCAAACATCAATGCTTCATGCCTGTGAACAATGCATTGAAAATAGGCATGAAAATATCGCACTTGCTCAGGAACATCTCCAGAAATCAATGTCTGTGGACACAGTTCACCGTGCAATCCACAAATGCAGGTTAAAGCTCAATCATGCAAAGAAACAGCCAAGTGTGACCATGATCCAGAAACACCACCATCTTCTCTCTTCCAAAGATGATTTAAAATTGACTGAGGCAAATTTTAAGAACTGTTCTGTGGTCAGGTGACTCAAATGTTGAAGTTATTTTTGGAAAACCACATCCTCTGGACTAAAAAGGAGAGGGACCATCCAGCTTGCTATCAGCACTCAGTTCAAAAACCTGCATTGGTGCACTGGTGCCTATGGCAAAGGCACCAGACATTCTAAAAGATATAAACAGGTTTTACAGCAACATATACTCCCATTCCTGTGTCTTTTTCAGGAAAGGCCTCATATGTTTCAGCAAGACAATGCTAACCCACATTCTGCAGCTATTGAAAAAAGCATGGCGTTGTGGCAGAAGAAGAGAAGATCCCTACAATTCTCCAAAATGCCCCAGTGGAACTAGAACTCATTACACAAATGTATAATATAGTTTGTAAGGCTTGAATCAATATTGTTTAATTTGGTTTTAGTTTATTTTTCTTATGAGAAAACTGTATGAAAATAATGTAACTAAAACCTTATTTTCAAAGAGCAGTAAAAAAGGAGCAGTTTTGAATTGCTTGCTCCTATTCTCTGAGCCAATGTCTTAAGTTAATTTATTCAGTAACACTTTTGGAAAACTTTTACACAATTTCATCTAGTTAGACCTTAGTTTCATTCATTATAGACTGTGAATGCTCAGTGGTGTAATCATCTTTTAATGTTTGGATTTCATTTGAGAACACTGGTTTTGAGCACAGATAAAACTGTGTTGATATGATTATTTGGTTTTGCCAGAGGAGTTGGATGTTTTTAAATAGTTTACAGTCTGAAACTTGGATTGTTTAGAGGTTTGAGAGAGGGTGGAAGGCTTCAGCAAATTTTTAAAAACTGGGATAGAGAAAAAAATATGATATCATTTTGAATTTCAGTGTATTTCTGTCAAATCCTCATAGACTAGAAATAACTTGTTTTTATAAGATCTTAATCATGTTTACTTGGATTTGTCTCTATATTTTTAAGTTATGAGAAAACAAAAGTCACATTTTAGTAAATACCAATTTATGTGTCCAACAATAAAAGCTTTTTTGAGCATACAATCAAGAAGTTTATACCATGTTGCACTAAACTCTGCAACATTCGGTGTGGTAGAATTATCACAGTTGCACAACAATAAGTGGCACATCCATCTGGAGGTTGTTCCTCAACAGGTAACTCATGCAAGTACTCAAATAAAATGACTGAAAGTTTGTGTCAGCAGCCTTTTAAGGAATCATCAATCTAGGCGACCTGCTGCTTGGTATTACTTATCTCTTACTAGAAACAAACAGCTTTTATACTACTTGTACATGAAAGCCTTAGGGGACAAGAAGGAAAATGTGAGCCACATAATGAACTTTCCAGGTTAGTGATCGTGAGTAAAATTATATTTGTATTGTGGTTTTGCTCTGAAATTGAATTCTTTAATGTTTTGTACTCTGTATGCGCATAAATATAATAACAAATAAATGACTCACTTTGACTATTTTGTTGTGCACAAGGGATTTAAATTCCCCGAATGAGTAAATGCGTAATTTTGAAAGATAAAAGAAAATTTTGTTAAAATTGTACCCACCTTCAGTGTGTTCAGTAAATCCACTTAAATAGAATTAAGATTGTTTCACATACTCTTTTAGACCCTTGTTGCATAAATGTTTTATGTTCTCATCTTAAAAAATTATATGTTAACTTGTGATAATACGATTCTGAGACCAATGTCGATTTTAATGGGTCCAACAAATGTCTGTTATCACCAACTTACAATGATTTGTGCTGCAGTGACATTTAATGCTACCTCTCCACGTGGTCTGAATGTGAGTTGTTACTAGTCCAACATGTCCTCTAAAATTCAGAGGAATGGAAGGTTGAAAAACACCTGGTGGATGGAGGAGAAGGCGGGGGATGCTTTAGCAGGATGCAAAGCCTTTGTATACTGTAGGAGTGTCAGCATGGTAGGACAAAGAGGAGAAAAGCATTTTTCTTGGCTCTGAAACAAATGAACAGCCTCTATAGGGTCATGGCTGTTGTCGCTGTGATTAGCCCCTTAACTACAGGGTTCTTGCATGTGTTGCTGTGGCAAAGCTGTGCTTTTCAATGTCAGAGTGTTTGTTATTCCTCCAGAGGAACAACTGGTGTCCGATTTTAGTGCCTCCATTACCTTAGACCATATGAGAACAGCTGATTGATGTGTGTGAATGTGAGCATCGGTGGTGTGATTGGCATTAAGCTTCTTTTACCACAAAACCGCTTCTGTGGTCCATTTGGGTCTGACGGGTGCTGATTAGGTTCAAGTGCTCCTCGACTACAGATGCCATTTGAAGATTGCTTTTATCCCCCTTGAAACACAGGGACAGATAAGAAACTGAATTTTCTTCTTTGGGGATCCAAAAAGCTTCCTCCCACATAAACAGAAATACACGTAGCCAGCACAGTGTTTCCTTACCTCTTCGCTTTCTGTCTTTAGCCTTTATTCAAGAAGCTATACATACAAATAAATACTGCAAATTAAATTTGCTTGCTCCAGGGCAGTTCCCCTCAAAAAAGAAAAGGATGCTGAGAGTGATTGGTCTTGAAAACCCTTTTAACTCCGCAGTTTTCCACCACTCCTCTATGCCATCTTATCTTTCCCATACAGCATGCTGAGCAAAAGTATTTATGCCCCGCTGTCTCTTCGTGGGATCAGCAGTTTTTTCAAAGTCTTTTCCATGAATATCTTAAAAGCAACCTCATAAATTAGCAAAATTGTGTGGTTTTACATTCCAACAAACACATGTCCAAGCAGTTGCAAGACTGCTGTTGTTTAGACAACAGCAAATCTGACAACAAGTTGTAACAAAGATCAAATCTCACGACCTGAAAGTTGCTTCATAACGAATGAAAAAGCCTGCATTAGCCTGTTTTATGAAGCTATAACTCAAAACTAGTGTGACCGCAAGTCAAGGCATGTTTAAAAGCAAGAATTTAAAGAACACATCTGAGATATAAAAATAATAATAATAATTCACAGTTAGGATATCTTACAGTTCTACCAAATGTGTAAACACATTTCCAGAAACTGTGGCTCAATTTCTCAAAACTGAAAACAAACTGAAAAGAGTTAACTGCTTTGTCCAAACTTCACAGATCTCATGCAAAATAAAACATGACACTAAAAGCCACGTTCCCACTTCTCAAAACCGATTCCTTCTGCCAAAACAATACCAAGAGTCATAATATGCCATCGGATAAACACTAATGTGATTCATTCAAAACACGAACACTAGAAGTGTTCATGTTTTGACTATAAGCGGTTATGTGCTACGTATTCAAATGCATACAGTACAATACGATACAAGTGGAAATGAGTTACTGTTTTCTTATTTTTGGTGAAGTGTAGGGTTAACATTGACATAGCATCTATAGTAATAAGTATATATGTAACAAAAATGTTGCCTGTCTTACATAGTATTAGCAAAACTCACCAATACAGTACAATGCGAAACAAACAATCAGTGCAGAGCCACCACCTTTTCTGGTCAAGTTATCGATACATGAGCTTTATATTTTCAGAATCGTGTGCATAGTTTTCCTGTGTGTGCAGTTGGGGAAAAGTGTGCATTCAAAATTAGGACAGTTTAAATTCATGAACACCGAGCTTAATATGAAGCTGGTATCATGAGCACTGAAAATGTACACCCACTCTCTAAAGACAGTATATATTTGCTTGTTCTTCAAAAATTGAGGCCTTTAAAACAAATGTGATGTGAATACCATTGTCCTTTTTTTTCTTTTTTTACTTGAATTTTAGGATTATTAAGAAAAATTATTAGGAATATTAACCGTTTCAGCTAAATTAATGCTTTTCAACTTTAAATCCCTAGGCTACCTTCTTTTGGAATTCCTAGCATGCTACGCTGCTGGCTTGTGCTGAAGCACTTCCCGTTCTTAGACTGTAATAGAAAACTTTATACTTACTACAACTTTGAAGTCCCTCAAAGTACTCAGAGTAGATGCTCGTCAAAGGGAAGCGGTCCACCCGTGATACTCCTGGGATTTGTGGATGAGCGTATTACGAGCTGCTGGCAGGTGCTGGAGCACAGTGTGTATATCACACTATAGTAATATTAATAAAACCTGAAGTGCTTTCCAGGCAACTCTCTACCATTTCCCAATACTGACTCAAAGCAATAAAATGTCCACAGGTGGGTGTGCGGGGATGGTGGATAACACATTGAAAAAGAAATGTATGAAAACTGTGTAACTCGAATTCCCTGCTATTTGAAAGGCTTTGAAAGTAGTCCCTATCTGCACTCTCACAAGATCAGTTTGTTGTGTCATATGAGTCTGTGATAATGCAGTTTTTTGTGGGTCAACAGCCTTGTAATGGCTGTAATTCTATGACCATGGAGTACAGGGATGTGTTGACTGGATTTCAGAACGCTTGTTGTATGAAAGGCTGAATTTCATGACTGTATCCCATGTTTTCTCCTTGTTCTCTCTTAGCTTTCCACTGTTTCTTCAATGTTTGTATTGTACATATTAATCTGTTTGAAGTTCATTGACCTCATCTATTACCTGTTTTCCATCTCTCCACTTTATTTGTGTTCTCTACCTAGCTCTCATTTCCGTGTCTTCGTTTCTCTCGCTGCCATCCTAACCAGTTATTTACACCTCTTACTTTTTCGCTCTATTATCCCATCATTTCTCTTTACAGGTCCATCTCACCCTTTCCTGCCTCTTTTATCTCCCCTTTCCCCCTTTTTAATAGCTCCCTGGATGTCAACTGCCTCTTATGGCTATTGTCTTCTCTTTTCCCCTCTAGCTTTCCTTTTTGTGTCCTCCCTCATCCCCCTACCCTTCCATCAATAAGGATTTATACTTCAGCTGTGTGTAGGCAGGAGGAGGGCAGAAAAGATACATATGAAAAAAAGCCAAAAGAGAGATCAGATTGACCATCGGATGAAGCGCAAGAATGCCAGGATGAATAGTAAATGAGAGAGCTCCTAAGGCTGAACTAATTGAAAACCGTTCTCCCCTCTGAGTCAGTTTAGCAGCAGCAGTTGTAAGGAAATTCTCACTGAGATAGCGAGAAGAGTAGAAAGGGGATGAAGAAATAAGAGAAAGAAAGAAAGTATGGATGATAGCACAAGGCAAGTAGGAGAAAGACCAAGAGATTGGATAACAAATATAAAAAAAGAGAACGGGGGAGAGAGATAGCTCCTCTAGCCAGACTAATTGAATTCCGATTTTCCCTCTGAGATTGGTTAGCAGCAGCAGGCAGGCAGACAGGCTGCCCCGAGCATGGATCAACTCTATCCAACCAATCACACTAATACAGTGTTTATGTCCAATCCAGTGCAGCCTGGTCAATAGCTTCTTCTCCAGTACAAAGCTAAGAGAGAATTTGCTGAAGCCAGAGCCAACTTTAAAAAAAAAAAGAAACACAGTTGAAACGCCCAAAATGAATCCTGGAACTTCTGTCTAAGTCAGGGGTCAGCAACCTTTAACACCCAAAGAGCCATTTGGACCCGGTTTCCACACAAAACAAGAACACTGGGAGCTGCATATCTAAAAATGAAGATAACACTGTATATATTGTTTTTTACTTTTATGCTTTGTGTGAACAACTAAAGTGTGTTGCTTATGAAATCCATGAAGTGCTACAGAGAAAATTACATGTTATTTATTTAATTAACACATTTTGAACTCTTAAAGAAATATGACAAAAGGAAAGACACCCAGCTGAACTAAAATTATCCATGTAGCAAAGAAAAACTGTAGTGAGCCGCCACCCTTATATCGCCTTTGGGCTTTTGGAGCCTTGACATGGCCCAAAAATAATTGGGAAAAAAAGCACTATGCTGCTAAAAAAGAAAAATAAATATTTGCAAAATTCTGCCTAAATATGTATTTTACCTGATTAATGTGTGTGTTCTTATGTCGTGTATTATCATTTTATATATTTAAAAAAAAAAAAAATCAAAATTAGGTAAAGCAGTGTAAAGTGTAAACTGTGAAAAGCAGTACATTTAGCCAGGTCTGTATTGGCCCTGCTTGCTCTCAGGAGGCAGTAGCCAATGGGAATCCAATTACTGGAGAACATATTACTTTGTCCTTAAAGGATGAGTCAGGGGAAGGTCTATATTTTTTTAACATGTCTAGAAATCCAGAGTAAGACCAAAGCTGAATTGACTGTGCTAACAGTTATTTCTTGTGTAACCTGAGTCTGGTATAAATGATCCCTCTGTGCTACAGATCTACCTTGTTGGGTGTAATATCTAAAATTCATGTCAGTGAGCCACATTGTTCCACTGGCTGACATGTTCATGGACATATTTGAGTTGAACTGTCACCTGCCATGTACAGTTTCAGTAACAAGTGCACAAAAGTGTAATACCCTGCTAATTGCTGAAATCCCCCTTTTTTTTAATAATGGAACAAAGATGTGTGACCATTATTAAATGTTTTTTATTATCTTCAGTAAGAACCAGTGGAGGTAGGTTAACAGGAAAATGGTTACGCAAAAATCACCGATGATATTGGTGGTATTTAATTCGTTCACAGTAAGTAAAATCTCGAAGGCCAGTTGGCCTTTAGTTATACGCAGTTTTTTCAAACAATATTCTCTTGTGTCTAATGGACGTTTGCGTGCATTTGTGTCCAGGTGCACTTGCCTGACCCTAATTGCACATTTGTATTTGAGTCTTGTCTGCACTTAGACTGCCTGTGTGCCTCCAGCTGCGTCGTAAAGCATGAGGGTGTCTCTCTCTATGCTCATTATTTGACTTGCTCTCCTCAGTCTCCTCTGTCTCCCTCAGTGCTCTACGTCACTACCCATCACCACTCAGCCTTTATGAATATTTAACCATTGTTCAAGCTTCTCTGCTCTCTGCACACTTCTTCTGTTATTTCCGTATTTTTTCTTATCCTCTGTCGTACCTTTATGTTATGCTCCACACATTTGTCTCTCTCTTTCTCCTGCTGAAACTCTTGTAAGTCATCTGTAGTCTCTTTCCCTCTATTACTCTCTGTCTGCCTGCCTCTGTATCTGTTTCGGCAAATCATTTGCTCTTCCGTACAGTGGAGGAGGAAGCTGCTGCTACACACCCTGCCCCTTAACGCCCAGTCGTTGTTTCTTATTTAATCTGTTCCGCTTTATTGAATTTAATTATTTCTAAATGATTAACTCCGAGTTCAGGGTGGGGTGTGGAGGGGGAGCAGGAGGACATATGTTCTGCGATAGGGTAAAAGGGCCACTGGAAGAAAGATAGTGAGGATCGTGGCTTTTTGTTTTGGAGCCAGGCAGAGTAAATAGCCTTGTGTGCACACTCATCAGTCTTTGATTCCATTACTGCAGCATGACTGCAAATGGATGCCCCGCTCCCACCCGCCAGCTCTTCTCACCCTCAAACGCACTAAACACAATTGCAATATGTACTTTTCTTTGTGTAGTCTTGGGACAGAGAAAAAGAATATTTGCATATTTTCTTAAAATATTATACTACATATCTGAATGTCTTCAGGTGCCAAACAGTCTATTTTTCATGTGTCAGTGTGTGTGTGTGTGTGTGTTTATTTGTGTTTCTGTATGACAGGTATAAAGGAGAAGCAGGTACTGTTTGCTTTCCCATTGCCATACCTCAAAAAGAGGTATTCATTACAGTGCCACAAGGTGCTGAAAGCAGCTATAATGATATTCAATAGGCTGTCAGCTCTTTATATGAAAATGTGAAAAGAAAAAGTAGAAAGATGGGCTTTAACAATGCTGCAGTGCCCCTCCAATCACAGTGGAAATACTCATATAGAGTTGCAGAAAGCATATACAAAACCCAGAAATGGACTTGCATAAATCCATAAACATACGCATCCATCCACAGTGTGCACACCTTGTCACGATGAGTTGTGTGGCTGTCGGTGGCTGGACCCACGTGCAGGACTCGGAGACAAAACATTAACTTAAACGACGGCTTTATTTGCTGGAGAGTCACCTTTGGACGATACATAAACAACAACTTAAACTAACTAGACAGGAGATGCTGAAGGTAGACGACCATGGATACACACACAACAAACGTGGAGGACGCAACAACTGGCAGGGAAAAACACAGGGCTTAAATACATACTGAGGTGATTAGGGAATGTGAAACAGGAGGAGAGCACAGCTGGGACTCATCAGACATGACAAGACAAGGGGAGGCAAAACTCAACACATTGACATAGTACACAGACTTTCAAAGTAAAACAGGAAACTGAACAGACGAGGACTAAACTAGGGGATACAGTGACAGAAATCAAACCCGAGAGAATCAAAACACATCATGAAAACAAAGATAACTAATACAAACAGAAAAACACTGAGTCCACAGACTCAGGACCGTGACACACCTCTGAAATGTCGTTTCAGATTCCAGACTTATATGTATAATTCAAACTGAGAACAGAACTTTTAGCAGGTAAGACAGCATCTTTTTTCCCCATTTTTGAGACAACAAATTTGGGGTTGGGTGTTTGGATCAAAAGTTACATTACTGGCTGAACATGAGGAGCAGAAGCGACCTAAGCAATAGGATCCCAGGACTTTTTAGTAACATTACAATAGGAGATGCAGAGTTTCTATTTCACTACTAAGGGGCAGAAAAGAACAAATGCTGGATCTAATCATCATTTAAAGATTCAATCACTACTCATTTATTGCACAGCTGAGTCAGCAGTCTTAAGTAAGACATAGCCTATTGAGCACTCGTAACTGAATGAGTCTACCAACCAACAGGTGTCAACAACAGCTGCCAACAGGTGTGAATTTCTTGAGCTAGTGTATACACCTTAATACTCTGATTATGGATATCATTTATAATATACATTTTGACTAAAAAGGCCTTTCATATTTTATTAAATAGCTGTATCTCAGTACAGCACCATGTTCCATCTCAAAAATGAGGGAATGGCATAATTTCGGGAACACAACGAACAACTGAGCTTAGTAGTTTTTCCACAACTTATGACTTAATTCTGATGGCAAATTATATGTATCTCTATTTACTCTCTATTATTCTTTCAGTTTAAACTTAGTCCTCCCCAAGCTACCTCTTTAATAATTAAGCTAACTAAACAAAAATCTAAAAACAAATAGCCAAATCATTAGTTTCACCTTGCTAGTACAGGGTTTGATCCCCTTTGGCTTTCAGAGCTGCCTTGAGTCTTCACAACATAGATCCAACAAGTTGCTGGAAACATTCCTCAGAGATTTTGGTCCCTATTAACATGATAGGATCACACAGTCCCTGCAGATTTGTGAGCTGCACATCCATCATATGAATCTCCGCATCCCAATCGTAGTCTACTGGATTGAGATCTGGTGATAATAAAGACCATTTTAGTACAGTGAACTCACTGTCATGTTAAAAAACCCGCCCTGAGATGACTTAACCAATGTGACATGGCTCCACAGTGTAAGATGGGTACACTGTGGTCATTAATGAGTGGAAATGGTCAGCAACAATACCCAGGTAGGCTGTGGTGTTTAGAGGATGCTCTGTTGGTATGAAAGCATGAAATTCTTTCTTGTTGTTTTCACCGTGGTTGAAGATTTAAAATAAGTAAAAACAGGTAAACAGATGTACCTAACAAATTGACCAGTGAGCGTAAGCAGCTGTAGTTAAATAAATCCAAGAAAAAGATCTAAACATTTGTAATTAAATTAATAAGTCCTTCAGATTTTACTGTGATGGAAATCCTAATTAAACCAATAAAGCAGCTTTGTCAGTGGCACACACAGCAAATCTGTTTGATAATTATTCATGAATTATGTTGCCACAAGGAAATTAATTTTAGTCTTTTCAAACATGCTATACTACGGCACCTCTCTTTTTGAGTTATTTGAAGTACCAGTTCATTAAAATTCTCAAAAGCCCCTGGGTCAAGTCTTGGTAAATGCAGTTTAGGTTTAAGCAGAGATACTGGTTTTGTACGCAAGTAAAAAGATAGCTTAGTCACACAAATTAGCTACTTCTTCTCCATTCCCTCTATAATGTTTGTAGCGCTGTCTGATCAGATTGCAGCATTTTTGAGGCATTTGGATCCCTCAAAAATGCAAAACCTTTGCAAAACATGATAAATTAAAGTTGAAAGTCCTCACTTCAATCACATATTGATCATTTGATTTACAATCCACTGTGGTGGATTACAAAACTACAACAATCCCAATAATATGAAAGGCACTGTACTGTATGTGTCCACTGTATTTGGACAACACCGCATTGTCTGCACCATAGTCATGCACTTACTTAAGCATACTGTGATATTTCTCCACAGGGGGACATAATTCAAAGGAATTTATTTAATATTATCATTGTTTGTACTGCTTCTACATGATTCCAGCTACTAGCAGAGGGTTTAGGATGGGTTAATAAGTAGAAAGGACCCCTCAGCAAACTGTAAAGTTTATTCAGTTGCCAGCTAATTATCACTTAAAGCATTCGTGTGGCCTCTCTGAAGTCCACAAGTTTGGTATTGGAGCCTGTCTGCTCACTAAATATCTTGATTTTGTTGTGGTTTGATACATTGCTGGACTAAAACACTAACTGCTACCATATGTGCCACAGTTACCATCAGGATTATCGTTTTTGAAAATGAAAAACAGCATATCATTTTGAATAAGCAAGTCACTTTTAATGACGATGATAATGATTGATGATATACATTTGCAAATATACATTAAATAGCAAGCAGCTACTTAGATGGTGACATAAGATGACATTCGTTTTAGAAATGCCACCTGCGCAACAGGTGCGGCACATTTTGTTGATAAGTTGATTTATGATTGTGGAAGAAAAAAATGCTAATTTAGGTTCAACAGACAAGATGATGAAGCAGAAGGGACTTGTGTGATGTTATAAAAATTTGAGAAGATAACAGAGGGAGGTTGGAGAAATGTAAATAGCCAACAGGTGGTGCTTAAATTAGGTAATGAATGAAGGCATAGAGGAGATTCTAATGTCCTTTTCCTCGTGGCCTTAATGAGGCTATTTTTTTTCTTGTAATTTATATCATAAAAAGAGGGGAAAACACGTTCTCAACTTGAGTCAGTAACAGCTTCATAGCTGCAATGCCAAAATCAACAACCTTGGGCTCTAAGGATAAGAGACACTTGAGGGAGTTTTGAAATACAAGTAGGGTCTTTGTCATCATCACCACCCCAGAGTGAGATTGGGAAAACTACATAAATGAGGATTTTTCTGTTTTTGCATATAACAAAATCCTGAAATTATAACATTAAATACCATGTTATTAAAATAATTACCCCATACCTACTAAATATGACGCAACAGAAACTCCTTAAGGAAATTTGTGACACCAGTCCTCCATTGTTTTGTTTTGTTGCTCTGCTTCTGTAAGTTATATCTGCAAAAATCCTTGTTCTGATCAGAGAACATAAAAGAGATATTTGGTTTTACAGCCTAATCAACAATCATCAAAACTGCTCATAAAGTCTTTGAAAAATTGTTAATAAAACAAAATCACAGGAAAACATGTGGCGCATGTAGGAACAAGCACAGGTAGAAATGGATGATCGTGAACGCCTGTTCATATCTGCTTTTACTGTCTACTGAAAATCAGGCTTTTGCTTCACTCACTCGTAGGTTTGCATTCATTCTGCTTCACCATTTAGCAGCAGCATCACTGATTGTGTATAAAGCATAACCTTTGTGTTTTCACAGGCGCTTTTAAGGATTTCACATTGCATTTGAAACCTTTCTTGATTGTTCTTTGTGCGGGCTTTACATTTATTTTGCCATGGAGAACTCTTTAAAATGGTGGCAAATTCTGTTTTAAAGACATATAGCTTACCAGGTTATAATAAGGGGCCCTTTGAAGTGGAAACAGTTAAGGTTACTGTCTTGATGCATTTGCTATCATTTTATGTGCTGAGAACTGGCAGAATTGAGGTGGACTGGCATAAAGACATTGATTTACATAGTTTTTTATCAATTGCTCGATCTGTTTACATCTCATGATGTTGAAAATTAAATATATAAAGTTGTTGTCACCTTGTAAACATATTCAAATATCAGATATTACTTGCAATCAATGTAATATAAAGGTCAGCTTATGCTCTTGCTGCTGTAGATAAAACAGAGCAAAGTATTACATGATTCTGAAGAGTCTTCACTTACCAGTGTTTTACACGATTTCCTGGTCCAGTACCTAATGTATAAAACAAATTAATACAACATGTCACAAATCACTGGTTTACCATTTAAGCTATGTGATGTGAGAAATGGGATTTGGCATGAAACCTTTCAGTCTTCCTAATAACTTAGACAACTTTGAGCAAGTATGTTTTCATATAAAATTGTCTTTCAGCTACACGTACAAGTGTCTCACTATGGCTACATCAGATTGTGTTAGAATGAGACAATCCTCTAAAGGAACCCATATAGAAGTCGCCATATTGCATTACTGTGAGAGCATACAGGCAGCTTTAAATGAACACTCTTGCAACTGGGGCTTCATTGTCTCTCTCAAAGACTTCTGAGCTGTGTGTTTACAACAAATAGTCTGAAGGGTTTATTCCATTAGTTTGGCCTATGTGGTCAGGTGGGTAAACTCAAACCAGACCGAGGAACTGACCTGAGAAAAGTGAGTATGGCTGTCTTGTTTGTCTTCTTCTCTTGAGGAAATGACTTCAAAATGCATTTGATCACTGAAATATAAACAGATAAAGTTGACATTGGAAGGCCTTGAGTTAGTCACGCTTCTAACTCTGTACTGTGAACCCACACAAAAAGACTCATACAGAAATATAACAATCTAGGGCTCCACAATTAATCCAGTGTTACCTTCAATCACAATTTCAGCTTCCTGAGTGATACTGAAAATATTCACCAACTAGAGGTTGGCAGATTGAACCAAATATCAATAGTATTGATACTGGTATTGGATCGATACTATCGTGTCAAGATTGATACTGTTTTCTATAAGTTCAGTATGCACTCCATTGAATTGTAGGTTGTTTGGGGAGTTTAAAGACAGGTACATTTACATTCCAGGTCTCAAAAAAACATGAAAAGTTTAAAGGTGTGTTTTGTTGTTTTAACTGATTATCATGGAAAATAAAAATCAGAGTGATTTGGTGCTAATTAAAAAGTGTTCAGAATTTGCAAATTGATATGTCTCATAAATCATGACACACTGGTATTGGTATGGGCAATACTGGTCCTGTATTAGCTTTGTATAAATGTAATAGATTTAATATATATTTGCAGCACTACAACCAACAAAACACAAAACAGGCTTCAAACAAAGGCAGATCAAGCACTCCCTAAACCACCGCCTCACAACGTTTCTGCTAGCTGTGCTCTGCACTGTGCAGCTTAAAGTTTCCTAGACTAGTATGGACAAGAAACACAACGTCAAAAGGCAGTTATAAATCAAAATTCAAATGTCTGCTAGAGCAGAAGGAAAAGACCTTGTCCCTCAAATCAGATCATGATCCACTGTTTGCAAGTAGGCTACTTTAGTTTTAGGGCAAGTGATGCTAATCCAGAAAAAAATCATTTGCAAAGGATGCTGCTGTAAAGTAGTACAGCTAACTTGAAAACATATCATAACCTAAAGCATTTTTTCTTATATCTGTATCCTAGAATGCTGCTAGCTTTCCAGCCTGGTGACATCTTTCTACTTAAACATTCTTATATACTGCAATTTGTCTTGTTGCCTAAACCAGAGTTTACTGTTTGCCTTGAGTATAAATGCAAGTGAGGAAACAATATTTAATAAAGACATACAGTAACTGTTACTGCTGACTGATGAGGATTAACTGAAAGCAGGGAATGGAAGAGGAAATTGTAAATTAGACCATTGAGATGTTTATACACGTATGTTTGTGTTAAAACACTTTTTGAAGATTGCTAACTTCTGAATGTCCCACAGGCAGGTAGAGAGGTAGATGAAGTGCTTGGAAAATTTGTGTCTCTGTTTCACTCGATATGTAATGGCTGTGGTGTTTATGGGGTCGGTCTTTCTCTTTTTGTTTTTAAATACATAGACTTGTCTCGTTCCCTTGATTGAAACCGTACAGCTTCCCTTTCTATTACTGCGCAATTCACCGAATTGATCTTGCTTGGATTTGACAACTTTTTACTGCGTTATGTTTGTTGCTTTGTCTCTAAACATTGATTTATCTTCATCTGTAGTTGCGAGATAAGAAAACTTAAGTACGAGAGTCCCTTTGAGAATCAGTAAAGTTTCCTCCTTATGTGAGGTGGTAGTGTTGCCACAAAACCCCATCCATTATAGATTGTTATTGAGCTGAAGATCATTTTTCACCTGGGATGACACAGTAGGGATTTCTCAAAAAATGTCAACTGCTCAGTGTGATTGCTCCGTGTGATACAGCTACCTCATTTCATAAGAAACCTAGCCTTATAGTCAAGGTATCTGGCAAAGAGTTCCTGTCAAAGTGGGGCTCTTTAAGAAATGAAGAGCCACTTATAATAGTGCTTAATTGACTGGAAACCCATTGTACGTTTAGCATATTTTTCTGTAAATCTCCAAGCACTGCGCTAGTAGAGATAGCCACTTATACAGGGCTCTGTTTGCAAATATAACTACTAGCAAGCCCACAGTGAACATAAACCCCCCTTGGCCTCAGCGCACCTCTTTAAACCCTCCCTAACCACCACTGCTTTTAATCTCCATGGTTGATCACAAATAAAATTCAGGAACATGTAGTTAATCACCACAGCGGTTCCACCATGTTCTCCCCTCACCAAGCCTGCTTATTGACTCAGGCAGCACCAGCAATCAGCCTACTAAGCTTTTAATCTAAAACACAATTACCACCTATGATTCGATGGTTCCAGGCAGTAATGTTTTTTGTTACTGCTTGGAAAGGCTGCTATAGTCCTAATTTGCACACTCCATTGGCCAGTTAGACCAATATTCAAAGGCAGGACAAATATTTATGCAATCATTTATTTGTAGATGTACACATAATAAAACCAGTACTCCATAAGCAGCGCTGTTGTGATTATGCATCAAGATAGCCAAAACAACGATTAAGAGATAATAAGTCTAATACAGTCCACTGGCAGTAAACAATGTGTTATAGCTGTTCACAACATAATGATTTTAGTTTGACCACAAGATGGTTCACAATTACGGGGAACTTGTACTCATCAGTAGTTACCAAAGAAATGTCGTACTTGATTTTAACTGCTGTTTTGAATTGATTGGGGAGGCACTGGGCTCGCAAATCACAAAACGTCCTGATTAAAGAAAGAAAAAAAAAACACATCTGCCCAGATAACAGTGAAATACATGACTTTGTTGTGTTATAAGCACTCATTTGCTGTGATCACAGGGGTATTATACAACAGTTCCAAGTCTTTCTGTTTTCTCTGAAAGGTTCCAGAGCTGATGGGAAGTTAAATAGCGCCACAGGTATCACCTGCTTCCTCCCTGCTCCCCCTTGGTTCACATCACGTGCATTTCACCTTCCTGCCTTTCTGGAAGCTGGGCCCTACCACATCTGTTTTCCTAGTGAGACCCAATTATATTGCCACTGTTAAGACCCTGTAGACACTCGAATCTCAGAGAGCTTTGGAAAAAGGGATGCTATTTAAAGTACATATAAATGTGTTCGACTGCATTTGTTTGTCAGATAAGGCACATTCTATGGAGATACATTAATGCGTCGAAATTTACATCACATTAAAAAACAGTTATTTTGACCGTGAACAAACGATTGTTTTAGAAAAATATAATGAAAAAGTGAGAGGGTCCTGGCCTTTTTATAGCTGCTGACTGGCTCATTGGAATGGGGTTAATGAGATTTCTGGCATGTTTTCCCTTGAGCGAAAGAAAAAGTACTAGTTTTCACATCCCGCTTACTAAATATTTAAACAGTTTCATATTTTTTCCCACACATCAGTTTGATGTGAAAACCTCAGTCAGGAGATTTTTTGCAACATATTGACTGCAAATATAGCTTTTTTCAGCTGATTTAAATAACAGTTATTGTGAGGTAATTTTCTTAAAGTGTTGAAAAAAGAAATAGAAACTTTCTTGTTCTTGTTCATTTGACAGCAATAGTGCAGAAAGTTTTTATTTATTTGTTTGGTCAGTTAAGACTAAATCATCACCAAGGGCTCTTGTGGTGTGCAGTTTATTTTCTTTAGGATCAGATGATGAGAAATGTGTTTTAAATAAAGCACTGGCATGCTCTGTGGAGAAATAGTTTTCATCAAAGCAATCTAATGGTGCAGACAGTGGAAATTACTGAGTCGTATGCTTTCAAATGGCTTAGTTTGACCCTGTGACATAAAAGAATGTGCTAATCAAGTTCATGCTTTGCCGAATTACTGGCTCATTGGTGTTTTTGTTGTTGTGTTGATGTAGCTTACCAGGAACGCGGAATTTCCTTTTATTTTAGTGACAGTGTGATAAAGCCCAATGGTGTAATTGACTGTAAGTGGAGACAACACGTTCTATGCATTGGTCGTGTCTAAGGATGGGTATCGAAAACCGGTTCTTGTTGAGAACCGGTTCCCACTGTTTCAATTCGTTGGAATTGTTTGCCATTTTTGCAAACGATTCCCTTATCGATTCCAGTCGCCCCGAATGACGTCACCACGTTGCGGAGCATCATTTACCTGGCAGGAAACACGGCGCGTAAGCGGCTCAAACGCTCAAAAGTTTGGTTATTCTTTACAAGAACGGATGACAACAGGGCAACTTGCAATACTTGCTAAGTAGATATTTGTTTTTAAGGGAGGAAACACTACGAATATGCAAAAGCATTTGCTCACTAAACACGCAATGACCTCAAATGAATGTCGTGTTTTTAATTCCGCTCCGGACTCATGAATCTCAACCCAGCAGCAGCGGTAACGTTTCCACGTCCTCTCCCGTTAATGCGGCAGGTAAATAATCAACTAACAGTGCATATTATGTTAGCGCGATCTGCCTTATTACAAAACCTGCCATTACTGTGCATTTAGGTGATGATGAGAGAGACAGAGTCTGGCTGGCTCAGATGCTGGCAGTTCTCGCTGCAGTCTACCGGTAGCGTCTCCTTTCAGGCCAGGATGGACGAATGTCACCCAGCAGTGACTAAGTTTGTGGTAAAAGCCTTGAACCCATTTGCCACAGCAGATACCCCGATTTTAGGTAAGTGAATGTGTTTAATTGTAGCCAGGGACATTACTGGATATTCTTATGTAATTGCTACAGAATAATTTATGTTATACTTTGTTATTGCTACAGAAGAATATTTATTTTATTTACAATTTTTTTTCCTGGGGACCCTGTGACACCCATTGAAGAGCCGTAGGCTGTGGATCTCTTAAGATCTCACTGTTGGGTTTGTAAGGCCATGTTACTCCTAAATTTCTATCTTGTTCAAAGAGAAGATATAAAACAAAGTTCTAAGCTAATCAAACTTAGTGTTCTCCTTTTTTAAAAAGAATCGATAAAGAATCGAATCGTTAAACAGAATCGAAAATTGAATCGGAATCGTGAAAATCTTATCAATACCCATCCCTAGTCGTGTCTTTATGTGGTAAGAGCCAGGCAATATCTCCAGCAGATACCTTTAAAAGAGATACTTGAAAACATTGAATAGCTGGGAACAATGGTGGCAGTCACTGAAAGCCTGAAACTGAAAGAAATATACACAAAACACAAATACACACAAAGATGAACCTTCATCTACAGACTTGGACAAATCTCTGTATAAAGGGGTAGATAGACTAGAACAAAAGGGGCCAAACGTAATAGGGAACAATAAGTGTGCTTTTGGGTTAAACTCAGGGCAAGCTAGTTTTTCTTTTCCCAGAGCAGAAAGGACTGCTGAAAGATAGGTCCTCAGGTATCAATCCAAAGGAAACTCAACACCGTTCAACACTGAAAAGAAAAAATAGATTTAAAAGTCGGAACTTGCACAAGTTTTGAATATCCTGAAAACGCTGTAGTATAAACTTTGAATCACCAGAACATTTCAGCAGCATATTTGCTGCGGGGACAACAAGACAGACAAGCAGGAGAACAAAACAGAGGCAGAGGTAGAAATGAAAGGAAGCTGCGCTGTTTACAATAGTCTGATGTGCAATCACAGACGTTAATCTTCTTTATGTCTCTGCAGGTACATATTTTTCTTCCCTGTGGACCATACAGAGGCATGCTTTTATTTATACAGATAAACTGACTCAGCAGTCTCGGTTAGCCTACAAGATGGGTATTCAAGAGCTGGAAGAGTTCATCAAAAAAGTAGAGATCCCTCTGCTGACCTGATATCCCAAAGGCAACCTTAGACCAAGAGATAACATGCAGTAGATATATTGTACATCATCTGGTTCAAATAGGGAAAGATTGTGGTTACAATTGAAGGCCTATTAATCATGTCCCACACAAAACAGCAAAACACAAATGTATACAATTGAATGGAGCTTAAAAAATGGGGCACTTTTTGAAAAGGCTATTTCACTGGATTGCATTATCTTGAAAAATAGTTCATGTTATCGTGCATACCTCTGTAAATCCTAAACGTGCTTCTAATTTGACATTTAAGTGTTGCTGTGACAAATGATTACTTTCAAAACCACTTCAGAAATTCAACATTAATCAGCAGCATCTCTCCCCCTCCCAGTATAATTCTATTTTCTTTTTGCCAATATTGAAATTTCTCCTAAATGGGAAAACACTGGCTGCTTTAGTGGATAAAGACATATTTGAAGCCTGTGCTTTTGAGACTAAGCATTGCAATGGATGTCCATAATATAATTTAGGCCATTTGGGGAGAAGCCTTTTTGCCCATGATGTGTCAGTGAGTTAAAGCTTAGCCCCAGAGGGCTGCCGCTTTAAGCCCTAATGAAGAGCAGTATGTCATTGGCCATATGGCAGGAGTCATGGTGTTAGTGCAGACACTCAGTGCCAGCTGAAACATGTTAAGGTGGCAGCAGAGCATATGTGTATACTTTCATATGTTTACAGTGTTTACATGCAGTGTTAATTGTGTTGAAATGCCTCCATGTATGCTGATTTTGTACATTCAAGTGCGCTCATGAGTGTGTATCTGTAGCTGACAGTAGGTTGCACTATGTGCCAGATTGCCTGGCTTTGGAAAGCTGACAGACTGCCTGGTTTCCCATCAGTGCAGGTCACTGGCTGAAAGTAAGGCTTGAGAGGACCTGCTGGGTAGACAGACTGTCAGCCACATCAAGTAGACAAATGGTACAGGCCAGGGCCCTGGGGCATCCAGCAAGGTCAAGGGTCATAACCGGCACACATAGACATGTGACAGCTGTCAATGATTCTAACACAGAACTGATGGTTATCAATATGCTCTGCTTCTTTAGGTGCTAGGGCTGGAACTGCAACTTGATTATTGATAGAACTCCCACTTAATCACTGATCAATAAAATGCCAGAAAATATGAAAAAAATGACAAACCCCAACAGCTCAATGTGCCACCTTTGGATTTCTGCTTTTGTCTGATGAATGGGAAAAGCAGGATTAAAGAACTGGTTTCTATAATAATCACATAAAATAGAGGAATGAAGCAAATCAAACTCAATAGATTCTGGAACATGGGACTATTTAGCATTTTGCTTAAAATTAAGTAATATAATTAAAGTCGGTGCAGTTACCAGTTATTTTTTCTGTCTGACAGATGGAAAAATGAACCGATCATTTCACCTCTTGTAAATACGATGCAGTTTTATTTTGAAAGTTGTTTTTATGTGTTTAAGTTGTTTTTATGATTTTAGAAAACTAAAATATAATGTTAAAATATGCAAAAGAACTCATCTTCATTGCTGTTAGGATACACTTGAGGTAATCTGAAGCCTAGAATTGTTTCATTACTTCAAGTAAAGTCATCAGTTTTAAACATAAACGTGGAAAATGAAAAACAAAGAGAATATACAAATAATGCAAATTAGAATTTATGCTTTGTGTCATAAACTAGGCATAGCCTGGGTGTATAGAGTGCTCAACCAATAGAGTGTAATACCCTAAAAGACATTAATAGTAGTAACCTTATTCATTTAATGTCATTATGATTACCAAGCCCAGAAGCTCAATGACTATCATCTCCAATGTCTCTAATGTCACTTTTTTGTTTCTCACTCACACATTCACATTCTGTCTGTGTCATCTTGTCATTTTGTCTCTGATGCTGCCATTCAACTCACAGTTTGATTCACAGTCACTTATCATGCACACATCTTTCTGGCAAGATGCGTCTTCATCGGGCGGCAGCAGAAACACTGACAAGCATAAACGCACATAAATGGACAACAATAGCACAGACAAATTTATCTTTAAACACCATTTGAGATTTGACGATTGGCGCAAAAGTACTGCAGTAAATTAGTAGAAAGCTGTGTAGAACTAATTAGCCACTGTTTTGCTGAGAGAGGCTGAAAGGAAGAGAGCATGAGAGATGAGATGTGTTTAACAGATGATCTATATGCAGGGTGCTTCACAGTGATATCCCCCACTGAGAGAAATTATTGCTGTAAACAGAAGCTTGCATCTCATAAATGCATCTACATTCATTTGACTTGACAGCAGGCCTCATAATGCAATCTTTAGCAGAAGGTGATATCTGTTTGAGCAAGAATAGCCTTAGCATTGATTGGCATCCAAGATATAGCTAAGAAAAACGACTGAGGAAAATTAAAAAAAGAGAAGATGAATCAGAGCTTGCCATCTGGCGTGAAATTATAAACCAGCAGTACTTCAGTGACCTGAGAGTTCGCATCTGCCTATATTTGTCTAAAATGCTGTCACCCAGAGTACAGCTGTGGGGAAACAGGAGGAAGAAATGACCATAAAGCTGATGTCAGGCACCCGGTGATTATGATTTGTCCTGTGAGAGTAACTCCTCTATAGTGTACAAGCTGTTGCAAAAAAGGTTGTTATGCCAAGATCTAAATTTGATTTTCTGCTACTTTTATTTAAACTTAATCTTCTGTACATGCAAAGTTGGGTGGTATTTTTAATTAATTGAGTTTTGCTTTTACTGTGTCTCAAACAACAGTAGTATTACCAGTAAGAAATCGCTTTTTTAGAGTTAAAACTATCAGACTTTCCTTGGTAAGACCAACATGTGTGAGCTTTATCAAGCGTATGAAAATGGAGATGAGTTAAGCATAAAAATAGCCTAAAGTTTGCATGGATTTTTTTTCTTTTGAAGTAATCACATAAACATGCTGAAGCTAAATGCCTAACAGCAGGAATAAACTTGTTTACAGCTTGGTACAAAAACTGTTTTTGGCTAAATTCCTTTTTCATGACAGCTGTATGGGGTGAAATTTTATATAACTCACCTGTTTAAATTTGCATCAAAGCTTAAAGTTATGCATTATTAAATGTGTAGCCAGTTTGTGTGGGATGTTGGTGCTGTTTTGATCTTTTCCAGAATTTGGTGGTATTAAAACAAAGAAAAATGTTTAGTTTATCTTTAAAGTAGCCTTATATCAGTTCATTTTTCACTAGACATTTTTAGCAACATTTATAATATCATGCACAGGCATGATTGCTCACCACAGCCAGCTAGCTGGCTCTAGTGTTAGCTGATAATTCCCCAGCTCTAAACTCTCATTCAAATCTAGTTTCATTTTTTTGTGTAAATAGAAATTCACAAGCCAGTGAGTGATTACTCTGGTTTTGTCCATTGTTATTATATTAAATGGTTACAATACATAAGAATCCTAATCCACCTTTACAAAAAATGCTGGAGCATTTTCAGTATCATTATATGCAATGCAATTTGTACATCTATACTAATCTTTGAAATTGTGAACTAAAGGTTTCTGAAGGATAGTTTGAAAACCCTTTTTATTTTTGTTTGGTGTCCTGTGCATTTGTCACATTTTTACTTTTTTAAATTCTTCTTTTGCCCTAAACACTGCAGCTTGGTATCAATGAAACCCTCACTGTAAACAGACTGAAAACCCTCATTACAATAGCAACAGGTTACAATGGTAATGCAAAACATTCTGTTGACTGCTCCATGACTGTCATTGTCATGTATCTGAACACTGATTGTTAAAGATAACACAATGGAGACTATTTACAGGGGGGAAAGTGTGGGCAAAGTGTGAATACACAGTGAATCAAATCAAATCACTTTTTATTGTCACATCACATGTGCAGGCACACTGGCACAGCACATGCGAGTGAAATTCTTGTGTGCGAGCCCCACAAGCAACAGAGATGTGCAAACACAACAACACAAACGAGCAAAATACAAGAATGGCCAACCTGAAACTAATAAATATATGTACAATATATAATAGTGTATGCATTTCTGGATGTGTATACTAAATATTTTCCTACGTGTGTGTGTGTGTGTGTGTGTGTGTGTGTGTGTGTATACACACATTTTTACAAATTAAATAGTAAAAAAATAAAATAATAATAATAATAATAATAATAATAATAATAAAATATATAAAATATACAGAGTTGAATATGTGCAAAACAAGTGGCAATGACAAAAACAAATGACAATCACTGGAAAAAAAATTTAATGACTTTCTCTTTACTCCGTTCAGACGTGTTTGCTATTTATTGTAAACAAACAGCCTTCCATTGTAGAAAATAGATCACTTCACATCCTATTGAAATAACCTGTCGATTTCAAAAGGTGGATGTTTAATATTTGTCCTGTGTATGACTGAACTGTAGTTTGTTGCAGTATACTTAGTGAGGACCATTTGTATTGTATGTGTTTACACATTTACTGGCCAGCTTCCACAGTAATGCATCAAGTGATTAACATCACCATTAACTGTTAACTAGAGCAGGGCGATATGGCCAAAAATATTTATCACGATATATATTTGAAAATTTGCGATAACGATATAACAGACGATATAATTGATGCGAGACAAAATACAACTCCACAACATTACTAGCGCAAAAAGACAACCTTCCATTTATTTTCACTTAAACAAGAAGCTGGTTTTTATGTACATTAAAGCTTTATAAAAATGTAACAGTGCAAATGCAAATTCCTTGCTGAAAGTTTAACCAAAAGGCATTTCCAGTAGAAATGGGCTGACATATCCTGAGCATAACCATGTATAATATCCACTGAAGTTAAAAAGAGGTGCTTTGCAACATTAAACTGCAGTGTGCAGTACGTATTTTTCGCACCATAAGGTGCACAGGATTATAAGGCACATTAAGCGAAACAAAGCAGTCAGATAAATCAAACTTTATTAAACTCATTCTTCTTGCTTCCTCCACTTCTGTACCATTGTTTCATTAATGTTGAATTCTCTGGCAGCTGCTCTATTCCCATGTTGTTGCAGTATATTAATGACTAACCTCGTATTGTGGATGGATTATCTCAGTTGTTCTCCTGACTGAAGTTTGGTCCGTTTACAGCATCCTGCCATGCGATTGCATTTGTCTCTAACCATGAAGAACCTTCACGTTCACTTTTATAAGTGGAAAAGTGTTAGTGTTCGTCCTCCAGCTTCACTGTTTATGTTATGCTAACATAGCTGTGTCGCTAGCGATCACGTAGCACATCATTATATACCAGCTAGCCCAACTTCAGTAACCCTACAAACGTCACTGCTGTTTAGTTTCCTGTCTTCATTTATGTTGGAAGTGATAGCAGAGCTGTACGTTTGATTTTTTTCAGAAATCTCTCAGTCAGAACATGCAATATCATGCTTAGGTAACTAGCGAAACTAGCGAGCTAACTTCCGCTAGCTTCCTGCTAACTTCTAACTCCGTTAAATGTAATACATTTTGTTTTCATGGATGCCTGGAAGTTAAACTTTATAGTTACACCTGGTAAAGCAGCAATGCTGATCGTTTTATTAAAGATGAAAGAATTTAGACAGTTTTTAACTCTAAGTGATGCTGCAGTGTTGTTTGACCTGAAGTATACGGAGTTTAGGACCCAGATTACTCCCAGATTTAAGAGCATCTTAGTCCGACAAATACGACAATAACGACGGCCGCTTGCATGTTCTGCAAAAAAATGTGCTTTGTTGTGTATCTGACGGACAAACACCAAACCAGTTCCACATCACGGAAGTTGCACCATTTTTACAAACCAATTCTGGTTCATCAGTTTCACTCAACAATCGGCCATGTGCGTATGAAAACAAAGGCACTGCGCATGCGCGTTTTACTCCCATTCTATCGCGATATTTCATTTTCCTATCGTTGCCTAACATTATACCGGTATTACCGTGAACGGTATAATATGGCCCAGCCCTACTGTTAACTGTGATAAAAACCTTGTATTTGATTTAATGGGTATGTAGAAGAATTAACAGTGCTCGTCCCTGCTTTCAGAAACCACATAAACATTAGTTCTTCTATTTAATAGATTTTTGATAAAGTATATTACCATGTCAAGTATTGGAATTTTTGACTGACAAGGCAGACAGTTACCTCTTTGGTTCCTCCTTACTTGTCTCTAGTTTAGTCATGTCAACAGGACAAATGGGTGGAAATCTCCTTTCTACGAACACATTGGTTGTAGTGAAATTGAAGGTGTAACTAAGAGTAATTAAAATGCGTATGTACTCATTAGGCTGTGTGCAATATATTCCTGAAAAGACTAGGTTGTCTAAAATTGATTTACATTTCACTGTTCAAACTGTTTCAGAACTCATCTCTCTTTTTGTGCATTGTGCATTGTATAATGTTGCTTTCATTTTTACAGTCCTTGTAGAATATGTTATTACTTCTGAAAGTTGTATTTTCACATCCTGGTTCATAAGATCCAAAGTGTGGACACACTGTTTTAACAGATTAACAAAGTAATTTATTAAGTAAACTTAGGTAACCTAAGTGTAAAACTAATCGGGTGCAGCAGTCAGTAGTCGATTTCTATTAGTGCAGAAAACCATATAATGACACCGAAGAAGAGCTAAGAAGACACATAGTGTGGTGGAAGGGAGACAGGGGAGCAAGGGTAGAATGAAGTGCAAGCAACAGCCCAAATCCCATGCGTGCTCCAATGAGCCTCTGCCTACCCACCCGGAAACTGAAACACATGCAGAGGAAAGAGTCAGGGGCAAGGATCATCATACTTTCTTAAAGATTACATTTCAACTTAAAATCATTATACAGTTGCATTTTTCAGCATTTGAAAACTGTGTAGCTGTGTAGTTAGCCTAGAAATAAGACCTTAGTACTTGAGTAATGCATCAAATATTAACTTGATTTGTACTAGATTATTATGCTTATTTAGCTTTGTAAATTTTAATATTGATTCATTCCTTTTCCCCAACCACTGCATCCGCTCCATTCATCTATATATCTACTGATTAATACCTATTGTCGGGCTTATGTCAGGATGGTGATGTAAATACTGGGAGTAGATAGTAAACTTGGTTCAATTCAACACATCACAGACATTGGTAGAAGTGTTTATCCACATCAGTTCATGGTTCAACCCTTAAATTGAACATTTAGCATATTTTTTAATATGAAACACCAGCTAATGGCATACAGTGAACTTGACTGATATTAGTCATAATAATGTTTGAATTTTGCATGACTCAAACTGCACTTGCAGTTTGAGTCATGCAAGCTTATACTTTTTTTTTCTCTTAAATATTTTTTCAAACTAAATTATCAGTGCTGCACAAATCCATCCATATGCTTCCGCTGATATTATACACCATGCTGTTTCTGAATAGGAAGAAAATAATGTAAATGATAACAGAGCAGATTACTGTCAATGCTCTAATTGCCTGTGTCATCCCCAGAATTAGTCTTTACTCGTTGCTCATGACTTTTCAAACGTGAGATGGATTTTTGAGCTAAAGCGCTAAAGAGAGAATCATTCTCTAATTGACAGAGAGATATGTTGGGGCCTTGCATGCTGATTTTCATTCATATTTTGCACACAGCAGTGGGGGAATGCATGACCTTATCTCACGGTTTGAAGACCAAAGCATGTTGCCAGAGCATGAAAATTTGTCCTGGGAATTGCAAACAGAAAAGTGAGCTGTGGTTTATCCAGTCCAAATATTGCCCTATTCTTTGTATAAAAATGCACTTATTAACTTCTAATTTGTTGTTCTTGAATTTTATATATATGAATGCTCTGAAGATATTTAGCAGCTCTTTTTATCCTTGAACTACTTTAGCATGGTACAAGTGGAACATAAAAATAATTGCAGAAAAACATGATACAACACTAAACTTATAAACAACATTTTAATGTAACACTTCAGAAAGGGTCACATTGTGAACTGACTATTGCATAAAATCCTTTGACAGTCAGGAAGGTTGTTAAAAATGACACCTTTGTGTGAGCAGAAACAGGTGTGTGGGGAACCAAATGTTCAAAATCTTTCCCCCTGCTCCTTTGTCTACTCATAATATATAAATAACACACACACACACACACACACACACACACACACACACATATATATATATATATATATATATATATATATATATATATATATAAAAAACACCCAGCACGCCCCTGCGGGCGGTTTATCCTTCAAGCTCGGGTCCTCTACCAGAGGCCTGGGAGCTTGAGGGTCCTGCGCAGTATCTTAGCTGTTCCCAGGACTGCGCTCTTCTGGACAGGGATCTCCGATGTTGTTCCCGGGATCTGCTGGAGCCACTCGCCTATCTTGGGAGTCACCGCACCTAGTGCTCCGATTACCACGGGGACCACCGTTACCTTCACCCTCCACATCCTCTCGAGCTCTTCTCTGAGCCCTTGGTATTTCTCCAGCTTCTCGTGTTCCTTCTTCCTGATATTGCTGTCATTCGGAACCGCTACATCGATCACTACGGCCGTCTTCTTCTGTTTGTCTACCACCACTATGTCCGGTTGGTTAGCCACCACCATTTTGTCCGTCTGTATCTGGAAGTCCCACAGGATCTTAGCTCGGTCATTCTCCACCACCCTTGGGGGCATCTCCCATTTTGACCTCGGGACTTCCAGGTTATACTCCGCACAGATGTTCCTGTACACTATGCCGGCCACTTGGTTATGGCGTTCCATGTATGCCTTGCCTGCTAGCATCTTGTACCCTGCTGTTATGTGCTGGATTGTCTCTGGGGCATCTTTACACAGCCTGCACCTGGGGTCTTGCCTGGTGTGATAGACCCCAGCCTCTATGGATCTTGTGCTCAGAGCTTGTTCTTGTGCTGCCATGATTAGTGCCTCTGTGCTGTCTTTCAGTCCAGCTTTGTCCAGCCACTGGTAGGATTTCTGGATATCAGCCACCTCCTCTATCTGCCGGTGGTACATACCGTGCAGGGGCCTGTCCTTCCATGATGGTTCCTCGTCTCCCTCCTCTTTCTTGGGTTTCTGCTGCCTGAGGTATTCACTGAGCACTCGGTCAGTTGGGGCCATCTTCCCAATGTATTCTTGGATGTTCGTTGTCTCATCCTGGACTGTGGTGCTGACATATATATATATATATATATATATATAATATATGCACAAAGTAAAAAACAAGGTCTTTCAAAAAGCATCAGCTCCTAGAGAAATGAAATGATTGAAAACGTTAAGCCTAAAACCAAATAAGATTGTGAAAAAACTATGAAAACTTTAAATAGTGTGATAGCTTTGAACTGAAAGTAATGTTACCATGACAATAACTCAATAGTGACTCAACTATGATTGCAGCAGAAACCTACCTACAGATAAGCATCTGTATAGTTTTATTCATTTCTATCACTTTTAATGTCTTTAATTCAAAACCTCACATCTGTTCACCGCAAGTCTATCTCTACATGGTTGCTTTATGTAGCAGAGGTCACAGGCTCCTGTTGTTTAGGAAATCCATCATAAACAGTTTCCAGATGCAGACTGCTGCCTTGCCTAACCTAATACATCATTTTAAATGAGACGAATATGGTAATTTTTCCTAATACGACGTGCCACTGTATCATAAATCCACTGTGCTTGAATTGAATACGTGGAATTGTCTCCACGCAGACATTGCCTATCACTCAGTCTTCGATTTTGTTTTGCAGCTTGACCACTCACCAAACACCATATGAGTGTGTCTTAATAGAATGAGTGGGCATTTTCATAGTAAAATGTGTAATTAGCTGCAAAGTACAATCACATCAGGAGAAATAGTCATAGCTGCCAGCGCTGATATTGTTGCATTGTAGTCATAATAAATTGCCAATGGGTTTGAAGAGCAGGTTGTTTGAATACGATTATTGTCTCGCATTGAATTGTATAGTTGAAAATGAAATTTATTTCGTTTGCGTGTCCTTTTGTTGTAGTAGTAAATTCACTTGTTGCATGCCTTTCATGACGTGTGCTTATGTGTGTGTAGGGCAAGTGACATGGCAAGGTGGTGGATAATACAATGCAGTGAGGGAATGAAGAGTTGGAAGACTTTTTATTGTGCAGGTGTCCTCTTAAGTTTTTATACGTTTATTTGTTCACATGCAATTTTGTTCATTGTCATGTGGATATGCTGTACATAACTGTTGTTATGCACCTGTGCAGGTGGCTCCATGTGTCTGCTTGAGATTAATCTGATGGTGGAAATTCAATCAGTCCCTGCTGTTGAATCCACCCTGTGAAGATCCATCAGCAAAGCGGGGGACATTTACACAGCAGCAGTGAGGGGACATTCTTTACCACACAGACAAAAGGGGAGGAGGAACATGCCGGTACTCTGGACACATTTCAGAATCTCCCATTTGTGCAGGCGTGGTGCTGTGAGTGGAGAGAGCAGGATAATGACAAAGTTAACAAAAACAGTGAAAGTCACAGCAGATCCATGTGAAATAATGCATGTCATTTATTCATAGTGTTCCTCAGCTTTGGTCATGCCTTGGCCCTGGCAAATTAAATAGGCCTCCCTTGTGCTGTCATGTGCCATTTTTCCCTTTATCTCCGCTGCTTTTTTTTGCTTTATCGTCTGCTCTTCCATCTGTGAGAAATGGGTAGTCTGGTGAAGTAACAGTTGGAAAGAAAAAGGTTAAAAGAAACAGTCATCGGAGCATTAGTTCTGTCATCTTGTCAAAGCTCACTTGATAAAGTTATTTTATAAAGTTTTATGTTTATTAAACACACTCTGTGGACCTGGGCCAACTGTACATTATACCGATGGCCTACTTTTACACACCATGTACCTCAACCCTTGACGACCCCAGTGTGTAACTCACTCACTGCCACACACTGTGGCAGAGTTGCTGTGCTAAATGCTTCCACTTTGAAATAATGCCACCTACCATCAATACTGGAGTATCTAGGAGGGAAGAAAAATCCTAGATATTGTTGCAGCACAGCGATGGCATCCTGTTTACATTTGGTGAGCTCTTTAGAGTGACCCATTCTTTCAAAAATATCTGTAAAATCAAACTGAATGACTAGATGCTTGGTTATTGTTTATGTTTTTTACTGTGCCACTGGTGTAGACTGATAACTTCGTCAGTGTACCAGTATAGTGCTTGGTGTGATAGGACACACTCAGCTAATCGGACCATCTATATACCTGCAATCCAATCAGTGTGCTTGCGATCAACTCCAGTGTGAACAAATCTATTACTGTAAAGTGATGCATTGATTTATCATTACCTCAGTAAACTGAGCTTTGTTTTATATTTAGAGTTTCACAATTTTGACTTTTGTTCTTTTTGTAGAGCTATAGATGCTTTTTAACATTGAGTTCCTTAGGACGAAAGACGTTCTCGTAGAAACACCCACTAATGTAGGATAGTCATTCAGCTGAAGAACTTAATGTTTGTCCAAGCAGATTTTATGCTTCACATGAGACACATCTTTTTTACAAGGTCTCTACTAGGACAACAGGACTGCTGTCCTGTGTTTAATTTTTTTTTTATACCTTTTGTAACCAAATTTAATGTCAAGGAGTTTAATGCTTATATCCTCGTAGACTACTTCTGATTGCACTTCACATTTGTAAAATATGAGGAAAATGTGTCCTTTTCAAATTCTGTTGATGAAGTGAATCAAAAGAAAATTAATTATTCAGTATTTGAAAGATCAATTCACTACTCCAAGAATGTAATTGTTCTGTGTTGTCATATGTGTTGCCTTTCCTTGTCTTGCATTTTAGTGAAGGAAATCTTTCAGGGGTTTGACTGCTGGTCAGATGCAAGATGCAAGATTTAATTATACCTCTTTGTCCTCTAGGACATTGTGAAGGCCATTTCTCTTGTGTTAAATAGACCAAAGGATTAATTAAGAAAGTAATTGGTTCTGTGGTCATACTCTATGTTTTATGCTGCCCACATATTGTGTGTCTGCTGTTTGACATCATACCTCATTCTGTGGTATATCCCAGCTATAATTCAGTTTTTAAGAACTTTATCCTCTGCTATGAGCTTCAGTATCAAGTGCCAGTTAAGTCATTATTATTACTTATTCTGCTTCATAGCCCTTTACACCCTTTTTTCTTTGCTTCTTAAGCTCCCCAACAAAGGTCCTTCTGTTGTTGTTTTTTTTTTTGCACAAGTAATCAGGTCATCTTTGTCCCAGCCACTGATAATTAGCTCGCTTGTCAAGTGGACGCAATTAGATGAATAGTCCACTATCTGCAAATGGAATGGAATTGTAGCCATGGATGTAGCTCGGAGAAATTAACATTGCAGCTAATCAGACAGCCCCGCCTTTTTGCAGGAGTCGGCGGAGCTTCACCACTGAGCGATAACCCATTGGGGAACATGCTAGCTGAAATACAAGAGCCACAATTAAATCCCTGTGTCACAGCCATTAATGATGCTAATCTATTTATCTATCTGGAGATCTTCCGGCCTTGTCTCATTTAGGGTTTGTCACTCCTTTGATCAGGCTGAAATACTGAGAACTGTGCACATGAAAGCAAAATAAGTCAAAAGCCTTTACTGTCATATTACTGGATATCCAAACAGTATAAATTGTCTTATTTTACTTTGGCGTAGCATGCCTGTTTTTACAGGAAACATTATGAATTTATTGTGCCTTCAAGAGATTGTAACAAATCCATATGTTTCCAACAAAATCTAAAAATGACAAAATTTTTGGAGGAATCCAGCATAATTATGTTTCCACGCTCTGCTAACGGTTTAGGATTATTAAAAAGTGATTGTTTACGTAGATGCTTTGGGTGACACAGTGGTGCAGCACAGTCACCTCACATTAAGTAGGTTCTTGGTTTGAACCTTCTTGGTGTCTCTTTATGTGAAAGTTGGTCTTTTTCCCTGTTTTTGTGTGTGCTTTGTGATTCCAAATTGGTCACAAATGTGACTGTGAGATAGCTAAAGCAGTTAAAGTGCATAAAATATAGCACTGTGCATTTTAAGAATGTGGCAGTTTGAGTCATCTTTGAGACTAGAAAAGTGCTATATGAATATCAGTCCATTTCTATGTACTTTTTAAAGCTATTGCACAAATCAGGGAGAGCAAGTAATTAAAACTGTGGGAATCCTAACGTTATCTAACGATGTCATACTGTTATCAGGCATACCGGCAGTCGGTATGAAAGCAAGTGAGCAGTAGCTGGTAGAAAGAAGTGACGGGGGACCATATGAAATGATGAGCAGCACTTGGTTCTCATTTCTGTCTCTGTAGCCTTTTCTTCACCTTCTTTTAGAATTCACTGAACTCTGGAGACCAAGCACTTCTGCAGAGAAAGACTGAGACACAAAGGAAACTGACATAGAGTTGATGATGAGAAATGGATAGCCATTGTCTCATTAGACTTCCACTCACCTCTCTTTGCCTTCTTTTGAATGCACAACCCAGTTTCTGGCTCTGTGGAAAGTTTTATAAAACACCTTTCTTGGACAATCTGAACTATCCTAATTGCATTTGTTTTTATTTGCCTCTCATAAAAGCAGTGTCATTTCACCCTCCAGCTAATCTTTGATGCAGCTGATGAAAACAGTGCACAGCTCGGTCACAGCAGATTCTGGTTTCTCTGGACATCCAACAAAGTTTCAACCTGTCTAGGGAAACTCCTCTTCCTACTTTTTCAGTTCATGCACTGATTAAAAAAAATGTTTGATCAAGGATCTCCAAATATGGAAAGAGGCAGAAAGGAAGCGAAAATAACAATGAGAGAAAAGCAGATTCAAAAACATTTTTCAGCAAACTAGCGGTGCTAATACTTTCTTGCAAAGATGCATTATAAATGTTTTTTTTTCTCTTTTGTGCTCATCTCTACACAGTAGCGTGCTGTCCTGTTATATGTTGCAGGTTCTTGGTTACACCGAGTTAAAACTAATGAGGAATACAACAGCTTGGTCTTGTTCTCATGAAAATAATGTGAAGCTTAAATGAGCATCATTCTGGAGACATGCTAGCTTAACCTCATGGTCTTTTTATGTTTTATTACATAATGTCATATACAGGGAGTTGTTTTATTAATGTGTTAATCTGTGTTCTAAATTTGTGTAAGCTGTTTAAAAAACTATTTATTACCCTGTATACCCTGTTACTATCACGAAGAGCTATTTAATTGTTCAACTAAAACCAACACTGTATTCACTTAAATTCTAATTACACTACTGTAACACAGCTGTTTGCTGTTGATGATTTACTTGGTCTGCATATTCCAGGAAATGTTTTATGTATTAACTCTACTCATTTTGCAAGTCTCCAGTTTGAGATAGCTGAAGTGTTGTTTTTTTTGTTGTTGTTTTTTTTATGTTTGACCTTTATTAGGCAGGGCAGTGAAGAGAGACAGGGAAGCAGGGGGAAGAGAGGCATGAACCCAGGCTGTTTTTAGTTCAAATAACTTTTCAGCTAATTTTCTTCTGAGATAACCCTTCCCTATTTTAAATTTGGGTAGGAAGCACGCCTCATTAAAGGTGATGGTTGCATGTATATTGCAGTAAAAGTGATTAATGAATGTTACAGTTCTTGTTCTGTTCTCACTTTGATCAGGTAATGATCAATACAAAGCAGACAGCATGTGGGGAGATGGTGTAATCAGAAACGAGTGCGTGGGGTGGATGCAGTTGAGAATGAACAGCCAACATTCAAAGAAGTTTTCTTCTTCAGAAGTGATTCTTTTAACAACTCTTTTGTAGGCAACAAACTATGGAATGAAAGGACTGCCATAATGAATTAATTAAATACACCATTAAATAATTAATTAAACATGTCAATAATTAATTAAAATGTGAAAGACATAAATAATTAATTAAATGTGTCAATAATTAATTAATTACATGTGTCATAACTATGTATTTAAGTAATTAATTCCAATTTTAATGAATTATTGCCACATTTAATTAATTATTTAAAGGTGTATTTAATTAATTCATTATGGCAGTCCTGGCGTTCCATAACAAACAGGCTGGAGGCTTTTTGTTTTGTAATAGGCAACTTTGTAGCTGTCGTGTATCCTGATTTTGCATGTTGTTCCTATATTACCTTTGGTAATACAAACACACTGCAGAGATTCATTTACACCTGCCTGAGAGTAAGTCACAGTCTAAGCTCCGTCGGCCAGCATTCAAATTATAATGGGCCTTGTACGCGGTTGCATTTGACACTTGCATTACCTTGCATTTTCCTTGGCCTCATTGAGACACAGGTCATTAATGCAGGATAGCTTTTTGCCTTTACTCATCAGTTTTTTAAAGTTTCTTTCACTCTTGCTGCTTACAGCTCTCATTCAAAGTCAGCCTGAAATAGAAACTGTTTTGCTTTTGTGGGTTACCTTGCTCTCTGACTGGAATTTTCTGGAGAGCAAGTTTAATTGTGGGGGCATAGATTATGATTATTCCGTCCTCTCTACAGCTCATACCACAATGCATATACTTATGTAGACTTAATTCCACCTCAACTCTTAGGAGCAACGGAATTGCGCTAACACATGCCAAAACAAAAAGGTGAAGAGGGAAATTAAGTGCAGAATTTCTCCTCAACTCCATTATTCTGAAACAAAGAAACCCAGACCCAGAATTTGTCATTATTGCTTGATTAGTGGAAACGTGGCAGCCATTATTTCAAAATAATGAAACTGCAGAACAGTGACAGATATTACAGAAGAAGAATTATAGCAAGTGGCATGTGCTACTTAACAGTAAGGCTCCACTGATTTTTGACTATAATAATTACAATAATAATAATAATAATAATAATATTAATAATAAAAACAATTGTTTCGAGAGGCAGGTTGTGTGCTACCTGGGTATCAAACTGCCAGTCATGACAGGCTATAGACTGTCAAACTGAAAGAAATGTAGTCAAACTAATCGCCAAACAATTCATTTCACTTCACTTTAACACAATTTAATTACGAGGAAATTTTGTGCGATGATTTCTCCTGATCGAATATCTGAGTTGAGTGTTGTAAAAACAAAAAGTGGTAAATGTGAATAATATGAATTAACATCATTAATTGTTGTGTGTCTTTCACACACGCTCAGACTTTGCATCACTGCTGAATCACTCTCTGGGCAGCTGTATCCCAATAGGATTGCTGGATTTCTACATGGGTTGTCACAGCCTGGCAGGGGAAGGAATCTGCTCTTTTATTTCCCTTGTTCATTTGCTTGTTCGTGGCCTTTTCCCCTCTGTACTGGGCTAATCTGACTTGACAGAGTGGGTGTAACATTACATAAACCCTAGAGCCATCCTGGCGCTTGCTGATTAACTTTGTTCATCAGCCATTTTTCAATAAAGACATATTTATTAAGGACTATATGGTATGGATGCGATGATCTGACATTTCGTTCCAGATACTCATCATCATCATCATCATCATCATCATCATCAACTTTATTTATAAAGCACTTTAAAACAACCACAGCTGACACAAAGTGCTGTACATTGGAACTGTAAAATAAAATTACATGAGATATAAATAAAAAACAAATAAAAGAAGAGTGAAATCATTAATTAAATAACTACTGCATTAAAAAAGAAACTAAGTCTCACTGAGGTTAAAAGCCAAGGAATAAAAGTGGGTTTTAAGACGTGATTTAAAAGTGGACAGTGAAGGGGCCTCTCTAACATGCATGGGCAAATTATTCCATAATTTTGGAGCCACAATAGAGAAGGCCCTGTCCCCTCTGAGCTTCCTCCTGGATCTCGGTACCTCCAGGAGCAGCTGGTCAGCTGACCTGAGAGACCGACAGGGTATGTGGGGATGAAGAAGCTCAGAGAGGTAAGGCGGGGCAAGACTGTGTAGACATTTAAAAACAAACATAAGAATTTTAAAATTAACTCTAAAAGACACAGGCAGCCAGTGCAGAGAGGCCAGCATGGGGGTTATATGCTCTCTTTTTCGAGTTCCTGTTAGGAGTCGTGCAGCCGCATTTTGAACCAGCTGCAGACGTGAGAGCAATAACTGACTGACCCCCACATAAAGTGAGTTACAGTAGTCCAGGCGGGAAGAAATAAAAGCATGGATCACTGTTTCAAGGTGCTGCCTTGAAAGAAAAGATTTTAGTCTTGCCAGTCGCCTTAAATGATAAAAACTGGACTTCACCACTGCTCTGATTTGGTTGTCCAATTTAAAATCACTGTCCAACTTAAAACCAAGGTCAGTAACAACAGATTTAAAATAGACTTCCAGGGATCCTAAAACAACAGAGGAGGACTCACAGGGACCACTGGGTCCAAACACCAACACTTCTGTTTTCTTTTTATTAAAATTTAAAAAGTTTCGAGCCAACCAAGCTTTAATGTCATCTAGACATGTCAAGAGAGGTTTTATGGAGATGGCATCCTTGCGTTTTAGTGTCAAATAAATTTGGCAGTCATCGGCATAACAGTGAAATGAGATCCCATGCCTTCTAAGGATAGAACCCAGAGGCAGTAGATACAGAGAAAAGAGCAGTGGCCCTAAAATTGAGCCCTGTGGGACACCACATGACAGAGGAGCAGAAGACGATTCGTAACCGAGAAGGCTGACAGAGAAAGTTCTATCTGACAAATAAGACCTAAACCAATTGAGTGCAGTGCCACCACTCAATTGGTTACATCATGTAATCGAGAAATTAAAATATTGTGGTCTACTGTGTCAAAGGCAGCAGTTAGGTCAAGCAAGACAAGAACAACATGGTTACCAGAATCACATGCCAGAAGGATGTCATTAAAAACCCTTAGTAATGCAGATTCTGTGCTGTGAAGGGTTTTAAAACCTGACTGAAAAACCTCAAAGATTCCATTTTCATCTAGAAAATCTTTCAGTTGACTAAAAACAATTTTCTCTAAAACCTTGGAGACTAAAGGCAGCTTGGAAATAGGCCTATAGTTCGCTAAAACTGTGTGATCAAGGCCAGGTTTCTTAAGCAGTGGCTGTACTACTGCATGTTTGAAATTTGCAGGAACCACACCAGAAGACAGACTGCTGTTAATAATGTCAAGGACATACTGTTGTATACTAGGAAAAATTTCTTTAAAGAATTGTGGAGGGACAGGATCCCGTGGGGAACCTGTGGGCTTAATATGGCGAACCACATCCTCTAAAGAGGAGAGCGTCACAAGCTCAAACTGAGTGAAAACAGCAGCGCAAGGGACAGAGACAGAGGGGTCAGAGTCAGGAGCTGTGATAAGAGCCCTGATGGTGACAACCTTTTCAATAAAAAAGTTCAGAAAATCATTGCAAATCTCAGGAGAAACTTCCAAACAGACATTCAAAGGAGTATTAAGAACAGTGTCAATGGTCCTAAATAACACACGTGGGTTATGACAGTTGGAAGAAATAATATTTGCAAAATATTCCCTTTTTGCCTCTTTAACAGTGTTCTGGTAGCGATGCCAGCAGTCTTTGAGAATTTGAAATGATACATGCAGTTTATCCTTTTTCCACCTCCGTTCTGCTCGACGACATTCCCTCTTAACAGCACGACTGCTCTCATTAAACCAAGGCTCAGGTTTAGCCTTAAGCTGCCTGGTTTTTAAAGGAGCCACAGAGTCCATGATTTTTTGACAGCAAGAATTAAACCAGGAATGTAGGTCTTCTGTGTCAGAGGAAACAAAGTCAGAAGGCCCGCCGAGCTGATTAAAAGCAGCAGAAAACTGCGCAGCAGTGGCGGGGTTAATAACCCGACAGCACCGAGTAGCAGCGCCAGGTTTAACTGCGGTATATGTCAAACCAACGTTGAATAACACAGGCATATGATCTGAGAGTGCACAGTCACAAATCTCCAAGTCAGTGACAGGCAGACCATATGACAGAACAAGGTCCAGTGTGTGTCCGTGCTCATGTGTAGGGCCACGTACGGACTGTACCAGGCTAAAAGAGTCAATAAGGCTTAAAAAGTCCTTTACCAGTGGCTTATCAGGACAGCATACATGTATATTAAAATCTCCAACAATAAGAACACTATCATAGTTGGGCATAATCCCAGCTAAAAAATCAGAAAAGTCGTTTATGAAGTTCTTATTGTATTTCGGGGGGCGATAGATGACAGCGCAGAAAATCGGGTTTGTACGACTCACCTCAAATGAGGTAAGTTCAAAGCTGGAGAACGAAGGCTGTAGAAAACACTGCTTACATTTAAAATCCTTTTTGTAAACAGTCACTGTGCCTCCACCTCTGCCTGACGTCCGTGGCGAGTTAAAATAGCAACAATCCACAGGTAAAAGTTCAGATAGAACACTGGACTCACCAACACTCAGCCACGTCTCAGTCACACACAGAAAATCCAGATCACGGGAACTGAAGAAGTCCCGAAGAATAAAAGTTTTGTTTAAAAGTGATCTGGCGTTCACCAGGCCAATCCTAGCTGGAGTTGGCGCTCGGGGTTCAGGGGGTCCAGAAACCCGCCGCAGCGATCTCAGATTCCGATAATGTTGACAGCGGAGGTTTAGCCTGGGAGGGCATGGGCAGCGAGGCCGAGGAGCATCATCATCAAAGCCGACCACAGGCACCAAACAGGTATCAACAGGATCCAGAAAACGCCGAGACGCAAACAGCCTTGGCAAGAATCCATGCACTGGTCGGAAAACAGCAGAATAATTCTTTAGGTAAACCTTTAGCTTCACCAGGCGACCGCTTCGTTTACCCCGGCGACGAGGACGCTTTCGCCGGGAAGGTAGCGTGGGAACCCGGTACAGGTAACCCGGGGTTTCCGATGCAAATGGGGGCAGGGGTTGCTGCCCACCAGCTCCAAAGGACACAATATTTTGGACCACAGGTTTGAGGTCCAATAGTGTCTGGCGATCATACCTCAGCAGAGACTTTGTTTCATGAATGACACAAATTAAAAATAACATAAACAGGAACAAACTTGGCAGTGACAGACGAGCAGCCACACACACCGGCGCCATCTTGCCAATCTTACTGATACCTTGGCCTTAGGTGTTGTCCAGAACAGATTAAGAACCAGATCTCAGGGTTAAATAACTTTGATCCTCACTGAGAGGAAAAGCCTGGCAAGGTTCAGAAAATCCTTTGGCTCGGGGCCAGTAAAAAATATGTTGTCTAAGTTGATTGGCCTGGGTGGTGGTGATTTCACCCACAAATTTGTGTGCGAAGCAAACTGGCTTAAATTTGTATTGTATTTATTTATTTATTGTCATTGTCAAGAACAATGAAATTGCGTTTGGGGCTTCCATACAACCCAAAAAAAAAGAAGAAAATAATAAATACCCCTTAAAACCCAAGTGTACATATTTAACCCAGTGTGACTCCAATGCAATAAGACAATCCTTAGCAATAATAGACCCTCACTGATGACTAGTTTATTTATTGGTGTTGTTTTGAATGAAGTATGTGTTTTTTACCTCCTCCCATCCACTACCATTTTGTTTTTCCAGAAACTGCACTCTTAAGAGTAAGCTAAAATGAAAGCTTTGTGTATGCAGATGAACTGCTTGTGTAGTTTACCACAGTCTTAAAATGTGAGTGATTTCTTGTAAACTTTGCTGCATGGTGACAGCAGCCACCCTATTTCCCGCTGTCTCCTGCAGCATTACCTGCAGGGAGAGTCTGAAGTGGGGTACTCAATTTTCTCCATTTTAGATTTCAAGCTTTAATTGCTAATTATTGTTCTGATATAAATGTGCAAATCTGCTAATAAATTGTGCTATGTTGTTATTGATTAGGATAGCAGTATATAAAGTAATTAAATTGTCTTTTTTTTGTTGGCCAGTAAAATATTTACTGCTGGACAGTAAAAGTGTGCTATACCACCCTGGTGGCTCAGGGAAATTTTTGCTATATGTGCCAGAAAACATCAGCTTTTCTGAGAGAGAGAGAGAGATGTGGTTAATCTGATTTATTGGCAGCTTCGCTTCATTTTAGTTCATAGTCTGTACTACTTGTGCTGTTACTTAAGTCGTGCTTCTTTCTCTTCTCTACTCCTCTGCTCTCCACTTTGACTCTGTGTTTGTGTGTTTCACTGTGTGCACATACCCAAAGCAGAGGAAAGACAGTTGAAGTCAGGAAGAGGTTACTCAAGTTGATGACAACTTGTTATGCAGTTGTAAAATGGATAAAAGCTTTTCAGCAAGTGTTCACAAAGTCCTGGCAAGGTGGGTGTGCCGCTCCTCCGCATGACGCTGTAATCAGAGTAACTTAGAGACGAGGTGAACTGACTGGCCCACTGATCAACACATAGTAGATATCTGATATTGGATTAGAGTATTTATCAAATGCATATCTTATATAGTCAATATTTTCTTTAAAGATTTTGAATTTCACATTCTCAGCTAGTTGTAATTCAAAACTGTCACGCAGGTTGCTGATCTTTACTTGTGTGCTTGAATACTTTATTATTATTTTGGTAATGCAATATTTTAACTATATTTTCAGCTTTCCAAAAAACCTTAGTTTTTGCACCGTGTTGTCTTTCTTTGGTTGTCAAGGTTCAAACGGCTGCATTTCTTCAGCACAGAGCTCTACTTCCTTCCACAGGGGTTTGAGTAGGTGGATTATGAGAACAAGAAAACAAACTTCAAAACAGACCTCCCTGTCACAGAGCTCACACACTCTTTTCCCTCCTGCTGCACCTCCTGTTGTTTAGATACCATTTACAGTAAAAAGGAAAGAAAAAAAACAACTCCTATCACTGAAGCAAGGGTCTGCTTAAATAGCTGATGAACACACCTTTTGTTGTCCTCTTGTTCTATTTGTTAAAGAGAATAACCACACCATTATGTGTAGAATTGTTTTACTCTTTAAGAAGGTAATAATGGAGATGATCATCTGCTCTCTAATATTTTTCTCAAGATACACCCTCTGGCATTAAATTCAAAGACATCCATGGTTTTAATCCTGGCCTCATTGTATTACCCAAAAGCTATTAACCTTCAGCTTAAATAAGTCCACATATGCAACTTTTAATTTATAGATTTGATTATTTACAGAAGAAAAAGTCTGTTTTAAATACTTAGCCAAGGAAAAAAGGAACCCTAGATTTCATGGATGCATTGTTTTCCTTTATTAACATAAATAAATTCATTTTATTAAAAACGCACACATATAGTGAGCCATGTTTATACAAATTTAGACAATGCATACAACACTGTATAGTGCCTACACCAATGATAGTCTGACCACGTTTGCTTGTTAACATCGCCAGCTTACAAGTTACTCATTACCCTTAAACCAACAGGCAGGGGAGCAAGTGCCTCCCTCGCAAGTAACACAAGAGGCAAGAATTCCAACTACACGAGTGGATTGAAAGCAAAGATAGCAGACTTTGACTGGAAACAGTGCTGTTGCAGATCTGGAACAATACACCTCATTAGTGACATATGCAAACAAAAGTTTTCTTTTTGTATTTTTTATAAAACACAGAAGGAGAATAAAATATGAATGAATTAAACATTAATGTTGTGTGAGGGGAAAATCAATAAGGGAGCACTGTAGGTAAACAACTTCATGCTGTATATGTAAAACACAGGATACGTGTTGTATATAATACTGTATGGAAATATTAACTATTGAAGAAAATGGGAAAGTTCTTAAGTTTATTTCCCCATATAATTATTAACTTTTGTACATCACCACTATTAAGGATCTGGAATCTTAAGATACTAAAGATGCTGTTTACAGGGCTAATGGTTTTTACCATATCTGATAAAACTGCATGATTGTCAACAGAAGAAACAAAACAAAACATGCATTTATGTCATTTTTATTTCTAGGCCATTGTAATGCTGGTTAGTCATTGTTTTCTTTAGCAGATTAATCAGATGAAAAATCCTTATTTTCAAGGCCACAGACATAAGATTCTGTGTTCTCCATAGCCATGTGTGCTTGGCAGTTAATGCATACGAACATTGTGTTATTGCTGCTATCAGTCAGAGCCAGGTAGACATTGTTGACATTTTTTGCCAGGATTTCTCTACAATACCGCAGTCTGCTTTATTTTCTATAGGGTGATATGATTTATAACATCAAATTTGTCATCATGACTGAGCACAGTGTTGTAAAAGAACAAATACTTCTATATGTGAACTTACCCATCATTGCCAAGAGAAAGCAGACTGAGGAGAACTCGGCATGGCACAATGAGTAGAAAGATGAAATGCATACTTTATATGTAATCTTCCACAGTTAAACTTAGTTTAAGCTTTAAGCGAAATATAGGAAACTCCATCAAAGTAGACACAATAGTAATTTATTCATTATCATCTGAATACACACTGTGCTCCCAAAATATTTGCTTTGGTTGATGAACTGATTAATAGCAATGACAGCATCATTAAACAGTACATTGCAAAGAACCCCTCCTCACAGACACAATGAGCATGTGCTTATATGAGCTGAGTCGACACAGTAACTGCTGTCACTGTGTTGACTTCTGTCCTAGCGCTGCAGCTAAAGTTGCCTCTCAGGTAAAAAATGATGGTGAAAGCTGCCATGCTTGTGTCTCCATCTCTTTGGAAATACGGGGTTAGTGTGTTCTCTGCAAAGACAGTTACCTCGAGGCTCCATCCTCTTCTTCACATGCTGGCACATTCTAAGGCATTGCTTTCTCTGCTGTGCAAGCAAGTACGTTTTATAGGTTTTATATCAATTTTCTGCGCTGTAATGTGAATTGCATTTTAAGACACCAGACAATTACAGGTACACTGTATGGACAGAAGTACTGGGTCACGTACATGTTAGACCTACTGGAACCCACCTACTGGTGGTTTTGATGTTGATGTCAATGCCAGAGGAGGTTTGGAACTCTGCAGTTATTGAGTCAGCAGAGTGCTGGCAACTTTAACTTTGCTCCTCATCACTTGGTGTTCCAACGCAGTAACTTTACATGGTCTGACACTTTGTGGCTGAACTGCAGTGGTTCTTAAATGCAAAGTTCCAATAATACCAGTTTCTGTTATAAAAGTTGAATGTCTAGGAGGGAAGAACTTACATGAGCTGACTTATTGCAATGGTGGCATCCTATTACAGCACGACACTTGAATAAAGTGAGTTCTTTAGAAAGAGTTATTCTTTCAAAAATGATTGTGAAAGTTAGTTACACCTGTAGCGATACCTGGGACAATCCCAATACTTTGGGTCATATACTGTAGTGTGTAGCTGATGATGTCCAGTGACATGCAGCGAGTGCTACGCTGTGGGCTCTTGCTGAATGAAGCTAGGACAGCCACTAATGTTTTGTCATTAGTGACAGTTTTCTTGCGTCCACATTTTGGCAAATCCAACACTGAACCAGTTTCACGAAACTTAGCAAGCAGTTTGCTAACTGTAGCATGGGAGATGGGTGGTCTCGTAGGGTGTCTTGCATTGAAATCTGCTGCAATGACCCGGTTACTGTGTTCACCAGAAATCAACACAATTTCGATCCGCTCCTCACGTGTTAACCTCTTCGACATGTCAATGGCTGTGAACAAAGAGAAACTTGTAAATAACTCATGAAAGAATAAAGTTACGTTGAAACCAAGCACACCATTGTTTTTCTTGTGACATTACCAATAAGTTTGATGTGTCATATGGCCCTCTTCCTATTGAAAAAAACAAAAGTTGTATCCAAGATGGCCGACTTCTAAATGGCCACCATGGTCACCACCCATCTTGAGGAGTTTGCCCCCTCACATATACTAATGTGCCACAAACAGGACTTTAATATCACCAACCATTTCCATTTTATTACTGTATATCCATATAAATGGCCCACCCTGTACTTACAGTAACAGGACCGTGACAGTCCTCCTTGTGTCTTCTGTCATGCTTATGTGAAGATACTCTGTTAGACAGGTGCCATTTGTAGAGAAGGATTTGAGTGAAGTTATACATTGGCTTTACCAATGTATAACTGACATTCTTTTTTACTTTTGTACAGCAGCTAGCAGCAGTGCAAGCGCTGTATGTCTATTAAACACAACCACCAGTGTGGTAAGAGGGTGCAGAGTGAGCTGACTGCAGGCATGAATGCTAAATTTCGGAAAGTTTACATTTTGTTTGTTGAAATATGTTACTTATAGTCCCCCTCAGTTATTTTGTTGCACATCTAGATTGTAAGTACGGTTGTAGTCAAATCAAGCAAAAAACATAAAAAATAAGGAAACAGAAAGTTTTTTCCCTCCACTGTGTCCTTTGTTCTGAAGTTACTATGCTGTTTTGCTACGGAGCCTTCACCCTCATGAAAACAAACCCAGATGAAGAGAGCATAGAAGAGAAAATGGGGAGGGCAAAAAACCTGAAGCAGAAAACCTGAAAATTCAGTGATCAGAACAGTAACAATAATTACTGTCTCGGTTATTAGCTAATTATTTATTGTGTAGTGAGTTTATCACTTGTTGTTGGGAAGTGGGGTTTGTGAGTGTTGTGATATTGTCTGGAACATCTTTTTTAGTGTCAGAGGTTTCTAGTTTGACAGTGGTAGTGTTAAAACATTATTGGCATCTCTAACAGCTGTTGGCACACTGCAGCCGCATTAGTAAAGTTGGCAACACGAGAGGTGAGGCAGCTTAAAAATAATGAGCTGTGTGAAATGTAGACGTTCACTGTCACATTTATATCCCCCTGTCTGCTTTTGACTGTGTGCATTTGTGGTCTTTAGTTCAATATAATTTCCTCTTGTCATGACTACTGAAAGAGGAGCGTTATTTATAGTGAATTAGAGATTTTAAATGGAGGTAAAAATTGTGATATTCTCAAGGAACTGAAGTCCATTAAAAATGCTCTCATGGTAAATAAATTTCACTTTAAAAGTGAGGCAGGACATTAATGTGGCATATGGCAGCATTAAAAGAGAAAAGAAAAAAAAATTAGGATTAGTGCAGTTCGATACTGCCGAAATTGATCACTTTAAAAGTGTGATCTGTCATGTAGCTGTCAGGTTCCTTTATAACAAGTGTATAGCCAGCTTGGTGCTGGCTATACACTTGTTATAAAGGGACACATTTGCTTATGCTTTCAATAGCTGTTGTTACATTTTATATTGCAAGTTGAGTCATTACTTAAGTAAGACAATAAATCTTTACTTAAAGTGAAGTGAAGAAGAAATTAGATGACATCATATTAACACCAGCTGAGATAATATATGCTATTTACTGGCACTGTTTAAATTGTTGCGTATGTTTTGCACTTATCCTATCTTAATATTTTAATGTATAGGAAAGGAAGGAAGTCAGATGCTTCTGTCTATTAATTCTTAGCAATTTTTATCATCTTAATATCTTTATCTAAACACCAAACAATCAAGTAGTTATGTGAACACAGTAATAAGATCTGTAATGACCATCCAACAGAACAAAATGGCCTTAAAGTAAACACAAGACTTGGTGTTAATTTTTTTTCTTTTTTGTTGTTGTTGTTTTTTTGTTTGTTTGTTTCCCTTTTCCTGTCTTGGTATTATCTGTCTTTATGATCTGTTGGGATTGTTGTTTTGTGGTTAACTGTAAAATAATAAGAATGCTATGTATGATAATTGGAAAACTACAAATAAAGTGTTAAAAAAATAAATAAAACAACTGTTTCTTAATGTAGACAAAACCAAGGAGACTGCCATGGACTTTCATAAGCAGGACAGTGACAATCCTTCTCTTATAAGCAGTGGCTCTGAATAGGAGATTGTCACAAGCAAGTTCCTTAGAGTGCACATCTCTGATGACCTCTTTTGGTTTCCCAACACTAGCTCTACCGTGAAGAAGGCACTTTGCCTGCACATCCTGCAGAAACTGAAGAGAGCCAGACTCCTGTCATCAGTCCTAACCATCCTCTACAGAGGAACTCTCGAGAGTGTCCTGGAGCTACATCGCTATGTGCTTCGGCAGTTGCAAAGCACGGGACCTTTTGTCCCTGCACTAGTGAGGTCAGCTGAAAGGATCATAAGGGTCTCCACCCCCACATCCAGCTAATATTCCAGACACACTGTATCCGCAGATCCTCCGCTATTTTGACTTAACTTGAAAAGAGTCCATGCCACACACTGAAACAAGAGGCTTAAGGATATCATCGTCCTCCTTTTCTCTGGTATCATAATGCCTTTCTGACAGATAGTAATAGTAAGTACGGATATTAGGTCAGACTCTCAAAGGACAGGAAGTCACATTCATCCACACAGCATTTTTTGGCTTTTAAATCCATCGTGACACGTCTACATGTTTTCTAGCATTTGAATCAGTAGGGATGTAATGTAGTTTTAAAAGAAACATAAGACTGGGTTAACATGAGCTAAGTGATATTTGTTGCTACAAAAGCTGCTAATATATCCCTAGTGTGTGCTTCTCAAATAATAGATGAAGCATGTACATGCTCAAAATCGCTGAATTGTGACATTAAGAAACACCCCCTCCGTAGCATCGTTCGTATCATCTCACTGTTCAGAATATTAATAGTTGCTTTTTAGCCTCTCTGAGATGATTGTGCTGACAGCATCATGTTGATTCAGACTAGACCAGAATGGCATTAGGAGTGTGGTTATGGCACACCACAGTGTTTTGCCATGACAACCTAAATTAGGCTGAATGTGCATTCTGGGAAGTGAGCAATGACAAGCTGTGCTTCGTCACACTGTTGGCTTGACTGTTGAACTGGAGAAAGTCAAATAATTGCAGCTTTGTTCAGGGGAAGTATCGTTGGTTTACTTGTAAATTGTTTATCTTTTTTTTTAGAGAAGGTACCAAAGTATGAAGTAATGCCTCTACACCAAATATGCTTTCATTTTGTACCATTGAGATACTCAGGCTTTTGTCCCTCATATTTGCCTTATAGTCCATTTACAATAAAACATTCAATGGACGTATGATAATGTGTGCAGTATTGTATTTTACATGACATTTAAGAACTCCTGGAGAAATTTTAAGAGGAAACTGATCTTTCTCATATAAAAGTAAAAGGCTACGTGAATGGCAGTGATTCATATTGCCAATAAATCTCTTCATGAAAAAAGAAACACACGCAGATCGTTCTTCTAATAAAAACGAATCGTGTGCTTACAAATTTATTTATTTTTTTAATGATTATTCTTTTATCCAATGCAGTGCCCACTACACACTGTAAATCCCATTGCTCTGCTTTTATAGCTAGATATGGTTAGATTTGCTTGGGGATTTATCGGTCAATGTCCTTGGTGTGGCAGCAGCAAGGCAGAAAATTAACTGCTTGATGTACGTCCACTATTTGACACTGTGATATTGTTTAAAAACTTGAAAGCAATAAGAAGATACGTGATTGTCATATATATTAGGATCTTCACAAAGGCCTTTGTGTGGCTTATATCAACACATCAGGTTCTCTGATAAAAGCTGTTTTAAAGTTTTCCTTTGAGGAAGAGATTTCAGATGATTACCCATGACACCCAGATAATTGCACCCAGAAAGGCAGATGTCTCAGATTCTAATAGCATGTCTGTATACAATATATTTATCTGTTATATAATGCATCCAAAAAGCATTCGGACACTTAAGCCACAAATCAAAATGAATACCAATGCATTAGATGGTAAAATACCAAAGCAGATAGCCTATATTTTAATGAATGATGGCATCAGTGCACTCAAAGAAAATATTAGGAGTTTCTGGATCGTTCTGATAGCATATCAGCTGTGAGAAGCATTAGAGATGTGGCTATAATACCTGAGGTAAAACTTACACATTTAAGCTGAAAGTCAGCGTTTAAACTTTTGTTTTGCCTCAATTCAGTAACTTTATTCAGACCCAGACGGGTAATTAAAAATCAAATCTGGAGTACAGAGACAAATCAACAGCATCTAATACCTACAGACTGCACTGTATTAGAGTTCAGTCTGTCATGCTTCTTTTTAGCCTTTATGGCAGCCCTTCAGCAAATTTTACTCTCGAATCATTTCTGTCTTACAAATAATATCAGCTGAATGAAGTATTTTGCCACAATATTCGCCACTTCTGACTCATCAGCATCATTTTCACCCTGAAATGATATACATAACCATCCTCTCTTGGCTCGAGTTAGCTAATTTTTGTGGCTTTATTGCTTCTGGTCTAGCCAAAGCAAGACAGAGGAATTATTTTTGGAATATTTTGCTGTATTTCCAGCTCTTTGTCTGTTGCATGCATATACACATTATTTTGTAAAGTAGCATTAGGCTACGTCTGTTGTTTTTTGTCACTTTGATTTTTGTAAAGGAAGAACCACAGTGTCTCCACATTATCCATTTTAATCATTGTGAATGTTTCTTGTAAATTTGCGGCATAAGGTCTTTAAAATTTAGGAATCTTATTAATGTTACAATGTCGTCACCATTAGTCATCCAACCAGTTGATTTAAAAGTATCATACAATCACCTTGTAAGGTTTGCTTTACTCTGCAGGCCTTTTTGAAATACTGGTGCTTCTACAGTGGGGCAAAAAAGTATTTAGTCAGCCACCGATTGTGCAAGTTCCCCCACTTAAAATGATGACAGAGGTCAGTAATTTGCACCAGAGGTACACTTCAACTGTGAGACACAGAATGTGAAAAAAAAATCCATGAATCCACATGGTAGGATTTGTAAAGAATTTATTCGTAAATTAGGGTGGAAAATAAGTATTTGGTCACCTCAAACAAGGAAAATCTCTGGCTCTCACAGACCTGTAACGTCTTCTGTAAGAAGCTTTTGTATGAATGGCACCTGTTTGAACTCATCATCTGTATAAAAGACACCTATCCACAGCCTCAAACAGTCAGACTCCAAAGAGGCCAAGACCAAAGAGCTTTCGAAGGACACCAGGAAAAGTATTGTAGACCTGCACCAGACTGGGAAGAGTGAATCTACAATAGGCAAGCAGCTTGGTGTGAAAAAAGCAACTGTGGGAGCAATCATCAGTAAATGGAAGACATACAAGACCACTGATAATCTCCCTCGATCTGGGGCTCCACGCAAGATCTCATCCCGTGGGGTCAAAATGATCATGAGAACGGTGAGCAAAGATCCCAGAACCACACGGGGGGACCTGGTGAATGACCTGCAGAGAGCTGGGACCAAAGTAACAAAGGTCACCATCAGTAACACACTACAACGGCAGGGAATCAAATCCCACAGTGCCAGACGTGCTCCACTGCTGAAGCCAGTGCATGTCCAGGCCCGTCTGAAGTTTGCCAGAGAGCACATGGATGATACAGCAGAGGATTGGGAGAATGTCATGTGGTCAGATGAAACCAAAGTAGAACTTTTTGGTATAAACTCAACTCGTCGTGTTTGGAGGAAGAAGAATACTGAGTTGCATCCCAAGAACACCATACCTACTGTGAAGCATGGGGGTGGAAACATCATGCTATGGGGCTGTTTTTCTGCCAAGGGGACAGGACGACTGATCCATGTTAAGGACAGAATGAATGGGGCCATGTATCGTGAGATTTTGAGCCACAACCTCCTTCCATCAGTGAGAACTTTGAAGATGAAACGAGGCTGGGTCTTCCAACATGACAATGATCCAAAACACACCGCCCGGGCAACAAAGGAGTGGCTCCGTAAGAAGCATTTGAAAGTCCTGGAGTGGCCTAGCCAGTCTCCAGACCTCAACCCCATAGAAAATCTGTGGCGGGAGTTGAAAGTCCGTGTTGCTCGGCGACAGCCCCAAAACATCACTGCTCTCGAGAAGATCTGCATGGAGGAATGGGCCAAAATACCAGCTACTGTGTGTGCAAACCTGCTAAAGACCTATAGTAAACGTTTGACCTCTGTTATTGCCAACAAAGGTTATGTTACAAAGTATTGAGTTGTATTTTTGTTATTGACCAAATACTTATTTTCCACCCTGATTTACGAATAAATTCTTTACAAATCCTACCATGTGGATTCATGGATTTTTTTTTCACATTCTGTCTCTCACAGTTGAAGTGTACCTCTGGTGCAAATTACTGACCTCTGTCATCATTTTAGGTGGGGGAACTTGCACAATCGGTGGCTGACTAAATACTTTTTTGCCCCACTGTACTTTTGTTTTAATAATGTAGAGGGATTTAGTTTTTGCCAGTAATGATCACACCAAGACAAGCTGCCAATGGATTTCAAAGCTGGCACAAACTGACACTAAGAACTAAGGGACTAAGAACCAGAACAAACAAATGCTTCATTTCTGTACTTAAGTCAAATTTTCTGGTATCTGTATTTTACTTGAGATTTTGTTTAAGGGAGCCTTATAATTTCACATCACTCAGTGTCTTCAAATATCAAATTGATGTCTGATTTGAGCCAAAATGGAACATTCTGCAAAATGAACAATTCTAATCAAAGTATATTAACTTTTTTAAATACAAAGGTTACATGCAAATACTGGGAAGTTTAGCACAAGTTACAGTAGTTAGGTTGCAGAACTGTGGTGAAGTTTAAACTAATGCACTATGATGGACTGGTGCAGAAAGGACTGTGGTGTTCATCTTCACTGTTAGGGTACATCAAGGGTAGCAGGCATCAGTTTAAATTTAAGCTGATGATCGTGATTAGATTCACTCACTGAATTCAAGCTTTCTGCTAGCTTTATAATCATTTTGCCATGGGAAATTAGCCATGATAGCTCATGCACGCTTATGTCTTGCTGAATTCAGTTGGTTAAAGCCTCAGAGAGCAGCAGTACAGCTCAGTGGCTCACAGCCTGTACGCAAACTCTGCTGAAGCATACAATAGAAATTGTTGTGACTTACTTTTAAGTGACTCTTTTCCCCACACTGCACCACTACAATCAATCTAGAGTCCCTCCAGCTCCCAAATCCCACTTTAACCCCTGACTATATCCGGCTATTTTTCTGTTTAGGTGTGGAGGCAAAGTCACCCAGGAAATAGAACCAATCTTTCTTTCTTTTTTTCTTTAATTTGCTTTATTTTTCTGTTGCTTGTGTTTAAAAAAACAGATGCTCAAGGTTAGTATATTCATTAGAACTAGAATTTAAATTTGAAAAAGCTTGTATTCCCATGAAGTCTTTTATTAGGATATGAGGTTCAGTTAACTTGGCAAAAAAAAAACCTTGTAGAAATGTGCCTGAAAAGGGTTACTTTATTAAAAACGTTTCTATTTATACTGTGCATTTCAAAGCCTGTACTTTTTTACTTTTAACTCGAGTAAAAAAGTTCAATCAGAGTATTTTTCATACCAGTATCGTACTACAACTTAAATGACAAATGAGCATACTTTTGCTACCTCTTCTAAGAACCACACGCAATTAATCTAGTGCAGACACGCTCAACACAGATGCACACACGTTATTAGCACATAATTGGCCCCTAATTGTGATTAATCATGTATATGTTTAGAAATGTGGGCACGTACACCTGTGTGTTTGTTTGTGTCAGACTAGACATCCTAAATAAAGGGTCAATGTCAAGGTGTTTGGAAGGACCAAGGGAAGGGAAGGGAGAGGAAGGCTGAAAGGGAGGGGCTGGGCCCCACAGGACCTAATTGAACACTGCAATGACAGGGCAAGTGATGATCGAGGAAGAAACGCTTACTCTCAGGCCACCTATTTTAAAAGCAGTGCGATCAAATGTGCTGATAAGAGCAAACACAATAGCACAGCCCAAATAGGGGGAGCATCTTATCACCATGCAGAGGAAAGGAAGGAGGAGACAGAAGGGGGAAGATAATTCTGTTCAAGTCATTTTTTATTAGTCACAGAGGGAAATTTAGCTTTCCAACTGTTTCTACAATGAAGCCACTCAACAAGTTATTCTCTCCACAAACATACATTACACTCATTTTGTACCGGAGCGCCAAAGAGATTCAACAGCTCAAGTGTGTATTAAGCAGTGTTTTCATATTATTTCTCATTGTGATGTGAGCTGCTGAATCAACTGACAATCAGTACCCTCTTTTTTGCCACTCTGCATAAAGCTTTCAGCTGCAGATCAGTCTTTTGTTTTTTAGACTTATACAAAAACCCTCTTAAACCTTCTCCACACAATGTATGTAACCTGCCCAAATTCAAGAGTTAACAAGGATTATTCATCCACAGCACTGGGCATTAAAGTGGTTAGCCATCCATTTTCAGCTTTGTTCCAGCTCTTGTTTGGATACTTGTTTGGATTAGGCTGTAGGGAGTTCAGATGCTGGGTTCAAGACCTGTGTTCTTTGTTGTGCTCCCGGAGAGATTTTCTAAGTAGTTTTTTTGCTGTGTAGCTGGTTGCATTGTCCTATTTGTCACTGTTGTAGCCCTGTGTGCTTGGTTTGTAGCAATGTTTATGTAGGTGGTAGTTGTCAAAGTTATACCCACATGACTGCCAGGACCCAAGGTTTCTGAACAGAACATTACTTAATGTGGTGGTGTATATGTCAAAATGAGTGATTAAGGAATATTAGTGTTTTTGGACTTGTCTCTTCCACACTGTCAGTATTTACTTTTCAGATCAGTTTCTACTAAAATAGCTGCAAAGCACACATACTGAAATAAACAAACAACAACAACAACAAAAACATATGTGCTTTAGGAAGTGCTGCAGTCTGTCTTCTCTTTCCTTACTCTTATTTTGGATAAGCAAAAACAATTCCTGCCAAAAAGACAGAAGGTGCAATTTCTGTAAACAGGGATCCCTCTTCCCAGACAGACATGCAGTAGAAAATGTAATAAGAAAAATCAAGGAACAGTCACAATTATGGTTTTAAATGTGGAAAGGTTATGAAGAGTATTTTCCTGAAGAGCTTAAATCAATTTCAAGGAGCTGCCACACAGATGGCTGAGGTACATTCTCTCCATCCTCCACCATGCAGGCCTGGAAAGAGGATGGAATAAACAGGCAAGCAACAACACCAGGGAGAACTGGCTGTTCACATTTATGGTAGGAAGAAATCGAACACAAAGAAGGGAAGGAGAAACACGGTGTCCTAAGATGCTCAATGGTCCTGAACGAAAGAGCACCCAGAGGGAAAAGTTTGTTTTGTTTGTTTTGTTTTCTGTAAGAGGAAAATCGAGACCGACAGAGACACAGCTTGTACACAGGGGGACAAAAACAAACAGGGTTGGAGGAGTGAAGTTCATTTCTGAATATTTGCAGTATTATAGGGTTAATAATACATGGAGAGGTTGACAGACTGACAGGTAAAAGGCTAAAAGTAAACTATGCCTAACAATAATTAAGTTACAGTGAGAATATGAGGTGAAGTTCACATTTAAAGGTCTCCACAGAGTGCCAGAGTCAGCAGAGACATTTTGAATAAGAGCTACGATATGAAACAACTGTGCAATCTACCTTGTTGCCTTGTTTTGAACTCTGGGGACAGACAGAAAGCCTTTACTTTGAAGGAAGAAAGAACACACTTGAATATAGGGTTTAGGGAGATCAAGCAGTTATGAAGTGAATGCCTGAGTATAAAACTTTGTGACTTGGCAAATAACACCTCAATTCTGAAGCAAAGAGATATCAAAGGGAAGCTTGAAATGCTGCAACATGGTAATTTTTTCCACCAATAACCAGAATTTCAGGTCTTTAGGTTTGTTTCAGAATTCATAAGAAAGCAATTTGGCAGGAGACGTAAACCGGAGCAGAAAATGTCTGTCCCGCAGGACAGAATCAAGGCAAGGATGTTGCTAACACAGCATTTAGTATGCTTATGCACACACTGATAAAAGTATCAAGAGGGGCCACCAAGTCTCAGAGCATTGCATTCTTATTAGGGTGAATATAGAATAAAGATGCTTAGATTTGGCTCAAAGTGGTTAACTGTAATGTCAAAGTTTGAAGATAATTTAAAAAGAAACACGATTAACCCTGACAGGTACAAGTATTCCTACCTGCAACACTTAACCCTCAGAATTCGTGGTTCACTAAAAGTCTTTAGTTTTCTGACCATCTGAGGGACAGAAACAATATTAAATAAAAATAGAAGAAAAGATTGATTCTAACTATATTTTAACATTCATTCAAATGGATCACTTCTTTATCTACAGTATCTTTATTATAGCCACATATAATGTAATGACTTACACCTTACAAGGTTGACACATCATCATCTTGTGTAGTAGCCGTAACAACATTAGTTTGGAAATGTTGCTGAGGCTAGGAAGCTTCATATAATTATAAGAAAATATTTGGCTTAATACATGTTTCACATTGTGTTTACTCTAGTTGTTAAGTTTGCTGTTTGCAGCCTTCCAGCAGTGGGGACCTAAGGGGATGAAATTTATTGTTGCACTTGCCAACTTTGCTATAATGCTAATTGTGTGTCACAGAGGCTGCTGTGTCTGGTGCTGCACCTACGACGTGCAGACATAGTGGGGGAGGGAGAAAGAGAAAAAAGAGAGTGTGGGGAGGTGGGGATTTTTTCTTCTTTTTAATAAACACATTCATATATAGTGCTGAATGATCTAGCCTACTGTAATTTGTGGGCATAGGTGGATGGATACATAGCTGAAGAGGCAAAACTGTTGTTATAGCTGTTTTTAAATGGGTAAAACAGTTACCAGGAATAGTGGGCTATTAAGACTTCCACTAACCTAACAGTTGTAGTATCTGGGAGAATAAGGGGTAGACATAGGCTCAACAGCATGACGTATACTGGCAGAAATCCTTTTAGATATTTTGCAGTATTTCATCAGATATTTTGTGGGACCCCCCAGTGGAAAGGATTATAAATACAATAGATTTGTGAGATTTGCATATTTAGTGAGCAATACTTAATACGACACTGGAGATATCATAGCATTACAGACCGAGCTATTGCACGGTGATTTCCCTTGTTGGACATAATAACTTTGCCATTGGACTTATGAATAGCAGCCCTTTTAATCACCTACATCCTGCAGAGTCCTCTGTGTCAAATTTGAGAGAACAGCATTTACCTACAGAAAGATTTCATTTCTACTGTGTTTTTTTTAATGCAGGGACTGTATAAGGACTCTGCACTTGTTATTGGTCTTATTGCCACTGAAGGGAAGACAAAAGCCATTGGAGTATTGCTTTTATATCCTATAACCAGACAGACTATAGTGCAAAATCCAAGCAAGTAAGATAAATAATTAAATCCAGTTAAAGCACTTTAACTGCAATTTGAAGAAGAAAGAGATTTATTTTCTTGGTATTTCCGTGCTTCCTTTTGAATAAAGTGCAGTGAAATAGCAAACCAACAGTGCCAGATTTGCTGCTACAGTTTGTGCCTCTTTACAGAAGTATAATGTTGATAACGAGGTGGTCTTTGTGTCATGAACCGAAAGGGCTATTTTTCTGCTATTTGTATAAGCTTGCAAATAATCAGTAAATTGCGCCCTTCACATTTATTCATAGCAATCTTAGCAATGTTGTGGAGAAAATGTGCACAAATTCACATTGTGTCCTAAAGCACTGTGCAGAAATTTGGCTGTATATGTGTGTAGCTAGGGCAGTCAAAAATGCCTTTCATAATGTTCAGTGTGTTGGAGCTGACTCGACACATTGACCTCATATGGTATTTTTAAACCACTAATAATAGTTTCACTGCTTGGGCTCAGGCTGCTGGAACAGGCAGCTCTACCTGTTCATAGTACCTACAATTGTAATCAATCAAGGTAATCAAAGAGTTTCATTTGAAATGCTGGAAAAGCAGCCTCTACTTGGGGGAAAGCATTTTGCTTGTTTTCTGAATGATTTCACAAGTACTTTTTCATAGAAATACACATTCATCAGATTGTTTTGGTGGGCAGTGTTCAAGCCCTGGACAAAAGTTGTTCAGGGCTTGTGTTATCCCAGTCATAAAAATTAAAAAACATCCCACCATTCAGCTTAAAATGTCTATTTTTTTTCTTAATCCTAAACCTTAATTGTGCACAAGGCTGGAGAAAAAAGGATTAGCTTCACTGGCTGTTTGCTCATTTTTACTTTATAGTAGGTGAGTGGGAGAAGAGGATAAAGAGAATGCTCCACAAACAAGTGTTTGCCAAATGGGTCATTTATTTATTTCCAGTCTTTGTCAAATGTGAGCTGAAAACAATCCATTTTGCAACATGCAAAAACATATGACTTTGAAATCAGCTGAAAGAAAAGAAGTAAAAACCTGCTGCTATTCTGTAAATTAGATTTTTCTGATTAAATAACCTGGAAGCATTTTAGTTCATGCTGGAGTGGCTTTCACTGAGATTTCTTTAATTTATAGCTGAGACTATACATTTTTGAACAACGTCACAACCCTTGTAATTAACAAGTAATTAGCTTGTAATTTTGCCTAGAGAATACAGAAATTGTTACATTGTACAAGTATGTATGCGCCTAGTGCTATATCCACCGTCTGCTTTAGTGAAATTTATGCTAAAGTAGTAGTATTTGTTGTTTCATTGTGGACAGACACCGCTTAACCAAGGTCTACATTCAAGACTCAACAAATTTTGCAATATTCACCATAGGTCTCCTGGATGTCAAATAGGAAGTGATCATTTTAAAATATATTCATCTTGCCTTTCCAAACAAGAAAGTGAACGCAATACAGACTTTAGAGAAAATCACAGGAAGACTTATTTGTTAAAAGAAAATCACTTATAAGACAACATAAATGGAAATATAGTTGTGCAAAGTCCTCGCTCAGTGTTGTCTGGTATTTAGAGATTACAGCAAGTTTTTTTTTTATATAATTCTACCTGGGTGTTCATACCAATCATGATCAAAGCTTTGGACGAGCATGTGCCATTATGGCTCACATTAGTCTAGACACTATGATTAATGACTGTTCAAATATGGATGTGGGAACAATGACAGTGATAGATGTCACTTTGCCAGTGACGCTTTTAACTCAAAATGGATTTGGTACAGTGCATGACTGACTGTGTCTCTGTTTTCTCTCCCCCTTTCTCCTTTTCCATCTCTCCCTGTCTTTTTCTCCTTTGCCCATTATTTTTCTTTCCCATTTTTTTCTTTTGAATTAATGCTACTGTTCCTCTACACAAGGTAAGACCAGTTTTAACAGAGAAACACTCCCACACACTCTCTCTGTGAAGCTGCTTTCATTGTGGTCTAAACGGAAACAACACTTTGTTAGTAATATGGTAGAAGAAAACATTACCATGTTCCTGAAACTTTGCCTCCCACTGGCCTGAAAGTCCCTACACTCACCAACACAACACAGTTGTCTTTCCTGCTGATGTGGACTTGAATCCTGTATGGAATCACATTGGCCCACTTTGTCATAATCAAACACGAAACCACAGTGCTGGGTTGGGGGTTGGAGGGTTTGGGGGTTGGGGAAGGTCTCGAGGTTCTGTCCATATGTTCATGTAATTACATTTTTTGAACACTTCAAAAACACTGTTGGTTGTTTCTGTTTGTATAATGAGATGCACAGCCTTGGGAGCAGGAGTAGATTGGAAAACAGATGCTTCTATACATTATAAAGGCTTGAAATGAGCGAACATTGGCCAGCTAGGTTGTGTTTACCCTCCCTTCCTGTGGTACAGCAAGCAGCTGACTATCTGCACTTGCTTTTGGATCACCTTATATGTTTCAGTAAAAAGCAAATAAGTAAGCAAAAAGTAGCTGGAGTTCTGTTACGAGGGGAATCTGCTCTACATTGTCACCAAGTCTGTGTTTTTCTCTTGAGCACACAGCGGTAGCTGTTTCAGGGGGGACAAGCTTGAGCCCATATTAAGAAAAACATATTCAGGGGTAAGAAGTTCATGCTACTTACCACTATGGATTAAAGCCTCAGTGAATGGGCTTTAATTGAGATACCAAAGCTACAGGCATTCCTAAGATTTGCTTAAGCTAACAAGCATTTAGACATGATGGGAAAGAAGGAGCTGAGGCGAGGTGAGTGACAAAGATCGGCAGTGAGACGTGGTAATATGGTGTGTGAACGAATCTGAGAGGGATTAGTTAAAGGGGTATTTACAAGGGAGAATATTGACCAGGTGGGGAAAAGGGATCGTGAGAGCTGAGCAATTTGAGTGTGCATTAATCAAACATAAAAATGATAGAGAAAGCTTAAAATAGGAAGGGATAGATCAGGGTTGGAGAGCAGAGCAAGACTGGAAGGAAGGGAGGTTTTGTGGGCAGAAAGACAGATAGAAGCTAGTGGAGTGTGAAGACTGTGGATTTCTCTATCAGTATTCTGCCTCTGTGACTGAGCTCCAGGTGGTTTGAGCAGCCATGTTCTTAGCTCTATTCGATCTCTTTCATGCATACATATGCACATACGGGCACAGACATAAGCATGCATGCAAATACAGGCAGACAGAGTTAGACTTCAACACAAGCAGACAAAAGAAATATTTAAGAAATTTGGTCAATTTTGGTTCCCAGTGAAATTAAACCCAGAGATCCACTTTAACAGCATTTCCTGCTTCTATCGAGCACTCTGAATTATATTTATATAGATGAAAATGTAGTGCAGGTTTTTGGACCTAATGGACGATAATGAAAATCTGCTTTTGAGCTAATTTGTCTTCAGCATCAGTCTAGACAGTACCTTACTTTTTAGAGTAGTCAGTATATTTTTATAGAAATGTTTAATAAAAAAAAAATTAGGAGGTTCCAGAGATTAAATTACAATATGAGCTACCACTGAGCTCATGCTTTAAGGAGATAAAATATATCAGATGATAACCAGACATTTATTATTGTCAGGTGTCAGGACATGAATACATAAATAAACAAACAATGTCTGCTTTAGTGGAAAGGGGATTTTATACAGAAATTTAATCATTCATAGATAGATAGATAGATAGATAGATATGGGGATAGTAAAGATACTGTGCAGGACCTTAACGCTTCCAGGCCTCTAGTAAAGGACTTGAGCTTGAAGGATAAAAGACCGCCAACAGAGGCAAGAGGGGAATTTTTTTTTAAATATAAGAACTGTATTTGTGTATATATTCAAAGTGCCATTGTCCAGTAGTCTCAGGTTCAAGCTCAAGCTTCATTTTGAAGAATGTCATTCAACTTTCTTGCTAATTTTCTGGATACCGTCAGTAATTCCACCTATGACAGGTAATTGAAATGCAGTTAAAATTGGCAACAATAGCAATTTTGTTGCTGGAGGTTTTCTGGACACCTGCTGAGTCTTTGAATTATCTAGTACAAAATCTGAACACTGCCAGGCAGCAAACTGTGACACCTCTGTGCTTATGCTGTTTATTTTTGTTTGTGAAAGTACCTACATGGTGCGAGACATGGCGCATCCAGTGAGCTGGCTCTCCTTTTAACAGACTAAGTGGATTGAGGCAGGTGCAACCTGAATACCTGTTCTACACTTGTCAGTAACACACAGTGGGCAACACCGTCCAGCTATATAAGCCAGGGTCTTTTTCCCGTCATTTTTAGATTTGAAGACACAAATAGTATCGTCTACTCACTGAGTGTCATGTTTTTGTGTTCTTATTTCAAAATGTACCTTTTTCAAATGACAATGACTCCCAGACCATTTCCTGAAATGTCAACTAACTCTATTGATGCATATCTAAAAGATATGTGAGAAAGAAGTAAGACAGGGCTTTCTTTGTCCAGAAATGTTTTTTCTTTGTTTGAGTTCAGTGTACTATAGTGAAGTAACATGAATTACTGCCTTTACAGTATATACTTCAGCACTATAGTGCTTAATATATCCATGAGCTTTACTAGTGTAATTAACTGATATAAACTGCCCCTAAGAGTGGTGATGAAGCACAGACATAACCAGTAAATTATGCAAGAATCTATAATCCCACTGATCCACAATTTGTCATAATATATTATAATTGTGATTGACATATTTGCTACTAACAGCTAATTGGAGTGTGACTAGCTCTCGGCTTATCCTTATTTACACAATTGTTACTTTGGCGTATCAGTGTGCAAAAATAAATCAGGTGTATTTTTCAGTGACCAACCAATATGTTTATTCAAACCAAGAAAATTTCAGGTGTCATGATGCAGAAGAAGAGCATTTAAACTGATCTGATTTTATTCCACATGCCATGCATGTAATTGACCTTCTGTTTCTTTCTGTCTCTTGTTCTCGTGCTTTATTTCTCTTTCTACTTGTCACGTTTACTGAAAACACTGCACTAAGCCATCCACTGAGTGAGATTCGGTGTGATTAATATATGCTGCGCATTCAGAGAAATCTTTTCACATTCAAATATATTAGTATGCTGTTGTTGTTGATTCAGTTAATTTTATTTTGCAATCCACTTTTATCCACTGCAACTTAGCTGAGTGCATTTCCATCCACAGGATGACAAATTTCACCTCATGCAAGAGTGCATTGCAGCACTATATTTCTTTGGGAGTTTTCCGTTTGGCTTTGTGGAGGATATATCGTATGATAGCTACAGCCTCTGGTGACCCATTTGCGGTGCTTTGGTCAGAGGTCAGTTAAGTTATTCTTCCTTGCGCTGGTTTGGGCCAAGTGTAACTGCAGTTACTCGCTGTGACAGCTTCGGAGGCAGAGGTTGTCACATACTTTAATGATTCATTTTTCTCTCAGAACACTTCCCTCATGAAAGAAAGCTGAACAATTTTTACAGGTCAAAGGCGTAAGTAGTGGTATTATGTATAAAACAAATAGTGAAAAAAGAAAAATAGTCCTAATTTTCAAAGTTCTAGTCGAGTGTAGGTTCAATTTCATCAGAGAAAAATATTTATTAATTGCTTCTTACTTGGCCAGGATATATTTAATCTTATTCCTGCCTTGCAGTGTCAGTAGGTATTAGTTTTTCTTTCCTCTGGCTAGTTATTTTAGGTATTTTTTATATGGTGATATGCAGCTAAATAAATAAATATAAACTACTCAACATGTGGACTGCATTCCAATCTGCAGCAGCAGCTTGCATGTAAATATTCATGGTGCATATTTTGCTGGTGACACCCGTCCGGTTGGGGTAAATGAGGCATCAAAAAAAGAGGTGCTGCCGTCCTTGCTGCTACCTCACCCGCTGACTTCAGGTGGTGTTGATGGTTTAATGAGTGCCTCACAGCTAGCGGTATAAGGGAGTTTGTGAATGTTTGTTTTCTTATTTAGCCAGGCCGCTGAATAGTATAAGGTGATGTTTTCTGGGGGTTTTTTTCCCTTTTATTTAAGCAGCTCACTACTTTTTCTGTGTGCCATTAGGAGATAGCCCAGTATCATTTAAAAGTCTGAGGGTCCATTAGCACAGTGGGATGCGGTTCACTGCCAAGCTAGCTTGACATAACTGACAGTTAGGTGTGGTGATGTGCAGATGTCTGAGTGCATGTTTACAAATCCAATGTACTGTAGACAACTTTTTAGTTAATACTGATTATGCATGTGGTGTTTACAAAAGTAGCACTTTCTATTACAGCTTGGTAATAATGTGATAATAGTGGGCAAATAAGGTCAAAACAAGTAACAATATTGAAATTACACATTTTTGCCATTTATTATAAAAAGTACAGTCATATCCAAGTAATTATTTTGTATCAACATTAGTTATAGCTCAGTAATAGTATATTGAAATCATTGCATTTGAGTAAAAACAGGCCAGAAACTGGAAACTGGGATAATTCTGTGGAAAAAAATTAAGCCTATGAGGCAAGACCAATGAGTAATAGTATAGTATTATATTGCTAAGAATTTAAATGCTTGGTAGCAATAAAATTGTGATCGATGAATTTAAATTTTTACACCAAGTTGTGTTCATAACATCATAATGATAAGGTTCTAATGGATGATGCTTTAAATCATTAGGATACTATTACAATACTATAATGCTGGAATTAATCCTGCTTTTTCCAGCATTCTTCCTTGTTTGAAGATAACAATGTACATGTTATGTTTAATGTTGTAGATTATTACCTTTCTCTATTATTAAGTCTCTGTTTGGGAATAATGTGATATTTTAATATCAATGCTGTTGTTTCACCTTGTTACTTCACTATTACCGCATTATTACTGAGGTGTAAAAGAAAACGCTGTCATGAATTATTCTTCGGGTCCTCAAGGACTCAGTTGGTTGTCTATGTAGCTTTAACATTAGTGGGATAAGGATTAAAGTTAGTATAGGAAAATTTAAATGCACGAATATTACTTTTTTATTGCTTGTATACATTTGTTTTCATATTATTAGCCTACGTTTCTGACCTGTTATTACTCATTGCATATATTTCAATGTAATATCATTCAGCTATAGTGACAGTTAGTACAAGATAAGACTTTTACTTTAGGTTTTTGCTTGATAACTTTGTGTTTTACTGTACATTACAGAACCAGACCATGTGTCCAGGTCCAGTTCCTTTGGTCTGTGAATACAATAAAATTTATACTGCAAAGGTTTAGGGTGGTTGGACCCCATAAGAAGTATATTGTTGATTCATTGTACTACTACTACTACTACTGTAAAATGCCTAAATTGGTGTTTCTAAGTATTTTTTGGTCACTTCTGTTTGTGTTCTTATTAATATGTTGTTAACTTAGCAAAGCTGTGATTCCAATGATAAAAACATTTTTTCCACCGGCCACAGATACTTACTCTGACAGCACATGTCTTTATTTACAGTGGTCACAAAATGTATCTTTAACATGTGGTAAGACACGCAGAATTTTGTTGTGAATCTAACATACTACCACGCATAATAATTACTATAATAACTTTCCCTGAATTTACAAGGCATCTCTCTGTTTGTTTGTTTGATGAAACACTAAAATGCATTGGTGTCTTTACTAGTAGCTTTTTGTGAGCGATGATGCTTTGCTACTGAATCTAAGATGTTGGACTATGAAGGACTATGCACTTTCAGTGCTCTAAACATTGGGTTGATCAGACATTACAAAAGCTTTGGATTAAACTAGCAAAGTAGTCAGCTTAATGTCAGATCTGGCTGATTCACATTCTCAGTTATTTCTAGACATGCTTACTGTTGCATTGCACTTTGTAAAAGTGTCTCTAAATGACTCTAAAAACACAAATCAAACAAAAGAGAATAATGCATTCAAAAGTTGCTCTGTAAGGAACCTTACAGTAAGGAAGTTTTTATTAAAATTTCTCAGAACAACTTCTTGATGATAATTATTTGAGATTCTCTTCATCACTTAACCCTAATTGCACATAGTTCACTTTCTTCTGAGCTTTTCAATTCAGACCCTTTCAGATGAGTTAAACTGTGTTTTCCTCAGAAGCCCTTCTTCCGGTTGTATAACGGAAAGAATCAACAAGCACTATATGTAGAAAATCTATCATTTGACAAATCACCGGCCTGAAACATTCAATCAAGTTTTCACAGAGGGTGATTTTATTTATATCAAGGCTAAAAGAGTGGCAAAAAAGAAATGCAGCATAACTACTACACGGACTATTGCTTTCAACTGATTTGCAGTAAAAAGCATGGGAATAGTTCAGTTGAGTTAATTAAAAAACCGAAAACCCAGATACAAGTGAAATAGAGAGTTTCTATTAATAAAGAACAAGTGTGGGCTTTTTTGTGCTTTTTCTTTCCACAATATCTACAAAAAATACTGAAATTATTATTAAAAACTAAACCACCATGAAAATAGCAAAAATATCACTTAATTGGATACTTGATGCTAGCGTTAATGACAAGAAAATCACCATCGACTCATTTAGCTGACACTTTATTAGGTACAGTTTAATAGTACTGGGTTGGACTGCCTGAAAAATTGGCTTGAGGATTCAAGAAGATGCTGCAAACATTCCTCAGTGATTTGACATATTTGAAACCAAATTCTGACCCTATTTACCAGATGTTACAGCAGAAGATTTTTACAATTATCTATTGTTCCTCCAATGTCTTCTTCAGCTGCTGTAGCCAATGGGTTTACATATTATGCTTTTCAGAGATGCTATGCTGCATACCTTGGTAATGTGTGATTATTGGAGTCAGTGTTGCTTTCCTATCAGCTCAAAGCAGGCTGACCATATTGCTCTTCCTCTGGCTTCAACTAGGCTTTTTTGCTCAAAGCACTGTCACTCACTGGAGTGACAGGTTTTTTTTGGATCTTTTTGGATCATTCTCTGTAAACCCTAGAGATGTTTGTGCTGGAAAATCCCATTAGATCAGCAGTTTCTCAACTACTTAGACCAGCATGTCCTCCAACAACACAAAATTCAAATTCCTGTAAATCAAATTGCTTTCTCAGTTGGATGCTTGGTTTAAACTTAAGCAGGTCATTATGACTACAGGCCTAAATGCACTGATTTTCTGCCGTGTGATTAGCGTTAATGAACAGTTGAATGGGACTACCTACAAAAGGGGGCTAGTGAGTGTATTTAAAGTGGCCAGTTCTAAAGCAAACATGATCAGTTTTTTTTGTCTTGGACAAAAACTAGATTTGACCACTGTATCTAATATTCATTTTGAGTCAAAAGTACCTTTTGAGAGCACACTAATCTTTCTAGAGCTATCCAATGGCTCTGAGATGTCATTTTTTCTCTACACTTAGCACCCTGTCATCGAAGATTTGGTGAGTAACTCAATGATCTGACAAAGAGATGTTCTCTCAGCCTCCTCATCTTTTTGATTTTGCCTTTCTTTCCTCGATTGAGAGAAGTCTGAGTATTCCCATGCCTTCCCCTGCAGAGTCACTGAATGGTTGTCTTTTAACTCTTTGGTGATATCCAAAAAAACCTACCAAAAGCACAGATTTTCACTACCACAGCTGGAGCTTTTCTGGACCACTTGTACCTCTCCACAGGTGCATACTGCCCTGACAATCGAGCTCAGAACCCCTCAGTCTTACTAATGGATGTCCTGCAGGCACTTCTTGATTTTTTGCCATGATATGAGAAGCACCACCTCAAGGGACAGGTAATTGCCGCGGCAATGGTGACAGGTTTTATCTTTAACTTTATTTCCTATGGCTACAGAACAGGCAGATTAAACCGCAGCAAATGATGAGCAGATGACAGCTCAGCCTCTCTACCTCTCTCTTATCAAAACAAACGGCTGCAGCACTAGTACAACAATTTCAAGATCACTCATCAAACTGTGGACTCCAGTGCTACTGGGGTGATGAGCGGCTACATTGTCAAGGGATTATTTCGTCTCTGACTAAATGACACCTGATTACTCATGAGTTTTCTGCAAATATGAAGTTTTGCCAGTGTACCCTTTAGCCAAGCATCAACTGGGAGAAACTCCAGCTGTGTAGTAGCTGGCAAGAATGCTGTTTTTTTCTGCCACAGCCCCACCACCTTTCTCTCAGTTTTCACAACCCCAGTGTGGAAAATAGAGGCTTTTACTTTGAAAAGGGCTTTACTCCAGAGCTAATGCTGTGTCCCTTTGCATTGCAGAGTTTCTGACAATTTCCTCCTCAGATGTTTCTCTCCTGAGCAGAACTGATCTTGATCTTGTTGGATCAGTAACACTCATCTTTGTGAGTCAGTGTTCATGAAAGTCACTGTTTACCGCTGTTTATTATTGCTGTGTATCAAGGGTACAGGCCTACATCATTAAATCCAGATTTGCATAGGATTAACATTACACATTGATTCAAAAAAGAGGGAAAGGGGAAAAGAGGGAAAGACAAAACAACCTTTTACTACACAACAAAACCAGTGGTCCAAATATAATAATGTTTGAGCAATTACCTATAGTTTGCTTAAAAAAATGAATATAAAAAATCTAACTGCAGCTGGAATAGCGGCCTGTTAAATCAAGTCAAAATTGAACTTGTGACTGATTTGATAAATATACAGTAAGCCTGGCATCTCAGGGTGTATTGATAAAGGGAAGAAAAACATCAGAGCATTTGAAAGACAAATAAACCAAAAAACCATGGACTATTAGTCCACTCCTTTTAAATGCTGCTGTTAGCACGTGGTCTGAGTGGTAGTCTTTTGCTTTTATTCCAAACTACAGTGATCTATTTTGCAGGAGGTGCATGAGGTCAATTTTTCAAACTGACCTCATGTACACAGAAAAGCCTGACTACACTCCTGTGGTGAACTGTTAAATGAATTGTCTGAATATTTAGCAAAACAGAAGAAAACTTCAGACTATATGGAACTACTTAAGTATGTAAAGGACTGTAAAACATGGAGATGACTGCTAGGAACTTTTCCATATTGATCCTGAGCATTAACTTTCTTAGAAACAAAAAGTCCCTGTCTTAATGAACGTAATGGCCTAACCTTACCTTGCCTTTCACATTGTGCATTAAACACTAACTTGTGTTGGCAAGGTGTTATGTCTCTACTCTTCACTGCATCTGCTGGCCAAACCTCCACAGAGAGGTTTGGCACAAACAAGGGTGACACTACCTCAACACAACGCTATTCATCTTACCTAATTAAGTCAGACAACATGTTAGTCACAGTTATGTTGACCATCAATCACACAAGAAACCTATAAAACCAGGAGGTGGATGGAAAGACACATGATGAATGTGATGTTCTGAGTGTCTCTTGGCTGGTCATGCCGTTTTGCTCTTTTTCTGCATGTCATCTTTTAGTCCTTCCAGAAATGTTGCCATATTGCAAAATAGGTGCCATAAAATCTTCCCACCAGAAAGTGTGACGTATCCTTTTGCAGGACACCAGGCGTCAAACAGCAAACTAGAGCAAGGTGGAGCACCTTGCATACACAACTGCTTATTCTCATCAGTGTATAATTTTTAAAAGGCTTACAATCAAGGCGTTATTTAAATGCAACCATTTATTATCCCTAAATTAAATAATAAAGTCATCCTTTATTGATGATGGCTTTCTTCCAGTTGAAAATATATTTTCTATTTCAGTTGAGCTAACTGGTATAGGAGAGTACAAAGAGAGTCAAAGACTTTTTGACTTCTTATCTTGAAGCAGTACACCAAATAGGAATATCTGAGACAAAGTATATTCATCTGTGTGTGCCACAGCTGAAAAAAGACTGTAGGGAAAAACCACAAATCCTTTTTCTTTGACTATTTGTTGTGTTTTTTTCACTTGGTTAAACAAAACCAATGTGTAACATATGTTTTTGTTTCTTTCTTTTTTCAAATAAATCTGTATAAAAGGGAAATGTATAGAAGACTGGGGGCTTGATAATTATGGCTATGGCAAGGCTACAGCCTATGTTGATGTTGCACTGTATTGCATTATTATACAGAGATTTGTCTGTGTGTGTTGTTTTTTTGTTTGTTTTTTACCCCTGTGTTATAGATAAATTCCCTGAAAGACTGTTTTTATATTCAGGATTCATCTATTGTGGCTCCGTCCTATTTCACAATGTTTTCTCCCTTTTGTCAACAGAGGTGTGTGATGTTTCGTGTGTAAACACAGAGTCAAAGTACAGTACACCCCTAATGGCTCAGTTGGCTCAAAGCCTCCACAGTATGGACGAGCAGCACTCTGATGTGACGGTACAGGAGTTACATATTTTCCGAGCATTACAGACAAGACTTGGGTGATTTTCTCTCTCAACCACTGTACTCTGTCTCATACCAACTGTTGTACTTTATTCAGCAGTTAGTGAATAAACCTGCAAAGAGTGTACATGCTAAGAGTTGCATCCTTTTGACGGACTAAAATTTGGTTATATATGATAGATCCAAGCAAACATGTATCTTCAAACCCTGCCTGAATTTGCATTCCTCTGACGTCTTCTTCCTTATACGGCGATCGTGGCTCAAGAGTTGGGAGTTCGCTTTGTAATCGGAAGGTTGCCGGTTCGAGCCCCGGCTTGGACAGTCTCGGTTGTTGTGTCCTTGGGCAAGACACTTCACCCGTTGCTTACTGGTGGTGGTCAGAGGGCCCGGTGGCGCCAGTGTCCGGCAGCCTCGCCCGCGCCCCAGGGTAGCTGTGGCTACAATGTAGCCTGCCATCACCAGTGTGTGAATGGGTGGATGACTGGACGTGTAAAGCACTATACAAATACAGGCCATTTACCATTCTTCTCTATTTGAGACATTCAAATGATTCCTCCTCTGATGTTTGTACCCTTTTTAATCGTCATAGTCTACATTGATCCTCAACGCTTACATCCATTGGTATCATGGGAGATAAACTGTTTTTAAAGTAAAGCACTGAAAATGATTATGTAGTGAAGCCCCACTGTATATTTGGGCAATTTGGCAATTTTTAAAGCATTTGTATATACCAGTACTCCTGCTGAAAGAAAAATAGTAAGAAAATATCTCATTAACTTTTTTTAATATCACTTGAATTCAGCTGGTACGATAAATGTTCATCAACCAGTGAAGCAACAGGAACCTATACAAAAATTTGTAGCTTGTAAAATTTGTACAACTGATTTTCTCAAAATTAGTTATTTAGTAACTAAGTAAGGAATACATGCTTGTGCCCTAAATATTAATGCCAATAAAGGGAGCATGAAACACTACACATATAAATTAATTTACACTGTTGAGCCCTCCTCTAAAAACTCACACAGATGTAACACTGTCTATGAAGCTGGATTTAAGAAATAAGTGCCTAAAGTTAAAGTTTTAAAGACATGTTTAGCGCCATCTTCTGTCAGTAAAAAACGTGAAACGTGGTTTGGTTGGTTGCTGCTAATAGACTTACATTAGTTTATGTTAGCTAACTAATGGCAGAATCGATAACTCAGAGGAAAATAAGCACAGTAAAATGAAAAGTCAGTTTAAGGGGATCACTTTTGTACTGTCCCTGTCTGAAACAATGAAAGGATGTAATGCCCACTTTCACTGTCTGTCTCTTTAGCAGTAAGTGGCAAATTGCTGTTTGGCTAACTGCACTCAAACGGGAAAATCCACCTGTTAGCTGTTGTTCTGGGAATCTATCCTACCTCACAAACCATCCTACCCGTTGTTTCTGCGCCTGCACATACGCATAACACAAACCCCTAATTTGCATGTTTTTTTTTAACCTATTGTGAATATTTCTTATGGTTAGAATAGAATAGAATAGCTCTTTATTGTCAATGTTACAAGAACAATGAAAGGCAGTTTGGCATCTCTCCATGTGTGTGAAATACACAATAGCGTAAGTATTTACACAATATTGCACACTGACTGTTGCTACTATAATAAATACGGTTATTAAAAAAAAAGTTTAAAGAGGCAGGAATGTTGGCTGTATTAAAGTATAAATAGAAATTCGGTTTATAAATAAGGTGATAATTTCAAAAAAGACAGACTAAGCATTCAAATGCTAAAGCTTTCTTTTGTACTCTTGGTGTAGTAAAACATCTAAAAGGGTGCCTGTTTCCAAGTTTAAGCTTTGTTGTTTTGTGAGTTTAGTATTTCAACATGTCTGTTGATGGGCAGCTGCTGCTCAGAGAAAAGCAATAAAGCATTCTGGAGGCAGACATATTTTTTCTTCCCTATTTGTGCGCTGAATGTACCATAGCTGTTGATTACATAATTTGATGTTCTGACTTTCCACTAACTTGGTTCATTGAATGCAGCATAAAAAGAGCCATTATCACCAGCACCACAGAAAAAAGTTGAATGTGAGAAGTCAAGTTTAATTCTACTTTTGATATTGCAGCTCCAGTTCTTGCTTTCATTTTTATCTCTTTGTCTTTCTTGATCTGTGCAGCAATCAGTCTTACCCAATCAGCTCAAGGTCAGTCTATCACCTCATTAAAGAGAGATAAAAAAAAACAAACCAAAAAATGAGACAGAACTGAGAAAAATGAGTAGAATAACCATTCAATACTTTGTTATGGCTGTCTTGATTCATGATCAGTCATGCAGGTAAGTAAATCTCAAAAGGTTGATTCTGTTCATCTGGACATAGTGTTTTCAAATGTTTTGTCACTCATTCAAGTGACTTCTTCAGTCACAAGTTTAAATGGCCTCCTTGACTCCCTGTGCCAGCGTTTCTCCCTGTCCAGGATGTGTACATCCTCATCATCGAAAGAGTGTCCACTGGCCTGTAGGTGTAAATAGACTGGGGAGTCCTGTCCTGATGAGGTAGCTCTTCTGTGTTGACCCATTCACTTCGTCGGAGGTTGTTTGGTTTCCTCTATGTATAAATCATGGCAATCCTCCTGGCACTTAACAGCGTACACTATATTGCTCTGTCTGTGTTGGGGGACCCGATCCTCGGGGTGGACCAGATTTGGCGCAATGTGTTTTGGGATTTAAAAGCCACAGAGATTCAGTTTTTAGAAAAAAGGCGTCTCAACTGTTCCAATACTCCTTCCCAGCTTTGACCCGCGATTGTATAGGAATATATTTCTTTTATTTATGTATCATTCACATTATTTTATTGTATAATGCCTTGGTGCAACTGATTTTTAACATGTCTCACACTCATACAGTAAGACAAATGGTGGGGGTCTACTTAGGAAGTTGGGGGAAGCAGACAACTCCACAGGAAGAATCTTTTGTCTCTTCGAGGACTCTGGGAGGTAGCAAGAGAGTGTGAATCTTAAGGTGTGAAACAGCTGTGCACTGCCTTTTGTTCCTGGAGAAGGTATTTAACTGAGAGCCAAATTCAATTCAAATTCAAATTTTATTTGTCACCTACACAGTCATACACAGTACGATATGCAGTGAAATGCTTAGACAACTGCTCGTGACCTAAAGAAAAAAAAAAGGCTATGAATAAGATAGGAAATAAATATGAAAAATTAAAAAGGGTAAATTTAACTAGGAAGGAATAAAATATAAATTAAGGTTAAAAATGAAATAACTGTACAACACAAATTAGAATGAAGGGTAAATTTAACTGGGAAAGAATAAGATAAAATATATAAAATAAAGTTGAAAATAAAATAACTGTACAACAACATATACAATACACATATAACTATATAAGAATGTATGAAGAAATATAAATAAATATATACACAATAACAGCAGCTGTACAAGTATTAACTGGAAATGAAGAATATAGTGACCATGTTAGCCATGTTAGGTCATGCAAGCTCTCCACCAACTTGGTTGTCTGTTCTTTGTGTTTTTGATTAAAGAATGTTAGCTACCGCTCATCGCTCGTCTGCAGGCTTTATTTAAATGGAAAACTTCCACAACACATTACTGATGGAAATCTCACAGTCTAAGAAGGCTAACCTGCCATTTTTCATATCCTCCCTGGTGAAGTTGATGTGTAGGTCCACTGAGTTAATATGATCCATGAATTGTGGTATGTCCTGAAATTTGATTTTCACCCAGATGTCATCCACATACCTGAACCAATGACTTGGTGGTGTTCCAGGGTAGGATAACAAAGCCCTCTTTTCCACTTCTTCCATGTACAAGTTGCCACAATGGGTGAAACTGTGGAACCCATGGCACACCCATATCTCTGCCTGTAGTATGTGAAATAGGTGTGTGGTAAGACAAAGTTCCAAAAGCAAACACATTTGGTCGGTGCTGAGAGTGGTCCTCCTGCTGAGGTTGGGGTCATGCTGTAATCTCTTACGAACTACCTCCAATTGTTCAGTGACTGGATCGCAAGTGAATAGAGATGTAACATGATACAAGACCATTGTTTGATCTGACAGACTTGGTGTAGATTCCCCTGGGTATAGGGCAAGTATTTTTGTCACTGAGCAGTGACAAAATATTCTCATGATAGTCTTTCTGGTTTAGCAAAACCGTGCACCTACCCTTGTCTTGAGTGATGAAACATTTCTCCCACTGAAAACGCTAAGTCCAAATGAACGGAATCAACCTTTTGGGACTTTGTTATGGAGTAATAATATAAAAAGAAAAACCAACTACACCTAAACTAAATCCTTTTGAAATATATACAGTAACCTTAATCCTAAATGCATTAGTTCAAACTCATAACACTTTACTCATCATTCATTGTAGCATGCCTGTTTTTAAACCCTGTTCTTATGGGACCATTTTGATATCTGTAGCTGTATATCTAAGAAAGCTGCAACTGTCCATGGGCCTGTCAGAAAGAGCTCTATGAGTGACACACCAGAACAGAATATGTGGTGCACAGCACATTCAGCCAGCAGATGATGGCTGACAGACATGGACTTTAATGACACATTGTCTGGTTTAAGAGCATCTCTATGATGAAGTTGTGGTTAAAAAATAATATGGATTTTAGCCGTGCAGCAACTTGTGATGGCTGGTTAACATGTACTTGAAGTTATCATTTTATATTCTTTCTGGTATTTGACCACACAGAAAAATGTTCAGTCATATCTGCTTGAAAGATTTGTTATACATTTATAGATTCAAGGATTTATAGTCAGTAAAATTAATCAAGATGGAGGAAGCAGTAGTTTTCACCTAGTTCTTGTTTATTGGTTTCAATTTTGTTTAATGTTTTGGAACTACTTTTCACAGCTGATTATCCATCAGCAATAATTCCAACTTAGTGCTTAGCTATTGAACTATAGTTAAAGCTTATGGTCAAATTAGAGAGAAAAGCTGTCCAGGATACCGCTATTACTGATTTTCATACAGTTTTGGGAACAGAGTAAAGTTCTTCCAATGTCACATAAGTATGAAGAGTTTTTTGCAGTTATTAAAAGTTTTTTGCTCATAGTTAAATTATTTTAGAGCTAAAATGAGTTAACAATGATGGATTGTAATTGTTCATTAGAAATTTATATGTGAGTGTTTGTGCTACTCAGGCAGCTCTATGCTACTCAAGTGGTATTCATTCTTTCTTTCTATCATTTCAGTTGCAAATCTGAATGATTGTTTTTGGAATACCATTTTTGGAGAAAGAAGAGAAATAAAAGGATGAATCTTTTGTCATATTTTATGGGTCTCAGCAATGAGACCGATAGAAAAAAGAAATAGAAAACTGTTGAAAATTGGCCACTTTAAAAAATGAAATGAAATGCAAATGAAACAAAAATGAAAATATAACAGCAGATTTTGCATTTATTAACTTTAACACTAAAATAAAATGTGAAACTGAAACAAATTGAGAAAGCAGTGATATTCTATGAGAATATTAAGGTTTTTTCTCTACATAGAGAAATTTTGAGTGCCTTCCCAAATCTCCTCTAGCTTCAAAGGAACAAAAAGTGCAGAAATGAAAACATCTGAGGAAAAACTGGGACTAAGCTAATTTTCCAGTTTCAGACCAACATAGTCATGTTGTTATAGAATTGCTGTTCAAATGAATCTTGAGATTAAATGTTCTTGTCAGCATGATAGCAAATAAAATGCTGGTTTGTAGTCTACATTTTTTTGGAGGTCTACATTAGTTACTTGTGTTCCATAAGTAGCTAACCTTGCTTTCAATTTAACATTTTAATGTGTACAGCTGTTTATTTTATCCTTTAACTTTTAGCAAGGTTTCTTTTTTGCCTTTGCCAGTGATGGACCATGTGTCTCACTGTGGTTGATGTAGGGTCTGTATATAAACTATTCATTAGGCTTTTTTAATAAATACATTCAAAAATAAAGAGGGAATATTCTGATTGAGGGAATACTCTACTCGTCTGATATTACTAATGTGATAACTAGTATATTACTTGATAATGCAGCAACCTCTTTATTGGTCTGAGTGGTAGGAGACGAATCCTCACTAATCCTTAAACATGAACAAAGGCTATGTAATATTTTTCCTACCTTCATTTCTCCTCTCAGTGGGGCAGCAGGGGCAGGTCACTGTTGTGACATCACAGTAGGTGGGACAGGTTCATACCATCCATCAAAGTTAAAGTGCCTATGAAAGGCCTTTAATATTTTACTAATTAAGATTGCTGAGTGCTCAACTATCATTCACTCACACTAAAGTGGGCTGGGTTCACACAAAAGTGTTAAGTGACATTGATTGCCCTACTGCAGTCTACCCTCTATAATGGGTTTCAGGAGATTTGCCTTTCTTCTTGAATACCTAGCAGTTTGATGTACATAGTAACGTGTAATTGGTTTATTTAAGTCCTCGTCTGGTTTGACTTGCACCTTTGCCCTTAAGGTCCAGCAAGGATAGATTGTGTCCTTTGCTGGTCACCTTTGAAACAACATTTCCATTTACACTGACTAGTGGGTAACTGATTCTGAATGGCTGAGATACAAGCATACTTTTTTTCTCTGAGCTTTTAATTTTAAAGTCAATAAGGTGTGTTGACGTCAGAGGAAAATCCAGTCTAATGTGGTGAGTAAGCAGTTTCTAGTGCCAGGGCCTCCCTTGGAAAGAGTAGAAATGCAATCACCCAATAAAAGCACTAAGCCAGCTTGGATCAGTTAATAAGCATGGCTTTTCTTTTTTTTCAGGTGATCGACAATTCACACCTCCCCTTTGGCGCGCCAATCCTCAACCGGATTTTTACCCCTTAGCTTTGAAAAAAATACTGAAGGGAGTTAAGGTCAGCCAGCTCTCGAGGCAGGATCGAAGGCAACCGCATATGACAAATCAGTAAATTTAATATATGTATTTTTAGTATTTGAGGGGAAAACAAATAGCTTTTGGGCAACTGTTCCCATGGTGTTTGAACTGTCATTTGACAGCTTACCTGAACAGTAAAACTTAAAGTATAGTAGGTAAGTTCTGGTCAAAAGTTTATATAGACTAATCAAAGACATGTTATGGTAATTTGGGGCTTTGATTGTTGTTAGTTAAACAGCATAAATATTTAGTAACTTTAGAAAGAACAAGAATTGGATGCACGTGTTATGTGCACATTTATCTAATCCACACAGGGCCAAAAGTATGCATAACCCATACTATTATTTAGTTGAATGTCTCTTATTAAGCTGCACCAGACTAGATTGTTTTGCTAGCCATCAACAAATATTCAATCTTCTGGCATAATTCTGGCTGAATTGGTAAACTTCATTTAAGTTAGTTGGTTTCCTGGCACGGCCCTTGTTTTTCAAGAGTAGTCCACTAATTTGAGGCTCTTGGAAGGCTTCTAACCCCATGGGAGCATCTGCGATCCCATTTGTGTAACCTTTAAATCCCAGTAGAACTGTACAACTTACATATATATATATATATATATATATATATATATATATATATATATATATATATATATATATATATATATTTATTAGTGGTTTCCTTCCACTAAGGGCTTTGCAAAAGAAAAAGCACATGCAACAGCAAAAACATTAGAATCCAGAAACACACTTTGCTGATCTGTTTAGCTGTTCATACCCATTCCTGTGTTGGAATAAATGTCATCACGTTGTCAGCAGGAACTATTACATGTCCACCATTACCTGCGGAAGTGACATCATTTTCATGGGAAATTAATTTTTTTCCTCACAAGGCCTTGCAAAGGTTCACTGGTGGTACTGAAAGTCATGTTTGACTTCATTCCTTTTTCTGTATAGTTCCTGGCACACTTAGAACTTAAACTGCACTGTTGGAAATAGTTTCTTTTGATGCACATGCTGGTTTTTTTTTTTTGTTTTTGTTTTTGTTTGTTTTTTCAAATTTTGCACAAAAATATCTAATTTCGTTTTTGCTGCAGTTTATAAACATTAGTGTCTCTCAAAAATTGCATTATGAAGACACTCAAAATAAATTTCCTTTGGTTAAAAACTATTTTGTGGAACTTTTTTGCATTTACAGTTTTGAGGGATATACTTCTGAAATGCCTGTAACTAGAAAAAATAGTTACTAGAAAAACTCCCTGAAAGCTCTTCAGTTGATCCAAAATGCTCCAGCAAGAGCACTGACAGGAACGACATAGAGACAGCAGATTAGACTTCTTCTATAGTGGCTTCTTCATTGGCTCCTTGTTAAATCCAAAATCGAGTTTAAAATCCTTCATTACCCATTAGAGCACTTCACTCCCAGACTACAGGGTTACTTGCAGTTCCTAGGGTATTTAAAGTAGAATGGGAGGTGCAACCTTCAGTTTGCAGACCCTCTTGTATGGAACCAGCTCCCAGTTTGGATTTGGGAGACAGACACCCTCTCCACTTTTAGGGCTTAAAACTTTTCTTTTTGATAAAGCATATAGTTAGGGCTGGGTCAGATGACACAGAGTCATCCCTTAGTTACACAGCAATAGGTCTAGGCTGTCGGGGGCTTCCCATGATGCACTGAGTGCTTCTTCTTCACTTATGGTTTTTATTCACTGTGTGTTTATACACCTTTCTGGATTTAATCATTATTAATCTCTGGCTCCCTTCCACAGCATGTCTTTGTGCTGTCTTCCTCCCCTCACCCCCAACCACTCACTACAAAGTGACTTGATATGACTGTTTGTTTTTTTGGCCCTATATAAATAAAATTGAATTGAAATTGAATTGAAAATGTCTGAATAACTTAGTTGATCAAAACAATTGCTCATTGTTTTCACTTACTAAAGTCACAAATGAAGATAGACAGAACCATCAGCATATTTCAGCTTTCACACTAACAGACTAGTATAGCATCTCAAATTAGGAATCTTTGCATTTAATGAGGACCATATAGTCTGGGTTTCAGTGACAGTGAATGAGTGGAATTATAGATATATTATAATCATATTTAGAATATTTCATTTGTCCAATAATTTTTGATCTTGTGAAAACAGGAAGACTATTTTAAGTTAATGTAGTCCAGCTTGCATCCCTGCATGATTAGTGATATCTATATTGTTAATTGCCAATAGCTGTTCCTTTGTTACTGGACTTAAGCAAAAGTAAACTGGAGAAAATCCATCCATCCATCCTTCAATCCATTTGCTTTCGCTAATTTGGGGCCGCGTTGCAGGGACAGCAGCCTAAGCAGAGACGTTCAGACCTCCGTCTCCCCAGCCACCTCCTCCAGCTTGTCCAGGGGATCACCAGGGAGTTGCCAGGCCAGCCAAGAGATACTAATCTCCGCAGCATATCCTACGTCTGCACCGGGGCCTCTTCTAGTTGGGACATGGCCGAAACACCACACCGAGGAGGCATCCTTTTCAGATGCCTGAACCACCTCAACTGGCTCCTTTCAATGTGGAGGAATGGCAGCTCTACTGTAGGTAGAGACCGTTCAATAAAAACTAATTTCCACTGCTTATATCCGGGATCTCGCTGTTGTAGTCACTACCCACAGCTCATGACCATAGGTAAGGGTAGGATGATAGATTGATCAGTAAATCAAGAGCTTTAGTTTTCAGCTTTCTCATCACCACAAAGGACCGGAGCTTCCGCATCACTGCAGGTGCAGCCCCAATCAGTCTGTCAATCTACAACTCCTCTCACTTGTGGAACAAGACCATGAGAAATTTAGACTACTCCACTTGGGGCAGCAACTCGTCCCTGACCCTGAGAGAGGAAAGAAAAATCAAAAAGCAATTTATAGCGCTATACTCAGAGTTAACGTGGGCTGGAATGCAGTTCTTGGTGCAGGTGTTAATAAGCTGTGGTCAGGGTACTTCATCTATCTAATGCTACAGAAGAGGAGTGAACAGAAAGGGAGTAAAGTTTTCTAAGTGGCAGGTAATTTCAAATGCAACGTTTCTAACAGCTCAACAAATACCAATGAACACACAAACAGTGTGTCTCCTATCTAAAGGTGCAAACGCTTTATTTGTCAAGGAGAGATGAGGATGTAAGATAGCATCAGATGGAAGTGTGAGATGGAAAGAGATATGAGGGTAGGAGAGGAAGAAAATAGATTTTTTTTTAAAGGTATGGACTGCTCAGTGACATTTGATAAACTGGAACTTTAAAGTTTATATGTAATATACCATTTCATGTTATGAGTTTTTTTAATAAGGTATTATATATCAAGTATTTGGGAAATAAGCCATAATAGCTCTTATAACCTCTGCTTTTAACTACTCAAAGTCAGTTGGCTAAATTTACACAGGTTAACTGATCACAGCCTGTGATTCATTTCCCAATAGTACAACTGATCATAGGGTTCCCACACCTGTCCAGCTCCACTTTAACCCCCCACTATAGTTATGTCCCTGTCTTGTAAGGGTGGGGGGAAAAAATCGATACTGTGTAGTATTGTGATATTTTGTTTGCGAATAATGTATCGATACAGTGACAGCTGAAATCAATATTTTGTTACAAAAAAGTTTTTGTGGACTGGAACATGCTCTGACTTCAGAGCATGTTGATCAGCTCCTTTTTCTGAGCAAGAATCCTGACATTCCTTCACTGTCCAAATGTGTTTAACTTTTTTTTTATGGCAGCAATAAACATGACAGTTTACTTATTTTAATTTAAGACATGTTTTATTTTAATTTAAAACTTTTTTATTTAATGTAAAATTATATTTTGTTTTAATTTACTTTCAAATTCTTCAGTTGCTGAATGGGCTGCATAGTTTTCATAAATTGCATAGTTCAGAATAGCTATAATTGTACCAGATGGTTGCATTCAGTTAAGTTGGACTAGACTGTAATACAAACCGTTCAGTTTGTCAAAAATAAAACTGACTGAAATGAGAAAGACTGAGTGTGAGACTTTGTTATTAGATAAAATGAATGTTGATAAAGTTTACCTTTATGTACAGAATCTGAATATCGCAAAATATTTAAAAAAATTGCAATAATATCGTATCGTGCGTTAAGTGTTGTAATAATATCGTATCGTGGGATGTATGGTGATTCCCACCTCTGATGTCTTGGGTCACCCATCTAAATGGAGGTTTTTTTTTTTTTTTTTTGTTAAATTCCTATTGTTTTCCAGTGTTTGTGTACAAACACGCTATAGAGATTTCAGTTTATAAAAGTGTGTACTTTTGCCACCTCTGTTTATCACATCCTTGTTTCTTGATATATGCAGTATGTAATAATGATGCTTGACTATCTCAAAGCTATCTTGTTTGCTCTAATGAATTAGTTGCCGTTTAGTCTTCTTCTTCATATATAGTAATTCTGAATAATTAGTAATAAAAATAACATGTTTTCCACTGAAAAGTACACAAAGAGTTTGAAATCTAAACAAAATATATTTTCCAGTTTATGTTCCTAGGCTAGCATATTTATGTTCTCAAACTATGGACGGATAGTTATATTTTGGTATTAGCAGACAAACAAAATACTGGCAGGTCCTTCAGCAGAAGCAATGGATTTACTTTATATCTGTAAGCAGAGCTACACAGGAATTATTTCCGTGATATAAGTAAATCGTGAGATTTTTGTAATTCAGAACGAAAAAGTAGGAAAGGGGTTGAATCAACTTTGAGTTTTGCATCACATCTTTGAGCTTTGGAGAGAAATTAAAACAGAATACCTGAAAGCAGCTCATGTAATTGCTAGACCTTTGATTCTCCTCTAATAATTGTGTCTCTGCAATTGGAATTACAGATAACCAGCAGCTCTTGTTTTCTTATTGGCCTGGATAACTGGATTTAGAAGAGGCAGGAGAATGATTGAGAGAAAGAAGAACTGAATGAAAGATTGGAAAGAGTTGAGATTAAAGTAGAAAAAGGGAGATTAATTGTCTGTTTTCATGAGATTGGCTTTCAGCTACAAGTTCCTTGTTGTTCAATTTTACAAGGTGGAGATGAAAATTAGACCTTGTGTCCCACATTTTCATGCTGATGAAGTTAAAGGCGAAAAGAAAAGGATAGGGAGATGTGCACTGAAGTGAGACTGCAGGGGAAAAAATGGAGGCTCACAGCAGATGACAATAAGAAAGTGAAGCGGATCTGAAACAAAGCTAGAGTGACGGAAATGAAAAGGATTAGAACATGGACACGATAAAAGACAGGGGTTTAATTTCTGCACTCTCTAATATGGTTCAGTCCCCACTTGACCTGTTCAGAGAACAAGAAAAAAAATGTTTTCTAATCATGCTATTAGTTCATGGAACAGAGTTTGTGAACCCTTTCCACTAATCCTTTTTAGATATACAACACTAGATGCAAATGCACTTTTTGCTGTTTTCAATTACTGTAATCCTGCTAGTATGGGGGTATCTTGGGAAACTACAATTTCTGATATTTGACAATCAGTGGAAAGTTTTATTTCATTGTGTAATGTCAAAATTACCATTGAAATGACCGAAATTCTTGAGTTAGAAAAGCATGGTTATAAAACCAGGTTACAAAACCATTCTTTCTCTGTTAATTCCTGCTTGGATTATCCGGTAAATTTACCAGCCCACATTTAGTTTGTAGTGGTGCTGAAAATTTTCCTGCAGATTTCTCATCCAAGAATATACAGGGAAAGTGAGGGCATTCTTTTTCCGTCCATTCAAAGCTACGGATATACTTCCTGGACTGATTGATAATGCATATTAAACAGATTGCCTTTCATTTATTAAGAGTGTGTGTGTTTGTGTGTGAGTGAGTGAGAGAGAGAGAGAAAGAGAGAGACAGAGAGGGGGACGCCACTCGTATTAGTCATTGGACTTTCCATTATGATCTTGCTACTATCCCTCCTCAAAGGAATTATTCAAATGAAGTCATCAAGACAAACAGGTGACAGTCTCCCCAGAGAAATGCAGTGTGGTGTATGTATCCATGGTTATGTTTGTGTTGTGTGTTTCTCTGTGTGTGGCGACAGGAATCTTAAAGGCAGCTTATCAAATTTCTACCATCATCCAAACTTTGAATGGCAGCAACACGAACATAAAAATAGCCAGGGGTGAAGGCCTTTCATGATTAGTCTGAAAAAAAGGAGGAATTCAATTATAGTTAAGCATGCATGTGTGAAGGGATTTGGAGGTGACGCATTCTTAAGGTGTTTCCAGGCTAAGTTTGTCGGAAACATTAACTGATAAAAGAATTACGTAAGTGAAAATGCCTCATATGCCACCTGTTCATGTACACGCACACTGATTTTTCTTCAAAGGATGAATCCTATTCTAAATACTAGCCTTTAAGAGCTTTCAATGGCATTGCAAGCCATTACCCAATTCTACCACCCGACATCTTATTATTTTTAAATTTTGGTTCACCTATTATATTGCACCTGTGTAATACTTTGATAAAAGGTTTGAAGAGGAATATTCCTCTATGATGGGTGCATTTTTTCCTCACTCCCAAGAAGTTCAGATCCATTTGTGAGCATGGAATTTAATGGCATAAGCAGTAGCAGTTGCCTTTTTGCTGCTAAATTGCCTGATCGGGGACTGGGTGACCTTTTACAGGAGACTCTCCCTCCCTCCCTTTGCACAGCCACACTCAAACATCAGTCATGGACTATTAATCCAGTGAGCTAGCGTGTGATCACCTCGCCGTATGCCATTTCTTACAATCTGTCATCTTCGAGGTTAAATCGACAGGTATTATGGCACAAATTATTCCATCCCATTCCATTTAAGAGACATAATGTTAATGAAAATTTTTCCCTTTATAAGAACAAAAGCATTAAAGCACATCAGAAGCACATCACGAGCTCATACATTTTCATTTGCCTGCCAGGAATAACACTCACAGACATGCACGGGCTTCACAAAACTTTGTAGAATTGCAAACTTTTTACAATAAAAGTTAAGAAATCAATTTTAATCTTTGGCTAAATCAGTATCACATTTTGAATATGCCTCCCGCCTACAGATCATTTGAATTTTTGTGCAGGGTGTATAATTGCATGATCAGATCACACTATAATTGTACCTAAAATGAAACGATCTCACCTTATTCTACTGGGCTAGAGTTTTCTTCCAGGCCAGAGAATATTCACAATAACCTAGTTTTAAAATAAAATTGCCTTAAAATACATGTGAATGTGTTTTTTTAATTAAGTTTCTATGCAGAAATAACTTGTCCATGAGCCTGCTTAGCATGCCAAACAGTGAATTCTCATGCACATTTCAGCTTCCATAACATTTTCCATTAATACTTTAATTAACTCAAGTTCGATAACTGCAACATCATTATAGAATGTAGTGCTTCAATTAGAGCAGGTGATGAACTTTTAATGACCTAATTTCCAAGTTCACATAGCTCAGTCTGTACAGAACATGCATTATGATATGGACTGATTGGACCGGACACTTGTGGGGTTGCCTGCTTCTTTAGAAGAACTTGCTTTACAAACAGACGTAAACATGATTTCTATAAATAAATTGTTTAACACTGAGACCCTATCCAAAGGCCATTCAATTTCTTGCTGTTGTGCCATTAAGCAGCTGTGATCAATGAGTCACAAAAATGTCTTTAGCCATACTGGGGCAGCTGTGACTCTGAGGGGAGAGCCGCAGCCACCCCATTTGGAAAGATCCCCAGCTCATCCCATCTGCATGTTAAAGTATCCTTGGACTAGATACTGAACCCTGAGTTGCCTCCGATGCAGTGTGTGTGTGTGTGTGTGTGTGTGTGTGTGTGTGTGTGTGTGTGTGTGTGTGTGTGTGTGTGTGTGTGTGTAAATGTTAGATAGAAGTGTTTTTGGTTTTTTATTTTACCCATACCTCTGGTAAGCATTAATTATTAGTTAAGCCTACTGAAAGCTTACCACATGACATTAATCTATGTCAATTCATCATCTTTTGAGATTTCCACCTTTCTTTGGTTACTCTTTACTGTAGGTTATTGTATCTCCATGTTCTGTAGAAATGAACGTCTCTGGAGTTCACAACCAAAATGCTGTTCAAATTTTCCTTTGTAGTCAGTGACACAATTTCAATTCTTATGTGGTGCAGGGAAAGTAAAAGGTGTGGTGAGGGGAAAAACAGGCAGAAATTTCCAAGATGCTGATTCACATGGGACTAGTACTTGCTGTAGTGGCAAAATACAGCAGGATTTTAGTGGTAAATGTTTTAACTTTACATTACTAGAGATCCTGCGATAATAATAAACCCAAGGTAATATTGTTTCGATATTAACAAGTCTTTTTCACTTCCTAAATGCATTAGAAATAACAGAACATGATGGTAAAGCTAGACCCCACTACACCCAAGTAGGTGTGATGATTTTGTCTCAGTTGGCCAAAGTTTCTCTGCTTCTTTCCATAGTACCAAATGGCACAAGGAAGACCTTTGGACCAGATAATTCTCATAAACATTAAAGAAACTGTGCATGTTTTTAAATGCTACACTTGTTACTTTTGTTCTCTTTTACCAATGAGTTTTACAACCATTTACCTGAACAATAGCAAACATCTGTGTGTTAGATAACCTTTTGTCAGCTCAGTAACACATTGTGTTTGTACTAGTTGGTTACTTCAAAAGGCTTCTGGCGACAGCTTCAAGGCACTTCATGTGTGAACGCCTGGTTCCCTTAAAGAGCAACACTGACTTTGAATTAAGCCTCACACTCTGTGTTTGCTCTGTTAGAGTTAGAGCCTCTTCGCGCCCACGCAATCCCTTTGCTTCCCCACTCCGTGTCCATTGTTGTTTCTTTATAGTTAGAGCCATATCTGTACATTTGTGTGCATACACACACACACACTTAAAAATTTACATATACACACATTACTGAGTTCTGTCACTGCTTTCCTTGCCTGGATGACTGTGTAATTGAGTTTTGGGGATGCAGCCTGGCACTTCCTCCTTGTGTGCAGGCTCCCCTCATTACAGAAGCCTAATTGGGATTAGTGCAGCATTTTGTTTTGGCATTGTTAACGAGGCCTGTGGTCAATGCCAGTATCTGGCATGTTCTTCTCCCCAACTCCAGAACAAGGAGCTGTATGTGTGTGCTCATGTGTTATCATTTGTTGTGTGTTGTGTGTGTGTGTGTGTGTGTGTGTGTGTGTTTTGTAGATATGTGTTTGCCAGTTTCCATCTAGAATGGATAGAGAGGGAGAGCAAGGAATCTTTCCTGTGGATGTTACTATGCTCCATTGCTCTGGTCTCATCAGTGACTAGAGCAATAACTTTACACTGTAGCATTACGTGGTATCTTGGCATACTTATGTTTTGCAAGCAGGTCTAGGCGATTAGGTTTAAAAAGACTCAGGACAGAAAATTTGATTATTTCCGTTATAGCAAAACTGAAAAAGATAAAAAGCTGTAGCTAAGCACTGTGACAATGTAACATTCAGGAAAGTTTCCTGGGGACTAGGGATGGGTACCGGTGTTCTGACATAAACGGTAGTAACCAGACCGAAAAGCAGCGCACATTTCGGTGCTTTATTTCGGTGCTTTTTTTTCCTGAGCTGTGATACACTTTAGATTCTAGCCAATCATTTTACGTTTCCGAGGATAGTAGGCGGGGCCAGGTACGTACGTTCTGTTAGAGCAGAGCAACAGATTAAAAACGCCCAAGGTGAAGCGGTCAAAAGTCTGGCTGTACTTCACAGCAAAATATGCAAACTCAGCAGCCTGCAACAAGTGCTTTAAGCCGATACTGTGATACTGTCAAAGGAGGTAACACCTCAAATCTGATGAAACACCTGGCGACGCATAGCGTTTTTTTTAAAAGCCGAGAAATGCGTCGTATTTGATAGCTTGCTGCGAGACCTCACACAACTACTGCGGGTGGGTTGCCTGTTATTGGACCCGGAGTTAGCAACATCCCCCAAAAACACGAAGAGGAGAGTCCTGGCCCCTAGCCCTGCCAGTGTAGCAGAAATAATGACGGCAGCAACAGCCGTTCTTCTCTGCGTGAGTAGCTTAATGTTGTTCGTGTGTAATTTACGTCGAGTAGGCTAACCACGTTATTACATTAATACATGTAAGGTGAACTAGCAAACATCATCATAGCTACATGCGGCTGTCTTCTTGTTTGATGGCAGATACTCCCTTCACCCTGGCCAAAAAGGCTAAAATGATCAAAGAAAAAGTGGAAAACAGTTAAACATGAGAGGTTTTTGGACAAAGTTTGTGTTTTTTCCATTGTTTAAGCACTGCTTCCAGCCAAGAGTGATGCCATAAATCCCCTATAGCTGCAGAAAAGGCTAACATTGTTATCTTTTTACAAAAAAACAGCTGAACATGAGAGGTTTTTGGACCAATTTTGTGTTCTCCATTCTTTAAGCACCGGTTTAAGCACCGGCACCATTTCAAAAGTACCGGTTTGGCACCGGTATCGGATAAAACCTAAATGATACCCATCCCTACTGGGGACAACCCTGAAGTTCTATTCTTCACTTTTTCTTGGCCTTTATTAATTTACTGTCTCCAGAACAGTTCAGGACCTTCAGTTGATGAGTTCTTCGGGTGTAAATAAAAGTACAAATAATATAATTCATTATTATTATTAGTAGTAGTAGTAGTGTGTGTGTGTGTGTGTGTGTGTGTGTGTGTGTGTGTGTGTGTGTTCATATTAGTAGGCACATTTGAACCAGAAAGTCTGAATGTGGCATTTTGCTGGAATTAACTACACCTTTTAATCCTTACCATGGAGATTCAGATATGCATCAAGTAATGCAGTTTGAGGTCTATCAAAGAAAATACATGATAAAGTGCATACCACATAAACACAAGTTCAAGTTTGATTCTGGTAGGGTCTTTGTAGTTTTGCATCTTCCATCTTTCTCTCCTTCTCTTCTATTCAACATCCAGTTAAATAAATCAGAGAGCACAAAAAAATCCCAATCGTTCAAAAAGAAAAGGAAATACTGACGATACTTACCAAGGATCTTCTGTCCATTGCTTCCCCCGGGCAACAATCTTTTGTCGTTATTTTAAGAGCTCTTGAATTCATTTTATGAATCCATCCTGTAACCGCTGGTTGAGTTACAGCAGTCTGAATCTTGCTGCTGTCAATCCAATCGGTTGAAAGCAAAATCTGTCACTTTACTTCGTGCTGTACGGATGGATAGACAGAGCTTTCATTTGGCATTACTCTTATTCTTCACTATAGATGGAAAATCTCTATAGATGAGAAATTGTTGCTGTAAAAAGTTATACGCTATCAAAACATATCTGGCCTTTGCATCCCATTAAACCACACATTAAATCATAAATTACAGTACTCTACAAAAGTATTGAACTACCCCTCATTACATAATTTTTTGCTGGGAAATGCTAGCATGCATTTAAATATAGAGAATGAGGCAACAACAGTGTACAATTCTGACAAGCTTGAAAATTTGCATTTGGTATGAGCACATTTATTCTTCAACATGAATGCTCTTAGATAAGATTTCCTATAATTTCTTTAAGTAGTCTTCAAAAATAGTTCTCCAGGTTTCCTAAAAGACATTCAGATCTCTTTTGTGGATAATGGCTGCCTTTTGTTACATTCTCTGTCAAGATGATCTCACACTGCTTCAGTGATGTTGAGGTCTGGATTCTGGGACAGTCAGTTCATGACTGATAGTGTTCCACTGTGTGCTTTCTACCCAGGTAGGCTTTTGCATTGGTGGTGTTTTTGGGATTGTTGTCATGCTGAAAAAGGAAGCGGTTCCTGGACACTTTCCAGATGGTATTGCTTGGTGAATGAAAATCTGACAGTACTTTTCTGGATTCATAATTCCATCAATTTTGACAAGATCCCCAACAACAGTGGCTGAAATGAAGACCCCTAATATGACAGTCTCTACCATGTTTTACAGATGGCCGTAGACGTGCATTGTTGCACCTCTAGGCCATATTGGCATATTCCAAGATATGCCAAGTTTTGGGAGCCACCTTGTTGGTGCAAAAATGTCAAATGATCAGGCATAAGAGCCAGCTGAAGAACCAGGAACAAATTATATATTATTTATTAGGCCTTTTGTAAGTTTTCCAATAAGTCTAGACATAACACTTCTTCATCCCTAGATGTGTGATTTACTGTGTTTTAATCATTCACGGGTCAGTGTTAAGTGGCTTAACAAAAATAAAATGAAATAAGATAAATGTTAAGACATTCTGGCTCCTTGAAACCGAAATCTAAAGAAATGAGGGATTTCTCAAGACTCTTGCACACTACTGTTGTGTTCACTGACAGTTTAAGCTGAGTAGCCACATTAATGTAAAAGCAGCCCCAACTGGTCAAGGCCTAGACATGTAATCTCTTGGGTAATATGGATTGTGATGCTGGTGTTGGATCCTTTGATGGCTGCGTCTTTGGGTTTTTGAGAGGTTAGGCTTCATTGAATTGTCCTGGTTTTGGCCCATCCTGAGAATGCTAGATTAGGATGGGCCTAATCTAGACCTGCCCTCTAAAAAGGCAGGTCTTTTTAGAGGTTCTCACTATGCAATTTTGGGGTATAATCTTCTTCCCCGGTGGCTATGGCACTCCTCAGTGTCAATTAGTCACTGGAGGATGTACTTGTTCTATATCAGTGTTTAAGTAAGGAGGCACATGTATACTATGACCCAAATCTTCCTACCAGAATATTTGCATTGTCATAAGATCTTCAATTTTATCTCCTTCACTTGGTTTTAACGTTGTGGTCGGACAGTGTATATAAATAATCATAAAAGAGATGAGCTTTAAAAATTCCATAATTCTGAGAGATCAAAAACAGAGAATATGAATTAAAAAATATGTCTGTTGGACAGACATACATGAAGAAGTATATTGTTTGACTGTACAATTAATTTATCAGAATTATCTGGTCACAATTTTGGCTTCCTGCAGTTAAAGGGACACAATTTGCTAATATTGAAAATGCACCAATATAATGTGACGCAAAAGCAAGTCCAGCAATCTTTTAATCACTGCCTGACAACAGTTCCCTGCACCGTGTAGCTTGAAGTTTCCTGGACTAGACTGGATTAGTAACAGTATGTTAAAAGACAACGAAGTTCAAATGTCTAGCACTGCAGAAGACAAAGAGTTTGTCCCTCATTAGCCTTTATTCAGAAATACTTTGGATTTAGGGAAAGTCAAGTTAACCAAGAAGAAATCATATGCAAAATGATTATGCTTGTGCTGTAGAGTTGTGTCTGCACTGCAGAAACAATACAACTTATTCAACTACCTGAAAAAATACCACAAACTGCATTATAATTAATGCATGAAGGCCAAGAAAAACAGTACAGTGGCTGACATGAAGGGTCCAACAATAACAAAAGATGTCCATAAAAGTGAGGCTATTACAACAGGTCGACCAGCTCACAAAGACGCACTGAAAACAAAACAAGCAATCCCATTTGTTCAAAGACGTGTGTCCAATAAACACGGTGAGTAACGAAGGCTTCAGGAAAATAGTCAACATACTGGACAAAAGATATGTTGTCCCCTGGTGCAATTTTTTTTCTAAAATAGTAAAACTTGTGATGTAAACAAAATGCTGCGGGGAAACGGAAAAAGATCTTGCAGCTGCTGAGTACATTGCTACAAGTTTTAGTCACATTCATCATGCTGGCATGACAGTAAAAAACTTTAGGTGACTTCAGGAATTTAGGTGAATGAAGAGGACCAATTTTATTTATTTGTTTAGTTTAATATACATCCTGTCACGGAAACTACTAATACACACATGCATATGCTGAAAGCACAGAGGATCACATTTCAGGTTGAGACCATTTAGAGGTGCGCGTGCTCACACACACGATAATTAACAGCCCTGCCTGTAATTTCTTTACTAAAATCACTTGAAATGGGTCAATAATTGGATATGAAGCCGGTGTGCTCTTATTTCCATTGCTTCCACAGATCAGTTGCTGTTTGCTGTTTAAGGGTTCAGTTAGGTTCAATTTGCAATTAAATTTAGATGCACATGACAAACCAGAGTATTGACATTTGTTGTCTGCCAGCAGTAACTATAAATAGTGTTGAAAATTGAGGAAAATACAAATTAAGCGCATTTATTAAATGAATCGATTGATCATTTGATTAGCTTTGTTTGGGTTTTAACTGTTTTAGTCCATGGCAGTCTCTTTTTAGTTTTCAAAATGAACACCAGGAGTTCACCGTTCTCTGCATGACATGTCAGCCTGAGCCAAGCACAGATTTCTAAAGATCACTGATGAGAGAACGAGAAACCTTGAACCTGCTCATTACGGAAAAATCTCACAGACCAAGGAAGGCATCAAAGAATGTTCCAAATTGACTCCTTAATACCTCTGAATCAACATCAGCATGTCTCACTGCCCTACTTTACACCCTCAAAAATTTGCATCACCTTGAAATAAAACCAGAAATCTTTGCACAGAAAGATTCCTTGTGCAGAAACATTTCCGAGACTGTTTCTGGGACTGATTTGACTATATAGGGAGTGCAGAATTATTAGGCAAGTTGTATTTTTGAGGAATAATTTTATTATTGAACAACAACCATGTTCTCAATGAACCCAAAAAACTCATTAATATCAAAGCTGAATGTTTTTGGAAGTAGTTTTTAGTTTGTTTTTAGTTTTAGCTATTTTAGGGGGATATCTGTGTGTGCAGGTGACTATTACTGTGCATAATTATTAGGCAACTTAACAAAAAACAAATATATACCCATTTCAATTATTTATTTTTACCAGTGAAACCAATATAACATCTCCACATTGACAAATATACATTTCTGACATTCAAAAACAAAACAAAAACAAATCAGCGACCAATATAGCCACCTTTCTTTGCAAGGACACTCAAAAGCCTGCCATCCATGGATTCTGTCAGTGTTTTGATCTGTTCACCATCAACATTGCGTGCAGCAGCAACCACAGCCTCCCAGACACTGTTCAGAGAGGTGTACTGTTTTCCCTCCTTGTAAATCTCACATTTGATGATGGACCACAGGTTCTCAATGGGGTTCAGATCAGGTGAACAAGGTGGCCATGTCATTAGTTTTTCTTCTTTTATACCCTTTCTTGCCAGCCACGCTGTGGAGTACTTGGACGCGTGTGATGGAGCATTGTCCTGCATGAAAATCATGTTTTTCTTGAAGGATGCAGACTTCTTCCTGTACCACTGCTTGAAGAAGGTGTCTTCCAGAAACTGGCAGTAGGACTGGGAGTTGAGCTTGACTCCATCCTCAACCTGAAAAGGCCCCACAAGCTCATCTTTGATGATACCAGCCCAAACCAGTACTCCACCTCCACCTTGCTGGCGTCTGAGTCGGACTGGAGCTCTCTGCCCTTTACCAATCCAGCCACGGGCCCATCCATCTGGCCCATCAAGACTCACTCTCATTTCATCAGACCATAAAACCAGTGATGTTGCAGCTCTGAAATATGGCCAAACTGGTAGCAAGTGGCATCTTGGCAGCTGCACGCTTGACTTTTCTCAGTTCATGGGCAGTTATTTTGCGCCTTGGTTTTTCCACATGCTTCTTGCGACCCTGTTGACTATTTTGAATGAAACGCTTGATTGTTCGATGATCACGCTTCAGAAGCTTTTCAATTTTGAGACTGCTGCATCCCTCTGCAAGATATCTCACTATTTTTGACTTTTCTGAGCCTGTCAAGTCCTTCTTTTGACCCATTTTGCCAAAGGAAAGGACGTTGCCTAATAATTATGCACACCTGATATAGGGTGTTGATGTCATTAGACCACACCCCTTGTCATTACAGAGATGCACATCACCTAATATGCTTAATTGGTAGTAGGCTTTCGAGCCTATACAGCTTGGAGTAAGACAACATGCATGAAGAGGATGATGTGGACAAAATACTCATTTGCCTAATAATTCTGCACTCCCTGTAGGATATTATATTATTTTCTATCATTATTAAACAGATGGCACACAGTTGTACATATCAGCTCACCTCAGGATTACGGTCCCTTACAGTCAGTTAGCGAGTGGATGTGCCAAAACAGCTTGCAACTGAAATCAGAAAAGACTGCAATAGGTATCTGTCTGATACAGAGAAAAAAATCTTTATTTTTGTTTTGCAGAGATAAAACAAAAGCAAAAAAACAAACAAAAACCTATTCACACATTCACCTTTAGCAGATTAAACTATTATAACAGTGTCATTATGGGTCCTAGTAAAAAATCTATCAGATGTCTACAGCTCATTCAGAATGCTGCAGTTAGAATTATAAGAAACATCACAAAGATCGAGAACATTACACCCATTCTCAAATCCCTGCATTTGTTTCAAGGTGGTGGAATCTTTTAGTTTTTATAAACCTCATTTGTGGAGCAAATTTCCCCAAAACTTGAGATCAGCTAAAACTTTACTTAATTTAAATCAGGGCTATGTTAACATATGGTCAGAGCAGAGAAAAACAGCTGTCCCAGGGACATAACACGCAACCTGGTGACAATCACGTCTGTAGGGAACATATATATATATATATATATATATATATATATATATAAGGCTCAAGTCCTCTGAGTTTCCATATGTTCGGATATGTTCTAAAGGTTACATCATTACATCATAAAGATCATTACAGACGTGAATAAAACAGCTTTCTGTAGAGCATGTGAACCTCCCATTGGTTTACCACTTTTACCAAGGTTGTAGCAGAAACAAAGTGGATTTCCAGTGATGGTTGTTTTGGTCTTCTAATTGTTGTTGTTGATCTTTTGTGCATGCTTTATATCATGACATGAATACATATATGTTTTGTTGGTTGGTATGTTTGGTTTGTTTGTTTGTTTTATTGCAGAATATGCAAGAACACACAATCTGCTCTGACACAAACAGGAAAAACAGACAAATGACATGGAGAGAAAACCATAAACAATAAAAACACACACAAACAATTTCTTCATACAATATTTGCATATTTCATATTCCATTAAAACTGTCTGTGTTGCATGTGCATATGCATTGTTTAGTTCTGTGGATCTGCATTATGCGTATCAATAAATAATAATAACAGTAATGGCAACAATATAAAAATATGTTTTGCATATTGTAAATATCTCTTTGTAAGCCTCTTCCTATCCCGTTGTAAAACACTAAATTACTCTGTGTCTAAGTAGTGCTGTACATATAAATTTGACTAGATTTGACATGTTACCGATGGTCACTTGACTGATATAAAAATGCTTGAGTCAGAGCAACACTTTCTCTAGCACTTCTTTTGGAAATTTGTTCATTTTTATGTTTTATATATAAAGTGAATAATCCTTTTAACTATAGCCACATACAAATGTTCTGTAAGGCAAAGTTAAAACTGAAATGATGTGTTTTGGCCCAAATGAATAAGAAAAAAAAAATCAATCCCAGCTATAGTTCTAAGTTTTATCAAATAGCTTCGTTGGCTATGTTTCCTGCAAATAACCCATGTTTGCCTTGTGGCATTCTGTTTTTAACAGCAAGAACGTTTTGTAAGAGCACCTCATTGATTTTGTTTGTTCACAGATTTGCTTCCTCATTAAATATTGCCCCGGCCATCACATTTATGTCTACTTGAGCGTTCAAGAGATCTGTTTTCCAGGCTGAGTTGCTTTACATGCTGCTCCATCTTTTGTAGCTTTGGAATCTGTTCATGCTGCAAAACATGTTGAAGCAATTCACGGGGAAATAAGCCTCCAAATGCTGTGCACAAAGTAAATATTTTTACTTGGCACAGAGGGAGTAACCCCTGCTGAGAGTGTGCCATATAAATCCACTGCTGTTGTCAGGAAAGTTTGAGCAGTTTTCTGATCAGCCGTATACAAAAAGATTACACTTGTCAACCGGTAGATGTTACATTGAAATGTGTCCTTAACCATGAACTTTGTTATGAGAAAGCTCCTGAACAAACCTGCTATTTTCAGCATTTTAGCATTAACAGACAGGATATTATTCGATTTCCACATTACACAAGGGTCACAAAGAAGCTACCAAATCGTCATACAAAGATTTTTATACCACATACTACAACTGTAAATGGTATTGTTCTAAGCAGATTCTTACCAGGGCATTGGGGAACATTAAAGCCTCCTAGACCTCTTATATCGCTCATTTATAGTAGGAGGATCATACAGAAAGGGCTTTGTAAACTCTCTGAAAGTAGTTATTTAGAGCATGGATATTAATTAGCTGGGCTTAGTGTGATTAGGTATTATATTTTTTCTAAAGAAAAAAAGAGATATTAATGAGCAGCTGCAGGTCACACTGTATTTGGAGTCTTTCCACTACAACATGTTTACTAGTGCTGTTACTGTAGTGCTCAGCAATGTGATTAGTATAACATAAAATTGTATTCTGTGCCCATGCTTTTTAAATTCCTCTGCAAAGGAACAGAATCCAAATGTTGCTGCCCTAATCAGAACATTTTAAAGCATCAAAGCATCAGTTGGGTTCATACTCATTTGTTAGAAGTCAGTTGCTGTAGCTATTATAACCATCACTGTTTAGTGGTTTGTAATGACTTCATTTTAATGATACGATGACTGCTGGTGCAGTATCAGAACAGAATAAGAACAAGTCTGGAATGACTTTGCAGATTTTATTTTATAGTTGTCATGATTTGCATTTGCATTATATGAAGCCCATTTGTGCATACAGATAAAATATTGTGTTTATAGTAGATCTGGAACTGGCATATTCTATTGTAAAAAGTGCATTATGTATAATTTTCTAGGCTGTGAGGGCAGAGTAGGGCAGGGATTAAAGCATGGATGGGTACATAAGTGTGTCGAGCATGGCTGTGTTTGGATTGTAATTAGCTGGCAATATCAAGTTCTAGTTAAATATTGCTGAGAGATGCAAAGAGATAGGAAGCTGTAATTTTTCAGCAGTAGGTGAACATGGCTGTGCATATTGTGTTTGTGCAACCTACATATGCATTTGCATAGTTTACTTCACAAACAGATAATATTTAAACACAGTTATTGAGATATTTCGAATACTTCAGTTTACTTTTCAAATATTAGATAAGATGACTTCCAGATTTCACTAGGGTGAAGGAACATTTGTTACAAGCATTGAAACCTAGAAAGAAAATATGTGCATTGTCCAAATTAGCAAATTATTGATATTACATGTGATAGATCACTCCCGTGTTAATGTTTTTCTCTTTATCTTATGCTACACTAATTATCTGGTATATTCTCTGTTTTGGTTCATAAAATTTTTTTTGGCCTGAGAAGTCATTAGAAATGATGTCCATTAGAACGTACAGTAGATTAATGCACTATGAATGAGTTCCTTTGTTCTTTCTGCCAGTGCAGTACTCAGGAGCCCATTAAGTTTTCCGGTGCCTGCCAGCAGATTCTTGAAGCATTTGTTTTGACCTAGCAAATTAAAATGTCTGCTCTTATCAATGCCCTCAGGGCTAGAGGCAAGGTAGAGAGAGAGAGGAGAGAGAGATGTCGTTGTCTGTCCTTGTCAGGTCGCTGGTCTGTCTTCCATCACTTGAGTTACCATAAACCTGCTGTCAGGAAAAAGAAAAAAGAAAGCATGTTAGTACTTGTGTGGATGCGAGAGAAGACGGAGTGGTATGACTTATAATAATGCTTATATACAAACAAAAGTTTAGATTTTCTATCGCTGCCATCAAATTCTAATTTAAGAAATGAAAATTATGAAAGGTCAAATTTTAGCAAGACGTGCTATTTTTGTTCTCCTTCTCTATGTCTTGGCATGGCTACATGAGTAAGGCAGTGTCAAAAGAATCAGACTTAAGGACTTTCCCATCTTTTCCCCTGGCATGAGATTTTGCTTTTGGTAAGGCAAGAGCAGAATCTGAAGAGGAGAATCTGAAGAGGTTACTGCTGTGTATTATTTTTAGCTTATCTGTGTTCTAGCTAACAATTTGTTATTTTTAGATCTATTCCAAGGTTTTGCCCAATTGCATGCACTTTAACTGCAAAATGTCTTGCCACTGCACATGTTACATCTCCCAACATTTTCCATGTGTTTGTTTGTGTGCTGTTTTGCTGATGTATGTTTGGAGCAGCAGCATGACTCCTAATGAGGATCTATGGCCCTGGGTGAAGCACACCATCCGGCTACCCTGCTGCAGAAATGCATGCTTTTTCACTCACAGTTTTCTCTCTCTCTCCTTTTTTATCATTGTCTGTTATTCTTTCGGCCACTCCTTTACTAAATCTGTCGTATTTTCCACTTTTCTGTCTATTCCTTCATTCTCACTCTTCCTTAGTTGTCAGCATGCTTATTTAGTAGTCTGGACATGTGAGTTCGGTCAGTCAATCACATGCATTCTATATTAATGTCCAGATACTTATGGGTATGACCACTGCTTTATCTTTCTCATTCAGCTTATTCTGGCTCTTTTTTCTAAGCATCCATTTCATCTTTCTTTTTACCTGCAAGCCATGTGCTGTGCAAGAAGATCTCCCTTGCTGCCACAGTCTTATTTCCACTATCCATCATCTCATTTCTTTATCTTTGAGGTCTTTTGGCCCAAACATGTCTGCTTGGTCATCAGCATCACCCTCTAACTGTCTTCCTGGCATGTATTATTGCTCTCCGTCTCAGGCTTGCTCTCTAACTCTTGTTCTTTCTTTATGCGTCTCCTAGGATCGATTTGGCAAAATGCAGGCTCTGCTGTTACCCTACGGGGACGGCCATTTGACAGATCCAGTTCCTAGCATCATGAGCCAGCAAACACAGTAGGAAAGGGATGAAGATAGATAGTCACTGACAGCTAACAAATAGGCCCACAGGACTCAACAGGATAAGATAGCCATGTTCTACATGCATTAAACGTCTGATCTCTTCACTGATAGTGAATGAACAGAAGTGGCAGTGAATGAAACAGACACAAGCCTGATAAGAGCAGTCAGTGTGTAGGAATAAATACCAGAGGATAGATAAAAGATGTGCATGGGGTTTTTTTGACAGAGCAAAATGTGTGTGTGTATATATGCCCGGAGCAATCAAGGTTGGTAAAAGGTAGGCAAAATATGACTTGAGAAAACCTGAGGCAACTTATGAGAGGGAGTTTGGATTCCTTGTAAATGTAATTCTCCAATGGCCACCATGTTGTGGAACAGAAAAGGTAATACATGACTCAATAAAAATCGTTTTTGTCTATGCTATAATGTATTAGAGTTATTGTGGCTGATGTTAGATTTCTTTTTAACCAAAAATTGTCAAATCTCATTTGTTTAAGTAAAAAAACAAACAAAGCAAAAAATCTGAGCTCACGCTCACTGGTAGAAAAGAAAATGTGCACTAGTTCAGGTATCAGTAAGTACTACATAAAGATGGAAAATCACTGAAGCTACTATAATAATAAAAGTGAGTAACATAAAATACTGTAAAAGTAATATTATTTGATAATATTAGAATCAATTAAACATGTTTTTGCCAGTAAATGTGTCACACAGCATTCTAGGATCTTCTTTCTAAGATCATACCTCCAACCTAGCTTCTTTTAAACACATGGCAGTGGGGAGTGAGAATTTAAAAAATCTTTCCTTTCCTCAAAGAGAGCTTTAATTTTCACTTATCAGTCATGGTTGAGAGGTGTACCAACAGGTGCTCAGCATGAACGCTTTTGGATAGATGTAGGTAGTTTTGGTGAGAGTGCAGGCACGGTCTAGTGAATCATTTTTCATCCATTATTGCTGACGATAGAGCCCAGATTTTGCTCAGTGTGTCATCAGCAACTTGCAAATCCACTATGCCACCTACACTACCACACGAGGACCTAATGCGTTGTTTTATCTACTCTCAAATGGAGTAAAGGGCAAATTCAAAGCTAAAACATATCATTACTATAGCAATGTTATGTTGGTGATATTGTGCAGGAAAATTTGAAACTGTGTCCTTAGGATTTCACTTCAGTCTGGTGAGACTGTAAAGTATACCACAGGGGGGCTGAGGCTGCTCTGCTGAAATGACGACATTTTCTTTCTGCATCAAGGGGTAAGGAGGAGAGGCGGGATCCTTGTCAGGGTCCACGCAGTACCTGCAGGAGTGTGGGATTGCCCAATTAGAAACACAAAGCCTGTATAATGACTACAAGCAGCTTGTAAATCTTATAGTACTAACAGACAAGTGGGCGAATGAGGGAGAGCAGCAGGGCATCCGCTTATTAGCTTTTTGTTAGGAACTAAAGAATGAGGCTCTTTGTGGGCATGGTCCAGTTGATCTTTATACCTTGTTAATGTCTGAATCCTTCAGTGAAACCAATAGCCAGATGAAAGAAGGTCTACATTTTTTCCCTGCCTTTGAAAGCATAAATGCTTGAAAGCATAACTTTTTTTTGTGAGGATCAGTGAACTTGGATCTGTCCAGCACTTTACTGCTAATTTATGAGTTTTGGAAAGTCTAGTAGGTGGATTTGTTTATCTATGGACAGAACCAACCAAGCTATCTGTTTATACACAGCACCCAGTCTGAATGCCAAGCTGGCTGTTGTTGGTTAAGTGCGATATTAGTCATCCCATTAACAACAAATATGTCTGTTTCTGAAAATGTTGAATTCTTAGTCATATAGTCTAATTACAGTATATAATTTCCTTTATCAGATTAAATGTAGGATGGGTTTTAAAATCTCAGTATAGAACTTGCCTCTCTCACAACAGGCTGCTTGGTTCACATTGCTCCCCCTCTGCTCTCACTTTGAATTCAGGACTAAACAACTACAAAGCCAGTGGGAAATCAAGTGTTCACTTGCAAGTTCCACTTATTTACAATACAGAGAGGAAAATGGGAGAGAGGTGGCAACAGCAAGGAGCAAAAGCGACTTGAAGATGAGGCCAAGACCTGGATGGTGCAGTCATAGAGAGCATAAGTAAGCACTCTGCAGGGCACATCTAAGGGTAAAAAAACTGGGTAAAACAGAGGGGATAAAAAAAAAGAAATGCAGTTGCAAAGCAGAGAAAACACTGCTTAGTTAAACTTACCCCACAGGTATTGTGAAAGTTTTTAGCCATTAAGGTAAAATTTGGGAAACAAAGGAGACAGTTCCTCCAGCTGCTTCACAGCTTGTCATTACTTCTGTCCATGTAGATTTAGAAGAGTCTCTCTGGTACTCTCTGCATACATTCAATTACATCCAGACAGACGGATAATCATGACGCCAACTGGAGACCTTGATTAATTCTCAGTTAGACCTTGAAGAAAGTAGTAATACCATTGTGCTGGAAAGTGATACAGTATCTGTGTGAAACAATATACGTACCAGTGGATAGTATTTAACTGAAACGTTTTACTTGTTACTTTTCTAGGGCATTTATTTTTGCTGAGCTATAGAGTAATGATTTGTCTGCTGCACCGCACTGTGGGTAGAAACTGTTGATGTGAAGTGTGCTGTAAATATACCTGGCTATATAGAGATCACACTGTAATAAATGAGGAAAAGATTCACACCAGGGAGAAAGACAAGTAAGTACCGAAGCAGGCATAAAATGAATGGGGTTTAGAAACATTGCAGATAAAAACCTTTGAAGATCTGAGACACTGAGACAAAACAACAGGAGTTCTCAAGCAGATGGCAGATCAGGTCCGCTGGGTCAGTCAGATCAGTGATCATTGGAGCACACTACAGAACTGTATGAATCAGCAATAAGCCACCTGTGTCACCAAAACAAGAACAAACTTGTGCAATAAATAAAGCAGAAAGTAGGTAATTACAGACATATCTGGTTCATAAATTGCTTGTTGCATAACCTGTTTAAAATAGAAATCAGTTATCTTTAGTTTCCACATACATCATATTATATTTGTCCAACATGCCCAAACGTCTGGTTTTCTTAGGCTTATTATCAAATATTTGTTATATAGCTAACAATCTACTGCCTTCTAAAACAATTTTATAATGTGTTCTGTCTTGATGGACAGCATACTCTATATATGTCTCCATATTTTTGTATGTAGCAGCAAGCACTGGATTGAAAGTTTTGTGGTTTCTTTTTATAGTCTGAGTAGTAATAACCAATCATGTTCAAGTAGAATTTCACTGTTCCCAGGGAATAGTCCTTGTGAGAAGCAGAAAATTACATGTTAGCCAAGAGGCAATTTAAAAAACCCCACTACCTGGCAAGACTCAGACTTTTTAAGAACGTTTTGTTAACCCATCTGCATTTATAACTACACTGTAAACGCTAATCACTGAAGAGAACCAGCAGTTATCCGTTATCTAGTGGCTATACTTGAAGCCCCAAAATATTGACTGTTGCACCAAGAGGCTGAGTCATCAGCCAATAACCAGTGGGTTCCCTGATTGAATGGATAGCATAATGCGGACTGGGCCATATGGCTGCCTGCCCGGGTGTTTTTACTACCACTGGGGGTGGGGTGGTGTTGGGGGTTGACAGACTGTGAGATAATTTATAATCTGGTGACCCTAACTCGATAAAAACAAAGTCAAAGAGGCAAAGTTTGATCAAAGATTAATGTGCATCCACACTCTATTTCCACCTTTCTAATGCCTCCATCACATCAAGTTCCTGACTTAAAACTGGTGAGTCAGTCGAATGAGACGACAGCCTCCAGAAATGCCACAGGTGATTATTCTGTTAGTAAATGTAGCACCCTCTGGCAAAAAAAATAAAACACCTTAGGGATCTTTAATAGATCTTATTACCATTTGAGGTAGTGGCTGGAAGGTTTATGAAAGAATGACTGGTTTGTGATTTTAATCAAATCAGAACCCCTGTGGCTGTGGAGACGAGAGAAGAGCCTTGCCGGACAGGGTATTAGCTCACCCCGTACTGACACTTCAAATTGATGTTATCAACATGGTAATAGACCTACTTTTGCCAGCTCCCTTCATGCATTATGGGGAATGACAGCTTACTTAAGGACTACATAAACCAAATCATATTTCCTCCAGATTCTCTGTCTGCTCACATTTACCTCAGTATCTGCAAGCAGATGGCCTGGCCTGTGTGTCTCCTGTGCCACCCGTTGAATTGGCACTTGAATCATATATATGGCATTGTGTCCTTTTCAGTAGTACCTGGATAATCTCAGATTAGACTGAACTTTATTGATACCCTTGGTGATTATTCTGTTTTAATAGCAAGATAACAAGAAACGTGAGTAAAACCAAAAAGAAAAAAGAAATAACAGGGTTGCCAGCAGGATATGTTAGGGTGTAGTGGATGGAGGTTGGAGGAAATAAAGGTAAAATGCACGGAGACATTACATGGTTATGATACTAAAATTGATTATAAGGCATTATGTCCCTATGAGAATTAGTTGTGAAATCTACAATTAAATTTTATTTATACTCTTGGAGATTATTAGGTTGTAGAAACAAGATAACAAGAATAGAGACAAAAGAAGGAATAAAAAACATGTTTGTAAAATAAATAGAGCAGGAAGCATGTGACTGCATAATTGGTCCAACTGAATGTAAAAATTCATGCATAACCTCTTATAACAGAATGTAATTATGCAGTGTTGATGTAGAAATCAGAGTTTTCATCATTCAAAAAGAAACTTGCATTCTTCCAGTATTCCTAAAGTCTGGTTTTGGAAGGTTTACTAAGTTGCTAAGTAAAATTTAAGTATGATTAAATATTTTTACAAAGCAAAAGGTAGATAATAAGAATAATAGCAAAAAAGGAGGTGGACCTAGTGATAAAAAATAATATTAAAAATAAAAATAATATACTCTAATTAACTCATTCACTGCCATTGACGTCTATAGACGTCAATTACGTTTTTCAATGGGAGGGGCTAGAATACAACCTCGGGCAGCTTGTCAGTGAACATCAGACTGCTTGAAATGTATTTTTCACAAAAAGCTCGTTTTCTCCCTTTTTTTGGTCAAAACAGGCATTTTTGGTGGAACCCACCTCTCTTCTACAGCTGATTACTAAAGAATGGAAAATGGTAGAAACAAGCTTTTTTTTTTTTTGGCTGGAAGAAGAGAGTCTGTTCTTCATTTTGGTAGGTTCAGCGTTTATATGATCATAACACACAGTTTTCTGTGGCTCTTCAAAAATGAGTAAAAATGCTCAAAAACCCTGGCAGTGAATGAGTTAATAGATCAATCTTAAAGGTTGCCTACTGTATAAGTTACATGACTAGCTCCGTCTTTCCTGCTCTTCCCACACATGAAGGATTATAGAATAGAGGTGCCATGTTATATGATGTTCTCAGTTAAACTAAATTATAAAAATCTGTGTTTTGCATTGTGTGACACTATAAATGTTAGACTACGTACAGATTATGACGTCTGCATTGTGAAAACTTTTGCTGCAAATGCTACTCTACACACAATGCAGATAAGTTACAAATTTAAGGAAAGACAATTAACAAGTGGAGAAACATCACAGAGATGTTTTATACATACTCACTGTATGTATAAATGATATTAAAATTGCTATGCCATTACCTCTGAAATCATCAGATATTACTTTATACCTACATGCACTATTAGGGGACAGGCCTTTCAGTAGCAACTTTACTGGCACATAATGTGCTACTCTCCATTAGGTATAAGTGGGGCACAGAAAATATTATGTGTTGGTGGCATCTGCTTGTGTACTCATATACTGCAGTGCTGTAACATAAAACAATCTCACACGTGCTTTGAAATATTAACAGGACTATTTTGGGGTCTGTAGTAGTTTCAGTTCTTTAACAATGCCAACAACACCAACACATCTCAAAATTCACTTGCAGTCTATGAATATGTATTTAAAAAAAACTGCTAACAAGCTGAATTTGTGTTTTGTTGCTTGTACACTTTTCTCACAACAGTCCATCTTCTCAACAAAGCTAATATACTGTCCTGCACCACTCCCCAAAAACTAGCTACAAATGTACAAGTATGGCTAACATGTTGAATGAACCTGTTACCAAGGAAACAGTTGCCGGGGAGCACCCACAGGTTATAGACTGACAGCATGCACACCGTTGCAAAGTTGAAAAAGATGAATAGAGCAGGAGCAGCCAAGATGGCGACCAAGGTAGATGCTCTTCTCCGCGGCTAAGCAGGATTTTGCAGTTTTACTTCCCTTTCAGCCATCGTTTTTTCTCTGAATCTCAAATGAGTTATTCTACCGACTGTTTATTCAAGGCAAGGCAAGGCAAGGCAAGTTTATTTGTATAGCACAATTCAACAACAAGGTGATTCAAAGTGCTTTACAGAGACATTAGAAACAAGAACAAATAAAAAGCATGATTTAAAATTGAATAAAACAAGCAAATAAACTAACTAACTAATTAACAAACAAACAAACAAACAAACAACAGTATATAAAATCAAAACAGATAAAATCAGAACAGTAGATAAAATCAGTAGTTAAATGTAAGTTTTGAAATTTAAGCTTAAAGTGTGGATTTGGTGCTTTATTCAAATGCAGCTGAGAACAGGTGAGTCTTCAACCTGGATTTAAATAAACTGAGTGTTTCAGCTGATCTGAGGCTTTCTGGGAGTTTGTTCCAGATATAAGGAGCATAAAAGCTGAATGCAGCTTCTCCGTGTCTGGTTCTGACTCTGGGAACTGATAAAAGACCGGATCCAGATGACCTGAGGGATCTGGATGGTTCATACTGGGTCAGTACACGTATGCGACATTTCTAAGTAACGGCTTCCTGAACCATACTTCAAAGGACTTTTTCGCGACCCTAGCTTCTTTGCAGAGCGATAGCTCAGCTAACAGCAGGAAAGCTCTGCTACTTCAGCGATGCTTTCAGCAACTCAGGGAAGCAAAAGGAAGGAAAAAGAAACTTCCATGAAGTTTAAAAGTTTAACCAAAGGAGCAACCAAGGAAATGGAGAGAAACACAGGTGTTGTTGGCTCAAAAACCAGCCCCAAGAATGCCGTGACCGCCGAACATGACTACAATCGCAGCAAAAGTCCTGAACTGATAACACTGCCGGATTCGGATCCCGATACTCCAGCCAGACCAGATGGTAAAAAACACAAAGGTGATATAACTCTTGCTGATGTGCAAAACAACATTGCTACTTTAATTAATGAGCGCTCAGATAATCTGGAGGCTATGATCAGCAAGAATACTGTTAACATCGAGGCCATGAAGAAGTCTATTGACTTCATGTTCTTGGAAGTAGAATCTTTGAAGAATGTCACCAAAACCGTTAAAGCTACTTGTGAAAAAAACAGCAGCAGAATATCTCAAGTAGAACTGAAGGTCAACGAAGTTGAAAGATACCATCGGAGATGGAATCTCAGGCTCTCAGGTGTCCCTGAGCAAAAGCAAGAAGACATCACCAGAAAAGTACTTGACATCTGCTCCACTGTTGCCGGGGAAACAAGTGCAGGATTCAAAAACAGTATTGATGTAGTTCATCGCCTGGGCCGCTACAGCGAAACTCAGAAGAAACCAAGGCTGGTTATCATTCGATTTGAGACAAGATCAGCTCGTGACTTGATCTGGAGAAAAGCTAAAAACTGCTCCTTTCTGAAAGAAAACTACATGAGGTTCTCTGAAGATCTGTCCTCTGCTGACAGGGCAATTCGAGAGAAGCTTTGGCCTCTTATTGATGCTGCAAGGAAAGAAGGAAAAAGAGCACACTTTGCTGGGGTCCGTGTGATCATTGAGGGGAAAGAGGTGCACCCAACGCTCACTTCGCCTGAGGATCAAGCTGCACCTGCGTTGATGGAGGTTTCATGCCCCCCTTGAGGTATAAAGTTACAGATGTCAAAGGGGTTGTTTACAATTTTGAGGTTCAGGATAAAACTTAATACCAGTTCCATGTTAACTATGGGAAGTAAACTGTTCATTATTTTGTGCTAAAGCCGCACTGTCTATATCACTTTGTTCTCTCAATGTCAGGGGTTTAAGAGACACTGTTAAGCGAAAAGCTTTGTTTTTGTTTGCAAATCAACAGAATACTGACTTTGTTTTTTTTCCAAGAATCACATTCTGATATTAAGGATACTGCTTTTTGGAAAACTCAGTGGGGCAAGGACCTATGGTTCTCACATGGATCGGAAAGATCGGCAGGAGTTACTACTCTGAAGAACAAATTTAATGGGAACGTTATGCACTCTGAAATGGACTCAGAAGGACACTATGTGTTAATGATTGTCAACATCGATGGTACACTTCTTCTTCTTGCCAACGTGTATGGTTTTAATTCCAAGTCTGATAATGACTTCTTACTGGATGCCCTTGAAACACGCTTTTTGTTCTGGTTATCCAAATACCCGAATCTCCTGTTATTAGTTGGAGGTGATTTTAACATTGCTCCAGATCCTTCACTAGACAGATGGCCACCTAGCTCAAATAACTCTCTGTCCTGTTGTTTAAATGTATTCATGCAAAAGTTTCATTTAATAGACATTTGGAGATTTAAAAACCCTAAAGCCAAACTATTTACATGGAGTAACAAATCCAACTCTTCTAAATCCCGTATTGACTTCTGGTTAATTTCTGATTGCTTAAATAGGGATAATGTTATAGCCAATATAATGCCAACTCCACTCACGGATCACAAAGCGGTATCACTTCAGGTCCTTTTCAATACTAATGCCGCCCAAACTTGTAGGAGCTGCTACTGGAAACTTAATAACTCCCTTCTAAAACATGAAAAAGTGCTTGAAGATATTTTGTCATTAATCAAACGTTTCTGGGATAAAGCCTTAACCAGTCATCTCTACTGTCAAAACTGGGAACTCTTTAAATTTGAAGCCGCTAAATATTTAAGAGAGTATGGCTCATCTGCAGCAAAACAGAGGAAAAATGAAGAAATTAATGTAATTACTAGGATATCTGCTCTCACTCAGATCCCACCAGAGAACCTATCTGAAGAAGACAAAACTGACTTAGCTTTGCAACAGAGTAAGTTAAATGATATCTATAAACTGAAAGCAGAGGGAGCCTTTGTGAGATCAAGGAGGAAATGGTTAGAAGGTGAACAACACTCATCCTATTTTTTTAAATTAGAGAGATCTCGTTCTAAACTTGGTTCTGTTCGGAGACTTAATATTGACGGTATTATAATTGATGATCCCCGAAAAGTCTCCACCTATTGCTCCAATTTTTACAGAAATTTATACAAGTCAGAGTTTGATGAGAGTGCTGCTCTGAACTTTATGGAACAAATCCCTGATTTGCGAACAGTTAAAGAAGATCAGATGAGTTTCTGTGATAGGCCGATATCTATTAGTGAAGTGCTACCTGCTATTCGACGTCTTAAACTTAATAAATCCCCAGGACCCGATGGCTTAACCTCTGAATTTTACATTACTTTTGCAGATCAACTGGCTCCATTTCTTCTTAATGTATACATTGAAAGTCTTACAAATCAGTCTCTTCCCCCCACTTTATCACAAGGTCTGTTAACCCTAATCCCAAAGCCAAAGAAAGATCCCACTTATATTGACAATTGGAGGCCAATTTGCCTCCTTAATAATGATTATAAGATCCTAGCTCAGATCTTTGCCAAAAGACTGAAAGCTGTTTTGAATGATATTATTGATGAAACTCAGTCTGGCTTTATGGTTAACAGACACATATCCAACAACATCAGACTTATTTTTGACCTAATTGATTATGCAGATCTGTGTAGGGATGATAGCTTTATCTTATTTGTAGATTTCTGCAAAGCGTTTGACACGATTGAACATGGTTTTATTTTTCAGGCTTTGGACAAATTTGGCTTTGGCCCTTATTTTCAGAATGCAATTAAAACAATGTACAAAAATATGAACTGCTCCATCAGACTAGAAGCAGGTACTTCACCTAGGTTTAACTTGAACCGCGGTATCAGGCAAGGCTGCCCCATCTCCCCATACTTATTTCTCATCTGTGCTCAACTCCTCTCTGATTATATTAAACGCAGTCCTCTGAAAGGTATAACAATTGCGGATGAAGAAATATTCATTAGTCAACTTGCTGATGATACCACTCTCTTTTTAAAAAATGATTCACAGGTGCAGATGGCTATTAACACAATTAATGCCTTTTCTTTAGCTTCAGGACTCCACCTAAACATTGGCAAATGTGAACTGCTTGCCCTTAGAAATTGTACCAGTCTATCTATTGCTGGCATCCCAGTTAAAGAGTCTGTCACTTACCTTGGTATAGTCATTAATAAAGATCAATCCACCAGGTGCTCCCTTAATTTCACTCCAATTTTGGACAAAACACAAAAAAAGCTTAATGCCTGGTTGCAGCGGGATTTATCCATTAAAGGGAGAGTTTTACTCACGAAAGCAGAGGGTTTATCTCGTCTAACTTATGCTGCTTTGTCTCTTGATGTAAATAAAGAAACCCTGGCAAATATTGACAGACATCTTTATAATTTCATATGGAAGAATAGAATTCATTGTATTAAAAGATCAGTTTTATCCAACTCATACCAACATGGTGGAGTAAACTTTCTTGACTTCTCCTCATTAAACAATTTTTCAGGAACCCAACCTCAATTTGGAACTTTATTCCCAATTATATTTTCTCAAAAATTGGTGGTCTTAACTTTCTTTTGCTTTGTAATTACAATATTGATAAAATCCCTTTAAAACTATCCAACTTTCATAAACAGATGCTTCTTTCCTGGTCATTGATTTATAAACACAACTTTTCTCCACATAGATACTATATTTGGAACAATAGAGACATTTTATACAAACATAAATCGGTGTTTTTAAGTAATTGGTTTGATAATGGGATTCATCGTGTTGCACAACTTATAAATCCAGCTGGAGGTTTACTCTCTTACTCAGAATTTCTGAATACATATGGTCTTCCTGTTCCACCAAAGGAATATGCCGTAGTGTTTGATGCTATCCCTGCTGGGGTCTTAATGTTGTTTAGAAATCCTGTTGTTAGTGATTTGACCCCTTTACCACTGGATCCTGCTGCTACTTATGTCGGTCAGATGTGTTTCCCCTCTGTAAGGAGGAAAAACAACCGTGAAATACGAACTCTGTTTCAAAAAGACAGAACTTGTGTCCCAACGGCTGTCGCCTACTGGAATAACTTATACCAGGCCCTGGAATGGGAGAAGATTTGGACCTTACCGGCGAAATTTCTATTAAATAACAAAGTAAAGGAAATATCTTTTAAAGTTATTCATCGTTTTTACCCAACTAGGTCTTTTCTTGTACGTTATAAAAAGGACATTGATGTTAACTGTACATTTTGTAATTGTGTGAAGGAAGATATTTCTCATTTATTTTGATCATGCTTATATACGAATCTTTTTCTGGCAAGAATTTTGTGATTTTGTTGTTTCCTTTATCTTTTCTGAGTGTCACTACCCGATCTGTACCGGAAACCCGATCGGGTAGTGTCACTACCCGATCTGTACCGGAAACCCGATCGGTAACCCGCATGCGCGAAAGGTTTCTACTTCCGGTCGTAGCGTTTTACGATAGTTATGGGTCAGAGTATCTGTTAAGATGTTAAGAATAACAAGTATATCTTAAAATTTTTGCAATAATGAAGCATTTCAGTACAATGTGGACAAAAACGAAAAATAAAAAGATAGTTACGGATCAGGACTCTCCGATCCTTACTGCGCATGTGTAAAGTCTGACCGTACAAATCGGGTCTACCCGATCCGTACCGCGCATGTGCAGATGTTTTTTTTTCTTCTTCTGTTCGTTTAATGGCAGTTTACTCCCCAGTGTACGAGGATACTGCCACCTGCTGACCGAGCGAATAAACCCTATTGTAAACTGAATTCGCGTCATTACAAACGTGTGTTAAATTTGATTTAGCGATAGTCGAGTGTGTTTATGCTTGTCTGTGAGGAGAGGATTGTTGGAATAGTGATGATGATGTGCGCTATCACTGTCAATTGTCAGTAAACACTTCATCTGGCTGATGAATCTACACGTGAGATATTACAAAGTCTGCATTATTAACTCTGTAATTAGGCGCCATTCCTCTTATTTTACGGCGCTGTTGCTCAATCGGGGGACGCTCTCTGTTGAGGAGAAAAGCATGAATTTCTTTGTATACGGATTATCCATTGTTTAAATGTCCCAGGCAGTCGAAAAGGAGGCAGAGCTGTTGAGAAATGCTAGGAGCTAACTGGGCGCTAACCGTATCAGTCAAATATATTGAATGTCGCAATGTTGGCAAAGAGAGGAAGTGACGTAAGATTTGCGCATGCGGGGTACCGATCGGGTTTCCGGTACGGATCGGGTAGTGACAATGTCACAGGAGTGAGCTGTTACCTTTGGAGAATACGTCAATGTCAGCTCCTACAGGAGGGCAAAGCGCTTTCTTTCATTTCATGCATGAGGGACCTCTTCCATATTTTGTTTCCTCTGCTCACTACTCATTTCCCAAAAGGGGAAATTAATAAAAACTTGAGTGCAGAACAACAGAAGAAAAAAGAAATACAGTCTATTAGGAAATTAGATCCTGATGCAAAAAATGACTTAGAGGTTTGCAATTTAGGATATGAGATAATAAAAACTAAAATTAAGCAAACAGTCGCTCAGGCTCAATGTAAAGGTAACAACTTCTAGCTAAGTTAAAGTGGTTTACGTATCTGAAACAATATTTCATCACGGCATCTGTTTGTGAAATGAAGACAGACACTGAATATCTGACTACTCGTTTCACTTCCAAACATCTTTACTCCTGTAGAATCCCTGTCTCATTTGTTTTACGTTTGTTTGGTAAATTAGGTGGAGAGCTCAGTCCCTTCCAGTAAGACTAGACTGAAAAGAAAAAAATAAATAAAAGTACTAAAATAAATTAAATTGTTTGAGTGGGGATACAGTATATTACACTGTGAATCCATTACGGAGAAAATGCCAGCGCATTTTAGTCATCACACTTGAAAATTGAATTAACTTTGCTACTGAGGTGCTACTTTTCATGCAAATGAAATGACATACCATATAGAAAACTTTGGATATGCCTACACACCCATACATATGCATGCACAAAAATATATTTTGGCACATATGTCTCCTGTAGTTGATTTTAATGAACTTCATATGAAAGGTTTTTGGAGGCATGATGGAAAGTGTGTCACCTTGGCATTTATCTACAGATGCTTATTCTGAACTTTAAGATTATGCAGCATGTTGGCTGTTTTTTTCTTTTTCTTTTTTTTCACTGGGAAGAAGTGTGGTGCCTTAATGGACTTGATAATGGGGATCTGTCTTGTGACAGCCATTACCGCCTGAGTTTAATGCGCACTCTCGAGGTAGTATGTTGACATTTTCAGCTTGGCACAAGCAAAGGCTTGGCTTGTCACGCATGCCGCTCCTATGTGCCCAGCCTTTCAAGGATAATGAGCTAATTTGTTTTTCAACAGGGCAGTGCTAACGTTAAGAAGAGAGCAGACTTTCAGGGGAAAGTCAGTTCCTTTTCAGAAAGAAAGAAAGAACTGACTCCTCAATGTGACAGAGAATTGCTTTGAATTGTATGTGCTCATTCTTCCAGCAATTTTGTGCACAGTTACTTTATTAGGCTTTAGGTCTTGATGTGGTCCTTGAAACTGCAGGCTCATTATTTAGTTCAACAAGGTAATGCAAGATGAGAGTAAAAGTGTGAAAACCTTTTGCTTGTAAAAGCAACATCTTTGTAAGAAACCGAGAAAGCAAAACTACACATTGTGTAACTATTCATAGAATACACGTGCATTGGTTGGAATATTTTCAAACTTTAAATATAATCTAGTGATTAGCAAGTTAAAGACAGAAATCCTTAATTACACTGGTGAAATAAATTAAGTAGGAAATGAATAATAGATAAGCTGCTGACTGTTGCTATAATTATTTTTCGTGCAACCATTGCATGTAAATTCAAGATAATAAGCGAAGCTTATTGGAACTTAGGAGATTCCGGTGTTCAGAATTAAAAACACTTGTGACAACAAGGAGTGAATATAGATTATTGTTCCTTCAAGGAGAGAAAAACGTTACATCTTCTGCATTAACAAGTCATTCAAATTACTTATGGAAGTCAACCTCCCTTTTTTTTTTTTTTTCCACCTGCTGCTGGCTGAACTCCAGGGATTCTCGCAAGGATTTAAATTCCTGGTGAAGAATCTCCACCACGGACAGCCTTGCATCGAAACTGGACAAACGTTGGTCGATCGACTCCAGTATGTCAGCAATATTTTTGCCGGCTGGCGATGTTGTGCCGGGGGAATCTGCCGGGCGACATCTTTTCGACGACGGCGTCTCAGATTTGGCCGGGGAAGATGCACTCTGGGCCTTCTTCATTACGAGATCCTGGAAGCACTGATCAATGTAATCTTGGAGAGCCTCTAAACTCTCCCCATTGTTCTCCAGGGTGTTGGAGATGAGTTAGACAAATGTTGTTAGTTATGTTGTTAGTCATAAGACAATTGATAAGTGTATTTGGCAATACTGAAGCTTAAAGGAATTTGTTCAATTCTAAACTACCATTCGCTTTAATTTCCCCAAAAATCTCCGGCGTCTGACGTCAGTTACAACATGAGTCGCTTACCCTGTCCGTCACTTCCGTCACTTACCGCACCCCCATCTCCTTAAAAATATTGCTTAAAATGGAGAATGGCTTAATGAGATATTCTATTTGCCATAGTTACTACATTACGTTACTGTTCAAAGGTCTTAAGTCACACATTGTTTCTTTGCATATTACTAGCAAAATAGGAAATCAGTGCATCGATAATTCAAGGTACAGTACTTAAGGCAAAAACAGAGTTTGTACAGTCTCAACAAGTTTTAAAATCAGTTCATCTTTATTCTTCAGCATGGCCTGAACTCTCTTATACAAGGTTTCTTCAGATTTCTTAGTCTTCAGAAGTATCTCTCTAGGATTCTTGAAGGACCTTCCAAAGCTCTTCTTTGGATGCTGCTTGCCTTTTGTTCCAATCTCTATCAAAATTGTCCCATACTGCTCTAGTACTCTTAAGGTCCAGACTCGACTCTAACAGCGATTTCTCACTGTTTTCTTGGTTAAGAATGGATTCTTGACAGCCACCCTTCTATTTAGGCCATTTCTCATGAGATTTTGGTAAACGGTAGCTACAAAGGACCAAATGTATCTCTCAGGGCTTCCAACTACTGCTGCTGTAGATGTTTTTAAGGCTGCAACTTCTGTTGTCCTCCTTCTTGTTTACTTTTCTATTTTTTAAGCACATATTTCACACCATACTAAGATGTGCCAAGTTTTCAGCTAATAGCTCTTTGGCCAGGATACTAATTTATGCTGGTCAAGCTGTGTTAACTTTGGTATGTTTATTTAACTAAGTGTTTAGGTGACTTACTAAAAAAGGAAAACATTCTTCTGAAAATGGCTGGGTACAAGAACTGGATGGAAAATGAGTGCAAAACCAGAAACTGTGCACAAAAATGTTCTCAAAGAACTTTAGAAAGCCAGGAGAACCATTGCTCAGTACCACATTAAATTAAAAGTTTGGTTCTATCGAAGCAAAGTATAAAGAAACTTAAAAAACTCAACTCATTCCCTGTTTTTTTTTCTTGTCTTCTTTTTTCAAGCAACAAAATAACTGAAACTACTGGGTTTAAACTGACAGGATCCATCTTCACAGAACTGATCAAACTTGTGCCAGAGAGATAAGATAGCCGAGAAAGATTAATGCATGACATATTCATTACTTTTGCACATCACACTCCTCTTATTAAGTGTGTTCAGATAAACACCAGAGCATATTAAAATAACATCCCATGTAATTAGCCGACCTAATATCCTTAAGCAGAGTGATTTTAATCTGAATAAAAAATTGTGCGCATGTAACAGCTGCTGCTGTTTGTTTACTGTTGTTCACACCATTACCCTCATCTTAAGACCCCGCTTGTGTTAATTGCAATTTCATTAATGATTACTTCTTTAAAAATGACTGCCTATAGTATTTACAGGGTTTGCTATGGTGAAGGGAAGTAATGTTAAAGATCATTTGAACAGATTCAGGATGTAAAATTGACAGGAGCTTTCAAAGTTACATTGTTTTCTATTGGTGCATGACAGAGGTTTGGCTCAAGTCCACAGGTGGTTCACTCTGAGTTCAGCCAGTGTTTCAACCAACCACTCATACCCCAATTGTGGCCCCTTTCAGCCGTATTGATCGACTACATTTTTTTAATTTAGATGTGTCATGTTAAAACACTGAACAATAAATTTGTCACTTCAATTTTTTAGAATAAAAAAAAGAATTTTAATATCCTATACTAATGGCAAAACCTAATTACACAGTTCTTGTGTCTTTTAACTGCCTGACATTTAATTTGTGTATTGCTCAGCTCAGCAGGATGAATCAACATCGTGAGCCCATCAAGTTGATTTAACACGTAGGAAGAAGGCTGTTTCTCCCTCTGACTCAGGTCTTAGATAATGGTGGGAGTGGATTTCAGTGAATTACTTTGCAAAGTAGGTGAACACCTATCTGCCATCAGGCTTGCAGAAGAACACATGTCCAGCTTTGTTCAAGCTGTGGGAACAGGTGGCTGTGATCTTATGTGCCAACATGAGCTTTAGTGGAGATGGTAGGCTAACACACTTCAACACTAGCAATGTGCAAGCCACTGAAAGAGGGAATATAATGTAAATCGGAATAGGAAAAGGTATCGAGGATATTTCTTTACAGTAAAAGAAACCTAAAACTTAAAGTTTTGCTGAGAAAATGTAACATAAATGGTGCAAGAACTAGTTGGATCAGTATTGCACAGCATTGATCTAAGATGCTATTTTTCACAGAAAAAGTACTGAAGGGCAGTGCCCAACAGCATTGAACTTGTGCTAGTAAGTTGTGCCAAAACACTGTGCAGAGTGCATGTGGAAACCATGAGCACACATCTTCATCTCTCAAAATGCTTCTGCTCCCTATTCATATGGGATGTTTGGGCTGCGTGCATCCCAGTACAAAAAGCTAATAATGCCAGCAAAGCTAATAATTGAAAGCACCAGGTTTAATACAAAACAGTGTTAACAGCATGCTGTCATTTAAGACTTAAATGGAATCTATTTGGGTTTTCTAGAGTAATCTAAGCTTATTGGAGTCTGCTACAGCAGTTTTGCATAAATCACAAAATAATCCTTAAGGCCTTAGTGCAGCCTTTCAGTTTAACCCGTGTCTAAAAGAAACTGTGTCAGTTCATTTTATGGAATCTTTCATCTGATCGGCTTCCCAACACAAATCAAAGATTTGAACAGTAGGTAGGTGGCATTATCTTTTGTTTTAAATCATCATATTAAGATCATTAAAAAATGAACAGCAAGTGTATAGAGTGAGTTTGAAGCTGGAGCTTTACAGTATAAATGGCAACAAAAATTGAGAAAATTGTCTTTTATCCCTTTTCAACATTTTGCTGGGATTCATTCCAGACTATAGAGATTCATATCTACCCACAGATGTGCCTAACCACATCTAACTGTAGCAGCTCCACTATTGCTACTGAACCATTAGCTGCTGCAGACAGATTAAGTTGACTTATAAAGTGAACTCAGAGTTGCCAAAAGAGCTTAAAAACTTGCATCTGTGAGATGCCATGGGGAACTTAACCCTCTCCGGCTCAAATTAAACTTTTTGTTGCTAATGCACAACCAAGTCCTTCAGTGGTACTTCTGAGTAAAACAAACTCATAAAATATGTATGTGGGGTAATCAGGTTGTTAAATTTTAACTGTTGCAAATCGGCAACGCCTGCCTTGAGAGGGTTAAAGGGGTTGTCCTCTGGAGCCCAGTCCCAGTATAATGCCTAATGCAATCATCTGTTTTGCAGATCGACTTTATTATTAGTTCCTAAAGAGCTGCCAGTTATTTGACCACAGTTGTATTTATGTACGTATTTAAAGTTTGCTCATTTTAATGTAGCTATGTTTTTGTTTAGTTTTTTTTAATCCACTGACTGCTACTGTTGCACAGAGAAAGATAGCATCCTTAATTGAACTTATGCTAATTCATTATTTATCTTGCATATTTAAGGTATTGTTTGAGATGCAGATGGGCTTGAACAGACAAGGGCAGGTTGTGATAACCAACGTGCAGGGTGACATTAACAGGGCACACGCGAAGCAAACCCACAGAGATCAGATGAAAAAGAAAAAAGCCAAGAGAGATCTGCAGACAGGGAGAAAGAAAAGGAGACCGGAAAAGTACAAACAGAGAGAGACAAAGAAAGAGATGATATCAGAGCAAATGACACATTGCCAAGAGAGCGCGTGAGATGTTTCCTAATTCCACTCAGTCTATCCCTGTGGTGAATGAGTCATGATTATCCTCTGAAAATGCTAGCCAATCTTTCTTGATAACACCATCCAAATCAATCATCACAAAACCCAAACACATGTTTACCACATCAAAACTAGGTTTGCTATTCACCTGATTCAATATTCAGCACGCTGCTGCCAATGAAGCACCTTGTCCCAACAGGCATGGCCGCATGTTAATTCCAAGAAGGCTAATCAGACAAGCATAAAAAGAGAAGAGAAAAAAAGGCAACATGCACGCACACACACACATGTCATTGCATACATAAAAGACTGTTGTGTGCATTACACTGACCATATTAGCCCTGGAAGCTACAGCGGCTGTGCTGATGGGAGAACAAGTGACAGAGAGTCAAAAGCACTCTGAAAAAAATAAGGGACTTAAGAGATACCAAAGAAACAAAGAGTGGTGGGAATTCATTTAAATGGATTAATATATATGCAGTTCCAGATTGCCGTTTGTGCTCTTGTTCTTACAGACATCAAGTTAATCTTAGAAGTAGAATCACTGTCTTTAATGTTACTGCCTCAGACTCCACACACATGTCTGCTCTGTGAAGTACATCAAAAGCTCACTGCTTCAGGGAAAAGGGTTAAGTCACTGCTGATTGCTCAACAGTTGAAACTGATGCCATAAGACATGGCAGCTAGTTGTATCACATTCTGGTGTTGTTGTTTTTATCATTGTCTGGTGGCATCTGCTTCACTGTCAGAATGGCGAATAATCAATGACTCAGCAGTTTTTGACAAATGTACATTGGGTGTGCCTTCAAGTTTTTTCTATATGTTTGTTTACCTTGTTTACAAAATGTACAGGGAGTGGGTTCCTTTAGGTCAAGCGCTTCTCGCAGCCTGCAGAGTACACTATATTTCTTTTCCTTTCACATCTCCTGGGTACCACCAGCAGCCAAAAAATTTCCCCGAGCATAAATTTAACAAGGCACAGCAGCTATCTTTTTTTGTCAGCTCTGATGTCATAAATAATAAGATCCAGCTGTCAAAAGCATATTTAACATGGAAACCCAGAGGATGAGACATGAAAGTACTAAAGTACACGCTGGGCCTCATTCTAAACACACAAACCATTCAGATTTTCAACAAAATGTAGATTTTGTGATTGATTGCCGCTTCTTCAGTTCAGAACACAAAGAGAGAAAAGGAAACAATAACTCCATTTGCATGCTTTTGGAAAATGCAACAGTGATTGTAACATATAGTCTATAGATTTTGTACACAACAAAGCAACGCACTGTTTCTCTGTGGCATGCAATTAGTGCAACGCGATCGCTGTGGTGGTTTTAATGCACACAGTTTGGAAAAGTGAATGTGCCTCAAACATTGTGCCTGATAGGACTAACAGGAACTAGTGTAGCATGATTTAAAATACTCTAAAAGATGCCAGCTATGTGTCATTGTTTGTACTGCAACACTGCCACTGTCACACTGAATTATTTACAAGTCAGCAAAGGCATTTTAGCCATTAGAAATTCACAAAGTAATGGCAACAATTGGCTTTGCTGAGAAAGTAAAGAGCAATTGACTTCTGAGTTCTTGCTCTAGTAGAAACATTTTTTTTTAAGTATAACTATTAAACGAATAAAAACCAACAAGCGTTTATAGCATGCATCATATGTAGAAGTGGGCACACTGACATGGAGATGTACTGTAATGCTTTTTAGGCAGCATTAGAAGAGAGATTTCAGAAGACGGTTAACGGGAAATGATGACTACATGCACTTAAATGTGTTTCAAACACCAGCACCTATCTGAAATCTAATTTTAATACAATAAATGCAATGTCTGGTAAAGCCTATGACTTAAATGTATGTTGAGACTCTGAGTTATTTATTGAGTTAATTTCTGAGGCAATAGGCTGTAATGATATTGCATTGAATTGAATTACATCGTGAGGTTTTCCTGGCCCCAGTGGACAAATACGAATTGTACATTAAAGTTCAAAATTCACAAAGGTAATATTTATCATTGCATTCTGCTGAGCTGTAGGTCTTTCTGTTATTGAATCCACCCCCTGAATATAAGCAGTTTTCACTGTACTAAGCTTATTTCTGCTATTCTGTCTGTCACTTATCTGGAGGGTATAATTTACTGAAGTGAAATACTCCATCACAGTTTAGATGACGTGGGCAGTCTTAGCATCAATAGTATTGACAGGGTATATGTACCCTTATCGTAGTCTGACAGATGAGAACAGGTACTAGGAAAGGGCCAAGGATGTTTATCTTCCCAAAAGAGAGCACAAGATGAGATTGAGAGAGTGAAGGAGAGAGCTTGATTTAGAAATGGTTCATACCTACTGCAGGTGCAATGTTGCCGCACATTTATTTGTTGAATGGAGTCTTGGTCCAGCTGCCATATACTGATCTCTCCCATTTGTCCCTTCTGTGTGGTGAAGTCCTATTATGTTGTGGGAAGCTGCCAAAAGCAGTGTGGAAGGACCCATTTATAAGAAATGAGACAAAACATCCCGTCTCCTCTTAGCTGTGCACAATATGGACATTTTAAAGCTCTTGCAAATTATCCAACAGCTAATACATAAAAAGAAGTCCACTGTGTTCCAAAGCCATCAATGACTAATTCAGCAGCAGAGCATTTCAGTCCGTGCCCTTCATATAGTAATCAGTGTGCTGACGGAGTTGAGTTTGATCCAAGTAGAAGTTTGAATGTAAACATATGGTGGGTTTAAATTATTATTTAAAGCTTGAATATTCAATAGAATATTCAAGCTGTGGTATTTTCTTTGTGGAAAATTTGTTAAATCAATAATTCATTAAAATCTGTTTTAATTACATTCAAGTTAATAGTGAAATGTCATGATTTTGATATTCAGAATAAATAGATGTGCGCTTATTATCAAAACAGCAAAAAGCATTGTAGCACCTTAATACTCTGACAAATAATCCCAGATTAATATAAAATCTCCCAGCATAAATGAAGATAAAGCATTTTATTCTGAATCTTGTATTACAAGCTGTCTCAATTAGATCAGAGTTACACCACTGTCACTGTAGGGAAGAGTTGCGTTGACAACACGCACCATTTATCTCAGTGTTGATTCCCTCCTTTGTATCCTAGGATCGAGCTCTGAGTCAGAGCAAACTAAATGAGACTGTCTTATTTAGGCTGTGAAATCACTGAGACAGGCCCAATTTATGCAATATTCACCAAGGCAGTGGTGTGGTGTTTTGTTTCATCCCTTCATATTACATTGGTAAAATGAGGGCGAGACACTGATGACATCCCGTTTTCGTGGGAAAACAGATTGCAGTGTCTTTTTTCAGTCTGGTGTCTTGATGATAATTTTCTCGCTCCATGGCCCATCTGCACAAAACTGAACTGGTCGGATGAGGCGAGGACTTGAGCAGAAAAATGCCATGTGCTTTTGCTGATCAGGGAGGAATGTATTTTACTGTGATGAGAGGTTTATCAAGTTTTTAAAGATATGCAGCTTTGATTAAAAGTGTTAAAAAATTCATACACCTACTGAATTCATTGTCCATCGATCAACCATATCGTTACTGATAGAAGAAAATGACGAATTCTCCACCGTGGCCATGATAGATTACTGAATCTCTCTTTCCAAATACAGTAACTTCTGCTTCCCCATTTGAGCTGTTACTTTGTAGCATCATGTGCCTTAATTTGTAGTTTATAAATTCTTCCAATTAGTTAAAGTAAATGTTAATCAACTATGTGAATTTAGAGCATTTTGCATGTGTTATTCTGGAAAAGTGAGGTTTTTTATATGACACATGAATAAGAGTGCTGTTGTATGCTGATTCTGGTTGTCAGATAGCTTGCAGGAAATGAAGGATGGCCTCTGTCGACTTCAGGGGGAACATTTAAGAGTCATTATTCCACCATTATCATCCTTGCCAATGACTATAGAGTACTCCTCCCTCCTGTCAGTTGGCTGTCTGCTGTATAATGGGCCTGGGGTGTCCATTACGAAGCCAAAATGGCTGAAGACACTTTAGCCACAGCCTGCTAAAAGCACCTGAAACACAGAGGTTAGGGGAGGTGACTCTGTCCTGATCCTATAGCACAAATGAAGGTGACGATTCCAGTTCACTGCATGACAGCTGATGGAACATTAGGTAAATAATTACACTATACATGAAGCACAAAATACAAATTTATAATCAGTCAATAAATTGCACGTTTAACATTTTGGGGATGATTATGTTTGCTCAGATGCGATGATAAAATAAAATTCCCAGTTCTAACCTGGCTCAGTACTTGTATTTCAGGCACACAGAAACATTAAAATGAAAGGTTCTCATTTTAATTCCATGTCACTCAGTCCTCGGGATTCACCTTTCACTGATATCCTAAAATCAGCCAGTGCTTTCCTTGTAAAGCTCTGCTTTTGAGCTTTGAATCTCACACTTAAAATAAAAATAAAGGTGTTCAGATTAGTTTAAAATATACCAGATACTAAAGTTTTTGTTATGTTTGCTCCTTTTTGGTTTTTTTTTTTTATTATAATTTTCTTCTGTTCTGCCTTACATTAGAAAAGTCATTTGTGCAACCAGTCGTTTATTTATACTGCAGTTTATTATGCTACTGCTTAATACTCGCAGAAATGTGTTTTATTACCCATAAACCCTTGGAATGTTATACTTCCTGCCCTTGCCTTCATTTTAAAAAATGGCTGTCCCTTGGTAATCAATGAAATGTGCAAACTATGCATTTCTTCTTTTCTGTATTCACCAAAATCTGAAATGGACAGTCCCAAACTCATCATTTCAACTTAGAATTCATATACCCGGTATGTTCTGTCAATGGACAAACTGATCCAGGTCTATTACAAGTATCTTAATGGCACAGGAAGCTGGAATTCAAGCCAATATTACACCCTTCCCAACTCTGTAAAGTTTGTAGTGAGTAGGCTGCACCTGAGAGTGAAACTTGTTAAAAGAGAATCGGTAACTCTTGGGAGCAGACTGTTTCCAGTGTGTAGTTCAATACATATTGTTGTTGCCAACAGACACATTTAGATGTTGTATCCAAGTTGAAGCATGTACTAGATTTGATCACTGCTGCTGGCATGACTTGGGCAACATAAAGGTATTTCATGGTGCCCTACAGAAAATTTGCCAAATGCCCTTTTGCACACCTTGGCTTGCATGTATGACTGTCTGTCTGTCTCTCCCACTCATGTACAAACTGTAAGACACTTCCTGGCCTGAGGAACATTTTCTTGAATTCCCCTGAGCATTCATGCAAAAAGCTACAAATAATCTCTCCACTACTCCCGCACCCCTTTCCTAATTCTCTCACATTTCTATTCTTATTCTTTTTTTCTTGTTTTACTTAAACCACTACAACCACGAATACAGTGCATGCCCGTCTACCTGAGATGCCCGATATTCCTTCATTCAGTCTCCTATTTAGTATGTTACTTAGTTTCCTCATACTTCCTCTAGTCGTGATTTAGAGTGCACTAATGTAGTCATGTGCATGCAGTCAGCAGATGAAATCGCCATTTGTCACATTAATAGTCCAGCTCTTCTGCCATACTTTCTCACACACACATCCACAGTCCTCTCCCACTATGTCTCCATTCAGTATCATCTCGCCTCACCACTTCTTCTCAGACCCTTATTCTCATTTATTTTCATCACAAAAACCTTTCTCTTTTTTTCACTTTTGCACGAAGGTTTTAATATCACATCTTACTTTCATGTTTATGATATGTTTGTGTACTTATTATGAAGGGGTTTGAATGATATAATTTGGTATTAGACCGCATCATTTTTCCTTTGTGCCAGATTCTGTAGACACTGAAGTAGACCATATAATTAGGAAGTATTATTAAATTCAGTGAGAGAACATTTAATTGCTGTTTTGTACATTATGCTCAGCTGTTTGTGCAATTATAAAAGCCCTGCTGTGCGAGAGACAGTGAGTTGAATTTTAAAAGTAGCATTTGTCATAGACTGTCCCATGTCACATGCAAAATTCGACAATCCCTGTAGTAGATGATTATGCAGCACATAACAGAGATAGAGCTTGAAATTAAATGCAAATTCAATATTCTTCATTTAAGCTGTTTTGCATTTGTATTCCTATCACTTTCTCTTTTGTGGTGATTGTGTTTTTCTCTGTTTTGCATCTCATAACCAAAGGGAAAACGGGAGCATACTCCGGGGGAAGGGTTAGGTCAACATTAAAGGGCTAACACTTTTTCATCTTAGAAACATGACAGGAATATAAGATGAGAAACTGATACGGGGTCAGAATGAGTCTTAGGGCTTGTGAAAATAGCATAATGCAATACATTTACACAGGTTTAGCAAATTTGATGCAAATATAACAATAATTTAATAATAATAAAAATAAATAAATATTTTTTTTATCTGTAAGAAGGTTCAATAAGTACTAAGTTTTCAAAAAAATATAATTTTCTACCAATAATTTCATGGTTCACACTTTAAAGGGTTAAATGTAATCAGTTATTTGAAGATATAAAAGTATCTCGTTGAGTACCTCATCTTTGAAAGATGTGTCATTTTGTTCCGCTAGATGTGGTGACCTTCCCTAAGAGGATCAAAAATAGATCCCCCCCCCCAAAATTGCACGTGTAAATAGAGATGTAGGGACTTTAAAACCACCACAGACATTACAAGCATGTGTCTGCAGTCCTAATCCCTGCTTGTTTACAGATTTTCACCACCATTACACATAAAACCAAGAGAAAGAGTGAAGGATATGTAGGACCATATCAAGCTGGGACTCACATGAGGCATCATTACATCTTAAAATATTCCTGATTTTAATTCATGCCAGATTCTTCCCACTTAGCGACCTCTTCTGTTTTGATAAGAACCCCACAGTCTCAGGTAGCTCTCTGCTGTTTTCAAGTAGCAGTTTCCGTTAGCAAGCGCTTTCCCTTTTTGTCTGTGGACAAGGATTAGAAGATACACTCACTTATCAACCTCATCTTCCACTCAATCTCTCAGCTACACATTATATTATAACTTTAGGGCAAACCTCCAACTTTTAGTGATCATTTCTCAACTAAGGGTCAGAAATAATCTTAAGTAGGATATAGCATCTTATTTTTTTTTAAGACCAAGTGGAAAAAAATATGTTATTTTAACCCTTGTATGGTGTTCGGGTCTGTGAGACCCGTTTTCAGTTTTTCTCAAAAGAAAAATTAAACAATTAATTATTTTTTCAACCTGAAATTCATTGGCTTTGGCTTATTTTCTGTGAGGAACATAAATCCGAACTAATTTTCAATGACCTCATACTGTACCTCCCCCCACGCATTTACATTACATACAAGGTGTTCGGGTCCACTGGACCCAGGTCTAATAAAAGTGTTGAAAGTGCAGGTCCTGTGTTCCCACACTCTGTCTTCCTCCTTTCTGGTGCTGCTGATAGTGTTTTCTTCCCCTCCTGCTCCGCACAAAGTTGCAACATTGTTGAAAATTCAACTATCAACACCGTCTGCTCTGACATTCCCGCACATTTTACCCTCTTTCTTGAGGGATCCAAATTTTATTTTCTCATACCCTGTCCCACCTGCAAATTAGAGGCATAATACTATAAATAAGACTTTGCCAGTGTGGTTCTTTATCACAACTGATAAAGATGGCAAAAGATTATCTGCTGCGAGGGCCATCCAATTGATTTTGGAAGAGAGAGGAGCTTCGGATGATGATGTTGACAAAGAGGTTTCAGAATATTTCACATTTCTGAAAATTCAGAGTCTGACAGTGACTTTGAAGAAGAGGATGAGGTTGAGCACCATTTAGTAACAAAACGAAGACGAGTACCCCATCTGCAGCCAGCTCCAGGACCAGAACAAGCCCACCAGACAGCAAGTGAAGAAATATGGATGTCAATAAATGGTGAAATTGAATGGTCTTCTTGCCCAAGAAATGAGCCACCCTGCAGAGCTGTTACTGTGATAAGCCAGGGCCAACACGGCTGGAAGTTACTCATGTGCAGGACATGAAGTCTTCATTTGAGCTTTTCATCCCAGATTCCATCCAGAAAATTATTCTGGATTGCAGTAATCTAGAAGGAAGGTGTTTTTTTTGGAGAGAGGTGGAAGGAGACCAAATTCATCTAAGAACCCCAAAGGCCTACTTTGGGGTTCTTATCCTTGCTGGAGTTTTCAGGTCCAAAGGGGAATCCACAGAATGCCTGTGGGATGCAGAAACCGGCAAGAACCTATCCGTGCATCAGTGTCTCTGGAAAACTTCCACAAAATTTCCAGGATTATCCGTTTTGATAACCGAGACGACAGACCAGCTCGACGGCAGAGAGACAAGCTAGCTGCCATCAGGACAGTGTGGGATAAGTGTGTGCACCACCTCCCCCTGTTTTACAAACCTGGGCCTAATGTCACCATTGATGAGCAGCTGATCCCATTTAGTTGTGAAACATATTGCTTCACGTGTAAATGTGTTGTGTCTTTACACTCACTCCACTTGATTATAACGGATTTATTTTTTTATAACATTTTATAAAAAAAAACAAAAAACGAGAAGCACATTAATTCATAAATGTGATCTAACAAAGGTAAAGGGAAAAAATTAACCATGTTTGCTGTTCATATGGTTTGTAATTGGGATGAAGTAAACATCTGTTGAGTAATTTAACATAAAATTGTTTGATAGTGTTAATTTGGAAAGCCAAAACTCTAGCGGGTCCACCAGACCCATGAACACTGGCTGAGTAACAAAAATATGAACACCACACAAGGGTTAAAATTAAATCCATGTCGGAATTGATTATGTTTTCATATCTTATTCCTTTTCTTCTTCTAATCTAATTTTCCCAATAAAATGCTTCTCAGTGCTTTGCCCTTAATTTCTTCCTGTGTTCTTTCTTTGCGTATTCACAAAGTCTGTTTTGTTTTGTTTTTTGTCTTCTGTCCAGCATGCGAGCTCATGAACCAAGGGATCCTCGCGCTGGTTACATCTACAGGCTGTGAAGCTGCAAGTGCCTTGCAGTCTCTGACAGATGCAATGCACATCCCCCACCTCTTCATTCAAAGAAATGGGGATGGCGCACCCCGTACTGCCTGTCAGCTCAACCCGAGCCCAGACGGAGAGAGCTACACACTGGCTGCACGGCCACCTGTTCGAATCAGCGACGTCCTGCTCACTCTTGTATCTGAACTGCACTGGCAGAAGTTCATCATCTTTTACGAGAGCGACTACGGTGAGTTGGGAAAAACGAGAGCACCTTAACAACAAATATATCTCATAAACATGACATTTGTATGTAAGATGGTTTCACTGCTTTCATTTAAATGTAAATATCCTATAACTATCTTCTGAGATGAAGATCAGGCTGCTGCTGCAGTAAAGCCGTATTAACGCTGAGAATTCATGTGCCTAAAAGAATAGACCAAGTGAGAAGTAAGCGGAAGGAACATCATCACTCCCACACAATCACATACTGTACTTCCCGCTGTTAAAAAATAAATCAAAAGTTCAGGAGGGAAAAAAAAAATAACGACATCTCACTGCTGCATTCAGTTTTAGCAGTATTGTCATGAAGAAACAAGTATGAGCTTAATTGGCTCATTTGTGGTGCAGTCATCTGTGAGGATGTGTCCCAACAGTACTTTATATATTCTCAAATGTTCTTCATTTCTGTTTAATTATTTTCACTATGAGTTCCCTGTGAACCAGACCTTTTGTGACCCACATTTGGGCAATTCACTGTGGATCAAGGAGTGATTGGCAAGGCAGTAGAAGGGTAGGAGAATGAAGTGGGCATATAAAGCCTTTTGCTGCATTGCCATTCATCAGATGAGACTTTGTCTCTGCTGGCTAATCTTTTTAGTTCTGGGAAGAGTGGAGTCCAGAAGGCAGTATAAATCTGTTTTATTTTTCCAGTACTGAAAACAACTGAGCTAAAGTTGATATAGTGTATAGTAAAGCAAGCCATCAGAATACCGGGGCCCCAGGCAAGTTCCCAACTGTAACTTGGTCACTATGTGTTTGACATGTTGGCTTACATTTACAAAGCTCTGTCCTTGGATTTCTTTCTGTCATTGCTACTCTTTGCAGAAATGCACTCTCAGCATTGAGTTGGATCAATGAAAGTCCACTACAGAAGGAAACCTGTCTGTGCTTCATTTTGACAAGCTGCCTTGCTTTTCTTTCTGACTAGCTGTCTATCTGACTAACTAGCTCTCTATATGTCTGTCTCATGGGGTCAGCATGTGTCTGACCATCTGTTTTGCTATAGATCTTTCTTTGTCACTGGTAACCAGTGCTAACTGTCCTTTTTATAATGAGCTTGACTGCCTGCCATGTGTTTTGTTAGCTATATAGAGTGGATAGCTTAAAATCTCTGACTAACTGTCTGTCTTTCTATCCAGCAAAGCCATTGTTTGTGTGTCTCAATTCCAATCATCATACTTTAATAGATTCATGTGCAGTTTGGGAAATGTTAAGGCTTTATTTTGTCCTTGTTCACTACACATATCCTAGTCAGCATAATGTACTATAAATTTAGTTAGAGGTAACCTAAAGCGGCGTTCAAATAATTATTGCCATTAAAAGGAAAGAGACAATGGTTAGAAAAGTAGTGCCACATATCATGCTGGCTTTTCTGTTGATAAGCAAACAAAAGTAAACAGAAAGAAAAATCCCAATCAGATTCTTACTTGCCTGTGGTTTTCTTTGAAACAGTGCAAATTCTCCTAAGTACAGTTTGTTTGGGTTTATTTGTTTTTTTTGTTCTTTGTTAGTAAGTTGTTCTAAACACCCTGGAAAACTTTCCATAGTCCTTTTGTGGATTCAGGCTGTCTCAGTTGCTTCTGTCTCTACATGTAATCTGGGACTGACTCAGTGATGTTCATATCAGGGCTCTTTGGAGGCCATGCCATCTGTTGCAGGACACTGTCCATCCAGTCACTAAAGATAGGTTTTTAGCACTGGCTGGTTACTTGGTCTCTTTCTCCTGCTGCAGAAAAACATTTAGGACCAGTCAGACACGTCACATATGGTGTTGTGTGGTGGATAAAAATCAGAACATTCAAAATAACTCAGAATTTTGCACATTGCGGTATGCATATCACATGAAGAAGACTTGGCTCATCAAGAAGCTGTTCTAACAAAGTAGCCTTTTTTAAGTCTGCTAAATTAGACACTACAAAGTCAGCACCACTGACATGTGTGCTTGTGTTACACTATTTAGCTCTGAACTCATTTAATTAAGGAATGTAGCGGCTAATTATGATCCTCATCACAGAACAGTCCAAATACCTGTGGTGTCTGCTTTAAAGCAGTGCAACAGTGACTGACACAACTGTCTGCAAAGAAAAGTGCTGTCTGTTAATCTGTCTAGGCTTTCAGTGAATGTCGAGCTCTTACATATGTTGATTTGAGTTACATTTCTGTGGGAATTCTGGGATACTTTTTTTGCACTGGTACCAATAGAATAATAAATTAAAGAAGATATTTTTTATGAAATTAAGAAGCCAGAAAATGTATAAAATTATCAAAATATTGACATATAAAACAAGAACTACTGACAGTGGATGCTGAGAGGTTGGTTTTCATAGGTATATTTTAGCCAATATCAAAGTTTAGCCCTTTCAGCTAAACTTGTTGATTAGGACTTTTTCCATTTCTAAAGTTAATAAGACACTGTGACACTATTATGCCCTTAGGATGTGTTATGAGTATTTACAGCTACATCGAGTCAACATCTATGTATTTTCTTAAGCTGCAATGTGCTTTTGTCCAGTACATCTTTTAATTAAAGTGACGTACAGATATATGTGTACATATATGTATGTACTAGCGATTTTAACATTAATATTGTTAATATTGTTAAAACCGCCCACCCCCCACGCACAGGGTGATCTACGCTAAGTTGCTAATGGAGATTTACCACGTTATTGCGGTTATGGCATTAACGTCATTTATATACATATACAATATGTATATATATATATATATATATATGTACACATATATGTATACATTGTGGTCTGAAAAAAAGGTTAAATAGACTTGAACATCAACTATTCTACAAACTTTTTAATAATATTGCTTCGTGTCCATATTCAGTCATGTTCATATGTTTATTTGGCTGATTTACTCAGTACCTTATCCCAATCAAAAAGCAGTCAGTGTGAAATGTGCAATGTAGTGATAGTTGAATTTGCTTAACTAATCATAATCTGGGCAAACAGTGAAAAGTAAAAAGCTAAAACATTTAATTAGACGTCACCGGTCCACTGCATTTACTTGATTCAGCCAGTGGACTAAAATGCTCATGATAAATACTGATTTATATTTAGGTTTGAAAATGTTTCACTTTCTGAAAGACTCTCTGTAGGCAGAAAAGTCAGACACTTTCTCTGAACTTTGACTGAGTTATCAAATGATTTTTATTATTAAATGATATAGAAAAGGTTAGTAAAGGCATAAACCTGGAGTTGAACTACAAGGTGACAGATGGTTGTTAGTGCTGTTAGTAAAGGAACTACATTTCATCTTATTTATTATATATATTTTTTTTTTTGCCTCTTATACCGGGCTGTATTACATAACACTTTCGTTTCATGACAGCAGTGTGAAATTCTGTCAGATCAGTGATGGAACTGCAAAAATGAAATATAGAAACTCCTCACAGCACAGGAGCTCAGATCACATTATCAGTGTTGGCTTCTCTCTTTTTAACAGTGTGAATATATATATATATATATATATATATATATATATATATATATATATATATATATATATATATATAAAAAACAAACTCCCCGCTCACCCCTGTGGGCAGTCAATCCTTCAAGCTCGGGTCCTCTACCAGAGGCCTGGGAGCTTGAGGGTCCTGCGCAGTATCTTAGCTGTTCCCAGGACTGCGCTCTTCTGGACAGAGATCTCTGATGTTGTTCCCGGGATCTGCTGGAGACAATCGCCTAGCTTGGGAGTCACCGCACCTAGTGCTCCGATTACCACTGTCACCTTCACCCTCCACATCTTCTCTGAGCTCTTGGTATTTCTCCAGCTTCTCATGTTCCTTCTTCCTGATATTGCTGTCATTCGGAACCGCTACATCGATCACTACGGCCGTCTTCTTCTATTTGTCTACCACCACTATGTCCGGTTGGTTAGCCACCACCATTTTGTCCGTCTGTATCTGGAAGTCCCACAGGATCTTAGCTCGGTCATTCTCCACCACCCTTGGGGGCATCTCCCATTTTGACCCCAGGACTTCCAGGTTATACTCGGCACAGATGTTCCTGTACACTATGCCGGCCACTTGGTTATGGCGTTCCATGTATGCCTTGCCTGCTAGCATCTTGCACCCTGCTGTTATGTGCTGGATTGTCTCTGGGGCATCTTTACACAGCCTGCACCTGGGGTTTTGCCTGGTGTGATAGACCCCAGCCTCTATGGATCTTGTGCTCAGAGCTTGTTCCTGTGCTGCCATGATTAGTGCCTCCATGCTGTCTTTCAGTCCAGCTTTGTCCAGCCACTGGTAGGATTTCTGGATATCAGCCACCTGAATTGTGAGACTAACACCTTACTCTACATTAGAAGTGTACGGGGTGAGATTTGTGCTTTATTACAGCTTAAACAAGTGGCTTCCCTGACCTCAGGGGTAAAATATATAGCTCAGTGTAATGAAGCGTGTCAGGGGAGCCAATTCATTCCAGTCTCCACCAATGCATCAGTTGCATAAAAAGCACATTATGTAAACAACTTCTACAGCTTCACCTCTTCTGGTTACATTTGTCATTGTACATTTTCTACGTATAATTTGATTCTCAGTTCTGAGAGACCATATTCCATAATTTCTTTCATAAATAACAGAGATAACCTGCTTATACTTCTATAGCTCTAAGAGAAGCTGGACAACACTGTTTTACAGCTGTGAAACATCCTTGTGGTTTTGGCTTTTGTGCCGTCAGATAAATAGAAGAAAGCAAAATTATATGATAATCCTATAACAGCTTATTGCTACCCAACAGATCCTTTCAGCTTTGCTCTTGTTGTTTTTCTTCTTTTTCTTCTTTCTTTAGTCTAATTTTTGTGTTTTTCATTCAGGAGCAGTTTTTATATCTTATGCTGTTTTGTTTCTTTCAGCCTGCCCTACTTTTGCTGATTTAAGTCATGCTCTCTGACAAAACAGAAGGGTATCTGATACTTCAGCTTTTTTTCTTTTCTTTTTTTTTTGTGAGAAGGGCCAAACAGATCCAGTTCATGTAAAGGCCATGAAAATTAATCTCTTCCACTGAAAAACAAACTTTTTGATAGCAAAGCGAGACTTTGCCATCAATGACTGTGCAGCCTTTTGTGCGTTCTTTTCAAACCGACTACATTCAAAATGAAACTTTCATACAAAGATGACTGCCCCTGCTGACTTTTTATATATTAATTTAACTAAAGTTATGTGTCTCAGTAGTCTAGTGGTTTACACATTCACGTAACAAGCAAAAGCTTCCCAGTTTAAAACTAGGAAGGAATACAAGTCCCTTTGGGGTTATTTAGAGCATCCCACGTAAAACCTGGGGTGCTAACTGCTGTGGTGTCCTCTTGTGAATAAAGGAGCAGCTGAAGGTAGCTTTCTTTTTCACTAAATTTGCAGTTATGGGTTGAATTTTTGCCCTGACTTTAAATTTTCCATTGTAAACATACCTGTTTATTTTTAGACACCATTAAGCAGAAAGCAAAAAACTGAATAAGTCAATCATGCTATGCTTAGGTGATAATCTAGCTTAACATGCCTACCTACCACACACCTGCTCAATAAGCTACTTAAAAGATGTGATTACTAAATGGTAGCTTTTTACTGCTCAAACACAAATTGGATTAATATTGTGTGAGAGTGTGTGTCTGTGTGTGTGTGAGAGAGAGAAAGCTGACTTACACTTGCATTACAAGTATTAAGCGGACAGTCATTAACAGCAAATATTCAAGACTTTAGCCACCAGGACTTCATGGTATAGGTGTGCAGACTATGACATCATCATCAGGTTTGCTGATTTTATATCTGCCACATCTTTGACAAAATGGCCATGAACATAAAATAAAGATCATGGTTGTTCCATTATTTTACGTTTAGTGACCACTTTTAATGAGAGAAAGAGTAGCAATAGATTGCATTTTTGCGTTTCTTTTTTGCCCCTCTCACACACTGCACACCCTTTATCTCGGTAACAAATCATGAGAACAACACCGTGCGTGTGCAGACGTCACAGGTTCTGCCACTTGTGCAACAGAGTAGATCCACAGAGTAGTGTGAGAAAGGGGAAAACCTCACACTTGTGGCACAGTACTGACAACAGTTTAGCCAAGAAGTCAATGCATTTGTTCTTTTAAAAAGAAAATCACTAAATCTAACAGCAAGATCACTAATTTGGCAAAGCCGAGGTGAACGGAGGTGAGCCTGCACTTGGTCAGGAATGCTTCTTTAGAGGGACACTCAAGCTGAAATTACATTTCTAAGAATCTAAAAATTGAATATCTAAATCTCAAAATTCAATCCAATCCAACTAATGAATATCTGTCTAGCTGAATTTTCTGGTCCTGCTCTAGCACTACCATGAATAAGGACTTAAAAATGAGGGAAAGGAGAACTACCTCATTTGTGATGCCGTCATTTTTGGCTTAAAGTCAAATGTCTTCACCTTATTTGACTGTAGTTTTGTAACAATCATGGCATATATGATTTCCAGAGTTACTGAAGGTTTAGGCACACTTTTGTAATAGCACTACAAGGTTTAAATTTGTGGATTTGAGTGAAACATTTCAGCATTTGTACTCATATTCATGTCTTTCTTGTGATGAGTTGTAAAATAAAAAGGTTCCAAAAGGCCAGAAAATGCCACAAAAATAACTCTGCTTAAGCCTTTCATGGGGGGAAAGAGATTTTTCTAAACCTTAAGTATCATTTTAAAGGTTTGTGATGTGTTATGTGTATGCCTCTGTGTATGCCATTTAGGGTGTGTTTTACACAATAGCTACTCATAACTGAGTGTATCCTAAAGGAAGCCAAGTATTGATTCTGTGGGGGTGGAAGGACAGTGGGAAGACTATCTGCAAATAAAAGCTTCTTAGAAATTATCTTGTCCTTTTATTATAACAAGAAGAGCATAATAGACAACTGAGTCAAGATTATAGGAAATCTAAAAGAAGGGTTGATTTTTCAGGATGCTCCTTGGCAGGTCTGTCAGAGTTACCTGCACTTAGTAATGACTGTGGAGCAGCTACATCTGTCTCTGTCCTCCCTGTGGTGACCATATCGCTGTTAAAGAAGGAGCGAATTAGCCTGGTATTAGGTGTAAGATTGATTAGGCTGCTTTTGGTCCCAAGTAGGGGGTGGTTCCTATGTAAAACATGCATTTATAACACAGAGAGAGTCTGGACATAGACAAACACAAAGGGTATTTCCCATGGAGTTTTTAGCAAGCCTGCAGCACATCATAGGAAACGTATGGAAGACTTCTACGTCATGTCCTTTTTTAATGCATGTCTTATTGTGTTGCCTGATTTCATCTCTATTAATACTACATTTACACCACAAGGTCTTTAACACTGCCAGCTAACATAACAGCTAATTTCACAGGGAGTAAAAGTACATATGACCTCCATTTATTGGCTCTAATAAGAGTAGAGAGTGATTTAAAAAATAAATTAAAGTGGAAAAGTAATAGAAGATAATACAGAGAATATTTAGGGATGATCGTGGCTCAAGAGTTGGGAGTTCGCCTTGTAATCGGAAGGTTGCCGGTTCGAGCCCCGGCTTGGACAGTCTCGGTCGTTGTGTCCTTGGGCAAGACACTTCACCCGTTGCCTACTGGTGGTGGTCAGAGGGCCCGGTGGCGTCAGTGTCCGGCAGCCTCGCCTCTGTCAGTGCGCCCCAGGGCAGCTGTGGCTACAATGTAGCTTGCCATCACCAGTGTGTGGTCCTTAGGGACTAGTAAAGCGCTATATAAATACAGGCCATTTACCATTTACCAATATTTAAATAATAATAGACAATAGAGTGTACAAAACACTGACACACCGAAACGTAACAGCGCTTACTGGTCATTTCATAAGGTATAGCTGCTCAGCTTCTCATTAATACAAAGAAGTCAATCACTTCGCAGCAACTCCGTTGAGACGTGTAGACATGTTAAACATCAGTAGGGGAAGAAAGAAAGAGATACTCTGAACATGTCGTGGTTGTTAGTGTCAGGCAGGGTGGTCGGAGTATGTCAGAAACTGTTAATTTAATTTAATTGGATATTCCCACAGGGCAATCTCTAGAGTTTGCTGAGAATGGTCCAAAAAGAGAGAATAACCAGTGATCAGCAGTTCTATAGATGTAAATACCTTTCTGATGGCAGATGTCAGAGGAGAATGGCAGACTGGGGGAAGGTGATTGGATGGCAACAATAAATCAAATAAACACTTGTTACAACCAAAGTACGCAGAAGAGCATCTCTGAACACACAACATGTCAACAGATGGACTGCAGCAGGAGATGAACACATCAGATATCCTTCGTGTCTGCAAAAAAACTAAAACTGGGGCTACAGTTTGTACAAGCTCCAAAACTGGACAAAAGACGATTGGAGAAATGTTGCCTGGCCTTATGTGTCTCAATTTCTGTGGTAACATTTTGATAGTAGAGCCAGAATTTGGCATGCATAGATAGATAGAGTATTAAGAGTATTTCCAGTACCTCATTGAATCTATGACATGAAGAATTAAGGCAGTTCTGAAGGCAAAAGACAGTCCAGTCCAACACTAGCATGGTGTAACTACAGAGGTGTCCAGTGACAGTACATAGCAGTAAAGGAATACTTTTACATGTTTAAAGCTCCCAAAGTACCAATAATAAAAAACAGAAGAAAAACATAGGGAGCAGAAAATGTAAAAACATTATTTGTGGTTATTTCTCAGTTATTCGCATAAATAGCAGCTGCTGATTTCTAATTGACATCAACTAAAGAAATCATACATGGTCAGACATTAATATTTTCCTTAAAAATATGCTTTATTTTCCCAGTTATTAATTGATAATCATGATTTGTTTAGCCAGTAAGTTAAAGTTCGGGATAATAATAAGTTGGGCCTCTGACAAAAAAAACAAAAACTAATTTAATCCTTGTATATTGTGCAAATACTGATTTTTCACTTTTTATTTATCAAGCCTTGCTATTCTGTGTTATTATTCCAGTTGTTGCATTTTGATCTTTCTCCATTCTAAATACACAAAGCTGTATAATCCCAAAAGCAAAATGCATGTAGGGTGATTGATTGTATCACTCTTAGACACATGTGATGGTGATGTAAGCCAGAAATGCACTCACTGTTCAGTATTTGAGTCCATTCACTGAGTCCGGGCTGAGGTAATAATCATTCCAAGGCTGTATGTCCATTTCAGTCTTCCCCGTCCACTTCCTATTTAGACCAGACTCTTCATATTAGAACTGTATTAATGATTGTGCTTCCATTCCTCTTTTTTTTTTTACTGTCAAAACAAAGTGATGCAACATGTTCTTACTCATACAAAGAATGACAGCAAACAGGGGTTTTCAGAAAGTGCACAATAAAAAGGCAAATATATCAGAACCAAACATTAGTGATGTGCGATACCACTGATTTCCTTTCCGATCCAATACCAGGTAATATTCAGGGTGGTATCGACGATACTGATCCGATACCGATACTTTGTACAAAAACTTATTTTATTTATTGTATCTCAAATTATAGCGTCATAATGATTACAGGACATCAGATTACTTGTTCTTATCACTTAACAATGCAGAGTTCATCACATAGAAATAAAAAAAAACTGAAGTTGTGCGCTATTTGAACACCTTGCCTGCCTGCAGCACTAAAGGATTCAGTGAGAGACGTCTGTCTCGCCCTAGCAGCGCCTGTCCCTCTCCTCCTCTTCAGTTCGCCTCAACATATTCTCCTCATATTCTGTGATATGATTTACTCTGAGGTGTTTGACAAGGTTATTGATGTTGCCACAACCATACATGCCAACCCTCCCGATTTTTCCAGGAGAATCCCGAATTTCAGCGCCCCTCCCAAAAATCTCCCGGAGCCACCATTCTCCCGAATTTCTCCCGATTTTCCACCAGGACAACAAAATTGAAAAACCATATCGCAGAATTCAGCCAATTCCAGTTTCCAACAATGACGGCAGCTACTTAGTTTTAATATTACTCTTAGTTCTCTTTCTTGGTCGCAAAAAACCTTTAACATATTTTCAGGTGAGAATGTAGCTGTGTAAACTTCAAATATCTGAGCCGACGACACATCGTCTTCAAACCCCCGCGGTCTTTCGCTACTCGGGTTAAACATGATGTATGAGTCACTTTGATAACTTAAAAATGTTATTGTTTGGCTTTTTCAGTGTTTTATTTGTTCGTGGGTAAATCGGTTTGGCTGAGATTAAAGTGATTAGATTAAATGAAATTAAATTTTATTAATCCATCGGGTGGGTTCCTCCGGGGTTTTCACACAGCTGAATAAACGTCAAACAGAAAACTGATTAAACAGACGGTCGAGAGTTTAAGTCAGCGCCCGGTTATATTTTAGATAGCAAGGAGCAACAGCCCTTTTGAATATCTCCCTAATTCTGAGGTCTCAAGGTTGGCATGTATGGCCACAACACCTCACTTTTTTGCCACATGAGACAACCATGTGTCAGCTGTTTGTGGAGGTAAAATACGTCCACACGTGACTCCAATTATGCTCAGCCATTGTTGTGAGTGCACGCCAGTGGCTGCGAGACATTTATACAGCGTATTTCGCACTGTTACGACTGTGGCCGTAATTGTGTGTGGATTTGAGTGTCTAGGTGCTCCTCCGGGATTGACGATTTGGCGTTGGTAATGTGTTGTTTTTGCGTGACTGTTATGTGTTTCCTACTTTACTTTGAAAGTCTGTGTTATCTTAGTGTGTTCAGTTTACGTTTCCTTGTCTCGTCAGTTCTAATTTGCCCCAGCTGTGTTTCCCTCCTGTGGTCCATTCCCTGATTGCTCCTTCTATGTATTTAAGCCCTGTGTTTCTGTATGTCATGGTCGCGATCTTCTTCCCCCCCGTTGTAAATAGTTTGGCGTCTTGTGTTGTGATGTAAATAAATATCATATTTTGCTTTAAAGAAGATAGTGGTCGATACTTTCGTTTTGGGATGATTTTTGTGGAAACCCGTATTAGTTTTTTCTCGTGTGTTTTTACCTTATTTTTATTTTCCTTATCTTTATTTTCCTGCGTTGCACCCCGGTTGCCTAGGCCGGGGTGTAACATATGGGGGCTCGTCCAATCACTGTGGGGTCCGAGGACCGCTTCAGCCGTCTGTCTTCGCTGGAGGGCCCGGGGGCCGCTTCAGCCGTTCGCCGTTGCTGGAGGGTCCGAGGGAGGGACCGCTTCAGCCTCCGTCTGTCTTCGCTGGAGGGCCCGGGGACCGCTCCAGCCTTCATCCGCCTTCGCTGGAGGGTCCGAGGGACCGCCTCAGCCTTCGTCGTCTGCTGGAGGGTCAGGGGGACCGCTCCAGCCTCCATCAGTTTCATCTGCCTCCGCTGGAGGGTCCGTGGGACCGCTTCAGTCTTCATTTGCCTTCGCTGGGGGGTCCGAGGGACCGCCTCAGCCTTCGTCGTCTGCTGGAGGGTCCGTGGGACCGCTCCAGCCTTCATCCACCTTCGCTGGAGGATCCGAGGGACCGCCCCAGCCTTCGTCGTCTGCTGGAGGGTCCGTGGGACCGCTCCAGCCTTCATCCGCCTTCGCTGGAGGATCCGAGGGCCCGCTCCGGTTTTCCGTTTCCACTGGAGGACCCGTCCAGTCATCAGCGTCGCCTGCGGGACGGTGGCCGGTGCCGTATGGGCTGGACATGGAACAAACATTTTTCGTTGGGGTTCTATGTTTTAAATGTTTGTTTTTTTGGGTGGGGGGTATGTTAGGTCTATGCTGGGTCAAGTGTGCTGCCTGTGCAGGTGTTTACCGATCACAACCCACTGGTGTTCCTTTCCCAAATGTGCAACTCCAATCAAAGACTTATGCGCTGGTCCTTGTTGTTGCAAGATTTTAACTTGGAGATCAGTTACAAGAAAGGGAAGGATAACGTATTGGCTGACACCCTGTCTAGAGCACTGTCTCCTTGAATTAAACATTTTGGGGTTAATGTTAATTCTTGGGTAAGGGGGTGTTACGACTGTGGCCGTAATTGTGTGTGGATTTGAGTGTCTAGGTGCTCCTCCGGGATTGACGATTTGGCGTTGGTAATGTGTTGTTTTTGGCGTGACTGTTATGTGTTTCCTACTTTACTTTGAAAGTCTGTGTTATCTTAGTGTGTTCAGTTTACGTTTCCTTGTCTCGTCAGTTCTAATTTGCCCCAGCTGTGTTTCCCTCCTGTGGTCCATTCCCTGATTGCTCCTTCTATGTATTTAAGCCCTGTGTTTCTGTATGTCATGGTCGCGATCTTCTTCCCCCCCGTTGTAAATAGTTTGGCGTCTTGTGTTGTGATGTAAATAAATATCATATTTTGCTTTAAAGAAGATAGTGGTCGATACTTTCGTTTTGGGATGATTTTTGTGGAAACCCGTATTAGTTTTTTCTCGTGTGTTTTTACCTTATTTTTATTTTCCTTTGTTTTTCTACGTTGCACCCCGGTTGCCTAGGCCGGGGTGTAACAGCACATAAGTATGAAAGGCGGAAGAGGAAGTAGTTCCTTTGAATGTAGACAATCCGAATGATGTAGTTTCTTTCCACTGTGTTCCTGTTAATGATAAACTACACATTTACCCTAAAGTACTAAAATATCGATATTTTAATGTGAGAATTGATTCTAGAACATAAATGATTGGTATCGGAGGAATCGATATTTCAGGATCGATCCGCACATCACTACCAAACATTAAATAAGCTTAAGTGTAAATATCAAATTAAAACAGAAAATACAAAAACAGATTTATATGAAAGATTTGCATCACAAATTCATAGAGATTCAGCAGGTATGTTTAGTCTGCAGCCCAGTTCATTAAATTGTGTAGGATTGTTTTTATTATAGTTTCCAAGATGTCCCATTAATAATTGTACTGATCATGTACTGATCACTGTCTTCTTACAGCAACAAACAAACCTTTCAATGCACATGCTTATGTTATTCAGAGAAAATAGGACTAAATGTTGTTTTTTTTAAAGGAATCTATGCCCTTTTTTCAGAACTTGCTTAGATTTAACTGCTATCAGACGCAGTGCACAGTGGTAAGTGGGTGGTATGGTGGTGCAAAAGGTTGCACTGTTGCCTTAGTTCAAACCTTCTGGCCACCTCAGACCTTCCTCCCACAGTCCAAAGTCATCCATATTACAGTAGGTTAACTGATGATTTTAAACTGGCTGTAGGTGTGAATGGGAAAGTGAATATCTGCCTGTTTCTCTACTTTAGCCCTATGATAGACCCATCTATCCCATCGAGGGTGTATCCCGCTTCTTACCCATTATCAGCTGGGATGAGCTCCAGCCCCTCCACAACCTTGAATTGGATAAAGGGATGGATGGGCAGTGCTTCAGAATGAAACCATGATTAACAGATTTACTGCTGTATAGATATGGCAGTAAATCTGGATATCATAGAAAATATATCTTTTCAGTCAGAGAATGAATAAAGACAAATTCAGCTTAAAGCACTTAAATATAGACCCAGGAAGAAGAATGTGAAGAGAATGTCCCATTCTCTTGCTCTCCCTTTCTGCCTCGCTCCCTTTCTCTCTGTGTAGCTGTAATTGCTGTGCATAACACTCAGTGTCTGAAACATTACAAATTTGCAAAAAAAAAATCTGTATTGCATATAATTAACTGACGTTATTGTTGCAAGAATAACACTGATTACTTAAACAGACTCATCTCAATTTTGAGTAAACATAAGCTGGTAGCATAGCCATTTCTCAAGCTTTTCCGCTTGAATTGGAGCGCAGCTTGACGGCTCAGTAAAAACCTCTGAGCCCTTTGATCATGATGTGCTCATTTCAGCATTGCTTCAATCCAAAAGGGAGTCCCGCTTTAGTTTCAATGTAAGTTAGAGCTGAAATGAATGTTAGAGCATTTTCATGGGGCCTTTCTTAGTCTCTCTCAATCTATCTTTTCCAACTGCTCTAAAAAAAGATTCATACCATTATTAAAAAAGATATGTGAGGGCCAGACAGAAAACAAGAGTAGTTGGTAAGTTTCCAGAGTAAAAATGGGGGGGGGGGGACTGATAAAGGGAGTCTGCGCAAGGGTCAAGTTTTGATATCTAAAACTTTCAGTTGCAGATTTGTGTTCAGAAATTACGCTTGGGTAAACATGTCCAAAAATCAGACCTTTAATTCCACGTTAATCCTCTTTTCTGCTGCCGTATCCATGGCTGACACGGTTTCCCCGTGGAAACATTTGCTATGGGTTTGAATGTTGACTTTGAAGTCCAATTTTTCTATCAGTTCATAGAATAGTTATCGCATGGTAGCTTTCCCTTTGCTCTTCATGGGATTATAAACCTTTTTTTTGTATTTTTTTATTTTTGTTTTGTTACAGCATGTTACAAGTTTTCAGACAACAGTTTATCTTCCTGTTATGGAGTGTTGACCAGTTCCTCCAGATCTTTTGTGGTATTGATGAAATCTGCATTGCGTTAATCCGGCATTTGTTGATTAAAGATCTGCAGAATTCCATCTCATTCATAAATGTAAAATATACATTTTTGTTCAGACTCTCTTTTAGATTTTGAAATTGGATTATGATACAAAATATTCCCCACATCTCAGAAATCTCAAGTCAGTAGAGTTAACAAAGCTCTTGGAATGACTAATAAAAAGCATCCATAATAATTTGTCTCCTTATCGAGTGACTTCAGTTTAGAGAAATTCTACCCATTTATACTCTCTTTGTAGCATATATTAGTTAGAGGCCTCTGTTAGAGATCTGATCGCTTTTGCGAGTAGATACATTTAAGCAGGGGCTTAGCATCAAAGTATTACTATTCATTTTAAATCAATACAGGTAATCTTACAGCACAAATACCCTCATTAGCCTGTATTTTGGTTCATTTTCCCAAACAATGTAGTGATGATAAATATGATGCCACTTATGAAACATCTTCTAACAGTAAAATAATAACTATAATATATACCGTCTGTCTAAAACACAGTACATGGAATAATAACGAGTGGTGGTGGCTAATCAGGGGTTAAAATATGACTATCTGCCCTCCTCTTTCTCTTGGTCTCACACTGTAATTATACCACTACACAAAACAAAATATATGTTTAACTGCATATGACAAGATCCTTGTTGGATGAAATGTGTAATTTACAGCCTTCCTGTGTCAATTTGACAGTTTTCAGATGCAAACCTGTCCAGCAAATGTAGATATTGGTGCACAATGGTGGTCGATTACGAATATGTTTTGGTCTTGTCAGCAATATCAGAGGTGCAGGTTCTCATAAAATTGAGAAACTCACTGATAGAAGAATAGCAATCATTCCCGGGCGATCGTGGCTCAAGAGTTGGGTAATCGGAAGGTTGCCGGTTCGAACCCCGGCTCAGACAGTCTCGGTCGTTGTGTCCTTGGGCAAGACACCTCACCTGGTGATGGCCAGAGGGGCCGATGGCGCGATATGGCAGCCTCGCCTCTGTCAGTCTGCCCCAGGGCAGCTGTGGCTACAACTGTAGCTTGCCTTCACCAGTGTGTGAATGTGAGAGTGAATGAATAGTGGTATTGTAAAGCGCTTTGAGGGGTCCTGAAAAGCGCTATATAAATCCAGTCCATTATTATTATTATTATTACCTGGAATTATCCATAATTGCTGATTGTCTCATCAGCAACACATGCAGTGAATGCAAGGTTAAAGTCAGTGTTAGTCAGTTACTGCAGCTGGGTATTGCATATAGAGATATCTAATTACTTCATGTAGCCAAATGAATTGTAAGGGTCGAGTTGTGAAACCATGATTAGGTTTGTATGCAAAGAAAATGGGACAAAAAAAAGAAAGTGTGCGGTTTCAAGTGAAAGAGTTTTCAAAGAATGCTTCTCTGTAAGTTTAGGGATGCCTCAAAATGATGAATGATTTAATTTCCTCTTTTGTTCTGCCCTTTGAACATTCTGAGGAGAATCCACGAGCAACTGTGATTATTTATGTTAACCCTCAAAATAGACTTCACTGCAGCAATTTTAGGAAAAAAAACCTTTCCATCTAATTCTTATGATTTGTCTCATTTGGTACATATTTCCTCTGCAGTTTGCCTCAAGATATAGACTAAGAAACAGGGTCGATATACTAAGATGTTGCATCTGTGCTCAGGATAGATTTTCTTTTTTGTTTTTTGGGGGGTTTTTGGGGGGGGTTGGCCTAATTTCTGATTTTGGCCCTCAGTAGCAAAAATATAAACAAAAATGGGTACAATGAGTTCTGTGAATTTCTTCAGCCTCATTTACATTTGTGCATATGCCCCTGTATTTTGTCCATTCTGAGTACTAAAGCACTAGAGCACTCGATGACTCATCAAACCTTCACTGATGCAACAGTAGGAACCTAATCATGCACGCACACAGACACACACTGGACACAGAAAGAGGTCTGGCCCCAGCGATTTCGCCCAACCTCTCTTTAACAATGCAGCATGACTTGGCACATGCTGGGCAGCTGCTCCCCCCTGTGACTGCTGGGATTGGTGTGCTTATTGTGAACTCACTGCTGCACATCACCTCTGATTTGTATGTGCAATGCAGGCATTTTAAAGTGCTTTCCTTTATAGCGAACATAGACACACACAAAGATCTCTGGGGACCGCAACACCTGCCTGCAGTTTCATATCCTGTAAACCCCACGAAACAGACAGACAGGAGTGCTTGTTGTGTTTTGTCACGCTTTAGATCAGGAGCAAAGAAAGAAACCTGCCTTTAAGCCTTTTGGAATGAAGCCTGAGAATATACTCTGTGTGTGCAGAGGTTGAAAGTGCAGCTTGTGATTAAATGTTCCTCGAATATAGCACCACATAAGACAGCAACTCTCAAAGTGTTTTTTCTTCCTCTCTTTTTGTTTGTGTTTTTGCATTTTCACCCATATCATATTTTCATACCATCTTTTGTCTACCATCAGATATCCGAGGTTTGCAAACCTTTATGGACCAGGCGTCTCGGCTGGGTCTAGATGTTTCCTTGCAGAGGGTGGACCGGAACGTTAGTCGGGTATTTAGTGACCTCTTCAACACGATGCGCACTGAGGAACTCAACCGGTACCGGGACACTTTACGGAGGGCCGTGTTGCTCATGAGCCCTCGAGGTGCACAGGTGTTCGTCCACCAGGTAGGCTGTGTTATTGACTCTTGTTTTGCTTTGTTTTTCAATAATGGATGCAACAACAAAGTGTTGTAGTCAAACACCAAGAGGAAAAACAAATGCTGCATAGAGATAATGATCCATAAAAAGAAAAGCATTTCCTGACACCCTTAATCTGAAGCAAATGAAAAAAAGTACACTAGTAGTGAGGGAAATAATTAATTGAGCCCCTGCTGAATTTTAAGTTTGTGCACTTAGAAAGGAAAAAAAAAAATCTCAAATTTTTATAGGTGTTTTATTTTAATGAAGGTAGACAGAATATCACCCAAAAATCCAAAAAAAAGCACATTAATAAAACTACAAAAATTGATTTGCATGTCATTGAGTGAAATAAATATTTGATCCTATACCCAGCCAGAATTCTGGCTCCCACAGAGTGGACATGACATTATATTGACAATACAGATACTCCTAAAGTATACATCGCATCCATTCCATCCGCTCCACCACCATGGGCATGACCAAAGAGCTCTAATACGGAGAAGATTGTAGACCTGCACAAGGCTGGAATAGGCTACAAGATCATCAGCAAGAAGCTTGGTGAGAAGGTGACGGTTGACAAAGAACACCATCTCCACAGTCAAGCACAGAGGTGCAAGCATTATGCTTTGGCTTGTTTTTCTGCTAAGGCAACATAATTACTTTACCACATTGAGCAGCCAATAGATGAGCCCTTGAACTAAAAAATCATGGACAAGAACCCCTTTTTCCTCAAAATCCATGCATCCTGGATGGGTCTTTCAACATGGCAATGACCCAAAACATACCACCAAGGCAACAAAGTGGATAAACAAGACTGGCTATAGAAGAAGCGCAATGAGGTTATGGAATCTCCAGACCTCAGTCCTACAGAAGATCTGTGGAGGCAGCTGAAACTTTGAGTTGTCAATCAAGAGCCAAGAAATTTAAAGGATTTAGAGAGTTTCTGTAAGAAGTTGTAGGCCAAAATCAACACTTAGATGTGTTGACCAACTACAAGAAACGTCTTACTGTTGTACTTGGCAACACGGATTTCTCCATCAAGTACCCTTGTTGGAAAGTACAACAGTACTTGTCAAGCAAAACATGACTTGGTAGGCCAAATATAGATGATTGTGACTGTTGGTATTCCATTGAAAGATGGTCTCTAGGACTTTAAAAGCCACTCAAGAAAACATAGAATGCTGTAAATAATTACACAATATAACCAGCATTTCTACAATAAAACAATAATAAACAACAATTTGTTCCTTAATGCTGAAAAGATCAACAGTTCAGATAAAATAAGCTGTGTGTATCCACAGAGGATTCTCTCTCAACTCATTCTGGGTCATAGTATCCCAATTTGGAAGCTCTTAGTAATACCACCACTATTTGCTCCTTCTAGATCATATTTGCTTATTAGAGATGGATGCGTAAAACAGAAGGCAATATATCTAACTCAGCAGACATCTTTTCTGCCTTTAATCTCACCTCAGTAAGTCCAAAGTTCATTAGTTAATTAGCTGGCCATTCCTCAAAACAGTTTTAAAAACATAAACTGCTGCATGAAAATAAACAAGTTTTCCTGCGTTCTCTCTGTTAAAGGGTGTCTGAAGTGAAAGGTGTCCTTTAATTATTTGTTGGGAGTTTTGTCAAAGCGTGTTGAAAGATTATGTAATGTATTGCATAAGCATGTTTGAAGAATGGGCTTGTGTGGCACTGGAATTGCTGGACACAGTGAAGAAATATGGCAAAATAAAACTGAGTTGAATGGCTTATTCTGGCCAGCAAAGGCATCGAGGTCTGACACTCAATCTTCTGCTCTTCTGGCAAGGACAGATACACGCTGATAAAGATTTTTCCAGAAGATTTCAAACAGACTTGAAAAGGTTTGACCTCGAAGGGTACAAAAGGAAAAGGGACATTAAAATATGGTTGCAGATAAAGAAATTATGCCAGTTACACAATAGAAAAATCTTTTTGTTTGAGTTTATCTTACCTGTAGCATCCATCTGTCTGGTAAATACAAGATTAAAGAAGGTAATGGTTTATTAAGTCCATTATATTTGCTTAGTGGAAATTTCCTTTAATGATATTTGACGTGAACATAAGACAAGTTATGGTATTACTATAGTCCACAAAACTAATCCATGGAAAGTAATTAGTTAGGCATTGCAGAGATTTAATACTAATAGATTGGGCGGTAGTGATAACTATTTTCAGCTGAGCCTTTATTTATTCTTGTTTTCGGAACACTATGGAAGGCGCTATTTTCACTTGGTACGAATGTTTCATATTGTGAAAGATTTAAATGTTAAACTATTAAATGCTACGGTTGAGCTGTGGGAAATGAAAACAGGCCATGCTGATGTAGTGATTGGCTTTACAAAAGCAAAACCTAAAATTAGTCCATATTTGTCTTTTTATTGCCATTGTAGCTCAGTGCATTTTCAGCGTGCTGGATGATAGGAAAGACATGTTATGATACTTGTCTTTGTAATGTAATTGTGTACATATACTTCGTGTGTCGTCAAAGGTTTTACCCTGACAGGACTTTATTTCACCTCTGTTTATCCTCAATCCTCTGCGCTCATTTATTTAATCTTTCTATCTATTGTGAGCAAATACCATAGGAAAAAGCCTTAACCTCCTGTAAGTCAAAACCCTCACTTGCATTCTGATTAGCTTCTTGTCAATGCTCTACAATTAATCTAAAAGTGAAGCACTTACAGACAAATGAATTAGCGCACAGGCCGTGAATACACAGAGGCTTTCAAGTTTCATTAATGACACACTGCTTTGATCTTTTCCTTTGCTGCAGTGAATTCGGTTTTAGTATACAGGTACACAGGCTGGTGCATAAGTCGTTTATTCACAAAAGATTTAATCTAGAGAACTATATCCCTTATCATTCCTTATGCAATTAGCATAAGGCATCTGTCAGGCATCTTGGGGACTAAGAAATAAGCGCAGCTTTGCAATTGGCACACCCTCCAAATGCTCCTGTGAATACATTAATGTAAGTGTTGGAGATATGTACATTTATCAAAGCTTCATTAATACCTTTGTAATGGCTGTCAGTGTGTCCACACCTCACCAAAGATGCTGGGGCAGAAAATTCAAATAGGCAAATATCTCAGTGGAAAATACGATGCCTTGAGGAGTTTAGTACTCATGAGATGACATCAATTTGTAGGCACCAGTGTGATGTAAATGTTAACAAATGTGTTTAATAGCTAACTGAAATTGATGATATTAGTTGTCCCAATGATATGTGAAAGGTGTGACAGAATGTGTTATGGTAGCCTTGAAGGACACACTGAATAACCACTAAGAGATGTAAAACATGCATAAGATTCCCTCCATACACAGAAAAATATTGAGAACCAAGTTGACTGCAAAGAGAAGAAGAAAAAAACAGAGAAAAAATTACTTAAGAGAAGCCACAAAGAACTACAAAGAGATGCAAACTAACTTGAGTGAAATTTATTACAACACAAAGATGCATGGCAACCACAGGGAGACTAAAAAGGGTCTGTAAAAAGACCCAAGTGGACTAGCAAGAGACACAAAAGGACTACAGAAAAAACCTAGGAGGACTACAAAGAAGTGCACAATTTCCCCAAAGATTGGAAAAAGGACAACAAAGGATCCCAGACAAGTACAAGGAGGCGCCAAGAGTCACAATACTGTACAAAGATTCAGAAACAGAACAGATGCAAGTGATGGTAGAGATGCATAAAGGCTGGGGCCCAAACATAACATGACTTCAGTATTAACAACCCTCTTAACCTGACAACTTAAACATGAATATTTACAGCCTTTAAGGTCTTTTGCTTTTCCAGCAGAATGACTGTCCATATTCCAAAAGAATTCCGCCTCTCGATTTACTATAGTACACGAACTGAATCTCTATCTTTCTTTCTTCGTCAGCTTCTCAATAAGGCAGAGAAAGTCTGATGTGCCATTGCAGTTTTAAAAATCCAACTTTTAAATCCGAGGACCGCAGCTACAGGGACATTTATGGAGGGCTGTGGATGACTTTGGTCCTTTAAAGTTGTATAAAAACCATTTGCAACGAATGAGGGAGTGATCTTCGATAAGACTTTAAGTTTTAATAAACAAATAAATGCTGTTCTTAAAACTAGCTTTTTTCAACTTGGGGTACTTGGAAGGGTGACGCTCTTTCTCTGCTTAAGTGATATTGAAAAGGTTATTCATGCATTTATTTCATCTCAACTTCACTATGGTAACAGGCTCTGTTCAGGTCTCACTCTGTCAGTGCTTGGCTGAATGAAGCGCAGCTGCTAACCAGCACATGCAAACAAGACTCCTCCATGTTGGCTTTCTTACATTGGCCCCCAGTCAGATTTCAAATTTATTTTAAGAATTTATTTTTTGTTTTGAAGTCTTTGACATTTCTACACCTCTCTGATCTTTTATCACTGCACACTCCCCCTTGAGATCTGTCGAACAAATGCTGCTGGCTGTCACAAGGTCAGATTAAACCACAGAGTTGATTGGGTCTTTTCAGTAGCTGCTTCTAAATTGTAGAGCTAACCACCTCTCCACATCAGGATGTCCCCAACATTTGACACTTTTAAAAGCCACAATTAATTTTATTCTTTTATCCTTCAAACCAGGAGGTCAAGTATATTTTCCTGGCACTGTAAATAGATTTGACCTGACATTTTGCTTTCCATGTCAACTCTTTTAAAGATTTTTATTATGTTATTAAGGTTAAGCCTTATTCAGAACATGATAATTTGCAGTGGCTAAGATTATGATGATAATATTTTTCAACGTAAGGCTGTCACTTTGACACCCTTTCCAAACCTGTTAGCATAGTGCCTTGCCTTTTGCCCCCTTCTTTTTTTCTTTAAATATTCTTATGCTTTAAGTCCCATATTCCCATCAGTCCATCGTCTACAAGGCCAGGTGTGGGTGAATTGAGCACATGAAAAAAGGGCACCTCTGTTCTACTGACAGTTTGTCAAAGGACTATTACCACTGTAGACCCCATATTCCCAACTTTACCTTCAGGTTCTTCCACCTTGTGCGCATTACCGAGACTCACCGAAGTCTCACATTTTGTTTTGATGATTCTCTATCTATCACATTCAATCACAAGTCTGTCTTCTCCTGTCCACTCCCAGGGCACAGTCATTCTGGTATTATAAACAGACTGCATGACATTGACACTGCCTGTGGTATTATGGTGAGATTCTGGGCGCTTCTCCTCTCTCATTTAGACAGTTGCCATCTAGTCTCTTGTTCACATTGGCCATGAGAGGATGTAGCGTCTTCTGTCTGTTTCATTTGTGCCTCTTTTCTGACACCTGACTGCTCTCTGTTCCCTTCATGATAGAAGGATTTCACTGGAGTCACACAAGCCTTTTAGAGAGCCATAAAGTGGAATTTTAAGCTTTCAGCTGTCCCATTTCTTCGTCCTTGGGTTGTATTAGTGAGCATTTGCTAAATCACTTACTTAAAATGATGCACATTTAGGTTAAAAAAAAAAATCTTGACACATTTTATGAGTTACCAAAGTCACTCACCAATTAATTGTCAGTGGAGCAGCCCCAGGCTATATTTCTTGAAGACACTCAAATTAGATTTTTGGCTCTAGGCTGTGGCCCTGTGAGATAATCATTCATTTTCACCAATGGTGATTTAAATGCTTTAAGCAACTCAAATACCTTTGCTAAATGCGAATTCTGAAAATGAATAATGTGTCCTAATGGTAAGCTCAATATGTGTAACTATATAGTTTAATCCAAGTAAATGCACTATTGCTCAAAAGTTTTGGGTCACCCCGAAAATATAATGTTTTAGTTCATTTGGCTGAAGGACCAATGAGCTATGGATGTCACAGCAAACCGTCCATTATCCCTCTGTCTGTTAACAGTTCACAAGATTCACTGCTCTTCCTACAGTATTGGTCAAGATCACCTAGCAGGTCTAAAATGATGGGTCGAGGTCACATTTGCACTCAGCTTTAACATCCCTCTGGGTTCTTGGCTAGCTTTGAGGTTGCATGCTGTCTGTGCAGATGCTTTCCAAGTACTGATGTTGTCTTAGCAGTTTTATACAATTGTTCCTCTCCTGGATGCAGTCAGCATCTCAGTATTGCACACTCAAAACCTGTAGAACACACCACCCTTTTTCTTCCTTAGGAACAAAAACTTAAATCTGTTTCCTGAAAGTTGATTGTAGCATGCATGTGCAGGAAGACAGAAGCATATCTCTTTCTATCTATAATTGGGAGATAACTGAAGATACTTTGTAATCAAAGTAACAATATAACTGTAACTGTAATGTAAAAACTCAGAAGCACGTAAAAACTCCAAAACACGTACAAAACACAACAGAAGTGCTCCAGGATGCTAGGGCGCAGTGTTGAGCTTTTGTTACCTAGTGGCTACACGGGCCAGCAAGCAAACGACCGGATTTGGTGTGTGGTAGTAACAGGTAAATGAACATTTTTTAAAATTATTTGAATATATATGAGTGCTTGTGTATAAATACACAAACAATACACACATGCTTTCAATTGTGTAATTTAAGTGATCTAGGTAGTTCAGTTTTGAAGTTCAGTTAATGCTAGAAATGTGTTTTGGAGTTTGTACATGCTTTGGAATTTGTACGTGCTTTGTCTCTAGGGGCCACCGTATATATATAAACATATATAACTAAAACCACGTTGTTGTTTTTTTACATTAGTAATTCCTTTTGTGCATAATTTTATATTGTTGTTAATAATAAATTAATTAAAGCAACAAAACAACCTGAAGAGTCGGTTGGGAGCTGAAAGAGCCGGCTCTTTTTAGTGAGTCGAGCCGAAAGAACCGGTTCTCTATAAAGAGCCGGAAATCCCATCACTAGTGTAAAAATAACTCAGTAACATTAGCAAGTGGTGGAGGCCAGCAGGTGGTTGAGGGAAAGGGGAGGCACCTCAGGAGGAGAGACCCGAGGCGACATCTGTTATCCACCAGCTTGATAGCTAGCCGAGAGCTCGAGGGTCACTGAAGCCGCCGAGAACGGCACAATTCCCGGCACATCATTTTCAGATCACCGCGGACTTTCGCTACTCAGGTTTAACGTAATATATGAGTCACTTAGATAACCTAAAAATGTTATTGTTGGTCTTTTTTCAGTGTTTTATTTGTTCGTTTGTAAATCGGTTTGGCTGAGATTAAAGTTATTAGATTAGATTAGATTAGATAAAATAAAACTTTATTAATCCCCTGGGTGGGTTCCTCCTTGGTTTTCACACAGCTGAATAAACGTCAAACAGAAAACTAATTAAACAGAAGTGTGAGATGGTCGAGAATTTACGCTATTTTAGATAGCAAGGAGCAGACGGCCGAGTTTATTAAAATCCACCGAGACAGCGGCAACACTAAACAGAAGGCTAGACCGTCCAATTTCACAGCCGTTTAGTTCCGGCCTACCCGAACTTCTGAGGACCAGGCCCACGTAGACTGCGAAGGCCGGGTCCTCAGGAGGATGCAGCCCATGAATTTGGACATGACCTCTGTGTCTTTATGCTGCAGCTGTCTCTTCTTCTGTCACCCCCCCCCCCCCCCCCCCCCCCCGATTAGCTGATTAGCTTTTCTCTCGTTTGTTTATCGCCCACTTTACGGCAGAAAGAGGAAACCAGCGGAGGTCACGTTAAACAACAGGAGCACGTTTAAGCTTGATCAGCTATTTTTTTTATATTAATTTCTAGTATCAGCTGATGTTTGCTGGAGCCCCAGCTGTAAAACCTGCTGGTCATGATGTCGGTTTGGATATGTGGTGAGAGGGAAACATGAAGATGAAACCAGGAGATGTCCTTACTGAATCATCAGAGCTGAATAGGTGAAAGAGAAACAGGTTTACCTTTTAGGTGACATGAATAAGTTGAAGGGAAGTTATGGACTGTTTCTGAGAGACAAATAATACCAGGATCCATTTTTTTATGTAGCTGACAGCTGGTAACTGTGCATGGACAGATCTAGCAAAGTTTTGCCAGGGGGGCCAGGGAGAGGGGGGCACAAAGAAATACTGTACTTTCGTATTCTCATTTAAAATATCTAGCTTTTAACAAACAATTGTCTGAATCTCACAACAAACAATAGGATAGATTGATACATATATGCCAACAAGACAGTAAACATCCCTGTCACAACAGCGTTTGTTTTCATTCAAAGGCTTTATGCTTTTTCCTATAATGGCGGGCTCTCTAGTCAAAATGCCTGAGCCGATTTTTTGTCCCAGTCCAGCCCTGTATGCAGCTCATCTGCAGTCTGGAGTTGCCTACATCTTCCTACTCGGAAGGCTGAATTTCCGAGTTCTGAGCACAATCGAAAGCACCAGGACTGCAGTTTTCGCGTTGGATGTAAAAAGCGCACGTGACGCTGTGATGTAGGTTAGAATCATCATCAGCATAATTTGCAGACGATAATGGTTGTAGCCGCTGCGATGCTTTCGACCAAAACAGGCGCAGCTTGATGACATCATCAACATGCGCTATTGCGATAGAATGGTATAGTCAAAATCTCTATCGTTGGCCAAATTTATATCGTTTCTATCGTATATTGTTTATATCGCCCACCTCTAGTATCCAGTTAGGGAAGCAACACATTAACAAGAGAATTCTGAGTAAAACCAAAGTTACTTTCCCTAGTAACTAGTTACTTTGAAAGTAATGAGTAACTTGAAGTAACTGAGTTACTTTTGATAGAAGTAACTAGTAATGTAACTAAATCACTAATATAAAGTAACTTGCCCAACACTGGTAATGCATTACTGTGAAATGCATTACCAGTGTTGGGTGTAATGCATTACTGTGAAATGCATTACACCCAACACTACCCATGTTGTTGGAGGATTGGGTGACTGTGCTAGCCACACCACACCATTATAGGCAGAATATCAGCTGACTGGTTTTTTTTTCTAAATAGTTTTTGCATAGCTTGAAGCTGTACATTATAAGTCAATGTTCTGTTGTAGGAGGACACAGGACCGCGACATTCACAGGGTACGGCATGGGGCTAAAAAATGGAGTGATGCTTTCCCCAGTTCAGTGTCCTCTTTATCCTATAGAAACATGTCACACATCACTCCCTCGCCCAGCCATGCTTGCAAGATGACATCAAGCACTCAAGACATTGTTTCAGATATTTCACATCTCATAAATGTTCTTCTTTTTGACACAAACATCTTAAAATTGTGTATAATATTTACCCATCTCTCTTTCTCTGCTCAATATTTTGCTTTTATTGGCCAGTGTCAGATATAGCCTTTTCTTTGCAACCTTAGAAGGCCAAGTTGAGACTGGAGTTTGACGGTTACCAATTGAAAAATACTGCCAGTTGAGGACCTCTGGGTCTGTTTTCTTAAACTCCATTCTTTGATGTTTTTGTCCTCATGCTCAGTTATATACCAAGGCCTCTCACTTTTACTTTTGGTTGGAGCCCGTGTGTGTGTTTTTATGAAGAGAGTAGTATACTGTTGTATAAAATTTAGCCTTCATTTCTTGGGACAAGAATGCTCTGTTGAGTGTCAGAGGGGGAAAAAAAAGTTATTTCTTTCTTTTTCTCCCTTTATTTTACTATAATCGAAGCTACAAAGGCTGGTTCTCCACACACTCATCTAGTCAAACATCTTTGAGCTGTACTTACATAAGTTGAAAAAAGGTTTTTCTCGTGATCAATTAGCCTTTTAATATAAACTGTCATTATCTACCGTATGCCACCGACACACTAGAATTATGGTTGCTGAAAATGGAGATCAATATGCCGAGATTCAAATGATCATTAATTTCTCTGCAATTTAATTGTATTGTATTAAGTTCTGAGCAGTAATGCATTTAGTATAACAAAATCAGAGTCAGAATGTTGGTTTAAGGCCCTTACAGAAGCATGCACAGTATAAGCCTTTCTAGTGCAATATAAATGAATTATTTGCTTAGTCTCCATAGCATTTTTTGTCAGTGTTCTTGTCGGATGGAGGCTTCCTGAAGGTGTTGATAAGACGGAAAACAGAATGGGTTGTGTCAGCTGGCATGCCAGCTCTGCAGCGCACTTGATGGATGAGGACAGGGGCTTGGTGAGGTCTGCCTCATGTGCAGTGGCTACACCAAGCTATGAGAGTGACAAGCGCTGTTGCCAGGTAATGTGAGAGGGAGAAAAAGGTGCTCCATAGAGGTAGTAGGAGGGTTAAAAGGGGGGACTCACAGAAAGAGAAAGAAAGAGCAAATACAAGAGGGAAAAAAAGAGATGGATGTAGAGTGAAAAGGTTAACAGTGAGAAAGAGTTTTGGGCGCTAAAGGGGGGGGGGGGGGGGGCCTCTATCAACATAATAAAGCACCTCTGCATGAAATGGTAATGGGTGAAATCTAATGGAAGAAATGGAAGTGGAGAAAGACAAAAGCGATGAGCACTAAGATAATGTATATCGTATCTGACCAACTGTACCTACTGGCAATGATCTCATGGTTAAATAGGTCCAGTGTAGTCAGAGAGAACAAAATAATGGACTTTGGCAGTTGGAAACGTTTTTGTCAAGCTTGTAAATGTGGATGCTGTATACATGGATGCTTTCCATCAAAAACGTGGAAACAAGGTTTCCGAGCTTGTCACGCACAACAGACTGTTGAAATGATTTTAGCCCAAAGTAAGTAAGCGAAAGCTATTTTTAACTTTAAATTGTGAATAACTGTAACACCATTTGATGATGTTTGCTTTTGCGGTATGCTTTGGGTCATTATCCATTTCTACTGTGAAGCGTTCTGTGATCAGTTTTGTATCGTTTTGTTGAATCTGAGCACAGAGTTTAGCTCTGTACACTTCAGAACTCATCCTGTTACATTGTACATTTCAAGACCTCCTCAAGGCCGTTCTTGACTCGGTTAGATGTTGTGAAAGACTGTTTCTTAACCAGAGAAAGATTTCTATCATCTCCACTTCAAATGTCTTCTGTAGTATTCCAGTTCTTCTGAGCTGGATTTTGCATTTCTTCTTTTTTTGTACCTGAATGTTATTTTGCCACGCATAAAATTTTTGTTATCTGTCTAAAATGTTTTTTAAGGTTTTTCTCTGTATTATGATACAGGGCCTGACCATAAAACTGTTTGATAGTCAGTCATCTAATTACTTCTGAGCCCCTAAAAAGGGGAGACGATAAAGAAAAATGTCTCAAACACCCTGAATAAGTCTTGAATTTTATTCATCTTGTTCTTATTTTGATGCAAAATCTCTCTATGGTGGTGTACAGAAATAAAATGACTAAACTTATGTCATTTTCTAAATACTTATGGACTCAGCTGTAGCTTCAATCTGTCACATTTCTTTTTTCAATTTACTGGATTTTCACCTTGAAGAAAATCTGTTTTTAAAGCAACCATGTCATTAACTGTCAGAGAGGCTCTGTGTGAACTGCCATATAGTTCTAGGCATGCAGTACTGTGACCTTCACCTACTAGACTGGTGACTGTGGATTACTACATTGCCTGTCATATAGTGATATTTTGATTTTGCCTCAGTCTTCTGCTTTATGCACCTTCTCTACCAAATACAGCATCTTGTTCATTATCCATATATTTCATGTCTTTCAAAGTGTAGAAGGTAATATTAATGCACTCACTGAGAAAATACACTGGAGCTGTTTTTATACTCGATCAAGGTCTTCGGTATCGAACAGAACTGTGGCTGTGTGACTGCATGTCAGATAGGCAACTGTGTTACAAACTGATCCACTTGTCAAGATGTGAGATCATGATTTGCTGATTAAAAATGGACCCATGTGACACTTGAGTTTGATTTGCAATAAACACATTTGCCCTTGCTATGAATTGTGTTTTAATGTCAAGGACTCTCTTCTGTCTTATTGCGTCACAAACGCTTGGCGATGGTAATTTAAAAGCAGCCCCAGTTGACATGCTATTATGGAGCGCTTTGACGACTTTTCTCGGTGAGGGTCATGCCGTTGACATGACAGACACACATAGGGTGCATGCATACAAGTCTCACGCACATTTTATCCACTGCTTTCTGGCAGCAAAGCAATAGATGTTGTTTGGCAGAAAGCTCTTACTTTTTTACCATTTTGTGTCAATTATTTTGTCAAAGTCAGTGTCACAGGTTGGAAATGGTACGGAAGAAAAAAAATGTTTGCAGGTATTGTGTTCACTTCAACGTTACAGTGATGGGAATTTGAGAAAAATGTTCCAATAACAGACTTACCAAATGTGGTTGGATTGGAGAAAGAAAAAAATTACTCAAGATTTATCAGCTATGTTTTTGATCCAAATGTTATTCCTTCTTATCAGTGGCACTTTAACTTATTGAACCATGAAGAAGGTCTAAAACAATTTTCCACCATTTGGCACCTCTCAGGAGTAAAAGCTAATATCCCCGCTGTCTAGATTGTCTTCATTTCCTCTGTCCAGTTCTTTTTCTTTTCTCTACTGCACTGTTTACCCCATTTTTATTGTTGCTCCAGTTTTTGACATTCTACATGAGCAATACGCAGCTTCACAGGTGACGCATATGGTAAAATTTTATACCATATCAGCGGTAGTCAGTAGACTCTCAACAAGTAGATTTTCCCTTATGTTGTAACAAACTATTCCAGCATGTAGCACAGTTGTGTTTCTGGCACCTGAACCTTCCTTCTCTCTCAGATGGAATAAAGCTGGCTATGACCTGGAAGTGTTTATCCCGGCATGACTCATTAACCTGACACAGAGAGCATGGTGTTGGTGCAGGGGTGCGTAGTGTTGGCACAAACAACATCTTTTGCATTTGTGCACACACAGAGATTGTACAGACGTGTGCATATGCAATCACCCCTGATTCTTTCCCCAGATCTATCACTGCCAGTTTTGTCTACACCCCTTCCCTTAGTGCTAATGAGTGAGGCCAGGTATAATTAAAAAGCTCCAGAAGTACCGCACAGCCTGTTTAGTTTTCTTTTTCTTTTAGAAAGAAAACACAAAAAGAATACTTGCATCCACTAGAGGACTGGATTTGACCGGTTCATAATACAAATGAAGGCTACAGTTTGTCATTAGTTGAGTGGCATGAATTTATGGAGGTGACAAACAGAAAGGCATTATGGCTAGTACTTAGCAGGAGAAGTGCAGCTGAAGTTTTAAATAGTGGACATTATATAAAAGCCTATTCAGTATTAAGATTAACTTTTCTTTATGAGCAGACAGTGACTGCAGTCATATTCTTTTTGGCTGATTAGAGCGATATCACCATTTCTAATCCAAATATGGTTTAGATTAGCTTTTGCTGCTTATTAAGAATAATACAATTGTTAAACAACACTCAAAACCATGCATTTCTGCACACATTTATAAAGTATAGTTTACGGTGTTCAGTTTTTTTTTGTTTTTTTTTTTCAGGTTTATAGTGATGTTAGCGTGACTCTAGGGATCCCCTGAATTCACCATGAAAATAGAATTTATGCTTTTGGTGAAATGAGCCCATTAGCATTTAGTTACAAGCCACTAGCTTGGGTGTAGAATATATGTTTTATGAATAGGGGCTTGGTCAATATGCTAACAATAATGGTTTAAAATAGAAAGTCCAGAAACAATTGGGTGATCTCACAGTGGCTGTTTGCCTCTTTTTTATAAAGTCTGTGCAAACGTCTTACCTTATCTCCCAAAGTTCCTCTAGAAAACATTACACTGGCTTTACTAGTAAATGATCTGCACTTCTGCAGTACCTTCTAACGTTAGCAAGGTTATGCAAATAAATAACACACTTATACACTCAAACTCACCTGAGGAAGAAACTTGGAGTTCTATGTCTTGCCCAAGGGATCTTTTAAATACCTTTAAATCTCGTGCCATTTAGTCACATGATTAGAAAACACATAGAGCAGGGTATGAAATTTTGATGACTTTGTGCCAATTTAGGGAGTGGAATGATTTAGGGCTGCAAAGAAAAAAAAACCACATCAAACACTAGTTGGTGTTTGTGAATATGTATTTCATACGGTTCTTTTTAACCAATATTAAGGTGGCTGTAATATTCCTTGATACCAGCTGCACTTGTCAGTGTTAGAAAGGTCAAGAAATTAAATGCTCCAAGATGGTACAGTATGATATGATCTGTGGATAAATGGAATGCATACTACTGCATAAAATGTTACCATGATCTATCATTATCTTTGGGCTGTACTTTGAGAACACTGAACATAGACTATTCACATACTAAAGTCATGTTTAGACATGAACCAGTCAACCAGTGTGAGGCAGTGGTTACTGGAATGGAGTGATCAGAGCACTGTAGCCTCACCGATCATCCGTTGAGGGCCAGAGTTGAAGGGGTGTGTGGAGTTTATCTCGCTTACAGTCCACTGGCGTTGCTCCCCACTGGCTTAACGCTCCCACCTCTGGACCTCTGTCCTCTCGCTCTGACCCTCAGTGCTGCTCCTCTATTCCATTTTCCTCCCAATAACAGCATGACAAATTGAGGCTGCCAGAAAACGATCTATCACTGTCCTACATCCCATCCTCCTCTGCCCTCTGTTGCCTCCTTTTCTCTTTCTCGCTGTCTCACTTTCCCCTTACGTTCGTGTTACAGGGCGGTCCTTTTTTAGCTCTTTGTATTTTTCCCTTAATGGTTTGATGTTTTCCTCTACATGGACACTTTGTCTTGCCGCCCTTGCCTATTTCCCATAACCTCATCCCCTTTGCTTTTTTTCCCCTTATTGCACTGTATACTTTTATCTTTGTTGCCATTTCTCTTTGTGTGTTTATCCCCCTTCACCCTCCCTGCAAGCTTGTTTTGTTCACTAATATTCTAACTCTATTTGGTTTGTCATCTTTTTGTTAGGCAGGCAGAGAGGTACGTTATGGTATAAATTTGTACACCTTTTAGCCTCCCTCTAGTATTATCAGTAACATGGAAATAATAAAAGGACAAGTGTAATAGATTTCTGTTTCAGTGTAAGCTTTGTTTTGTAGCCTTTTGAAACTCCAGAAAATAATTTTGCTCCCTGGCCCTGGTTTGAACAGTTTGAGTGTCTGTGACTAAATTAAGCAGCTCCATGTGATTTTTTTCCCTCCATAATAAGTTGAGTGTTTATCATAAAGCATGGAGAGACTGTAGTGTGCAGAGAGAAAACATTAATTGCTTTGCGAGACGAATAATTGCCACTATTTGACAGGTAAATAATGAATGGCTCCCTCTCTGTCCTTGATCATTTATTGGTACCTCTATATGAAACTCTGCAACGTTCAGTAACCGTGACGATGAAATATTCATGATGAGTTTGCCCATGTGTACAAAAGGTTACCTCCTACATTACAATACTAAGAAAGTAGTTTACTCCAAAAATAAAATCTAAATAAAACCCACTCTTCATGTATATATCTCATGGGAGAGCTGAATAATCAAGAGAAATGGTTGTATATCCAAACTGTGGTATTAAAATCGAAATCAGGGCAGTTGGCAAGCTCTTTACTTGATGGATAGTTATTACTTGCGCAAGTATGAATCATCTGCTGAAGCTAAAGAGCTGTTCATAAATAATTTGCCATTTCATAAGTAATCCTGGAGAATTAAAATGGTGGTGTATTTGAGGTGATGGCTTATTTCTTCACATTAATAAACGTCAGAGGACTTTTTCAAATGTGGGAAAGGGCCTTGGGTAAATAGGTAAATAACTTGAGAATTGTGTTATTGATGATGAAAGTGGAAAAAATGATTATAATGATAATAAGGGGTCGTGATGAAAACAACAATTGCGGCCTATCAATTCGAAGCGCTCTGGCTTCTGTAGCCTTTTCATTCATAATTTGCTTAGTAAATGGATCAAAATCTGGCAGTATTTTTGTGTAGTCACAATTCCAACAATTTGTTATTTTATTATTATTCAGTCCAGTTATTGAATTTAGCATATCTTGAGACCATTTCAGCAAAATTTGACAAACAGTATGATACATTTCTCAGGTCATGTGACAGGCTTTACTTATTTCTTTAGGACATGACTTTCAGATATTGTTCATTTGCTTTTTTAGGCTCGCCAGGTTTTTTTGTAATAGCTCTTACGGAATCACCTTAGTGCTGCAAACTTTGCTAAGTTGTATGTTATGCATAGATACAACACTGGTTCATAGCTTAACAAAAATCTAAGCAAAAAATCTAACTTGAAGACCACTTTTAAAGTACTGATCTTTGGGTTAAATAATAAAGGAATAAGGGGTGGTTCAATACTTTTGCACAGTAGTTTACATCATACACACCTCTTCAATTTATGCATTTTCATAGCAGAACCCAAAACACATTCTTGTCCTGACAGAGGGTGATAAGATTCGATTGATGTTTCTGATTGTGATTTATCTTTTGCATTATTGAAACAGTAAACCTCCTAGACAATTTTTATTACTTCTGAAGGGAGAATAGTTAATGTCATAAAAGGCATTCAGTGAAGTCTCATTTATCTAGTGACCTCCAGAGCTGCATACGACTCTTTTTTTTTTTTCATTCTTACTCCTGTATTGTAAATCAGTAAGCAGTAGGATGAGAGTCCAAAACCCAGCTGGTCAGAATTTGTTAAGTGCACTTTTATACTTCTAATAATTTTTTTCAGTGTGGAAAAATCATTTAAGCTATTTCAGTTCCTTTATTGTTTTTTTTTTTTCCCAAACGCTTATGTAACTCATATTCTTTCTAAATTGGAACAGTGAAAATGCATACAGACAGTTACTTTGTCTGTATGCATTAATAGCTTTATCACTCTGTATATTTATCTCCCTCCAGCATAATATGAGATGCAATTATACCAAAACCCTACAATATTGTCGGAAAGTTCTGTGTCTGTGAAATTGTTGCTGTGGGCTCAGGATTATTGCCCAATTCCCAAGTGGCAGACTCAAAATACAGTACGAGTTATAAGGGTAATTGCAAAGCCAACCACTTGGAAAACAAGTACTGTATTGGTACCCGGCACACAGCCTATCACAGATCAAAAGCTCAGGAGAAAATGTTCAATTAAAGTACAGCCCCAGTGAAAAGAATATAAATATAAATGCTGGTCCGAGTATCCCTTTACCCCATTTTTTACCTGTTTCCGACTTACTTTTCCCTGTTTTCCTATTTACTTTTGACTCAAACCTCTATGAGTCAGTGTACAACATGTGCACATGCATATTCATGCTTTCCTTTGATGTCTCATTTTCAGGTCTGTGTTAACCCCCACATTCAAGATATGTCCATATACTGAAGCTCATATATGCATAAGCACTGTACATGGAGATATGCAGATGGTGTTCCTGTTGAACAGGAAGCGCAAAATTTTTTATGCAATATTCAATATGTTGTTTATGAATCACTAACTGTCTTTGTAAATAACTAGAATAATTTCATATAGCAAAAGTAATTCAGAAATGTTTCCTGTTTAGTTAGTTTATCATCAACATGCTATTTGATTGACACCTCACTGTTATCATGGGTATTATGGATATTCCCCATATCATTCAATGAAGCTATTATTTCTGTAACAGGTCATCAGCATCTTGCTGCACAAACCTGTTCTGAGAAGAGCCTTCCCCGCAAGTCTGTGGGAGGCTGTGAGTGCCGCTGCAATTGCATTAGCGGATTTACTTTGCATCGTGAGCACTGTGTGAAATGCTTAACTGATTTTGGCGTAAAAACCCAAAGAGCGCTCTGGAGAGAATTACTGTAAATGCTAATCTCTGAAGGAGTACAGGGACACATCTTGAACTTTGATTTCATACTCTGCCTAGATTGTTGCTTTATTTGTTATGCCAACACTCTGTTGTTGCGTATTTAATTCAAGTGTAGTAAAGAACTGGAAGATTCACACTATCATGCCAACAAGTCTTCTGTAAAATTAAAGTTTGGACCTTGCTGCACGTTTACGACATGATTCTTTTGCTTCTATGCATCTGCCATTCTAAACTCATCCCCCCCAAGGAAATGAAACAGTACTTTCATTTTATGTATTTATTTATTTTTTATTTTCATGTTTAATAACTCATAATGAGCATTTTTGCATGTAAGACCACACAGAGAAATCCAAGCAGGCAGGCACACAAACTGGCGTAACATGAAAGATTTTCTGTGATGCTACATTCAAACACGGGCGACATGACTGTTGTTGTAATTTTACCCCAAGCAGATGAAGAAAGTTCAGAGGTCTCCCAGACTTGACAGAAAGCAGAGTCATTTGTTGTCTCATAACTGTCAGGATCAGAAAACCCCCATGGAGCAGAAAATTTAATCACACTGCTACAGTGAGGCTGCTGAAAAGTAGTTACTATCCAAAACTACACAGTTTGGGTGGCATTTAAGTAAAGGTTTTCCTGCCCTTTCTACTTTTCAGAAGACTTGCCAAATGCAGTGGATTATAAAGATTTTGACAAGAATGAATTCCACCTCCAAAGCCCTTCTTTCTGCCACTGTCACAGTCTTTCATTCCTTCACTTTTTTTTTTCACTCCTCTCATTCTCTGGGCAGTGCAGTGATTTGACCTCATTAGTTGAACTCAAGATCAGCTAAGAAAGCAATTTGTTCCTTTGCCTCCTGCAGAGTGCATCACATAAAAACTGTCTTATGAAAGCAGTTATAATTGGGCAATAGGGTTTTAAGAACTTCAGCGATATTCATTGTGACATTTGTCTAGTGTCATGTTCAGACAAAAAGTCTGCCCAAGAGCAGATGGGAAATTCTTAAACTATTTCTCTATGTGCCTTGTACCTTTTCATTATCTGCATACGCCAAACATTCTCCATTACAAATAATATGCAGATCACCCCTCCACCCTCAACCCACTCTTTGATCGTTTTACACAGATTCAAACACCCATACAATAATGCAAAAATAATAATAGCTATCCCTATTTTGAATGTCCAACCAATGTGAACTTTTAAGAGCCTTTGGACATGAGTGGCATAATGTTTCCTTAGGACGTTTTACTAAAAAGTAAGAATTGTCATGACTGATCACTCCAGGGATTTTTTAAATTCTCAATATTTGAATAATACCTTAAATGTACTTAAGTACAGTACATGTTCTAAGATGACACGTCATTAAAGAACTTTACAGAAATGCTTTGGAGGTGTCATCTAAGTGTTAAACAGAATGTGGAACAAACATTAAAAAAAATAGCAAATACATATTAATTACAGTTTACACTGTAATATACTGCTGCAGCTTAGGAAGGGCCAGTGAAGCATGCAGCTAAGTCTGATGAGATCTCCCTTGGATGGGTAGGGTTACGGTAGAGTTTGAGGCTGCAGGGTGTGTGGTGGGAGGATAGATGGATGAAGAGGAGAAAGTCTACTGTCCAGGACGCCCTGTAGAATATCCTCCAGATCCTTCTTTCAAACAGGCCTTTTCAGCCCTCTATTCAAAAAGCAGTAATTGCATCATTTTTCAAGGCCCTTGCCTCTGTCTGACTGTGAAACTGGCCCCATTAATCAAACTAATGGAGAAGTAAGTGATTTCAAAATATAGGCTTTGATCATGCACCCCCTATCCTCTCCCACAGCTCCGCCTTCCCCTCAGCTTTGGGAACCCCTCTCCTCCCACTGTTCCATATCTTTCTTTTCTCATAGCCCTCCATGTGCACTTCACTACATACTGTATGAAAAGGGCTGTGTGAGTAAAAAAAAAAATTTTTATATTATACTTTTTTACGTTTCTGTTAATGCATGTAAAAGCTTTGCTTTTGCGAATTCTGGCAGTGCTGTGGGCCTCCAGCTTGATTAGAGTTGATTTTCAGTATAGGAGAGCACCAAACTGCGTATATGAGGTTGTAGAAAATGGTCACTCTAAAATCATTCTGGCCTATTAATGGGCAAGTGTGTCCCAAAGAGTCACAGTTCAGACACATTTATTGATCCTGATGAGACGGATTAAATTAAAGTGCTCCTCAGGTGTATTGAAAAGCTTGTGCCAGCTATAAAGCAGCATAACCATTACTTGAGACCGCAACCAGAGCACAGTTGGAAATTAGATTCCTTTCTACCAAAAGTGTAAACCTCCACACAGAGAATACATCTCATTATATCTTTGCTGCCATCGTGGTGGTCTCAGGGAAATAAAAAAAATGCATTTAGCATGCATTTGACTAATTTATTGTCTCTACAATTAGGAGTCCATTCAGACTTGGTTGTAATTGCCCCCAGAGTTTAGAGCACTGGCATTGAATATCTATAAAGCTTTCATAAAAGAACCTGTGTTCACCTCAAACCATTGATGAGTTCACAATGCTGACTAGTAAACAGTAAGAAACATTTCATTAAACAAGCATACATGATTCCCCTAACAGTATCGCTGATGATGTTGTCACTCGAGCATTCATGATTTATTTAACGAGGTAATTAAAGCAAAACATACACAAGTCTAAGGAAAGTAAAGAGACTGTGTGGGTGCACGTGTTTGTGTGTGTACGTGTGGACATGTGTGGCAGGGCATGCATGGGAATGAATTTGACACGGTACTGTGCAAAACTCTTGAGCTGCTCCTCATTTCTTTATATTTTTTTCAGGAAAATGAGCAACAGCTGGAAGATCCAAACCAAAAATGTCAAATTTGAATTGAATCAATCCACAAGACCTGTTGCCACTGATCTTCAGTTCAGTTCTTGTGTAATTTGGCATATCTCAGCCTTTTCTCCTTGTTTGCGTCCTGCTGCCTCCTGCTGCGGCTTTGGTGAACAGGAGATAGATTCATCTCTCAGCTCCTCTGTCAGGTCTTTGCTGGGTATTTTTTTTTCCATCTGCTACTGTTATATCTGTCTGTCCAGTTTCCTCACAGTAGTGTACTGACATGCTAGCAAAGAGGTTGGTTAATGATATTCTTGAAGTATCCATGCTTTTACCAACATAGTTGTTCAAATTTCATTTCTGTCCTTGTATTTACTGGGCAGCTAGCTCTCAGTGTTTTTGTTTTGTTCTGTTTTTAAGTTTTCATTATGTCAAAATTGAAACTTTCACACTCCCGCTCTCCTCAAGGCATCTCTTTCTCTTGGAGATGCCACTTTGTTCTAGACTAAGTGATGAGTTTCATGTACATCTTTGGCCCCGCTGACCTCTCACAATTAACTATCTTGCTCCCTCTTTTTTATTTGTCTGCCCACTTAACGTGCTTGCTTGTACCTAATCAGGCAGAGTTTGCTGTATACCAGCAGTCTGCTTACCATGACCTCTGACTCTAACCAGCATGAAGAAGTCCTTGATTATTCAGAAGAGGAGGGAAACAGCATACATCAGGAATATTGCAGTAATTTACAAGAGTTCCTTTTAGTGAGATTTTTAGGAGAAAACAAAGCATTAACACCATGGGCCGAATGTGCTAATCTGCCATTTGTTATGGCTGTGGGTGACCTCCTTTTTTCATAGTGGTGGCCGTATATGGGCCACAAAAATATTAGGGTGACACACTAAAAACAGAACAGTGCAGGGGCACAGCAGAGGGGAATGGGTGACGACGGGAAATTGTGAGGGACGTACAAAGTGACACAATGCGAATGACAAAAATTGTATATGCAGAAATAAATAACAAGTTAATGTTTCAGTGTATTGTATGGTGTCTTCCTTTCTCTTGTGCTCACGTTTATTAAAATTATTACCAACATAGGACATTCACTGGGAGGTCCAGCACATTTTGGGGGGTGTCCAGAGCCCCCCCTCGCCCACCCTTGTGGCACCCCTGGTTATGGCCTCTACTCTGGTATCATCATCTTTTCTTTTTTTATTATCAGGTTGGTTTTTTCTGGGGGGGGGGGTTTTCACTTCAAAGTATTCCTATTTACTGCACTGTGGATTTGAAATAGCATAAGCTCACACTTTTATATTAAGAGACTGACATAAGTTAAAATGTTGCAGCTATGCACTCTATTAAAACCCCTGCATGCAACATAACAACACCCATTACTGTGTAAAGTACTGTTTTTAAACCTCAATTTTAGATTCATGGGAAGATTTACAGGAGCCATCACTAGATGAAAAAGCAGAGAAGTTCTCAGCTAATGCTAGCAAGCTTGGTTAGTGGAGTGTATCCATAGACTGAATGGAAGCATTACACAGACACCCACTACTACTGCTGTTCTCTTACTAATATGCTAAAGAACTAATACAATGTTTCTCAGCAAAACTGAAGCTTCTTGAACAGGTTATATTGCCCAGCATTTATTATATAAATGCATTACAAAGCACACCAGTCCCTTAACCGACTCTAATTAGCTGAGGTGAAGCCCAGCAGACAACTACTGCCTTTGTCTGTATCCAGCTGTCAGTCAAAGCCAGCACACTTCTAATAATGCAAACTTTAGGTGTTAATGAAATTTAAAGAGCGGGTAAAAATTTTACAGTTTTAAAAATTGTACCTGCGTCCCACATTAGCTATTGCTGATCGGCAGTACTTTATGCGCAACACAAGAATATTTAAATCTAGAACAACTAGTGCCTCGCATCAAGAGAACCACATCTGTTATTTTTCACAAAAGAGTAAAAGCAATCTATATTTGCATTTTCATTTGTGGGATTCAGAGGTTTTAATCTTGAAAAGCAGATTTTCCTCAGTTTAATTGCAGACAACTTTATTGAGATGAAATGTTTCAGAAAAGCATCAAAAGTTTATTATGCATGTACGTATCTCATATTCTTTAGGCAAGCATTGTAGTATTTCTCCATCAAGATGTGATTATTTGCAACAATAATGTATTGTTGGCAAATTTTTAAAAAAATATTATCCAGAAATAATGGCTTTTCAAGCGAGTCTTATACAATACCACAGGTGGGAAAGCTACATTCAGACATAGTTTGTGACAGTAAACAGAATAATAACTAGCACATGCTTTATTTTCTATGAAATAATAAGCTCAAAATTAGCATATAAACTTTAAAAGTCTATTTTAAAAGGATTTCATTAACTCCAGTAATTCCTTCCCGCATATACTCTTTTTCCTTAAGGCAAATCACTAGAATTACTGTAAGTGTACAGACCACAAAAGGAGAGACTTAGAGTAGTGAAAAAAATAAGGTGCATGATATGCTCCACAGTCTTGTGTGACTCACTGTTTTTTTCATTACATCCTGACTAAGCTGTCATATCTTTTATAACACCTTTTTTTCTCTCTGATTTCTCACCTAACCCTTGTTTTCACTCTTCTCTCCTGGCAGTCATCTGCGAACTATGACTTTCAAGTTCAAGTTCAAGTTCAACTTTATTGTCACTTCAACCATATACAGTTTAAAAATACACAGTGAGGCGAAACAACGTTCCTCCAGGAACCAAGGTGCTACAAGACAAGTTAGTGCAAAAAAAATAATAATATATAATATATCTAGTAATAATATTGTGCAAAAGAGCATTTACAGGTTGGTGTGTGCGATGGTTTGGTGGTGTAGGTCAGTGTGTTTGCGCTTTGTGTTGGTTAGTCAGTCCAGTCTCAATGTTTTGAGGTATTTGAGTTAAGCTGAGTGATAATGTTAGTGTATGTGTGTGTGTGCGTGTTTATCAGTCAGTCCCTTTTTGCTGAGGAGACGGATGGCTTGTGGAAAAAAGCTGTTGCACAGTCTGGATGTGCGTGCCCGAATGCTTCGGTACCTTTTTCCAGATGGCAGGAGTGTAAAGAGTGTGTGAGAGGGGTGTGTCCGATCAGCCACAATGCTGGTGGCTTTGCGAATGCAGCGTGTGGTGTAGATGTCCTCAATAGAGGGTAGAGAGACCCCGATGATCTTCTCTGCTGTTCCCACTATCCGCTGTAGGGTCTTGCGGTCTGATATGGCACAGCTCCCAAACCAGACAGTGATGCAGCCGCTCAGGATGCTCTCAATAGTTCCTCTATAGAAGGTGGTCAGGATCGGTGGTGGAAGCCGGGCCTTTCTCAGTCTTCTCAGAAAGAAGAGACGCTGTTGGGCTTTCTTGTGCAGGGAGCTGGTGTTGAGGGACCAGCCGAGGTCCTTCTCCAGGTGTACACCCAGGAATTTGGTGCTGTCAACGATCTCCACAGAGGAGCCGTTGATGCTCAGCGGTGAGTGGTCGCCTCGTGTCCTCCTAAAGTCAACAACCATCTCTTTTGTCTTGTCAACATTCAGAGACAGGTTGTTGTCCTTACACCAGTCCGTTAGTCTCTGCACTTCCTCTCTGTACGCTGACTCGTCGTTCTTGCTAATGAGACCCACCACGGTCGTGTCATCAGCGAATTTAATGATGTGATTTGAACTGTGTGTTGCTACACAGTCATGAGTCAGCAGTGTGAACAGCAGAGGACTGAGCACACAGCCTTGTGGGGCCCCAGTGCTCATTGTGGTGGTGCTGGAGGTGCAGTTCCCGATCCGTATTGACTGAGGCCTTCCGGTCAGAAAGTCCAGGATCCAGTTGCAGAGGGAGGTGTTCAGGCCTAACAGGCTCAGCTTTCCGATCAGTTGTTGGGGGATGATCGTGTTAAATGCTGAGCTGAAATCTATGTACAGCATTCGGACGTGTGAGTCCTTCTTGTCCAAGTGTGTCAGGGCAAGATGGAGTGCAGTGGAGATGGCGTCGTCCGTTGAGCGGTTATGGCGGTATGCAAATTGCATTGGGTCCAGTGAGGGGGGCAGCAGGGTCTTGATGTGTCTCATGACGAGCCGTTCGAAGCACTTCATGATGGTGGGTGTAAGTGCGATAGGGCGGTAGTCATTGAGACAGGACACAGAAGACTTCTTGGGCACGGGGACGATGGTGGTGGCCTTGAAGCACGTGGGGACAACGGCACTGCTCAGAGAGATGTTGAGGCATTTTCAGCAGTATAGTATGAGAGTGTACCCCAGAGCAGAGATTACAGCAGTGTGTGTCTGAAGTCTGAATGTGCCTTGTTGTTCTTACCTGGTGGGCAGAGTTTCTTTAGAGGCAATGTGAAAAACAAGTCCTCAGTACCTGAAGGGACTGAAAGGTTTTGAGAGACATACATGTCAGTTTGTCATGCAAGGTCCCTGACATGGGCGTCATGTAGGGGTCCTACATTGTAGTAGTCCTTTGTGAAAACTGTGTAACTGTACTTAATGCTCTACAGGAGCCCAAATGCAACTGTCTTATGTAATCAAAGCAGTTTATGACTGGATACACTTAATGGAACGATAAGGTCACGGCTTCCCAAATCAGCTTTCATGTAGAACAAAACAGATGGAAGTGTCATTCACTTGACTCTGTGCACCGAACTGCTTCTAAAAGTTTCAGGCATTTTTTTTTTTGTGTGTAGCTTTTGCAAAAGTCTCAGGCCACACATCAGTTCTCTATACTTTGCTAGGAAAATGGGAAATATTTACAGTGATTTATTAAAATGTGCAAACATAAATGTAAATACAGTAGATAAGGCAGAAAAAGAGTTTGTACAGCTCCAGGCTTCTGGAGGAACATTCTACACCTCTTATTTGGATGTTGGCTGCCTTTTGTTGCATTCTGTGTCACACACTGCTTCAGTATTGTTGGGGTCTGGGCTCTGCAGATACCAATCCATGGATGACAGTGTCTGATTGTGTTTTTTCTATGCATGTAGGCTTTTACTACAGTAAAAGTGCTGTCGTGTCTTCGTGATCATTGTTGAAAAAATTGAGCCGTTTCCAGTTGAGTGCTTTTCAGATTTTATTGCGTGAAGGGTTAAAATCTGGTGTTATTTTTTGATACAGAGCATGAAAGACCATGTGTTTTAGAAATGACTGTAGAAAGTCACCCTCTAAAGATGACACTGTAGAAGGTTTTTTAGGCCTGTGTCTTCTTCTTTTATCCTCCACTTATCCGGTTAGATATCTTTTTTTTTTCTTTTTTCTTTTTTTTTTGTTGTCCCATTTGGATCTTTAGATATCTTAAGAGCATACCATACAAGCACAAGTTTCAACTAATAGCTCTTTAGGAAGAGCGTGTCTGTGTAAAAGTGCTATCACATACCTGTCAAAGTGTGTTGTATATAATCAGTTATTCGTATTTATGGAAAAGGCTTCTAGTAACACCTGAAGACACCATTTAAAATGGGTTCTTTCCTAAGTTGTCTATTATGTGTAGACTTGGCTGTCCCTTGAGTTATGAGCCTTTTTTGTCCTTGGATAAGTCATAAAATAGTTCTGCTGGAGAACTGATGCTCGATACTACTTAAAACAATTACAAAAAGTCTGGCTCCTTGAAAGAAAAATATAAAGAAAATGAGGAGTGGCTCACTTTTATTTGCACAGTATGTACCCATCCTGTCTTGAATCCAAGTTTGACTAAATGGACAGCTTAAATATTAATGTTTCCCAAAAACGCTTACCTTTCTGTTGCAAGGTGTTTTGAAGGTGTGAAGTTCAGAGTGAAAGTAAAGTTCTGTTCACTTACTCGAAGCTAATGGCCTGGAATGGTACAAAGTGCTCTTATGGAAAATGGTTATTGTATTTCACTTAGTTCAAATCACTCAACTAATGTAAGATAATGGTAGCATGCATTATTCAGATGCACTTCTAATCCTTTGTCCCATGAATTCCAGATTTCAATTTTGAATTTGGCCTATCTGCCTCATTTTAATTCCTGTCCTTGCTTGTTTCAAGTCACCTGCTGAGCTTTCCTCCACCCCATATCACAGGTGTGTTAATTTTCATCATTGATGATTCACTTGACAAATTGCACTCAAGAGCATCAAAGAGCTGCTTCGATCCTGCAGAAACTTTGAAAATTAAACCAAAAGATCTCAGAGTTGTTACACAAAGATGTCAGCCGTGACATCCATTCATCAAAGTGACTGTTTGTTTTCTGGAACATCAATATTCTGTGTAATATTGTCGTTAAACGTCTTAACACTCTGTATAATGCTACATTTGTGCTTCTGCGTGTAAATACCGGACACAGTTTTTGTTACATTTTACAGCACCGTGATTGTATATCTGCATGCCCTTGTGTTGCGACTGCAGTCACAGATGAACAAAACAATTTTTGGTGAGGTAATCACTTTCCTCTGTGTTAATTATCCTTGGTTATCACATCTATCAGCTACGCAATAAAAATTCAATTGCAAATATCATCAAAGATCCACAACATAAATTTCCCCCAGGTGCGGAGGTTTAGTTTATGTTCGGTGCTTCCCCAAGGGCACCCTGCAGAATTGCAAAGTAATTTATCCTGTACCAAGATGTATCATTCAGAAAGTGTACTTTGGTGTTATGTTAAAATATGAAGTGCGATCCTGTCTTGTTTTCCTTTCAATCCCCGACACTTTCTTTGGCTATGAAATGCACGTGGTTACGCATCTATGTGACTCACTAAAATGTTATGTTTAAAAGTTGAGTAATTTGGAGATGCTTTATAAGCTAGGGTTTGTGATTCAGTATTCTCTAGTTAAGCAATCAGTTTGGTTGTAAAAGTAATTTTAAACAATCTTTGCAGTCTTTGCTGTGATTTTATTTCTCTACTTTTAATACTTTATTCAGCTTTTTGCGCTTTTGAAAAGTCTGTAACTTTATCCAAGTCAGAAACCCATACCAAGGAGCGTTATTGTGCCAGACACTGCACAAGAACTGGCTGACTTGTGTTGTTGGAGTTCAGCCTTTTCTTATGTTCCTAATTTATGCCACCATGGAACACATTTGCATAATGGCTACCTAGCGGCTAGTTTGGCATGCCCTCATATAATGCTAATTGAATCTGAGAAGAGTTTGGTTATGATATTGTTATGTGAAGATGCTATTCTCTTCAGTGCGATTAGAAATTCACTTTGTATATTTTCCAAAAAAAGACAAAGTGAACTATAAGTATTCTAAATGAATTTTTACCACTACTTCTCTTCATTTTACAATGAGATATTTTCCTGATCTGAGCACAATTCAGTGCTGACAATCTTATCAATCAGAGGGTTTTTCTTTCAGGAGGACCCTTTCAGAGAAAGACATCTAAAAGAGAGAGTTTAAAGACTCTTTTTTCCTAAATTTTCTAGGATTTTAACCAATTCTACTCAAGCCACAAACTACAAAGACATCACACTGTTTGAAAAATAGTAACTGCTCCTTCACCTTTAAGGTTCTTAAAGCTTCACTGAAATCTTTCACTCAGGAGGTTCTTCAGCCTGCTATGCTATTCATAAAATGTCACACCGAGTTTTAATCCTTTTAGTGACTCTTGGAAATTCCCCTCACAACATTACAGCTCACAGTTACTCCAGCAGCTTATAGAGGGAATACACCACAGGGAAAGTTGAAGACCACTTCACAGTTGGGATTCCAGCAAACGAGTGTGGCATCTCTCACTAAGAAATCCTGTTGCTTTTCAATATAAGTTATGCGATATTAATGCTAATCTCACAATTTTCAATCAGTTTTAACAAAGTTTTATAGAACATTATCACTGATTACTGATTCTGCCTATTTTTCTGTATTTCAAAACATTCTATGACCGAACATGACGACTGAAATGAACACTTTATTGCTACTATGTGCAGTTCCTCTAATTTTATTTTATTTTATTTACCAAGGCTAATGTACCAACTGGTGAGTCACCTAGTAAGGACATTAGCTATTCCACTCATGTCTAGCGTAAGGCGTGGGAAGCTAACCACATGCAGAGGAAGCTAGCAGCCTTAGTGCTATGGCAGATGGGAGTCATGATTTGTTTTTAATGTGACACACGTGTGCCAACTCCTTAGAAGGAACACCTGGTCTTAAAAACTCAGACTGCAGGGTCAGAAGAAATTTGTCCAAGCGTTGTGGTATCACTAAAGACTATGGGACAATAGCTTGTATCTTTTAAGAATTACTTTATAATAAGACGGTAGTGAGGAATGCATTAGCGTATGTAGTCATGAGTAGTTTGAATGCGTCTATACTCATATACTAAGGGCATTTGGCATCTTTTTGTTCAATGCTCTGTCGATGGAGCAGATTAAGTGGTCTGAAGGTGTGTTTCCACAGCAACAGTTGCAAGGCTGAGCTCAGAGGGACTATTTTGAATCTTTTATGACAGACCTCATTATGCCTTTCTGGCTTCTTTGTGAGACCCTAATACAGGAAGAGCACAGAAGGTGGGACTGCTACCAAAACCTTTCATTGTTCACCCTCTTAAAATCATGACCAAATGCTAAGACCTGGTGAATGGTATCCACTTAAAAATACCAGAAACAGTTGCCCCCTGCCGAACCTTAAAACTGTGTGCTTATAACACAAAAAAAAAAATTTGTTTTGGAACCCACACATTAAGCAGCAAGAAAAGATGGGCCAAAAGGAATAAATGGCAAACCAAGACTTCATTTAGCATGGCTACATGAGCTAATTTGCATGGTTATGGAAAATGCAACCCTTTGGGTGATGTGAGATCATTAGCTGGACCACATCTCTGGACGGTCAGCCTCATGTTGTGATTGTCAATGACATTCACATGCAACAGTTCAGCTATAATACATGTATTTCACAACCAATTTGATTCTTTTGTTTTAACTAATGAATGCATGACTAAATTTCTTTTTTCTTCATGCATCGAATTAGACCAGAAAAGGGTTAAATCTCTGCAGCAGAAATAACAGTCACAAAGTGACACCGGATTACTGTTTAGCCAGTTCAGTTTCAGCTCTCAAATCCTGCAGTCTGAGCATTGTTTGCCTCAGTTTCTGGGTCAATGTTGTCCTTATGAATTCAGAATTTTCAATAATGCAACAATAATATTTGGGCTCATGACTCTGTAAATAAATCACCACATGGCTTCAGAGGAGTCAGAGCCAGTTAGAATTTCAATTAATGCTGATGCTTACTTCTGCTTATTCTGTATACAATTCAGAGTTGTGGTGATCAGGATAGTCTGAGATTCCATTTAGAAAAGTATGCGGTTGGAGAGATCTGTGAGTCTGCAGATATAAATGTTATTGTTGCAGGTGGGCGGACTGATAATTATATAAATGACTACTGCATGAATCTTATTTGCTTTATTTTATGGTACATACTGTAACAATGTGATGTCTCATGAAACTAAAACAGAAATTGGTATCGCTTGGTGATTCTTATTCATTTTATATTGTCAGGCTGTAGTTAAATGCTTCAGCAACATTGAATTTTGATGATTGAGCCAAACTGTAGATTGCCTTACAGGGATCGGAATAGTTGCTGTAAAATAACGAGAACAGTACTCATTTTAAAAGCAAACAGTGGATTATCGCAAGTCATACATTTGTTAAGCTTCAATGACAGTTTTCTTATCTTACTTTATTTTTAAAAATTCTGATGCAGGTTGTAATAGATATAATTTAATCTCCACAAATGTTTTGATTATTTGGTTTTAATAAGACGAGCAGCTATTAATTGTTTCCATTTCCCAATCCTGAAATATCTTGTAAGATTCAGTGGATAGTATTGGCTTTGTTAGCATCAGACAAAGAGCAGTAGGTAAACAAAACCACAATCAAATACGTATTTGATGTTTGTCTTAACATAGTGTTTATCAATGTCATTGTCATGGACAGTCTGTGTCAATACAATTCATTAGCAGAAACTACAGCCTTCAAAATTATTTTAAAACTAAACACCACTCGGGATTAGTATCAGCAAAATCTTAATATTAGAACTTTTATGAAGATATCATGTATTATATGTGATTTATGTTGCATTTGAAAGTATTACTTTTATGGAGTTATGCATAATAATCAGGCAGCTGAGTGTGCAATTCAGATTGGCTTTTAAAATGTGATTTTTGTAACGCAACAAATAATCACACTGAATGAGTTTACACTGAGCACTCTGACATTCAGGAGATTTGTCCTCAATCTGAGCCTTACTCAAACCACCACCAACCCTCCCCACCTATTTTCACATCCTTCTAACTGCAGTTCCTGTCAATCCCTTTTCGGCTGTCACGGTTTTAAATTGGAGTTGGCATTCTCTGACTGCCTTTGTGGCATTGCTACTGTATAAGAACATGCCTGGGGTCCTCTGCGTCTCTGATTAGAGATCTTACGATGCAAGGCATTGGCTGTATCAATAGAATACTCCTTAGATGTCACTCAAGGGTTTTGTCTGTGCCTCCTCCTCTAAAACCCCATTTCTCTCCAGAGTTTCACTGTTACATCATCTTCTGAAGTGAATGGAAATAAAGAAAACACAAAGCTAAAATTGCTCTGCTTGGATGTTGATAACATTTAGGGTTTCAAATGGATTTTTAGGCTTTGGTATGATAAATTCCAAGCAAAGTGGAAAACCCTTTCATAGTTCAACTGAAATAAGACTACATGTGATTTAAAAGAGGGGCTGATTAGGCAAAATAATGTAGGGATTTTCCTTGGACCCAAGCTGCTCTTGTTTTTAGGAGATACGGGTTTTGAATCCTGATGAGCAACTCTCTTCAGCATTTCTGAGACCCCAAGTTCTTGCTTGCCTTGATTCACGTTTTGAAACGATGGACTGCCTGAACTGTCACTCGTAAATGGAGATACAGAACAAAACAACTAATGAACTTTGATTCTTAATTTAGTTTCCTGTTAAACATAGTTGTATCAGTTGACATTTAACAACACTCATCATTCTCACATTTTCCTCACTTAGATAACACTGATGAAAAACGACAGCAATAATAAGCAATGACTTCTCACAGTATGTCTACACAGTTATGTGTTCATCACATACGTACAGAAACGGAGTTAAACATCAGCTTGCAAACATAATTTAGCATAACGAGGGTTTGTGTCTTAAGTTGTAAGTGCAGAATTGTGCTGTGAACTGATGGTGAACCTCTCAAGTGTAGGGTTCTGTTGTGCCCACGGCTTCAACAAAACACTGCATCGCAGCTGGTACACATTAACTAACCCATACTACACACTTGACTCTCTTTTTACCATTATAGCATCTGACAGACTTTGTCTGGAACAACGAATGCACTTCAAGGAGCTGTCGACTCTCTTGAATGTAAAGGCTATTCTTCAAGGCAGACAATAGTTATCATTGTCAGCTTTTATTTAGGGCCAAAGCGTCATTACCATGATTTGAATGAATATCATACAGAGTACAAGAATGTGTGTGTGTGTGTGTGTGTGTGTGCGTGTGTGCGTGCGTGCGCATGTTTTTTTTAAGCATTTAACCTTGAGATTAACACTGAATTGTGTCTTCGCCAATGTTTTATTGATGATGAAGTTATTGTAGAAGTTATGCTGAAGTTGTTTCTCAATTAAATTAGACTGCCCTTCTCTTTTGTGAAGTGATGTTTAAATTTTATGTATTATATGTAATATCCATGTAAAAAAAACAATAATACGTCATTTGAGCCATTTGAAAAAAACACTGCTGAGATACTAAAACTAACCTGCATTGAATCCTTTTCACATAAACATTTATTTACATTTTTTTCAGAAATAACACTATTCAAGGTTTATTTTCAAAATCTCCATACCTTAGTTCACGCAATCTCAGCTATAACCTTCTTCTTTTTGGTCATTTTTGTAATCTAATGCGGTCCCATCAGCTCAACCTTGAACACTGTTGCTGATGTTGCTTTGTTCCACTCATGCGATCTACTGTACAACACATGCACACATACCCTCCACTGTTTTGCTTGAAGGTTTAGCAACACAATAGAAAGCATTTACTTTTTTTCTGCCCTCATCACCATCATGTGAAATGTGTAATTAGAAAACTGTACCAACCTTCTGAATGTTTATAACTATAAATAGTTTAATTCTTGATCCTCGTTTAGTCCCATTTAATGTGCAGTGTCCAATAGTAACAACGATCTGAATTGTCTTGATCTGAATATTAAATTGTCAGTGACCAGCACATCTACAGTAAACAGGGTAAAGTTTACCATTTTATATGTGAAAATATGAACATTTTTGAGGAAAAAGCTTCATATATGTTGTCAAACAGGAAACTAAACACTTAAAGTGATTAGAAGCACTATTTTTCTACATAAATCTCCAGTGGACCATTGCACCCGCCATATGTCTGGTGTTTTGTGGCATTCATTGATAATGTTGGCATACCCATTTGGATTTCAAGGTAATTTTTTAAGGCATATGGCCCCACTTTTTCATTTTAAGTATTTTAGTCATGGAGGTAAATATTTCTTGTGTGCTGGTATGGTCCTCTTACAGTCTGATGAGATCAATTTGGCAATGAGAGGAACATTAAAATAAAATCATGAGGCTTCCAAGGTTTTAAGATTGATTAGCAGCTTTTGAAGCTGTACACTGCACCGCCTATTATTGATGAGCATGGTGTTGTTTAGTAAAACCACAGGGCTCAATCTTTTATATGTTCAAGCATCGGTCTTCTGCTTTAAAAACTAATGACATCAATTGGCAGAAGAGCGCATACAGTGATGTGTTAAGCAAGACAGATGTGTTCAGACTTGTGACCGATGGAGGGACTTCATTATTCATAAGAATAGTCATTTTCATCTTTCCCAGAGATTTTAGGTGGTTCTTTGTTTTTACATACACATCACTAACTGCAGGTTACACTTTCCTTGTGCTCTAACTACCTTAACAGCAGTCTTCTTTGCTGTGCATATTGGTTACTCCATTTAGACTTCAGGCAGAGAACGTATTGTTGTGACTGCAGAGCAGCAGGGTAAGAGGAAAGATTAATACATGTAGACGTGCGCCCTTGTATTCAGCTGATTCCATTCAGTGTGAATAAAATGGAAAAAGTCACAAAGCAACCATTATGCATCGAAGCTAAATAAGGTTTCTACCACTTGACGTTTGACTATCTGTAAAATTTAAATACTGTTGCACTGTGGCAAAAAGCTGCGTGCTTTCAATGCAGCATCTGCCCTTTTGGAAAATCAACATAGTTTCAAAATAAATGAGAAAAACTGTGGCTCCATCTAAGTAAAATATATAACGAGAATATGATATTTGAAATTGTTTATTGGTTGTCTTTCTGTCTGAGCATTAACACGACATTACATATGATACTTACATCATTATTTGCTCAACTCATTACCCCTCTAGTCTCCCTTTGGTGCCACAAGATCTCATGGTAATGCATTTCTATCCAACAATGACACCTACTTCCACGAGCTCCCTTTTTGTGTCATTATTGTGTTTTAAAAGGGAATGTGAAATTATTATGGCAATTGAAAGAGGTCCCATTGCAGTGGGCAAATTATGTGCATTTGTACTGCAGGCTTCATTCTCACATCCAATGTAAAAATACAGCACAGCGCTATTTAAAAAGCTTGGTTGCTCCAATGTGCTACAGGCTGTGTGGTTTAGTTGTATTCTCTGCACACTGGACCTGCAGCCTCTCTGTGTCTGAGGATGTCTTGATTTACAAATTAAGCTCCAGAGACACCTGAGAAGAGACTTACATGGACTACTGTGTGATCTCAATGAATTTGTGCACTTGGTTCCTCAATTGTCCTCCTCTTTCTGTTTCTCCTCTCTCTTTCTCCTTTAATTTATCACTGCAGGCTGTGGAAACAAACCTGGCATCCAAGGACAGCCACTGGGTCTATGCCAATGAGGTGAGGCCAAAACACACTTGCATGCACCTGAGTGAATTTAGACCTTCATGTCAGTATGCCTCTTTCAGCACTCTCACATGCTCCCAAGGCATGTGAGACCTATGAGGCCTTCACTACGCTTTCATATAGAGTTAAATAAGCAGCACATCATTTGATTTAATCCTGAGTGCCTGAGGGACTAGGCCTTTATTTGATATTGTATAACTGTTCTCGCTTAAAAGTCCCTACATTATGTTTTTCCTGTAACATATATTCAGTTATATAGCTTTTTGTGAAGCTCTAAAGTCCACACCAAATGAGGTAATTCTTTTCCACTGCCTCCAAAGTACCTGAAACTCCTTATTTGTAGTCTGGGCCATTTTCCGTTAGATCTCTATGTCACTGTGTAACCCGCTGGCATAATGCCCACCTAGCAGCTAGTTTGCCACACATTCAAAGAATGAGCAGCTGCCTCAGTTGAATCCAGATGCAGACAGCTGCAGCTTCTGCTAGCTCTGAAATGTATTAGCTGTGAGCAAAGCACACCAAATGTTCTGTTGACTGTAAGAGTAAATAGAAGAGTGTTCTTGTATTCCCGGCCTCTCAGAAACTGAAGGGGAATACTTTTATTCTGATGGTAATGTTCACACAACAAAGTAAAGTTCCTATATCTTCACTGCTATGCTAATGTGGCCAAAGCTACCATGCTATGTGATTGCCTGACCTGCACAGTACTTTAATACAGCTATATACACATTAAAGCAGTTAATGCTTCAGATAGCATGTGAAAAGAGGTGGTGCCTTGGTATTAAAAGCTGTTCTAGTAAAAATCCATAGGAAAAATAACAAACCTGTAAATGAGCTTTGCATGGGCACTTTAGGTTTTGTCTTTCTTTCCCATCACCGTACCATTGCTCTGCACGCCTTGACCTAAAAAGGCTAAGTGTCTGTGGTACCAAAATTCTCAGGTTCACTTTGTGAATACAGAAAAGTGGCCTCTTTAGCTTTAGTGCCCAGGATTGCACTTGAGTTGATTCACAATTATTTGGAGATGTCGTAGCATGGAGGGTGGGAGCGGCACTACGAACAAGCTGTGGTTGAAAGATGTTAAATAGAAGGTTTCTCCCAGATAATTGACCTGAAATATTAGGCTTACTGTGCCCAGCAGCTCCACCTCTAGCTCTTACAGTACACACTGTTGTGGAAGTTTTCCACTTAAATAAAGCCTGCAGACGAGCGGTGAGCGGTAGCTAACATTCTTTAATCCAAAGCACACAAAAAACAGACAACCAAGCTTGATGGAGCCCCTGCATGACCGCGGGGCAGGGTCAGCAGAGTCTCACTGAGCCTAACATGGCCCTCAGTTAAATACCTTCTCCAGGAACAAGAGGCAGTACACAGCTGTTTCACACCTTAAGGTTCACACTCCCTTGCTACTTCCCAGAGTCCTCAAAGAGACAAAAGACTGGTCCTCTGGAGTTCCTGTTTCCCCCAACATCCTTACTACACCCCCTACCATTTGTCTTAAGTATGAGTGTAAGACATGTTAAAATCCAGTGGCACCAAGGCATTACAATAACGTGATTAATACATAAGTGAAAGAAATTCCTATACAACACACATACACACAGGGACATGCATATCAGTGTCCATTTTATGTGTCTTTAAACTTTTTTAATACCATGCATCATCTCGTTTTCAAGGGGGTATCAATGAATTTTAATAAAACATCACCCCCTGACTTGTTGAAACATTTCACTGGAATCCAAAACATGACACATATTGATTCATAATCCGCAGACCGTGATAAATGTATCTACGCTCCCCTGACAGCCACATTATTTAGGCAACGTTTCTACAGAGATTGTGATACTGAGGTCGAGAGAGAAAAGCTGTTTTTTTGGGTTTTTTTAATTGTTTGGCAAATAACTCGTAATATAAAGGCTGAAAATGCGTTTTGGATGCACTACACATTAGACCAACCAACTAGAATAAAACACTTATCATTTATGCTTTAGTTAAAAATTCAAAGTGCAGGATATTTGTAGCTTGAATATTGATTTGCAAAAGTTAATGAGGCTTAGTGTGTTGAAAAGCTTCTGTTATCTGGCAGCCTAAATTACCCAATTTTAGACTATAATGAGCTTTTATGAAAATAATGACCTTGTCGCATTTTGACCATGCATTTCAGCATTAACATAACTAAAGTATTGACTTACGACAGCTAATGAGAGCAGGAGTTCTTTTAAACCATTTCTGCATCTGGCAGCTCATATTATCCCATTCATATTATCAGACATGCTTTTGTAGTCTCAACATGAGGATGTGATGGGAGCTGCAATTTGAAGCAGTATTCACAACCAAACTCACGCATAGCTCTCAGTCAATTAGTACAGAACTCCACACACATTAGCTTTAATTGCATCTGACTCTGGAATAGTATGAACTAATGGCATGTTAATTTCTCCTGCATTCACTTAATGGTGGATATGATGCGGCTTACTGCAGACTTATGTCTCTGTGGGATGTGTTTTAAAAAAAGACCAATTTGCCTGTTTTTGTCTTTGAACTATGAAATATATCATTTGATTTTTTCACTCGTTTTTCTATATCCCTTTCTCACAACATAATTTTCCATTCCCTCTCCCTTCTGTTGCAACACAGTAAGGATTGTTTTTTCCACTCTATCCCTGCCACACTCCCAGTATTTTTTGTTTATTGTTTTCTCTTCTCGCTTCCACCTTCCATGCTTTTCATATAATCACTCAAGATAAACTGCCCATAAAGCTGAAGATCACCTTGAAATGAGAATAACACAGACATGTTGCAAATTCAACCAAAACAAATTCAATTACCACTGTTGACAGCTCTTTTTTTGTTTGGGGGGGGGGCTTCCCCCAGCTCTTGGCCTCCAAAGACTTCTCATTTATATAACAATCACATGAAAACTCTGAGCTGCTATCAAGTCCATCATTTTCTTAAATCCTGTTTTCCCTCATCTTACACTGTTCGCAACAACACAACACAAAAATCCCTTGCAAATTGAATCTAGGTATGTATCAATGTGTAAATGATTTACCCGCATTGCCTGGTTATCTCGAAAGGGGGAAGGGATTTAAAGGAAGGTGCAAAGCTAATTTGTTTCCATTAGCCTGAGATTAGATTTCTGTGAAGTTCCTTACATGGCTTATGGCAGAAAGATTGTGCACTCTTCTTTTTTTTTTTAATTCATTCATACGCGTGAGAAGTGAAACAAAGTAATTTTAAAAAACTGCATCTGTTAGGGATCACTTTTTTTCAGCAGCTGCAGGTGAATTCTGTAATCCTCATTGCTACATGGGTACAGTATATCTAGATACTGTTTCCTGCTCTCAAAATCTGAAAATCCTTTTAGCCTGACTAGATGCAATCACAAAATCCTGCGGGGAAATAACAGAGGCCTGTTACATCTTTCCTCTGAATGCACCATCAGTCCCTGCAGACAGTTGGTACTATTCAGCTGGTCATGACAGAGTTGTGGCATACATTTTAACCAGGTGATCATAAGGCTCACCGCTGCTTGCCCGCCTCCATCAGCTACTCATGCTTCTGCCAGGCTTTAGACCTCACACAGTCAAAGAGCATGTGGCACAAAGAATGTAATCTGTCAATCATAAAATGCAATAGAAGCTTGCAGGGAGAATTTTTTGATATCCCTGGTTTGCAATGCAGAATTTTAAGAGTCGTAGACACAGAAATTATAATCGTTGCCACCACAAGTACTTGTTTTTGTCATTAATTAATGTGTTTCTTTTTTTAAAAAATTCTACAAAGTTGCCTTTCTACACTCCAAGTTGACCATCTTCAGATTACTTGTTGGGTTTTCACAACAATCAAAATTAAAGATTTGAATTGTATTGTATAGCACAATAAAATTAATCACATCTTTACAAATGAGAAGCCAAATATGCCCATCCTTCAATTGCAAATGTTTCTAGATTAGACTGTGTTTTCCAGCCAGCTGAGTGGGTTTGAATGGCACAGAGATCATGAGCCCTTGGGATGAAGGAAGTTGCTGAAAACACAAATGAACTAACAACATAATCTTTCAAGAGAAAAAAAGTGAAAAGCTTTGAAATTGTTGTGCAAGAAGTGCAATAGGACTTGATGTGAGCACGAGGGCAAAGAGATGATAGGCATTGGTGTCTCGCTAAACCACCCACTAAACCAGGTTTCTCCAGCTGCTAGCACACCGAAGGCTGTCTGCCTCAGGCACCGTCTAGTCGACTCAAATGGATTGTGCATCCTGGGAGGATTTGTCGTTGTTTCTTTTTTTTCTACCTTCAAAGGCCAAGATGGTGACACTTGAGAATGTTTGATGGATTAGGTGGTTGTGCCTGTTGTGACAGACAGATTCAGGGAAGACAGTCATAATGTGACTGATGTCTCGAGTAGCTGCCTATCAAGCAACTGAGATGGAAACTCTATTCTAAGGACATAATCACCACCACATAAGATTGTGAGATTGGGAGGTGGATTACCAAAGAGGCCACTTGCAACATAAAAAATATACAGTTATGGTACAAAATATACCCTTTTCAAATTCTAAGGTTTAATGTATCATGGCAGAATAAATAAAATCTATTTTTCAGCAGGTCCTAAAATTAGTCAAATGCAACTTAAAAATACAAAATATGAACTACTACACCATGTCATTATTTAATTAACGGAAATTAAGCCACAATGCAGAAACAGTGTGTGCAAACTAAGTATACTCTTACTGCACATGCATAGAGAGGGAAAGCAGCAGATGAGTGTTTTTAATCAAATGCATCCACTTAATTTATGATCAGCAAGTGTGATCACCTCTAGGACAAAATAAGTTTTGGTATGTTTTAGCATTATGGCAAAGACGAAAGATATCTACAGTCGTCCTTGAGAAGGGGTTGATTAATCCCATAAACCTGGGATGGGTTTTAAGTTCTAAAGTAGGAAGGATCATTGTGAAAAACAAGGCAATCAAGGCAATTCCACAGGCAAATTCATCCTAATGTCAGAGGGTGATTGGGGATTGCTTTACAGCCACAGGACTTGGGCACCTCTCAGTCATTAAGTGGCTCATTAACTTTTTTTGTATACTAAACTGCTCTAGAGTCAGATGTGAGGCCATCTGTCTGACAGCTAAAGCTTGGGCAAAATTGGTTCATACGTCAGGACAATGACCCCAACCACAGCACCGTATCTACAAATGAATTACATTTTTATCACTTTTTTTTTTTTTAAATTGACGTATTGCAATGCCCCGGTCAAAGTTCAGACCTCAGCCTGATTGAGATGTTGTTGCAGGACCTTAAAAGTACTGTGCATAAATGAATGCCTGCTAACTTCAACGAACTCAAACTATGTCATAAAGAGATAAAAGAGGACCAAAATCTCTCCACAATGATGTGAGGCATTGATAAAGTCAGACAGAAAATGATGCTGATTGATTGCACAAGCTTTTGAATGACGGACTATACTTTGTTTTTCACACACTGTTTGTGCATTTCGGCTTCATCTTTGTTAAATAATGACACGTTATTGTTCACCTCAGGTTGTATTTATTGAATTTCCGACCTGGTTAGACATTTTCAAATATTAGATTTCTCGTACAAAAGGCTATATAATAATGTATGTATCTATTTTATGTTATAGCCCTTTTTACCATTAAGCATGTTGAGCATCCATGCAGAAACCTAATTGGGATGTCAAAAAATTATCTATTAACCCAGAAATGGTAACTACAGGAGACATCCAGTGCCATGGTCATAAATCTAAAGGACCCCAGACAAGAGACCTCCCTTATGAAGTACCTTATCTAAATGTTACAGCAGTTACAGCCACAGACGTTTTATGTCATCAGGGTTAATAAATGGGCAGTTGAAATTACATACAGACACACAGCACCTCCAGGCTGCAATTTAAGTTCCATCATAGCAATGAAACGTGCACTACCACAAGTGATGATTCCGGCTTGCACTGTGCCTATAGTTTGGCCTACTGGCCTTGTGAACAATGGTCTGTGTAATGGGATTGCTCACACAGCTGTGCTACCCTATAAAAAAAATGATAATGAAAAAACAAAACAGTAGATTAATAAATACATCGTTGTTACTCTTTACATATCATCCCACCTTATGTCACATTTCTGATAACCTATTCTAATTAATCAGCCTTTTTAATGGAATTACTATACCATTAAATAATAACTCATGCAAAGATGCAATAATGACTCAAGCAATCTCTGCTTCCATAACTCCTCACCAAAGCTGCAGAAATGACATGATGTGTCCAACCATAGGATGCCCTAGTGTTTGCATCCTCGACTATTTTGAAAAAGTAAAAAAAAAACTTTGTTGGTATGTCTCAGCTTAAAATAATAACTGCTTTCATCTACTTGAGGAAGTGATACAGTGTCATTAAATAAGCTGTTGTGGTTTATTTAGCAAATCACTTTTTGCTGCCAGCGCTTGAAATCATTATTAATAAAGCCTAATATAACCCTTGTTTAGTTATCATTGGTCTAATTTACCAATTTGAAGATTTAACTCTTAGATCTTCACAAACTGCTGCAGTTAACTGAAGCACAGCTACTGTATGTTATCCACATTATTCCCTCTACATAGTGACCCTAAAATAATAACATATCTAATGTTATTCGGTCCTCGACATTGTTAATAAATAATTGTAATGCTGCTTGCTTGATTACATATGATTTTTCAAATAAATGAAAATAAATGTAATATGTTTCTCGTCGCTGTCACAAGTAAATAAGTTATTTCTTTGTGAAAGTACAGTATTTGGTGTGATTCCAGGTATCACAGTTAACGATCAGCTTTTGGAGGACAGGATTGTATCTAATTTAGAAAATCTTCAATTTTGTACAATTTTCTCAACAGTATCATCATATCTTCTTTTTGATGTATAAGAAGAAGATGTTTATGTATTGAAATCTCCGTTTCTGATAACATCGGTCAATGTGTAACAGATAAGCAAAGACTTCTTTGGATTTCAGTGTTCCTGATGTTTACCTTTATTTTTCTAATATAAAATGACCGCAGGGCAGCAATGATTCATGTATATCACTAGATCATTTCATAATATAATAATATTATTGTCTGTCTAGCTACTGAGAGCTGTTCTCCCTCAAATATGTATTCAAAGGACATAAAAAGGTGTGCGTGTTCATTGACGAGAACACCTCAAAATAATATCATAACCACGGGGCTTTGCGCTTCATGTCTAACTCCTATTTCCTCTTAGCTTAGTCACCCGCAGCTTTAAAAGAGCACCTTAACTGTTAATTAAATGATTGTCAGATTAATGCTATAATTTTTATATATTTCTAGTGAGGGATTAATAACATAGAATGAGCAGCACAAAGAGGATAATTTAGGCTTTCTGTCAGATAGACTTGATTTGATTAATATGTTTTGGTCGTTGAAACATTGCTATACTTTATTCCCTTTTTCTAATATTTAATAGGGTTATTTTGAAGGGGCTTTAACAACTTGAAGTAATTTTGTGACACCTGTAGAGTTTAAAAGTAGTTTGTATATTATCTTTTTTCATCAGAATTAATATTGCAATTTGACTTACAGGCTACTATAATCACATAGAGTGGCCCATTGAGATTAATAACCCTTCTAACGGTTCAATCCATCCCTCAGATGACCATTGCGGTCCGCTTGCTTGAAATATGTGTAATATCTCTCCTCAAAGTTTAAAAGGCACATGTTTCATGAGCCATGTCCTATTGGGAAATGTCACAGCCAGGTCAGGTTATGACATAAATGTCACATGTGATGGTGACAGAATACTTGGACTAGGTGACACTAAAAGTTATTAACTTGGATGGGAGAGCTCATTTCTGTGAACCATGTTGTGAACCATAATTTGCCCGATTAAAGTGTCCTGGCAACTCGTGAATATTCATCAGTTCCACTTGTCTGGCTGTGAAGAGTCTGAAAAAAAAGAGTCATAGGAAAGAAATAGATGAGCTAGAATCACCAATGAGACAAAAGATATTTGGGAAATTGACAAAAGAAAAAAGTTCAGCGTGCTCACCACATTGCGTTTTTACAATATGTGTTTTTGACTTAAGGTATATGTAAGAAGAACAGTGTTGAAAAGCAAAAGGCAGTTTGTAAAAAGGCAGATTTGGACTGACAATTTGTAGTGAAGGAACAAGACTGATGGTCAGGTAAAGTAAGGTAAAGGTACAAAGAAAGACTTATTAGGAGTGATGGGAAGATAATAAGAGATTGAAAACCACATTAGGCTGAAAGAAGAAAGGGCCTATACAATGACAGAGTCCCTGAGAAATGAACACTGAGTCTGGACAGAAACCAGCAGGAGAAAAATAATTTAGGGAGGTCAATGCAAAAGAGGTAGATCAAAATGTCTGATTAGGAAAACTGATAAAGAGCATGTATTGAGGGGTGTTTGGTGAGGGACCTGGGGATACTTGAGTCTTGACCCGACAAAACCTCACAGCTTTATTGTCAGATGGCATATGAACTCAGTGTTTCCCCGGAGACTCATTGTCTGCCTCAGCATTGACGATTGTCTGGCTCTGAAAACTAGTAGGCAGCTCAGTGTCTCATGAATATTGATCTGATGCTTCACACAAGTATCCCCCATAGAAGAGGACCAAGGGTCACCTGAACTATTATTGTGATGGATATACTTCAAATGATCATTGATTTGACTCTGTAATGGCAAAACAAGAAGGCTTTGTAGAAAATGAAGTCTGTCTTTAATTGCTAAAAAAAGGTGTTTAAATCTTGAAATGACTACAATTATTAAAATATTTTGTGTTTTTTTTAATAGAAAAAAACATTAACTTAATTAATTTGGTTTATTTAACAGATGTATTTGATGAATTAAGCTTTGGTTAAACATTAAACATTTATAAATTGATACAGAAAATTGACATTCTTAAAATGAAGATGACCAAATAAGTTTACATTTCAGCCTCACCATTTATCCATTTTTAAGTCAAGCCCCTCCAAAGTTCTATCTTATTCAAATTTCCACTAAAATCCACAGTTTATCTCATTATTTCACATTGTGCAAATGTCACAATCTAATACAATATGTGACTTTTCATAACTTGTATTCAGTGGAAAGGGGGAATTAAACTGCTTTGTCATTTTCACCTTTAGGAGGTGAGCGATGCAGACATCATGGAGTTAGTTCACAGCTCTCTGGGGCGAATGACCATCATTCGTCAGATCTTCCCGTTGTGGAGGGATACCAATGTTCGCTGTATGAGGAACAATCATCGCATCTCGTCTCTGCTCTGTGACCCTCAGGAAGGCTATCTACAGTCCCTGGAGGTAAAATATACTGAAATATGTACTTTTGAAGCCTTACAAGATTGTCACTCAGACTATATTGACCTGCACGTTACCGTTTAACAAATGCAGTACAATCTATTAACTTTTTTTTTTAGTCTTGTTTAATATGACAAACAAAATTAAAAAAAAAATACTCTTTAGAGTAAGTTAAAGGACTATTATACTAATGCCTGGCTCCATAAATCAGGACTCTGAAGATTCTTATCAATATCAGGTATTCTACAAAATATCTATAAAAATTTTAATGGTGAATAAAAAACTGCATAAATGCACTTAAGGCAATATGATTTGAAGCCATGTGAATTATTATTTAATTTAGACAGTGGAAGGTTGACGTGATTCCTTAATCAAACATACATGTGAATACATTCTACTATATTGTGTATAAACATTTATTAGGTCCCATACTGATGCTGTGCTTATTTATATAAACAACCACTCTTATTTTTTTCCTTTTTCTCAGTGTGATGAAGTGTGTAATTTTGCACAACCAGACCAAATACTGGTGGCATATTGGAGTGTTAAATGGTTCCTTATCGTTTGCTTGAGGTGACTGTAAAAGGTTATAAGTACCTGTTGTCAATTTGAATGCAGTCGATTTCAGCAGATTTTAGTGGAGATGGTTTCTTTTATTATTATTTTTTTCCTTTAATCAGGAAAAAGTAACAAAACAGGTAAAGAAAAATCTCTGCTCTTAAACCTTCATTGTCAATGAAAATACTGAGCGTGCTCGAAACACATGTGTTTAATTAAGAGCCTTTAAAGATGCACAACAGTAGCAGTGTGATGGACATTGTCACAGTGGGTTTTAGACTGATAGCAAGTTCATGCTTGTTCTTTTTTGTTAACTTTATTTTTTTGCCTTATACATTTTGCTGTGGATACTTTTAAGATAATAAATGTGTGCTTCAGACCAACAAACTTATTTAATATACTTCATCCAGTACCAGTGACAGATAAATGAAGCAAGATGTGTTTTTTTCTGGTTTGTGTTTACCACAAATTGCCTGTATAAAGATCTGAACGTAATTACTTACACAAATTTTCCCCGGTATTTGTAGTGACTGTACAGCGTACGCATGCAACCATAGTGTAAAGTACAAGCATCTGCCAAGTGCCAATGAATACAAATACTAACTGATTATGCATGCAACAGAATATATATTAAACTCCCTTGGTACGATAATTATGAGGGACATGAATGCCCATGAATATCAATGACTGCAGCTTAGTGTGTCTAGAGACTAACTGGCAGAACAGAGCAAATTATTGTTTTAAATGAAGGAAAAGGGTTGTTTTAATAACACGCAAATAAATTTAAGTGGCAATGAACCCAAATTACTGTAAACCCGAAATCAGTGCATTACTTGTTAATAAAATCTGAAACTGCAAGCTTAATAAAGGCTTCTGTAGTAAAAGGTATGCTCTAAAAATTCTGCTGCCTTTGATTCGTATTAAGGATTTATCAACCAGAGGAAAGGTAAATTCAATCAGTGACAAGAAGGGTCAGTGTAGAAGACTCGCCGTTTGGCTTTCTTGTCTTCCTTACACAATGTCATTCTCTTCTTTGAGTCTTTAAAGTAACCTCACTCACCCAGCCACGTATTGCTTTCAATGCAGAGTTAAGAGTGGCTCCTTACACCTCTCACACTTTTGATCAATCCATCTGGAGTGAAATGGCTGTGCTCCCTGTAGCGCTATTGAAATGTTCACATTCCTTTTTATCCGTACTCCAGACAGATGGCAAAACCATGTGGTGTGTGCACCCACAGTCCTCAATAATTCACATGAAAGAGGGTTAAATAACGGGTAATGGCCGTTTAAGCATTCATCAGAATTGTTAAACAGTGAGTAAAGTACAGTGCTTTACTGTACTAATAAGCCCTTTTTCAATGCTTCAGCTGTGGTGTAACCTTAGAAATCCAGAGATATCAAGCTGCATCTCACCTGGACTTAGCTTCTGACTCGGTGACCTTGGGGAGTTAACTTACATGATGTCTTACCACAGAGAAGCCGCTGCTTAGAGTGGCAGCTACTATTGCCTCTCTGGATATTCTGCTGTGGGAGGATTTGACTTGACTTGACCTAGAGGAGCTATCAAATCCACTGTCACACTATAACAGCAAGCATTTGACATGATTCCTCACACGACACACTGCAATTGAATGGGACACTGAATTCATTAGGCATGTGATTACCGAAGCAGAAACAATTGTTGTTTTGGCATCAGACTGCAGTGGCATCATGACCTTCGCCTCCTGAGTGTTTCATGGAAATTGTTTCACAAATGGAAAAAGTCAAATACCATCACTTTTCAGCAAATCAGCTTGAGTGCTCAAGTAGAAAGCTTCCTGCAAACATAAATTTGGACAGTCATGAAAGAAGTAAGCAACCCGGTCTTCTTTTCATCACCAAAAAGAGGTCCAACTGTCGAAAGTCTTGTCATCATCAAAAGGCGTAGAGGCAATGTGTGGGCATCCTCCAGTTTCTTGTATGGCTGTGGATCCAAAGCAGAAAAGAGCATAGCATAATATGTCCATGTGCACATCTGCAAGGGAGTATAATTGTGGTGTCCCACTGTCAGACAAAAGAAGCAAGAGTTTATTATTCACCAACAATATTTCCTTTTTCTTTTTTTACAGCCCACCTCACCAGAATGAAAAACAAATACTTTTTACTTGTGTGCCACTGCTTTGAGTTTCAGCACCGAGACACTGTGATATTTCCTGCAGTCCTGAAAACTAATATTTGTTTTCTTGGCAGTATGCTGAGTTTGTGTGCTGTTCTGTGTCACAAAGAAGAAACCAAGAATATTTTTTTATTTTATTTTATTGTTTTCCCTCATCAGGTGTCCAATCTCTACTTGTATGATAGCGTATTGATGCTGGCAAACGCCTTCTATAGGAAGCTTGAGGACAGGAAGTGGCACAGTATGGCCAGCCTTAACTGCATGAGGAAGTCTACCAAGCCATGGAATGGAGGATGGTCTATGTTGGACACTATTCAAAAGGTATTTGGGATTGAAGTCACTGTTGCTTTTTGTTTGGTTTTGGCTTGTTTTTAATATAGACACTGCTGTTTCCTTCTAGTTTTTCTTCTTCTAATAGCAGTTGTTTATGGAGTATTTTTTGTCACATATGACTAAGAGTCTGAAATGCATAATGAAGAATTTATGAGAAGCATTAGCATCTATAAAGGGGATTTTTACACTCAAAAGACAGAATGGTGCAATGAACTATTCAGTTATTTTTAAAATGAAACCAGTTTTTATTTTGTGGAAGATTCTGGGCTTTGACGCCTTTGCTCGTACAGCCGTCTCTGTTCCCTCATTGAAATAAGGCGTATTATAGCAGAAAGTGGCTCGATGTCATCCATTTCAATCTGATAATGGAATTTTTCATTGTTGCAGAGAGTCATGCTGGTTTAATCTTAAGTGTGAGAGGAAATGACCAAGTTGAGCATGACAAAACGGCAAAGAAAAATGGTGTTCATTGTAGCGGCTATCATATTGTTATGTTATGTCATTCATATGACATGATTTAAGTGAACTAAATTTTCTCTTACACTTTAAGCTTCTTTCTAAAATGCATACAGCGTTTTGACTGGTTAGTGCTTCACAACAACTCAACGTTTGGCTGAACTTTTCTAAATTGTTTTTGATAACCTCCTACTGTACCTAAAGGTCTTGTGGAATGGAATTCATAGGTTAAGGCTTATCATCTTAGAAGTTGCATACATTTTATGGAATGAAGGATGGTAAACAAAACTCTAAATTCATACAGTTCTGTGCAACAAAGCTCCATCTGAGCTTTCGTTAAACGACTTTTTATTTTAAAAGTAGTTGATTTTTTCCTCTACAGAGCCTATTCTATAAAGCAAGTTAATCAAATAAACCAATTGTTTAATGTAACTAAATTTTGATGAAAATATTATGTGCAAAGATATTTATTTTGTGTAATAGAATATGTGTAGGCTATTTGTTGTTATTGTTATTATTTTTTTTCCAATACCTGTAAACTTGCCTAGATCGTAGACACAAGCACACACCTTACAGGACTTACCGCTGCTTCTTCCCTTTCTTTTTCATAACATCTCACACATTTAATACATTCAGCTGTTGTTTCAACAGGGGCGGATAAGTGGCCTGACTGGACTGATGGATTTCCGTGCCGAAGGCTCTAATTCTCATGTACAGTTTGAGATTCTTGGGACCAGCTACAGCGAGACATTTGGGAAAGATGTGAAACGGGTCAGTCTGGAAAATTTTATGTATACTTATTGTACTTGTCTCTTGAGTCCTGGAAAATGTACCAAACACTTGGCAATTGTTTTGCAAGTTGTGACAGTAAAACAAAAGGAAAAAGAACAGAGACACAGAATCAGATTTATTAGGACATGTGTTCTCCTTTTCATATCCATAAGTAAGCATATAATATATTATACAGAATAATATATTGGATTTTGCAACATTTTCTTTTCACAACATCATATATTCTGTACATTAGAACACAAGCTAGTTCATTGGAATAGTGCTGGGTGTTTACTTAGTTGAGGGCTGTAGAGAAATGTAACTAAAATTAAACTGTCATCATGCAAATGCCCCTTTTCAAATCACCTATATTTAGGCAGTCAATTTCAGAACAAGGAAAACTGTTGTCCTGACAGTTTATTTTCTGTAAATGTTTATTTATCGCACGTAACAGTTGTGGCTAACTTATTACCAGCGAGGACCCTCTAGGATATGTGTCCATGAGAATCAAAACTTGGTAAACCTTTTTATCAGATATCTTAAAGGTCCTTTGGGGGTTTTTGCTAGAGGAAATATTCCATCGAAGCTGTCCACTTGTCTTTTGGTTTTGTATCGTCACTTCCCAATCTTTATTCTTTGGTTCAAAGCCCTGAAGTTAAACGTTATTTCTTGGTTCAGGAGGTGAATTAAATGAACTTACATGCAGGGCAGATACTCATCTGTACGTAAACCCCTGAAAGCTGTGGTCACAGGGATTAACTACTTGTCAATTAGGTGCCAGGTATTTGGGTGCCCTCTACTGGAGCTCTGGAATTAAACTGCTCTTTTTCCTATAGTCATCCATTTCATCACACCAACCATCTTGGCTTGTTCTACGATCCAAGAATTCAAATAAAAAGTGTGTGTGTGTGTGTGTGTGTGTGTGTGTGTGTGTGTGTGTGTGTGTGTGTGTGTGTGAGAATATACTGTTATTATTAGAGTTATTATTAAAACACACCATCTCTCATGACGGACACAGACATTTGCCTGTTTTCCATCAGGCTCTGTAAGTTGATTTTGGACTTTTTACTGCAAAACTTGTTTGATCTTTGCGACGGTGTAGAGCTGAAGTGAGAGATTGAGAGCATTATTTGTGCTCTCCTTTCTTAGCTGTAATTTGTTTGTCGCTGTTTGTCCTGATTCAGTCAGGGGCTTCTTCTTGAATGAAGAGGAATTGAGTTTCTTGGCAATCTATGTAGAGCAGGACTGACCAGAAGCGGTAATGAAGATTTAATCACCACTCAGCCTAACAGAAATCATGGAGCCAATTCATCATAATGTGGTCATTAGCATTAGCTAGGAGGACAGACACCCAGAGGAACATATATACACACTGTGCACTCCATAATAAACATGCACTGTACAGCCTGTTTATCTGTCTGAGATCCTTGTTGAATCTCAGAAACCTTCAAGCATACAGCCAGGCAAACATAGAACAGAGGCCAGAGAGCAAGCTAACATGTGGACGCTTATATCTCAAAATCATTAGAGGCACAAGGGGACAGCAAGGCCAGATAATGGGGACAGCAAGGTCAGATAATGGGGTGCCAGCTGCATTCAGTGCTGCTGTTCATTACCCGGTGTGTTCACTAGCTGGCAGAACCATTTACTCTGAGAAAACAGACATGAATTCATCTACCGCTCCACTCTCTTTCTGTACGACACTAATTATTATACCACACTAGAATGCCTCTGCAATATGATGCAGGTTCCTGTTTTTGCTGTACTTTTTCTTTCCCAAGTTGGGTGTAAAAGTGAGTCCATGCCAACCCCTCTCCACCCTTGCCAGCCATCCCCATTCTGTCCCTTTTACTTCCCTTTTATCCTTTTTTCTCATTTCCCATCCTGCTCATCCTTCCCTCAATCTGGTCACTTCTTCCCTTCTTCACTAACCCTTTCTGCTCATTTTTCAGCCCTGGTTTCCTCCCTTTCCATCATCATTTATCTGCATTCAGTCCATTTTCTTCCCAGCCTGATAGGTCTTAGATGAGGCGTCTTTCTGGTTAGAAACTGTAATGAAGACTGAAATACTATTTCCTGGATGGCTACTGTGAGTTTTCTCCACCATCTAGAACTGATGCAGAGTGATCGATGCTGTTGTTGTTGTTGTTGTTTTGGTTTCCCAGTTTGCTCTTATTGATGTGTCAGCTCGTCTATAAGCAGATATTGCTAATGACTTCCAGCTTACACGAAGCTCTCATAGAGAAAAGTCAATTCATTTGAATGTAATTATTCCTTCAAGCCACTATCTTGCATGTATCATGCAGTAGTTATTCGCGAATGTGTCTACAGCAACAGCGCTGGTGTTAATGTATTATTCGGAACCACTTTTTAACACACTTAAACTAAAAATATTACCCTACATTAAATATTACTGTATATCTGCTTGATAGTCTCTTAAAAGGGCTGCTTTGAATTCTCTTCATTTAATTTTATGGTTGCAGTGTTAGTCATGGAACTATAACATGCAGCAGCTAGTGCTGATGTTCCCGTTGACACTGTTCCTAACTGTCCTATTTTGCAATGAAAATAATCTATGATATGGCGGCCTAAGAAATGTTTGTTGGGAGCTAGATTCCAAGCTAGAAGATATTACGAACATACTTTAATCTAAAAACGTTTTGAGTCCTAACAGGAGTTCAGTTTGCTACAATGTAAATGCACAGCATTTGCTGAATCTGGTAATTTGGCTGGTTATTACAGTACAGTACATGCATGTTTTAAACTCCTCCCCAGGATACTAAAACGACTTTTTCATCAGCAGTTATAATCTGGTATGTCTGGAGACTAGCTTCTTGGCAGATTTAAGTAAAAATGCACCAGATTCAGAAGAAAGTACATGTTAACACTTCTAGTTGCCAACACTTTTCTAAAACCTACCCAAGTGCTGCTAACTGGAGCAGTCTTTGCACCATATCAGACCGAGTCTGTGCGCACATAATCCGGCCAAATCTGGCAACGTTGCATTGACCAAGCCAAGCTTAGACACCAGGGATCCAGGTGTATTTCCCTTTGTTAAATCAGTCGCTTAGTCTGGATAAAATCACCCTTTAATGTTGTGACTTTTGATATTCATGATAGTAGATAGTAGGTTCACATGAGCTCTAATGTGGCTTGTTGCACGGCCATCTAAAAAGCAGGCATTTATTGATCGCTGATTTATTCATCCTCAACCCTATTTCTCATAGACCCATGAGGCAGAAATGACATTAAATAGTCTCTAAAGGGCACGTCTCTCTTTCCAACAATAGATCTACAGGGGGTTGATAGGGCTGTTGATCTAGCGATTCATTTGCCAGGCTCTGAGATGTCTAGCTTCGGGAAACTCACTTTCTGGCTCCTGTGCTGGTTTTCCAATCTCCTGTACCTACTTTGGTTGTAACCCACAGGTGGATAAAGATCATTTCACAAACTAAAACGCAAATTAGGTAACCTTTATTTTAAATGTTATATCATAATGTACTTCTGGGCCAATTAAAATTAATTATTTTTGCTGGGTCTGTGGTCTCACCAGATAATTATTACATATGGAAAGTAATAATTACGTTTTTGTTTTGTTTTGTTACATACGTTCAATCACAGGCCCCTGTAAGCAGTGCCAGACACCTGTTAATGCTGAAAATCCTCAGTTGACAATTGATTGATAAATTAACAGCTTACTGAAGCTCCATTAACCATATCCAATTTATTTAGTTTGGTAAAGTTGCATAGTCAGAAATAAATAAATCACAGAAGCATTGTAATCCTGTAACTTGTGCAACTGTTATCATGTGCAAATTGCCTTTTCTCACAAGTGTCTGCATAAAAGAAAAGCATTAAAACTGTCTGTACCCACTTATGCTTGTCTGACTGCCACACTGTGCTGACAAAAGTAAATCCTTCTGAGAGTCTCAAATAATTGGATGAAAAGTGGATGATATTCTCTTCATCCCTGAATGTATTTTCTCTTACATGCTTCAATCCATCATAAAAATAATACTGAACAAATGTTAACACCCTTATAACCGGTGATATGATTTTAAATGTGCAAAATCATCTGCTCTTTGTTCACTTTTCAGTAAATTTAATGAGTTGAAAACAGAACCAGTGCCCTACGTTTTACGTTAGCCTGCAAATTTGCATGTCACACCATCATATGTTCACAGTATTTTTAAAGTCGACACTGTATACAGTGACTCAATGGATCTGCCTTTCTTCACCTTTTGTATGTAGTCGTTTACTATAATAATTCATATAAAAAGAGAGGAAGGGTTATACTGCTGCTTGAATAACTGCACTCATCAAACTACTGTGGCACACACTGTACATTGTATTAAAAGTCTTAGTATAAATGCATGAATAGCAAATAACAGGGAGAAAAACTGATCACTGAGTGCTTTTATTTTACTTCTGGTTTTCTTAAGGCAATGATTTCTATTCAGAAATGGGGTGAACTCATTTTCATTTTGTATTTCTTCTTCCTTTTCCGTTTTGTTCGTTTCTATTCCCCTTCATTTCTTTTTTTTCCACTGTCTGACACAGTTTTACAGACTAAATCCTGCTTCATGTTGCTTATTAGAGGTTAGAGTGATAGACTGGCGCCATGTCTGCCAACCTCATTTTTAGTATATCAGGACAGATAAGATGTCTCTTTTCTTGGCTAATTTAAATGGCTAGCTTATTTTTCACTGTAGTGCTGATGATTAGAGATAACAGAGCCAGTCCCACTCCAGTGTTTTCCTCTGGGATGGAGAAGGTAAAATGGAACATTAAAAATAAATAAGTATTGTGTCCATTTGTACAGACAAATCATGACAACACATGTGTGAGTACTTATTACAGAGAAACTTTTGCAGCAGGGATAACTCTTGTCGGTACTGTCAGGGCACTGGTGCATTAACATCTGTTTGGGTTTTGAGTTGAATGGCAGTATATAATTACAAATGCTATTAGCTTGCTCTATCAATTTACCTTTCTTAAATTTTGAAATGTGAATTGTAGCTACAATAACCAGTGCAGCTTCAATTACCCTGTGACTTTTATTGTGTGCTCTGACACAGTGTGTTTTTTATCCATTAAATTATTTACATTTACATTTTGTTATTTATATATTATATATATTATATTGTAATATATGTATGGTCGGAGGGTAAGATGGCGCCGCCATTGCGTGCAATAGGTCGGCAGCCTTATGAAATTTCCCCTTGTGGGACTAATAAAGGTACCGGTATATCAAATCAAATCAAATCAAATCAACTAAATGTATAAAAAGTAGGAAGCACCAAGTTTTTGGAGCAGTATTTTAATAACAGAAATCAAACAGTTTTGGTGCATTTTTTTAGCCTTGCAACAGACTAGCAATCTTTCCAGGGTGTACCCCCCTCTAAAATAGTCTTCTAGGATAGGCTCCAGCCCCTGAATCTGATGTGCTGAAGAAAATGGATTGATGGACTTTTTAAAAAAATGGGAATATAGTATGTAAGGCAAAATTTCAGTCAGTATTTGGTTTGGCCACCTTTAGTCCTTGTCACAGATGATGTTTCTTTAAGGATGCAGGTGGAATTCTCCAGACTTCTGACTGATAGCGTTCTATTATGCGCTTTCCTATCCCAGCATGCTTTTCCTACACTGGCAGTGTTTATGGGATCATTATCATCCTGAAAAATGAAGCTGTTGCCAATCTGAAACTTTCTTGATGATAACGTGTGTTGGATCAATATCTGACAGCACTTTCCTACTAGACGTCTGTCCTGAACTCCTCTGTACATATTGAGGACAATTTGAATCAAGTTTGGATTCAACACCAGTCGCCGCTTATTTCCCGCCCAGTTTGTGTGTAATCTGGCACATTTCAGCCTTTCTCTTTGTTTCTGTTTGTTCATAACTTGGCTGCATAACAGCCCCAATTTCACTTAGACCATTTCTGATAAGGCTTCAATGAACAGAAGATGAATTAACTGAAGACCCAGATACATCTCTCAGGTCATGCGTCATAAAGCAAAAAAATATATAGAAATTAGGGGTGACTTAATACTTTTGCACAGTACTACAGTATGGCATTAAATGTATTTAATAAGAACGGTTGATTCAAGGACACCTAGAAAGGCTCACCTGACACAAGCAGTGACTGGGGTAGGCATACTCATATGATGAGTCACACAAAGATTGTGGGTCAATAAGAAGCTTTCTTGTATGATGAGCTTGTCAATATGTAAGCACTTGGCTCACTAAACTAGCAAAAAGGACAAGCAGAATAGCTGCAACTAGCTCAAACTGTAGTTCCCTGTCCATAATGATGAACATTTAAAAGTTTCCATAAAATGGAACCAAATGCTCTCTGTTAGTTTTTTTAGACCATCCAATAATTGAGACAGTAGTGGCGCTGTGAAAGGAGAGCTGTCTGACTGCCATCCATTTGTTGTTTTCAAATAGTCATTGGCATTTACTGAGCAATATTACAGATGATTATTTAAATCTATTGAGCATCATGACCATTAGCTAAATAGCAGCCTGTTTTTGTTGTGACTTTTTAAATGGTTTAGAGCATTCTCATTTGCACAATATCCTCCAAATAATTTAACACATGTGACTTTGTTTGAACTTAAATAAATAGCACAAGTAAAAGGACTGCTTTAAAATTGTAGGAGAGGTCTTCTAAGAAAAGTACATATCATCGCGATTAAAAATTGCCGGTGGTATAAACCATCATCTTAGTTTGTTCAATTGCCGTTCAGGAGAAATCCATTCACAGGAAGCAGGTTAGGTTGATCTTTATTTTTTCACATAATTGTATTGTTGTATCATAAAAAAAACTTGAAATGGGAGGTTAGTACTAAAAAGTGGTTAGTACTACCTTATTATTATGCAAAGAAACATCTATGGCTCACCTTCATATAATATTATAATTCTCTTTGGTGTCTATTCATGAAATTAGATACAGTGTTGTCAAAGAATACATATCAATTTTAACTATTTGAAATGGTTTTACTGATTATTTTCAGCTTTATTTATTTTTCAATCTATGAATTCATACTTCAGTAGCAGCTGTGCTTTCTGTCTTCTCACATACTTGACATACACTTGACTATCAACATAGCCTCTCCTCGAGAATGAGGCGGAAATTGCATGACATTTTCAGAGATGTGTGTGCCCTACTTGAACTTTTTATTAGAGCAAACATGTACCTCATTGTCAAATTAAAGCGTTGTTACATTTAACAAGACACTCTTAATTAAGATTTGTTTCCCTCAGCGACATCGTAATTTTCCCAGTTGTTTCTTTGTGGAATTTATTCCCCGTGAATTCTTGGATTTCCTCCCATAGACTGAATAGGGATCGGACTTCCATCATAAGATCTGCAGTCCAAAATGAAATTAGCAAAAAAATTATATTTACAAGGTGAACATTAGCCTCAGATAGAAGATTTGTTCATTCATTCAAAAGTCCTGTAACGTGTGACTAAATGCTTAGCGATGCAAAGACTTTAGAAAAAGTTAAACCCTAATCAAAGGAAGAGCTCGAAGGAGCAGGGAAAAAGTCATTTCACATTAAACAACAAAAATCAAACAACAAAAAACATTTTTTTTGTAATACATCCTCTCTTGACATAAATACCCATCCTTTTTCACTGTCACATCCTCGGAAATCTCATCACATTTCCTTTATTTGTTGCAGACAGATTGCATTATTATGTTCTAGTAAAGCAATTTTTAACCTACAAGTGACTTTTCAAAGCTGGTAATCAAAGGCCACCGTGTGTTCATTCATTTGTTACTCTTTCAGATGCAAGGAGTGTGGCTTTGCCATATATATTGTTTGTGACCTTCCTGGTGGCATGCTGGTGTGCAAAGCTCTGTGAAGTAGAAGTGTTCCTCTTTAGTGTTCTTCAGTTTACAGAGCACAGATTGCTCAGTGTTTTTCACTGAGGGCAAAGCTGCTCATGGAGAAAATAGACCCCTGTGAAGCAAGCAATGCAGACTGACATTTTGCCCCAGCACACACTTAGAAACACAAACATGCAAGCCAGTTGTATACTCCGATGATCCAAAGCATTATTACCACTTATATATGAGGCGAATAACGTCTGTTCTCCCACTCAGCATGTTGGATGCGAGACAAATGGACAAATGTGAGTTTGACTGGTGCATCTCAGAAAGAAAGAGGCTTAGGGGGGTGTCTCAAAACATGAACTGGAGATAGGGTGTGGACTGATGGACTCGAACAAGTCTGATCCATCTTTGATCCACCGTTATCCACCATGAACTTGAACAAGTTGACTATTACAGTAGAAGTGTTGAATACATGCTTTCAGAGCTATGCTCATAACCTTTGTAAGCTTCATATATTTCCAACAAAACATGATTTAATGCAAGAAATGACATTTTAGTCACGCATATGTGACTAAACACAAACAGTCATCCATGATCCTTGACTGTGCTTAGAAGTCACAATTCATTAGTGGAATCCTGCAGGAGGAGAAAACTGTTCACATACCAACAGAAGCTGATGTGCTACAAGCATGATTCATTTCATCGATCATTTTGCAGTAAAGCTATACATAGCAATGAGAATTTGTAAACTTGCATGCTCTGCAGATGGGCTGTGAAGAACAAAAGATCCAGCTGATAATGAAATGCACTTGTGATGTTTTATCAAAGCCTCTGTGATTGCCTCAGATACTTGCTTTTTATTCACAGATGAATGCTTTTGTTGCTCCCTTATTTGTCTGCAGTAATTGTTGCTTTCTCTTGATGGTGTTGTTGTTTGTAATTTTAAGTTTGCATTTGTGAATGGTGTAAGTAACTTTTTTCTTCATTTTGTTTTTCTTATAAAACATTTAGTCAAACAGAACATTGCAAGAACAATAGACAACAGATACAAAATAACACCTAAGATAAGATTATTAACGCACACTTTATTACACTAATATAATCATATTTTAATACTCAAACACGCCTTATGTATGTTTATATGAAACAGAGAAAGACCATTGGTGCTCACATGTTCTATGTAGCAGTTTGGACAATGATCAAACAACTGAGGAAGAGTTTCAAAATCCTTTTGATTTGAGCACACAGATTGGCCTGGATTGCAAGGGGTCTCACTGTCTCTTCAGCATGTGACAGTTTTCTTTGGCATAAGATTTGCCGGTTACATTTGTGTTCATTATAGTGTTATCATCTGCTGGCTCAGCATCCACTGAGCGAGGTTAGGTGGAATAAGCTAACTAAATGCTTAAAAACATTTTTAAAAAAATCTTCTTTGAAATTAAAAAAAATTTAAGCTAAAATAATGATTTAAAATAAATGTTGGAATAAAATAAAACTCATATATGCTTTACTATATTTTAAATAGACTAATCTAACAAAACTATAGTATGAGTGACTTTTGCATACTTTCTATAGCATACTGCTTTTTTAATGTTTTCGCTGGAGCTCGATGTGCTGTTGGCAAAAAAGGTCTGTTGTCTGACCGTGGGCTACCATTCTTGTCCTGTCAGCTCAAATCTCAAAGACCACTCCAAATGACACGTCGGATCCTTGAGAATTCTTGTCCAGCTAGCAGCACTGATTAAGAATTTAACAAACACTAGACTCACAGACGTGAGGTGTGGCTCAAAAAGTTGATAGCGTGGAATGAGAGTTTTAAAGTCAAGCGATATCTTAGACTCGAGACGCAAACTAAAAAGTGATGGGTTTGAAATTCTGTTTATCTGTTTTGTTTTTATTCTCAAATTTTCCACATGATGAGCACAAAGTGCATAAAATATCCCCATCGTATTCATTTTGCTTGCATCTTCATTCGTATTGCCACTTTCTTTGTGTGTGTGTGCCAATACATTTGTAGTTGAAAACATAGGAATTTAATATCAAACCAGTTTACATATTAATGTAGGCATTTGGCGACTGGGTTATGATTATCATTGCAGGGAAACAACACTATACTTCAATACAAACACTTCAGCTCTCATGCTTGGTTTTTATTCTGTTCTACCTGTAATAAATATATTACAGAGCTGTTCTTTAGAGGCTTGCTACCTGATAAGTTCTTATTTTTTCCTCATCTGTCTTATTTCTCTTTCTTCTTATTAGCTGGCAACCTGGGACTCCACTCGTGGTTTGAATGGTAGCCTAAAGGAGAATCGGATAGAAAGTGGTATGCATGGAGTAACACTCAAGATTGTAACATTACTGGTAAGTTGTGGGAGTACAGCGAATCTATTAACACTTGAACTGCGTAGGCAAATATCTGAGAAAGAAACACCAAAATATAAGCAAACACATTTGTTAGTTTTTTCTTTTTACCCACAAATTAAGCATCAGTGTTTCTGTAGCACATACACTAGCACAGTTTTGCTGCATTTTTTTCAGATATTCATACATTAACCCTACATGTTTTTGACATTACCTGGGGTTTACATCATAAAGTTTGCTGTTGATAATTAACTGCAATTTGTGTGGCTTTTATTCTATTTTTGCAATAAATATTTTCTTTTCCAGGTTAGATCAAATGTCTCGTGTGCACAGCATGAAGCAAAAACTTTATTTACATGATACACAACACTGCATATTTCTTTAAAGCTTGAATTTCAACATAAACTAAATACAACAGAACAAACAGATTAGTGAAACTTGATCCCTCGGCTAGTAAAGTCATGTTTTTAAGCTGAACCTTTTAACCGAACCTCTGCTATCACGTGCGGCAGTTTGCTAAACATTCAGCATAATATACAGAAAGGGGTACAATGAATATTTTTTTACTCAAAGTATTTATTTCAGTCATTATAATCATTATGAGAGAGGACACTGCACATTTTCTCTGTTTCAAAGTGAAATATTAAGTCGTGCTCTCTGTCTTGTCCTGAGAATGTAGCACAGCAGAAGCCTGCTAAGCATCAGTCCTACGCTGCAGCGGCTTTTCTTAGACCGCTTGTCATATTCTAGTAGCAAAGTCTCTAACCTTGTCCTCCCCCTCAGTCACTTCTCCACCTCCTCAGTCTCCATTTTTCCTCTTTTTCACACATGATTTACCTGCAGCTTATTCATTCACATGAGTTCAGCTAAGCTCTTTCCTGGCAGTGTCACTTAATCAAGTCATTTGCCCCAGCCCACTTAACCACCAGCACCACAACCACCCCTCCTTACTTGTCCCCCTCCTGTTTTTCTCAGCTCGCCTTAGTCCACCTTCACCCATTTAATTCTGCCCTGACACTTTCAACCCATAAAGAAGAACCAGGAGTCGGTGCAATAAATTCAGAATAGCAATTTCCACATTGATGACCCATAGCATTTGTCATGGCGCCATGTGTTACGGGTCAACAGTTGCTAAGGAAACTATTTTATTAAGATTAAAGTAGATCACCCAAAAGCTCTTCATAAAGGTGTCACCCTGCTGTTCTTAAGATGACTGACTGTGTCCTCGCTTCAGTTGCCAATCTGGCCCTTAGGGGATTTTGGTGCATTTTGATAAATGACATTCCTGTCATTAAGCACACACACACACACACACACACACACACACACACACACACACACACACACACACACACACACATACTCTAGTCTTTTCAAAGTTTAAGTCTAAATCCATGGCCGTGGAGATAAAATTCACACTTTTCTCAAGATTATGCTAACATTAGTAGCAGATTACCTAAAAGCTCATTTACTATATGACACAATATTGTTTCAAACAGGAAGAACCTTTTGTGATGGTGGCAGAAAATATTCTGGGCCAACCCAAGAGATACAAGGGTTTCTCCATCGACGTGCTAGATGCCCTCGCTAAGATCCTGGGCTTCAAGTATGATATCTACCAAGTTGGAGATGGGAAGTATGGCTCAGCACTCCCTAATGGATCCTGGAATGGCATGATTGGAGAGCTCATTGGCAAGGTTAGTGGGTTTTACTTTTTATCTCACTCAATCAATGTCCAGATTTCAGTCCAAATAATTTTTTCTGGGAGTCATGCCATTTTTATTTTGCTCTGAAATAGAAACCTAATAATGAGGCTTAGTAATAAAAAAAAGAAAAAGAAAGAGAGAAAGAAAGAATCAAACAAACTTTTCTTTTTTTTGTAGTCTGTGTCATCCCAGTTTGATTGAATGGGTCTGAATACTGCTGTTGGAATGGATCCCTGACAAATACTGTTATGATTCATAATAATAATGGATTCAATTTAATAAAGGCAGAAGTGTATATATATTGCGCACTGTACATAGTGTCTTTATAAACTTTCTTAGAGTCTTGTATTCGGTATATGACAGCATGATACACGTTATTACTTAATTCAACTGTTTATCTGAGTGAGCTGTGTGACTTGTTAAATGCAGAAGGAACATTTTCAATGCTACAATAACACACAATAACCATACAGACTATTCAGCAATGTAGCAGGTTAGTTATGATGGACGTTTCATGTCATCATTACAAAAGATTCTGGTTTTTCTTCTGCTGAGGGCACGAATTGGCAGAGAGAAATTGTCTAAGTGAGGACTTGAGTTGAGATGATAGCAAATTCCTGTCTCTTTTTTTTCCTGAAGATCCATTTTTAAATTGAAAATGTGGACTGAAAGAGGTTCTTGAGGTTTATCAGTGTTATTGTGAAGAATGAAAAGATGGCACATAACAAATATCCTTCCAATTCAGCCCCTCCATTTGGAGCAGTGTCACAGAAACACCACGCTAATGGTTTGTCTAGAGGATAAGACGCAAGGTTTTCACACTGTCAGAAAGGATAATTCCTGTGTCAGTGTACATATTAGATTCAAGCTTGGAGGCCTTTTATATACACAGGCAAATGATTTTACAGACACACAAGCCAATCTAATCTCCTAAGTGTTGAGAAAAGATTCACTAATTAATGCAGGTCAAGTTAACTAGATTTGTTTCTGATACCTAACAACATATGACAGTGTAATTATCTCCTCTGTTGATTTAAAATAGAATGTTAGAAAGTTACTGAAAATGGAAACGTATTGTTCTTTGTTCACAGCGTGCTGACTTGGCAGTATCAGCAATCACCATCACGCCAGAGCGTGAGAGCGTGGTTGATTTCAGCAAACGCTACCTGGATTACTCAGTGGGAATTTTGATGCACAAGTCAGAAGAAAAGATCAACATTTTTTCTTTACTCGCACCATTTGATCTGGCAGTCTGGGCATGCATAGCTGCAGCCATCCCTGTGGTGGGCATCATGATCTTCCTGCTCAGGCGCATCCAGGCAGTGCGCTGCCAGAACAATACAGCCGGTCATCCACCACCTACCGTTTCCACTTCGCTTCAGAGTGCTATCTGGATTGTCTACGGTGCTTTTGTGCAACAAGGTGGGTAATAGAGTTTGTGTTAGTCAATGACAACATCCAAAAACAGCAATTGCACATCCTGAACAGTATTTGTCATAACAAAGAGTCAAGGCATTGCAGGTTTTTGTTCCATAGTGACTGTATGAAAACCTGTCTGTATTTAGCCTTCAGTGGCATATCAGTGAAACCCACCAGTCAGACAGTTTTGAATGTGAAACCTGACATGAAATAGAACAAGTCACGAAAAACAATTAAAATGCTTTAAGGGATTAATGACAAAAGAGCACAATGAAAAAGTCAAATCAAGTGAAGAACATATGTTAATGTCTACGGTCTGTGTAGAGAAAATGCTGATTCAGTAGTGAGTCAGTCTGGGGCACAGCGCCCACCTTAGCATTTTCTAAAGGTGCCCTTGACAAAGAGAGCATCCCATCTTTAGATCTGGTGGAGATCCAGGTATGTCCGCTGTGGATAAATGACTACTTCAGCAACTGATGTTAAAGCCTCAGCTGCATCTGTCAAAGTCTGGCACACTGCCCGTGAGCCTTTTTTAACCCAACACCCACTATATTTCAAGATAAGCTAAATTCCTCTCCTTTTTTCTGCCTCTCCCTCATTTCTGGCTCATGTTCCAACGTTGCCACTTTTTGTTTGAGTCAAGTGGATTGCATTTTTTTCTTGGGGATGACGTAGGTCACTTTGATACGGATCTGACTGCTGATGCATAGTGTGCCATTGTCAGAGTGCATAAACTTGGCAATCATATCCCCCCACTGATTTTATAATGATATGCCAACACTTGGCTGGTTTTTGTTGTATGTTCGGTGCACAATGGACTATCTACGCCCAGACATGCTGACTTTTATCACTGCCTTTTTCAAGCAGGGACTACACTTCTTTTGTTCCAAAAGGAGGTCAGACCAAGGTAGAAAATGATCTGAAACTGTCTAGGAGAACAAATTAAACTAACACAATTTCCTTATGAATAAAGGGTTTAATCAATTTGTTTCTAAGATGAAAGAGACTGTACCACAGTGGACCATTGCAGTGGGGTAAAATCCAGTAAAGTTTCCAGAGCCACATTTCACATTCAGTGACCTCAACAAATCAAAGCTGTATGTAATAAAAATGACTGATGCCGCAGTGCTATGCATCTGACAAGGCCCCAGATTTTTTGGGCTTTTTTTCTTCCTTTTCCGAGATGTCATAAGGGTGCAGTTGTGTTGATGGTGACACTTTTAGACAAATATGTTTTCATTACATTTCATATTCCTGAATCATTCAGATGGCATTTCTGTGGCTTTACACTTCAAAATTAGAATTTGTGCTGACATTTTTCTCATGCACCTCAAAAGCTCTTTCAGGACTGTTTTGCAGAGAATGTGTTGGTATGACAGAAGAAATACTGATGATACCAAAGCTAATGTGATGAACCAGTCTCTTAACCTCAAGGAAAACAAGGAAAAGCCAGGATTAAAGATGTGGGTGAAAAAAGAAGGATGAATTTTAATGAGTAGCGTGTTCTTTGGGAAAATTTAAAAAAAAAACAGTAGCATTTCAGGGTAGATGGTTTTGAATACACAAAGCTCTCGGGAAAGTAAATGATTAAATCTTACAGTAATTATACAGAATCACCATGCAGACAGCTTCTCTGGTGTTTTATGCAAATATTAGCACAATTTTTGAGTACAATTGCTTTAGAAAATAAAAGAAATATCTTAAAATCATATTGGTAAAAAAAAAAATAGAGTCATTACATAAGGTATTATCATATGGCTCTCTTATAACATAATCACAGTGATTGCTTTGTAAAGCAGAATCTATATATTTCAGCAGTATTATAATGTACTATAATGGGTTGCATTTTTTGATTTTTATCAGCAACATGTTTGAAAAACCTGAAACATTTTATGGGTTTGGTTTGGTTTTTTCACTACGTCTTGTTTTATTTGTGATACAGAAAAACAACCACAAATATTCTTTGAAATGAAACTCAATGTCACAAGCAATTTGAGTACAGTACATCACTTTGAAAATTAAATTGGCCAATTTTTGTAATTGAGGAAAGAATGACCTGATAAATCAATCATGGCAGTAGTGATTATTTGAAACCAAACCTGGTGCAAGGCAAAGACTTATTTTGTAGTTTTTAACTCTGTGCTTCTGTCTGTACCACAACAGGAAGTGACTCCATCCTGGGATCAGTGGCTCTCCGTATCGTCATGGGCAGCTGGTGGCTTTTCACCCTTATCGTGTGTTCGTCCTACACAGCAAACCTGGCAGCCTACCTCACTGTTTCACGAATGGACAACGCAGTTCGGTAAAAAAATAAACTTAAAAAAAAAAGAGAGATAGATAGATAGATAGATAGTAAAGAAATGATGCTAATCAAAACTAGAGAGCACATAGTTGTATTCGGTATCTGTCTCTTCTTGGTAAAAAGCCCAGCACATGCATTAGCCACAATGCAGTCTGTGAAAATTGGGTGTATTATGCTAGTAGCAGCTAAAGTGGCCTTGAGCTGCTAGCCTCAATTAGGGAACAAGGAGCAGGGACCAGAGTTCTGATAAGCTCAGGCTTTCTTACTTCAAACCAATGGTCTTCAGCCCCAATTGAGCTGACTCAAGGGACATTACTAGAAGCATAACAGAGCCATGAATGGCTTCAAGCTATCTTTTTCTTATCCACATGCTTATGCTAATAAGCATCTGCGTGCTTCAATCTTAAATGCATGTCTTTGCCTATGTGTTATTTATTTGATTTATCTAAAGAGAAGCTTAATTCAAATCACATGTGGATTTTTTTTTATATATAAATATAATATGGGGTGATTTCTTGAGGCATTAAACATTCTACAGTATTTTAATTACAGGGACATGTGCGGCTGAGTTTTAAGAATAATCTGTGTGCATGTCAGTCTACACAGTGCTTCGGTGATTTCTGACCCACTGCCTAACAAATACCCTGTCTTCAGCCAAAATTTTATTTGTCAGTGAATCCAATTTGGTCTGCTGTCTCTCCCCAAAGAATGAGCAGAGAGGCATTTGATTGCATTGGGTCCATCTTCTGTTGAACAAATAGCCACATGTGGACATATGAGTAGACGAGTCGAATGCTAAGCAGTACACAGCTCACCTGTGAAGGATTTTGTTTGCAGGTGTGTGTGTGTGTGTGTGTGTGTGTGTGTGTGTGTGTGTGTGTGCTTCAGTTTAGAGGGACATTAATCTTTGTTGCAGTTTAACAGAACCACACTGCAAATGATGGCACTTAAGAATTAAATTGAAGAAGAAAGTACACTGTGACCAGTTTTAAATTGGAAAAAAAAACCTCATGACGTCTGCTGTTTTCAATAGTAACACTAGGCTGTGTTGGATTCACCTTTGTGCTAATCTAAATTGACTATACTATCATCCATCCATCCATCCATCCATTCGCTTCCGCTTATCCTTTTCAGGGTCGCGGGGGGCGCTGGAGCCTATCCCAGCTGTCATAGGGCGAGAGGCAGGGTACACCCTGGACAGGTCGCCAGTCTGTCGCAGGGCTAACACATAGGGACAGACAACCATTCGCACTCACATTCACTCGCACATTCACACCTAGTGGCAATTTGGATTATCCAATTAACCTATCCCCACAAGTTGCATGTCTTTGGATGGTGGGAGGAAGCCGGAGTACCCGGAGAGAACCCACGCAAACACGGGGAGAACATGCAAACTCCACACAGAAAGTCCCCGGCCTGATGGTGGAATTGAACTCAGGACCTTCTTGCTGTGCGGCAACAGTGCTAACCACCGTGCCACCGTGCTGCCTACTATACTACTACTACTATACTATCAGTCAAGATAATAATAATAATAAGGGATTGCATTTATATAGCGCTTTTCGGGGCCCTCAAAGCGCTTTACGATTCCACTATTCATTCACTCTCACATTCACACACTGGTGGAGGCGAGCTACAGTTGTAGCCACAGCTGCCCTGGGGCAGACTGACAGAAGCCCCCTCTGGCCGTCACCAGTAGGCGGCAGGTGAAGTGTCTTGCCCAAGCACACAACGACCGAGACTGTCCGAGCCGGGGCTCGAACCGGCAACCTTCCGGTTACAAGACGAACTGCCAACTCTTTGAGCCACGATCGACCCGCCCAAGCCAAAGTACTGTATGGACTGGATGCATGCTGCATATGTGTAAAAACTAAGATAAGATAAGATAAGATAAGATAAGATAGAACTTTATTAATCCCTCGGGTGGGTTCCTCTGGGAAATTCGATTTCCAAAAAAGCACAGCACCGACAGAAGTTACAGAGTTATACACACACACATATATATAAATACAGAGACAATATAAATAAAATATACGAAGGGGATAAATAGAATAAATAGGAATAAAAATAAAAATACAAGTGAATTGCACATTTCAAGTATTGAGTCTATTGCACCGTTGACTATTTACAAAAGTATTGCACAAAAGGTATTGTACAGTGAGGTGAAGAGGCACTACAGCTTAGTTGTTCCCTCCTTTGTCCTCCTGTTTCCCCTCCCTCTCCCCTCCAGAGAGGAGTTAAACAGTCTGATGGCGTGTGGGACAAAGGAGTTTTTAAGTCTGTTAGTTCTTGTCTTTGGGAGAAGCAACCTGTCACTGAACAGACTCTTCTGGTTGTTAATGGCCGTGTGCAGAGGATGCCTGGCATTGTCCATAATGTCCATCAGTTTCTTTAATGTCCTTTTCTCTGCCACTGTCACCAGAGTGTCCAGCTTCATGCCGACCACAGAGCTAGCCCTCCTGATCAGTTTCTCCAGCCTGGATGAGTCCTTCTTTGCTGTGCTGCTCCCCCAGCACACCACAGCATAGAAAAGTACTCCAGCAACCACCGACTGGTAAAACATCCTCAGGAGCTTCCTGCAGATGTTAAAAGACCTCAGCCTCCTGAGGAAGTACAGTCGGCTTTGGGCTTTTTTATACAGGTACTCTGTGTTGCATGACCAGTCCAGTTTATTGTCCACCCACAGCCCGAGGTACTTGTACTTGTTGACCACCTCCACCTCCTCCCCCTCTATCTGAACCGGCAGTGGACCTGCTCTAGACCTCCCGAAGTCCACAACCAGTTCCTTAGTCTTTGAGGTGTTGAGTTGCAGGTGGTTTGTGTGACTCCATGCGACAAAGTTCCTCACCAGACTTCTGTACTCCTCTTCCTGATCATCCCAGATACACCCCATGATGGCTGTGTCGTCTGCAAACTTCTGAATGTGGCATAATTCAGAGTTGTAGCAGAAGTCAGAGGTGTACAGGGTGAAGAGAAGAGGGGACAGCACAGTTCCCTAAAAAGATTTTGATGATTACAGCCTGAGATATAGTTTTTTATCAAGCACTGGAAATGGTAATCTTGTATGGAGAAAATATAATTTCTGAAAACTACAGTTTCGCACAGTTTGGCAACACAAAGTAGCAAAACTATCAGTTTATTACACTAAATTAGCCACTTTTTAAAAATTAAATTCAAAACAATTTACTGCACTTCTCCCTTTTTCGACCTGTAAGTGTTTTAAATATGTATTTGACAATATGAATAAGTGGCTGTTTGTGACCCAGTTCCATTAACAAATGTGATCTTTTTTGGCCTGATAAACATTTGCAATAGCTGCTTACTGAGATGCAGAGGAAGAACTCAGTCTGTGTGTCATTTTCACAGATGGTATAGAAAATGTACAATGGCTCTTTAGGACAATCTCTTTTTCTCATTGATCTGGAAAAAATACAGTAGAGTGGCTTGGGAAAGAAAAGCGGTGTGTATTGTGTGGTGCAATTTTTTTTCTAGTATCAAGGAGACATCACTCCTGTGCAGGGAAAAGGTTTGGAATTCAGTTCTTTCAGACGCACGTTGTAAACTCAGTTTTGTGAAAAGCTGTGGAAGAGTGTTGGAAAGAGGAACGTTAATACCTTCATTTAAAGTCCTATTATTTTGGTCAGTGTAGGAACAGCTGGGTCATTACTGTCCATACAGGAATAATCCGAGAGGACTGTGAATTAGAGCAATGCTAAGCACATGCACCGTACCCTGAAAATCCCAACATTCCTCTTTTTTGGCAACATTGTGTAATGTGTACTAATACTCCGACGTACCTGACAGAACAGGGCTGCATATCTCCAAATGTACACAGCTGAAATGTGTCCCTGCTTTGTGTTTGTCACAATGGCATTGGTAGCTTGTCCTCCAACATAAAACCAATATCCTAGCCTTGGAGTCAATGTGACTTGAATTTTATAAATCAGATGGAGTGAGGTTCAGTCCACCTTCCTTCATCTGAAAAACATTAAAGCTCAAGCTGTTGCTTTGATTCTTGGAAAAATCTGTTTTCTTTCACAAACAGGTTATGGATCTTGCCATACAGCCCAAAAAACTAGCAGCTCGGGCATTTGCTGTCAGTGAGGTTGCATTACCCTGGATTTAGGTAATGCTGTGAATGTCCACATGGAAATGATCAGAGGAAATGACATTTAGAAAATTTCCAATAAGAGCAACGCTAAGCACACATGCATGTTTGCATTTGTCTCTCTCTGAGTGTGGGTGTGTGCATGATACATTAGTGTGGTGTAACAGGAGCAATAACTTAATCTTAAGTGAACATTTGCATTTTTAAACACTACACAACTCGTTCCTCTTTGTTTACAGTGTGTCAAAATAAGCCTTTACTACGCCTGGGGACAAAGAGGTGATTTTTTTCACCCCCTGCTGTGATTTAAACCCTAATCTTATGTTCTTATCTTGAATTAGTTTGAGAGAGCAAAAGAAAAAGTGAGAGATTAGTTTAATAACTTGTGTCCCTTCAGATACCTTGTAGATTAATACTAATTAGATCAAGTTTTTTGGCTAAATTCTCTTGATTTTTATATTGTTTCAGTTTTCACTGCTTTGGCCAGTTACAGATATGTAAAACTAACAAATCTATGCATGCATGTGTGGGGAAAACGGAATGAAAGGAAAAGGTCTGTGTAATGTACTTCAGCCATTATATTTATTGAACAGAGGGTTCACCTTTCTGCAGTTATTACAAAAATCTAAGTGATGCAGTGCTTTGAAGAAAAGGTGAACCAGAAAAAGTACTTAAAATGGGCCACGATTCTTAGTACATGGTAAAATGGTAAATGGCCTGTATTTATATAGCGCTTTACTAGTCCCTAAGGACCCCAAAGCGCTTTACATATCCAGTCATCCACCCATTCACACACACATTCACACACTGGTGATGGCAAGCTACATTGTAGCCACAGCCACCCTGGGGCGCACTGTATATCATATACATATTATTAATTATTTCACCTTCTTCCATTGGTTTTTCTGTGGTATCTTAAATCTGCACCTTCATAACACACTATAGGTCACAGTGTTTATGTAGTTATGAAACTAAGATGTTAGACAAAAATCGGAATATTTAACCCAGTGAATTAAAGCTCGTAGTTTAATGTGACAGCAGAAGTTAGAGACCATGAAATATCTAATAGGTCGTTTGTTTTGCTCTCACTTGCTGTTTTCCCCTTTCCACAACCACTTCCACACCATATACGTCTCCAATTAAATGGTTGAATTAGTCCTGCAGTATCAGCTCCAGATAAGCTATTGAATTCTCCGACTTCTCAGAGAATTGGAAAAAAGACGGTTAAAGCTTCAAGGGAAAAAAACATGAACAGATTTCCTTAACTTTTGTTTTTTGTAGTTATTATGAGACTTTAACAAGATATTATAACAATCTAATTTATATTAATGTTTTGTAATAATTAATAACAATGTTTTATTGCCACAACAAGTCGTGAATAATGTGCTGTCTGACTCGTGGTGCTGTAGAGCACCCCGCTGTTGGACAAATTATGCAGTGTCAACATGACATGGTTAAAGGGTGTTTGTTCCATCTCTTCTTTAGTTTCTTATAGTCATATCAAATAGCCATCACCCCTGTCAGGTATTAATAATTGAGTTGACATATCAGCTGAATACCAATAAAGAAAATTGGCGATATGAAAACATTTTTTACATTGCATTGGCAATTGGCAAATATTTAGCTTTTTAAGTTTCAGAATTAGTCCATCTTAAAATGAAAGCTGCAAGTGGCTTTTTTCTTATTTCCTACAATCTTGAGGCAGAAACTTCTAGATCCAATAAAAAGTAGAATGCAATTTGGAGCAGGTTCTACTGGGGATTAATGACCAGCCATTGGGATGAACCCCATAATCATTCATGAATGCAGTACCCCCAAACTGATCATCATTACTGTGAATCACACTGGACTCATTGTGCTGGCAATGCTGGAGAAAGTTGTGGTATCGCACTACAGGTGTAGCTAATTTAGTTGATAAAGGGCATGATGATTAGTGATTTGCTCCAATGTGCATTAAAAAGGAAGGCAGCAGTTTTAGGTCTACTGATTTGTTGGAGTGCATTAGGGGCAAGTTAAATCTTGAATTTTAAATAGAGGGAAAAGAGAGTCCTTCTGTAAAGGACAGAAGCCAAGAGACTTATGTGGCATAATGAATGAAAGGGGAAAAAGAGTGCTGATATCAGCTTGAATTAGTGTTTGCCTTTGGAAGTGACATCAGAAACAGCAGCATGTGACATCACGTGATGGCGGAGCTTCAGTTCATCCTTTGTCATCCTTTTTTTTTTTTTTTTTTTTTTTTTTTTTTAATAGGACAGGGGGAAAGAATGAAAGAAAGAGGGGGAGAGGAAGAAAGAAAACCAAAGGGGAGAAGAGACGGTGAGAAGGGGGGGAAGAGAGAAAAAAAAAAACAACAAAAAAAAAACTCCTGGGTCACCTGTATGGAGAGAAAGAAAAACAAAAAAAACAGGGGAGACAGCAAACAACAAAGAGCAACATAATAATAAAAAAAAAAGCACCATCACAATAAACTAGCTAGTCATAGATATCAATAGTTACTAAATAGTAAACGATATTGTGCAGCACGCAAGATAGACAGCGCACAGTGTGCTTTGAGGCAGCAGCCAAGAAAGCTGTAGTCCGCATCTGTGAATACCCATGTGTACACCTGTGTGCATACCTGTGTGGATCAGCATGCTTGCATTCCAAAGGTTTCTCCATGTAATGATCTGCTAGAGAGTGTGGGGAGCCACAGCCCTGTCCTCTATGGTATCAAGCAGGTATGGAGGAGATCAAAACTCCAGACATCCAGAGGCCCCCAGAACACAAGAGACCAAGGAAGACCCACAGAGGGGCAGCCGCGCCACTGTCCCAGTAAGAGCTAAGGAGAGTCCCAGATGAGAGCTCATTCAGCAGCCGCGGAGCAGAAGCCAGGGGGAGTTGCAGTGACGCGCCCGTGAGCTCCGCCGGCAGCCAGCTGTGCCTGAGTGACCGAGCCCCAGGCCGAGAGGCCGGGGGCACCCCACCTCCAAAGTGGCCCGAGCGAGCCCCAATAAGCGGCCGCCAAGGAGTGAGCCGGTGTGTACCCGAACGCCCACCCCCAGATACAAAGAACCACCAATGCACCGATACCTGAGGGAGTCCGCCACCGGCAGGGGAAGTGGTGGTGGGTGGAGATAGGCCTCCAAACCTTGGAGGGCCCGAGATGTCCCCAGAGAGGTGGCGTCTGATACCCAACCTGACATATAGACACAGACATACAGGCACACACAGACACAAACATCCATTCCCACCCTCATGCTCTCATATGCACTCACTCCACACTCAACCGACGTGGAGACAGACATAAAGGGACGATCACACTCCCCAAGCGTACTCTACTAACCGGGTCTAGGTACCCTTGCCCCCTTCCAAAGAAAAAAAGAGAAAAAAAAATGTGTAAACTACTACACCATGAAGCCATTATATAACTGTGGGATACAACAAAGGTAGATTGGGTCATCTACTATTCAGAAGGTTGGTAGTTTGATCCCCAGCTCCTCTAGCATGCATGTTTAAGTATTCTTGGGTATTTACTGAAGGTGGTCACAACCATAAAGGAACCCGGAACAGTTTGTATGTGACAAAGTAGCATCTTTTCTTATAGAGCTCCAACCTGCATGTTGGTTTTGTGTCTTTGGTCATGATACTGAACACGGCTGTAAGTGTGTGAATGAAGCTTGTAGAAAGAAAGAAAGCCCGACTATGAGTCTATATACAGTGTATATTTCATGAGCTTGCTTCAGCTCTCTAACGGCTCTTCACAATCTTCAAAACTACATCAACATCTGGACAAATAGATGCTTATTTTTTCCTGGTTTAACTGTCAGTTTTTACTTTTGAGGTATTGTTTTTATTAGCACATGCTATTGTGCTAATAATATAATAATATAAATAAGCAGCTCTTTGATTCCTTTGTCATTATCAAATATGAATTCTAGGATTTAATGACTGTCCTGTGTATTAAAATGTTTAAATTGTTACATTATAGTATGAAGCAGGTTCTTGGTTTGTGAATAAAAGTCACTGAAATCAGAGTTACAGGCCGCATAAACATACTGTTTTAACCCAGATAGCTTTTCTGCAAATGACCAAATCCACACTCGCTGGGAGAAAAATGCAACCTGCAGTACATAAGCCCAAGAAATTGATCTGACAGATTAGCAAATATGAGCATTCATTGGATTAATTTAGCTTGAAAAGTAACCTGATTTATAGGTAAAAAGGGTGTAAAATTAAATTAATAAAAAAAATAATAAAAAAAAAAAAAAAGAATTAGTGTTTGCCACATTTTTTTTGATTTTGCTCTACTGGGTTGCAAACACAGGAATGCTTATATCCTATTTATATAGCAATATAATAGTTAATATCTAGATTAGCAATAAAGGGACATCTAATAAATTGGAATTGTCTGTGTCACTGTTATTGTGGATAATTATAACAATACAACATTAACAAAATAATGGAATCTTGTATCTGGTTTATCATCTGATAGTAATGAAATATGAATTTGTTGTGACACATGGACAAGTGTAATTTAATAGTTTTAATGTTAAGCATTTGTTCATGCATGTTTCTTGAATTAATACCAGAAGTATTTCCTACATCGGGGATTTCTTGCATCATGCATGTGTGGAGAAATAGTGGAGCATGATTTTACAAGCTAACATACAGTTAGTTGTAGCAACTTTGCTGGCTGCAAACCTTAAGCCCATCTATGTTATTTATCATCATAACACACTTTATGTGAGTAGTTTATGACAGAAAAGGTATCCTTTGAAAACTAAACATTTTACCACAAGCATAGCCATCATAAAATAAAGTACAGCCCCTTTTAAGGTTTCATCTTTTTCTGTATCGGGACATGCAACAAATAATCTGGTCCTAGGCATGTCTTCAAATTAGTTACATGTAACTTCAGATGAAATACAAAACATGACAAATAAACGATGTCATTATTTATCTAAAAAATTAAGCCACGATTCAGAAGCAGTGTGTGAAAAACTTAAGCGCACCTTAAGAGGGCAATTAGCAGCCAATTGCTGCTAATGAAATACACTTGATTAGTTGAGCCTCACAAGTGTGGCCACCTCTATGGAGCAGAAAAAAAAAGTTTTATAGAAGTTTTGGCAGTTTGCTGCTTGGGAGCTTTCAGCTATTGTGATGCTGTTTCCATCAAAACCAATCATTTGTGAAAGTTTATTCACAAGAGGAAAACATTCAAGACAGTTGCCACTCTTTCCAGGACTGGATATCACAAGTGTAGCGCAAATCTACAACAAAATTGATTTAAAAAAAAAAAAAAACAGAACGACAATGCATAATGCTTCCTCCAAAACCATTACTTAAAGTTAAGGCTAGTAAAAGTCGTGTTGCAAGCTACTGAATCATGTGATGTAGTGATGCATTTTGGCCTAATTTTTGTTAAATAAATAAATTGCGTTGATCAAAACAGCCCTGATCCATCGAGACACGGAGTCCACTAGACTCCTGAAGGTGTGCTGTAGTATCTGCAGCCAAGATGTTAGCAGCACATTCTTTCTATCAGTTGAGACTTGAGATCCATGAATCTGACTTTTTTGTCCAGCACATTCCACAGATGCTCGACTGGATTGAGAGCTGAGTAATCCAAGTCAGTATCTCAAACACTTTGCTGGGGTTTTACAGATATCCCCTATAGATATCCAATATTTTTGCTTTTTATCTGTTGGTAAATAAAACCTCATGTTAACGTTAAGTAACATTAATGCTAATGTTATAATGTTTCAATTATCATGACAGTTACTGTATGTTTTCTTCTTTTATCTTTAAACAAAGCAAGTAATTCACTCATGTGACCATGCAGATCATTCCAGGACCTGTCCAAGCAGGTGGACCTAGTTTATGGGACGGTGAGAGACTCGGCTGTGTACGAGTATTTTAGGGCAAAAGGCACCAACCCTCTGGAGCAGGACAGCACATATGCTGAGCTGTGGAAAGTCATCAACAAAAACAATGGCTTTGAGAACTCTGTATCCAGCCCTTCAGAGGGTATCAAGAAGGTGAGTATTTATTTTTATCTTCATGAACAAAATGTTCAATTTCAAGAGGGAAAGAGCATTTTGTCTCTAAGAAAAAAAAGATGTTCTGTAAAAGTTTGCTTTACACAGGACGATGTTTTAACAATGCCTTAGCAATCTAACAGTTCATTTCAGGTCACCCTCAAAAAGGAAATGTATGCACAGCAAAATATTGACAAGAAGCAGGCATTGAAGGAGGATTTGTCTAGCTGCAAAAGAATAAATGAATTAATTAAAAACATCTGTAATGTCTTCAGCTCAATAAGGGATTGTCTTGCAATTCACTGCATTTTTTATCTCACACCACCGTGTAGGAACAAGCTGAGAATTAGTTAAAACAAATGCATGTCTGACTAACAGAAGCATGGAGGTAAAAAGTGATTCTTTTAATCTAACAAATTGCAAAGTTTTTCTAATTGTTCCCACAAACTGCCTGTGTGGCTAAATGAATAGTTTGTGCATTTTGTCATCTCGTTCTTTAACCCAGACACTAGACAATAATAATTAGATAATTTACAGTGGGGTCTGACATGTGCACTTGACACAAAACAGCTTTATTATTTGAGCTGATAATTGGATCGAGTGTAATCAGGCCAGGCAATGCAAGGATGCGTACATCACAGGAAAACTAGTCTCAGTTTAATTTGATGAGAGAAAGCAATTTTAGTCTGTTACTGATTTACTGCATTGCTCTTCATTCTTAAACAAAATACTGCAGTTTTTATATATGTGTACATATATAAATATTAGGGGTGCAACGATATTCGTATCGATATTGACCCGTTCGATACAGTGCTTTCAGTTCGGTACGCATATGTATCGAACAATACAACATTTGTAATTTATTTTATCAATTTTCCTTCTGACGATGCTGTCTGTGTTGAGCGCTCAGTGAATCTGCGTTCGACTACTCCGCCTAGGCTGCACTGTCTAGCGCAGATCCACTGAGCGCTCAACACAGACAGCATAGTCAGAAGGAAGAGCGCAGGGCAAGCTAGCGAGACAGAAGTTAAGCTCTCCTTGCAACATGGACCTCCCCCACCCTCATTCAGATCTGGCGTTTGGAATTATTTTGGTTTTCATGTGACGTATGACCCTGAAGGTAAGCGAGTCATGGACTAAAGTAAAACAGTATGTTGAATGTGCCATGCAATGCTCAATTACATTGGTGTGAACTAGTGTGCTAGCGCAGTTAGCTCGTTAACATGTTGGCCGTCTAGCCCCATGCACGGAGTGATCGGAGGTAGCTCGTTAACGGAGATTTGCCGTGTTGTGGCGTTAAGGTCATTTCAACGAGATTAACCTGAAAGCACTAGTGGGAACACAACGAATATGACTGCACATTTACCCCGACATCATCATAGTGCAAAGACAAGTGGAAGCAGACAAAAAAAAAGCAAGCATGCTACTAACTTTAGCCGAGTCATTTAGACAGCTGTTAGCACATGATTCTCCTTATGCTGCTGAGAATATAGCCCAGAAGAAGCGGATAGTATAGCTTTTATTTTGGAAAGAGACATTTCTCTGTAATAAACTCTCTTTTCCAAAGATGAGTGATTCCTCAATCAGATACAGGGCTTGCAATATCGCTAGCCCGACATCCCGGTGCTAGAGATTTTTTTCAGTCGGGCTACCAAAATCTATCTCTTCCCTGCCCGTCGGGCTATTGTAGGAAAAATATATGTCAATGCTTTTGCATTCTTTCAGAAATGTAGCTGGGTAATTATGTCATTGGCATCGGTGAGCCACTGTCAATATGTGACATATTGAAATCGCGTTTGAATTTGCGCTTGTTTTTTTGCTTTCACTTTGCAATCGTGCGAACTGTGTATAGAGAGCGACAGCACTGATCTGTGAGTGATGATAATTTGTGCACCAATTCCTCTGACATCGTCTTATTAATCGTTAGCTTACTATGCAAACATGACAAGTGAAATCTCCCGCAGCAAGCTTAAACATGTGAGAGGTTGATCGCGCAGAGAATCGCTGAGCTTATGTGAGTGTGTGTAAAAGCATTTCAGTTCTGCTGAGCCAAATAAGACAGGTCAGGGTGAAGAAGTGACAGCCAAAGAAAAGCTTACCACAAAACGGAGAAGTTATGACAAATCAGACTATAAGGCAAAAAGAAAGTGCAGCTTTATGGTTTCATGGACAAAAGAATTTCTGTGGCTGCAATATGATGAGCTAAATAACCAGGGCTGCACATAAGTGGTCCGCAGGTGCGCATTCGCTGTCAAAATAAAAAACACGCACAAGGGTTAGGGTTAAATTTAAAAACTGTACTTTTGAGTTAAAATATATATTTATAATTTTAATAAATGACAAATTAAAAATGCATGAACATTTTTTTGTATCGAAAAAATATCGAACCGTGACACCAAAGTATCGAACCGAACCGTGAATTTTGTGTATCGTTGCACCCCTAATAAATATATAACCATAGTTTGATTGGAATGTGTGTATGCATAACCCAGTGGCTCTTTGTGTTGTTCATCTTAATTTATTACAGGGACAGTCTTTCTCTGGAAGATGTAGGATGTAGGACACCACAGGAGGCAAAAGTCAGGACTGTGTACAAAACAATGAATACATAAATAAAAATCCATACAGATTCAGCTGTGGCTCTTCTACATTTTCTACACAGTGATTTTCAAACTCCAGCTTATGATTGGGTGTCTCAAAATGTGTTATTAGGTGAAGATTGCAAATCCAGAAAAAAAGAATAAGGAATATTTGTTTTTTTCATAATGTTTTCAGTGTTTAGTGTGAGTGGGCAAATGTGCGGTAATTTCTATGCAAATATTTAGCTCCAGTGTGCAGACTGCTCATTGCTTTGTCTGAGTAAAATATCCTCCCGTGCGCTTCTCTAGTAAAATAGTCTACTCTTAACCTTAAAAGAAGCGTAATGCAAATTGCATTTACACTGTATCTAATCAGTTTTTGTTTGTTTATACAAAGCATTCTCGATCGCTGATGATTAAAGAAAATGTTTTTAAAAGTCATTTAAGATTTCTCCACTAAGCAGTTAAGCATGTCTTTATGTAATTACCACGTGCGTCTCTTTTTGTGTTTGTGATGGAAACTTTTGCAGGCAAAGCGAGAGTCATATGCCTTTCTGTGGGACATGGCAGTGGTAGAGTATGCTGCCCTGACAGACGATGACTGCACGTTAACTATAGCAGGAAACAGCATGAGCACCAGAGGCTATGGCATGGCCCTGCAGCACGGCAGTCCTTACAGAGACATTTTCTCACAGAAGTATGTATACGATGCATTTTTACAGCAGAGAAGCCAATGATGCAATAATGCTGTAACATCTAACGTGTTCAGTACCTTAAAACTTCATTTTTATTGGTCTGGGCATCAGTTCTTTTGGTTATGGTAGAGGTTTATTTATAATATACTCATCTTCATTTAAGGGATTATTCTAAATAGATGATCAAACTAATTGTGCATATTTCTTACGTGGACAACTATGGCAAGTGTAGCAGAGCAAGGTTGAATTGCAAAGTTGGTCTCTATACTGTTGGCCTCTATCTGAAGCATATTTTTACTATTTGTCTGTTGCATTTGGCTCAAGGACAGACAAGTAATTTCACGTCTTAAAATTTGAAAGCAGGGCAGGAAACTTTCTCCCCAGGAATAAAAACGCTCCCGACTTCCATGGCACTCTCTGTTTGTCAATGAAAATTAATATTTAATTAGATGTGAAAACATGAACTCTCGACAAGCACCAACTCAAAAAGAAAGACTGATTAATCTGCCACAAACACTGCTTCAGTGAAAGATGGGAATATTTGAACATAGGGTGAGGCTGAGACACTTCATGAGTATAAAAGTATATAAATAACTCTGGCAGTATATCTGCTTATGCCTTTTTGCAATGAATGAATGTGTAGGCTTCTGCAAAATGCATAAATGTCAGTCACTGTTGAACAGTTTGAGCAATGACTGTGCAAAAAGTTAACTGTTCCAGTGGGACACCCTAACTGCTTCGCCTGTGTTTGTGATCAGCCATCATCATTCTCCCCAGCATACATCTATTCCTTACCCTGTAATTTGTGCACTAACTAATGGGCCAACTCTCGTATTTGATCATCTTTGTTTCTGTGCTTTATACGGTTTGATATGATACTGATTACTCCTAAGCTCTGATTTTCTTTGCTTCATTTTTATAGAACCGAACTTTTGATTCTTGATTACAATCAGTGTCACATCTTGCGCTCTGTAAACTAAGAACTGCAGTGTTTAATAGCTTTACCCTCTATGGGATTTTAATGAGGTTACAATGAAATGCTAATACATGCAATACATTAACCATGTTTTGTTTTATGTTATTTACTCTCATTTCGTGAGCTACACAATATCGTTGAATTATTGTTACATGATAATATTGTGGTGAAAATTCTCTGCTCTTCTGCCTTTATCATTCTGTTACCTAGGACTTAATCAGAATCAGTGTTAGCAAAGGATTTGTCTTGTGGTTATTACATGAAGATTTCCACCTACTGTGTTGAAAGAACTACTTAGTCTTTTCTCTGAGCAGGATTTTGGAGCTTCAAGAAAAGGGGGATCTTGACATCTTGAAGCAGAAGTGGTGGCCAAAGAAAGGTCGTTGTGACCTGCAGAGCCACACAGAAGCCCAGCCAGAGGGACGGGCGCTGCGTCTCCACAGCTTTGCCGGCGTCTTCTGCATCCTTGCCGCAGGGTTGCTACTGGCCCTCCTAGTAGCTGCACTGGAGACGTGGTGGAACAGCAACCACTGCCGACGAGAGCAGCCCAAAGAGGTGACCACTGACAACTCGTCGGGCCAGGGCCCAGGCCCGGGCCTTCTAACCCAGAACCTGGCCATGGTGGCCACCACGGGTCCCCCTGCCCCACCAAGGCCCCGGTCGAGACCCAGACCCCCGGGCCCCCCGGTCCTGCCCAGAGATGCCACTGCCACACTCTACTTTATGGATCCAGCAGGCGCTGACACCAGCCCCGATTTAGTAGAGCTGCAGTACACCCAGTTATAATAGGTGTGCCCCTGATGATAGTCCAGACATCATGTGATCAATCTACTCATTCCTTCTCATGTTGGGAGAGAGGTTGGGGTGCTTTGTAAGGGACTTCTCTGAGGCTTCTCTCTCATGCTGACACAAAGAATCCTTAATTGCCAAAAAAAATTAAAAATCCGTCACTGGTGCTCACATGAGAGACCCGCAGTGAAAAGATAACATGCAAATTTAATACCACATACTGAAATTGTACTTCTGAGTCGATAAGTGCTTCAGTTGTACAATAGCTCTCTTTAGCTAATCCATTCAAGTCTTAATGCTTTAGAGCTCAGACTTTATCTTGCTGCTGTCGACTGGGCAGCCCCTCTGCATGAGGCGTCCAGACAACTAAGGCTTGACATGGATCCCTAAACTAAAGTGTGAGCAAATGCAGATAGTAAAGAATCTGAGCCTTGACCTGCCTGTTTGACTTGACAGTCCAACAATACTGGATGAGAATACCCATTTAAGACCCAGTCCTGCCCTGGAAAACACACAGTAAATCAAACTCCATCCAAGCTGCTTTTTGGTGCATATGAGAGTTTGAGTTACTGCTGATGATTTCTATTTCACAGTCTTTGTGTGTACAGCAGTAGCTGCTCTCTTAATAACCACATATTGCTGTCATGTGAGATTCATTACACAAACATCGCTGCCATTATTTAAAAAGACAAGATGTGCTAACTCTAATCGTGGTTGTGTGCTTTATTGCTGTTGATATGTTGGAAAGATGTTTCCACCCAAAATCTTTTGACTGTAAAACACACACGCTCTGTAGTCTTGAAATATGACTGTGTGGAAATTTAAGGCAGAAAGAAAGAAGCACATAAAGATGCTGGGCAGCATATCCGATGTATAGGGAGCAGTAAATAAAGAATTGTAGCAGTTCAAGGAGATTTCTAGAGGCTTGTATTTCCTACTCCAATTGCGCATGCAAATGCAACAGTTTACAACTCATTCAAAATCTGTTACATGTATGCAGGTAACAGTGAGGTGGGAAAGGTGCAGACAAATTATTTTAATAAATTTACTATTCTGTAACACAGTTTAAACTGAAACAAACAAGAAGACAAATTAAAGAAACAAGAACTGTTGACAATAATAAAAAGTAAAATGTACTCTCACAACTGGTACAGTCCAGGAAAACAAACAAACAAACCAAAAAAAAGGCCATAAAATGAGCTAGCATTTTATGACAGTAGAGTATGATATCATGAACACAGGATTGGCTACAGCAGTAATGAACAGCAGGACGCAAAGAACAAAATCTTATCTATAGGACCCAAACTGCTTCTTAAGATAAGTGACAGCATGTCTCACAGCTCCCTTCTAGACTGCGAAAAGCATGTAGTTTTTCTTGGTTTCACATGGATTCAATGATGGCAGGTTTTCATGGCAGAACAAAAAAGTAACTAATAAGTACCCAAATGGTGAAGTAGTTGATCCAAACCAAACACAGTGAGGATTTTTGTGTTTGCTCTTCACAAATATTAGTTTTGCCGTTTTTAGAACATAATTGGATTGTCTTTCGAGTTTTAAAGTCTTTCCAAGATTTAACATTATGTCAAGTTGTATAATTCACTTAAACTTTCTGGTATTTGTTAGATTAAACTACTAAAACAAATATGATGTTTACTTTGAGATGTGGTTAAAAAAATCCGCTCAGCAGTCATGAAATCAAGCTGACCACTGCACAAACTTTAATTGCCTTTCATGCCTACAGGGAGTGATTAAAATTCAAAAGACTTGGGTGGACTATTACTTTATATTCTAAATTGTTTTAAGCAGTGCTCTGTGGCCCCATGACAGCATTAGAATACAATATGTGGGCATTATGACAGCCATTTAAAGCAAAACTCTGCTGCAAGCCTGAACACACCGGCCAATTAGTTTGACATTATGGAAATACACTTAATTGCTTAGTTGTCAATAATTACAGAAACGTGATGGCACAACAATTTTCCTTTAAAAATGAAAAATTCCTTTCTTTTAGAACACAGGTTAGCTACAGAAAAAACAGCGAGTCTTGGCTTACTCTCATTTCTGCTCATATGTGCAAAATCACATTTGGATTCATCAAACATTTGCACCAGGTACTGTGCATATGTCAGTGAATCAGGGTCAGTCTAAAGCCACAGGATCGTGCTCACTACATGCACTCTGCATACTGCCGCACACCAGTTTCTTCATGTAGGGAAGCATAGTTAACATCGAGGTGAACAATGGAGAATGGGATGTAGTTGTTTTAAGAAAAAGCGTCACCGCTAAGGCAAAAGTCTAATAACAATTAAATACTGAATTAATACATGAAATTCAAAAAATCTTCTAGACATGCAGTTTTCAATACTAAATTACTGACCAAATAGATCAAATAAGTCTTGTTTATTTCAGTCACACGATGCCAAATTATATTCTTTAACATCATCTTGGATATGGCATCTATATTAAAAAGAATCTGGTCTGTACTACAAAGCAAGTTTAGAGGTTTAGCAACATAACAGAGGTTTTAACCTGGGTTTTTATTGTTATAAAGGCCATTTACTTCTTACTTGGCAACTTACGTAGCACACCTAACCTGCTGAATAACAGGTTATATTCATAATAAGTTCACCACCTACTCATCAATCACTTCTCTAAAAAATAGTGTGTCCATTCCTGGGAAAGTTGGACCTCAGTGTGCAGGCAGTAAAAAAACCCCAAGTTTAGTAATTTCTGGTTTTATATAAAACTTGCATAGCAACACTTACGCTTTTGAGCTGTTTTTTGTTATATAATTTTTTTTACTTGCTCTTAGACCCTTTAATGACAGGGGGGCTGTAGCTTCAAATAATACTTTACTTACCGTTTTATTCACATAAAAAAAAAACCCCTGAAATAATAGAATATGCAGTTGTAGTTATATGTTTGTCAGGCTTTTCTCAACCCTTGTCTTAATAATAGAGGTGTGAGCCTGATAAGTTTATTAATTTACACAGTCGGCATCTATGTCACATTTTTCCAGTCTGACAAAAATGTTTTGAGCACACAAATATCCATACAGCTCTGCTATCGCACACACAAACACACCCTGCTGCTTACAGCAGCTGCGCTCATTTAAGCCAGAATTATATGTTTAACCACTTTGTATTTTTCTAAAATTGTAGTTTGATTGCCATAAAAATAATACTAAAAATGATAATAATTATTATTATCATAAAATTGTTATTACAGTGTTGCCTTACGATACAAAATTAAAAACAAGATCAATTATAAAAACACAATTTATGCATTTCTCCTGCAGGTAGACCTGTTTATGTTTCTAATTACCAACACTGACACCTGTCTCATCTAACTTTCAGAAAATATATCAATAAGAGTATTTCCACAAATTGTCAAACTATTCCTTTTATTAGCCAAGTAGTAATTTATTACAATTATATGTCAATGTCCGGATTCACGGGGATCATTTTGGTTATGTATCGTTGTCTATGGTCTCCAGCAGGTGACTAAGGATTACGCTCTGCAAAGGGTTTCTGGATCATTGACATATAATGACATAACAAGCTCCTTACCAGAAGGGAGGCGGGACATTTGGACTGACAGAGAGACAGACTGGGAGGAGGCCGTGGCTCTTGACACAGGTCAGGAGAGGCCTGACACACTGTACTGGATGGTCATTGGCTGTGACAGGGCGAAAGGGCGGGGCATGGGGCCCGACAGGGGTAGATTGTAGTTGCTTCATCCGTCATATCACCCCCATGGTCTCTCCTGCTATTTGCCTGTCTAGTTTTGTCTGTCATCAGTCTGCCTCAACTTAAATGGGTGCATGATTATAGAATAACATTCAAAAGCAAGCATGAAAACCTTTTTTAGAAAATGTGTGTCTGATAAACAGTTATGTGCTTATTTGGCTTCTCTCTCCCCAGTCCCATATGTATGTTCCCCCTCTAAAAAAAAGGAATATTTGAAAAGATTCTTCAAAGTAATGTGGCTTACTTCAATTAACTGACATTACCTAATTCGTCTCCATTTACACTTTAGTGTCTCACATAGTCTGTGCATCCATTAGAGCCTGTCTTGTTAACAGCTGATTTTTTTGAAGATTGAAGATTACTAACTATAAAGCTTATGATGAAAGGACTATTATAACCTGTCTTTCTCTGTCTTCTTTCACTCTCTATTCTCTTCTCATTTCTTCTTTTAATCTTTTAACCCCTTTTCACTTTGCATTCATTTTCACTTGTTTTTTTTATCACACTCCTCTTTGATTACATTCATGCTCTCCATTCCATTAAAACCTCTCTCCACTGTCTTTTCTACTGCCTTCTTTTATTCTATGCACGCTCTTTGGCTCTGCCTTCCTTTCAATCTATTTTTAGGACAAAGAAGTGAACCTGGAACAGGTCCACCAACGTTTGAACAGCCTCCTGGACGAGGACTTAGCCCACAAGCAGCTGCCAGGTCAGTCTATAGAGATCTCTGCCCTGGACATTGGCAGCATGCAACCCAGCCAGTCTCTGGAGGCTTTGTCTGTTCGGGATTACCCAGCCCATCGCGGACCACCGCCACTCTCTGTGACCACCTTCCTCCAGGAGGGTCATGGGGCAGGAAGGACACTGGGCGCGTCCGCTGGCAGGACCTTGCCCCTGCCTCTGAGCAGTGCCACCATGCCCTCTATTCGCTGCAAACACAGGGCACCCAACGGAGGGCTCTTCCGGCAGAGCCCAGTCAAGACACCCATGCCAATGTCCTACCAACCAGTGCCAGGAGGACCCATCCCAGAAGCCAGTGAGGCCAGCCACGGGACATCCATTTAAGCAAGCCGAACATTCACAGACACTCGAGCTCAAACAGAATAGCGAAGAGCTAAACAGAGTGCCGGCCGTGTGACGAGCTATAAATAAAATGCTAAAAAAAGGATTTTTACTACCAATGAGACAACACACGAAAAGACACAAAGACTTTAATGTACATATTTGTAAGTACAAAGCGAGAGAAGCAACATTAAAAAGTGTATTTTGAATATTCTCAACAGTTGAGTTTAAAAAACAAAAAAGTATTAAAAAATGACTGAATGGCTTTGTAAATTTTGTTCTAAATGAATAAAGGTGACAATTCTTTGTGGTTGTTTTCTAAGTGCCAAGTTCAAAGATGTTTTCTTTCACATCATTAACTGAATGTACTGTGAGAATTCATGACAGACATTTCACACTTAAAACACAATGGAAGAACTGATTTGTTTCATATGAAAAAAATAAAAAGTATAATACAAAAACATCCAGATTTGCATTTGAATATATTATTGGAATATCATTGTCACATTGTCTGTATGTTTAAGTGATCACTGACAGAATTGTGCTTAATGGAAAAAATACTGAAGAACTAGAAACAATAAATTAGTTTTTAGATCAATATTATCATTATTATTTTTACTGGATTTTTCCATAAAATAAACTGGATTTAAGAAAAACTATCTGCAGTAATTTATACTTGACGGGATAGTGTTCACCCTTTTTTGTGTGTATGTAGAAAGACAGTCAAGTCAGATGTGCAGGTACAAGCTAAAGTGTCTTAAATAGTAAACCTTGTGTGATATTTGCTCATTCGATGTGTAGAAGTTGCGCCTGCGGTCTACCTGAACAAATGGCGTTGAGTTCAACCAGTATGTGGCGATAACGCTAAAAGAGAAAACGTAAATATTATATTGGCAGCCTTGTGAATCTTTCATTTTCCAGGCATAATCTTATTCCCATAACATGGAATTGAAATAAGCAGCAACAGATAAACTTTGTAAATTCTGGCATTTTTGCCAGTTTCAAGAACTACCCGCATATACAGATGTAATGTAAAAATTGTATTTTCATAATAAAAAAACAATTACTAAACTTTGCAATTCCCCAAGTGCACAAAGTTACAGGATACCTTACAAAAGTGGGTCCAGCAGACTCCTTCATAATGTCCTCCCGATTTCCATACACCTGTGGTCCTCAGGGGTCAAAAATGTTCCCACTTCATTTGACTGTTTTTTTAAAGTATAAATTGTCAATCAATTCAGTGTTACATCTTAGTTTTACTTAAGACCAACACATTAACACAAAATTTACCCTACATTATACATTTTAGGGCCACCAGGCCTTGTTTACATAAAGTGCACTCAGTTTTTGAGCGAAAATAAAACGAGACAATAAAATATTTAATTGTTTAGATAATTTTGACTTTTTGTCTAACTACAGAGTGCTGTATTTTGAACTTTAGTAAGAAAGGGTTTTTTTTAAGCCCCTCAGGGGTCAAAAATGTCCCCATCTGGTTTGATTGACACTTAATTAATATGAAGTGGATTTTTCCCCTACTTTTAATTAAAACTTAATTCAAACAGTTTGACACTATTTCTTTATTCCATTTTAAATTTAAGTCTGATAAAACCTAATTTAAATGAACTTGTCCTTTGTCTTGGGGTAAAAAAAATAAATCATCAGTTATTGTGATTATCATTTCACAACCAGAGTTGGTTGCTTTAACAGTAAACAAGCTGTTACAGGTGATTGTTTTCTTTTGGAAACCTTCTGCAATGTTAGGGACAACTCGCGTGTCCTGACTGCAGGCCAGATGGTTTGCCATCATACACTAGCATGTTCCATGTACAGCTGGACCTGGCATCACATACTGCTCATGTTTTTATCTCATAGTTCCCCGGTTGGGATGTTCTGTTGGAATGGACAGAATCCTCTGAAGGGGACTAGGCGCTCACACACAGTCACATCAGTACCTGGATCTTACATCAACAGCAGGAGAAACACCCACTTGTTCCAAACTCCTCAAATGGGAGCACGCTTGTGTCATGAACGACGATCATCTATTGTGTCTTTATCAAGAAATTATATCCTTTTTGCGATTCTGTGATTAATCTTGTGTCAGCATGAAAACTTCTCTACCAGACTCAGGATGTCATAAACTGGCCGTAGCAACTTTACTGGATGCACGGCAGTAAGAATCAACACACCCACATATGCCTACAGCTGCATTCGATCCATTATTCTTCCTCTCTTGTTGTCCCTCCTTGTTTGTCATTGCGTTGGCTGTGAGAAAGGTGAGGTGTGCGGCCGTGAAGTGCAGTAGTGGTTGGTGCTAATTTTAGTACCATAGAGCAGGTCATCTACTAATTGGATGGTTGTTGGTTCAATCTCTGTGTGCTCTAGTCTGGAGTTCTTACCAAGGTGTCCTTGGGCAACTTACTGAACCCCAACTTGGTCTCTGATGCATCCATTGGCATTTGAACGTTAAAAAGCAGAATACAAGCAGAATGCATGGTGTATAATGCTTTCAGTGCTCGAGTAGAAAAGCCACTGAAGGAGTATGGGACCTGGCATATGTGCTTGGACCGTGATAGATTGTCTTTCTTTGTGGCACATGAGAGAGTCATGCATCGTCTGTCACTGGGAAGGATAGAAGAACAGATCAATGTTTCCTCACGTTACTGCAAATATTCCTCTGTCTCAGCTGACTCCTCTTTCTTGCTTGATTCTTTGTGTTCATCATAATTGAAATGGAAGATGTGTAGTCCTCTGACACATCTTCTATTTCAGTTTCACATTCTGAAAATTCAAGAAACTTCAAGAAGCCCAGTCACTTTCTTTCCAAGCTCCTCAGACTACCATGTCCTGGATGCCTGAGAACCTACTTGAACATTGTTCAGATTCTTCATCACTTTCCTTCACTTCATAGCCTTCTTCCACTTCTGCAGGTGGGTGATGTGCTTTTTCAGAGAAAGGGTAGCATGTGATCTAAATATTGACAATATTTTCTATATCTTCTAACCCTGGATCTTCCTGAACATTGATTCTTCTTTCTGATTATACTAGATGACAATATATGCATTGTTCTACTGGTCATTGCTTTGCACAACATGGTAAAAAAAAAGTATGCTCACAAGCCTCCAGTGCAAGGGAGATTTGTGAGCATACTTTTTGTGTATGTATTATTGTAGGGTCTACCTTACATTATGAAGCACCTTGATGCAACTGTTGTTGTGATTTGGCGCTGTATAAATAAAATTGAATTGAATATAGAGCACCTGCCTCCTCATTGTGCTGCCTGCTGTTGTTGTTGTGGTTGTTATGGTCATTGCTTGACCCCACACATCAGTGATCCAAGATCAAAGATGTTTGAAAGCAGTATGGTGTGAAAATATGGGCCTTTGCAACACTTATTCCAATCATGCATAGCATAGTAATGAATAACTTATGTTATTTTCAGACCATTTGATGAATAAAGAACACATTTTTGATAGCAAAAGATTTCTTTAGAGGACAAAAATGACCCAAGGGCAACACAAGGGTTTATCAGACTTACTTGCAGCATTTTAAAGCATGCTTATAACTTTACCTGATAACAGAATAACCTTATGTCTTTTCCATTCAACTCCATGATTTTCCCCATAGCTGCTTTGATCCTTTCAATGCTCATATCAAGGCTGCCGGCTCGTGGATGGCTATGACCTCTGGATAGCTTTGTACACTTTGCCTTTATTACCTTCTTTATAATGACCATGTTCAGCTGGGTGACAGTGATATAAGTGTCTGATTAGGTTTGATGTTACAAATGTTTTTCTAGTTGTTCCCCCCGAGTTTACTTTGGCAAACTGTGTCTTACTCACTCACAGTGAAGCTCACTAATGACCATGGCCACATGCTCATAGCCTGTGGCTGGGAGTGCGGTGACTCTTTTTCAAATACAGCTTATTGCTGATATCTATTATAGTATATAAGAGTGGTGATCCCTGTTCTAATCTTGCAGACTCATAAAGGAACTTCCAGCAAGTCTGTTGTTTCGACCTCAAGCATCAATTTCCACTAAACCAAGCAAACCAGGCTTTTATAAGAACAAACTGGGTGAAAATAGCTTTCTAAAAAAAGCAATGTGATATTTCTTGTTTGCATTTTGAATTAATCATTTCCTAGGAGTCTGTTAGAGACAGAGATTATAATCATACTGTGTACAACCACACATGCAAATGTGGTCCACCAACCAGTGCACCAATTTGGCCCCAAACACCCTACTTAACACCGATATTTTAGTCAGGTTGTAATTATTTTTCATTTTTAAGTGCTATGATGATAATAACTGAACCACACTCATGGCATGATGAGGGGATTGTAGACCATTGTCTGCCCTCTAAAGCACACAGTCACCTTCTACTTTTCTAGTTAAGGCAGAACAAAACAAATGAAACTTCTTTGAGGAGTCACTACTGCAAAAGCAAGGACATGAACCCTCACTTCAAGCACCCCCCTGCTGTGTTGACTGTTGTGTCAGCTGGCCTGATTTCTTTTTTTTTCCATGGAGGAGGAGTGCTTGTCCAAGATTTCTATCCAAGGTGGCCCTACTTCAGTGCACTGTGACCCTAATGATAAAAACTTCAAAAAGGAAGTGAGGACTTTAAAATTGCTTCCCTCAAGTTTGAGAGCCACTTGCACTTCAGCATACTTGAACCAGGAGATCTGTCTGTGCTTATATATGTGTGTTGAGATTGTTGATTTGCCCTCATCACCTTTCCTGTCCAGTAATCGTGCCTGCCAGTCTCGTATGCGGTGTTGAGCAGAGCGTCAAAGTATCTATGGCGGTGCTCAAAGGAACTACTGACCTTGTTCTGAGAGCTAGGCCGGGTCCTGTCACAGACATACTTCCCATTTTTTCCTAACACAAACAGTCCACTGGGACAACTTTATGTCATGACTCATCTTATGACATGACCCTTTTCACCTCCACATCTGATACAGCACATACAGAAGCTCTTTCTCGCTTTTGGACAAAAATCTAATTATCCAGGGGAGCTACTGAGATTATTTTCACCACAAGAGATTACTCATACTTTTATCTTGAAGACAAGTCCAAATTTTAAACATTCCACAAGGCGTAGTGAATTAAATGCATATGCATATAAGGAAAAGATCTTAATGAGAAATATAGATAATGTACCATGTGTTAATGAAAGTCACAAAAGGGATGAGTTTTACATGCAAAACCAATATCTCCATCAGTTTTTCACAAAGCACACCATCGCATGAACAGGGACTTTGTAATTAAACAATTTTGCCATACATGACTCGCATGAACAGTCTGTATAATTAGCTCGTGTGGGCAGTGTAGGCAATCTGCTGTAAAATAACGTCTATTCTCCCTTCGGGAAGATCACTGACCGTCTGTCCAAACTGCCTCTGCAGCCTTATTATCCATTCATTGAGCCATCACACCTCAAACTGCATGCAGGGCTTTCACCTTCTTGTCCAGAGGAAAGCTGTTTGTCTTTTTGCCCCCTAAACTTTTAATTTTGATAAGTGATTTGTTTCTACACTTGCCATAAAAATATATTTTTAGCTACTGAGTGATGTAAACCTTTTTATGTTGTCATTAGAAACAATTTTGCTGTCTAAATAGTTTTACCTGTTGTTAGTCAGCAGAGCAAAGTGTTCTTTTGGTGATGTACACTTTGAAGGCCCATGTTGTACTACAAAGCTTGCAAAATGCAACACAACAGTTCTCACCTTCAAACTTCCAGCACTGTAATGTATACAAAAGTTTTAGGGTTGATTATTTCTCCCTATAATAATCCTGCTTTTTAATAGCCAACTATGTCTAAAAAGTATACGCTTTTGAAATTTAGGGGATAATTTGCAATGGCCTTCCAATTTTTTCAACTCTTTTTCTGTTGGCAGTCTCAAGATTATTGTGCACAGTACTGTAGGTTACCCTTAAGGTAATCATTTAATGCAAGTTTAAGTAATATTCAATAACAGCAGCTGTACAAGGTTAAATTTGTTTAACAAGGGACAAAAAAATTATGCAGAAAACTCTGAAGATCAGAAGTTCAGGCCTCAGGCAATTTAAACTGCAATAATTTAGCATGCATTACATTTCATAAAACACTAGCTTTTCCGATAAAGGCTTATTTTGCAAACAAACACAATAAATGCAGTTAATGTTTCTATATATACAAAGAGTGTCTGGTGCTTTCAACCTTTAGAAAATCCTTTTCATCAAAACTGTCTTGATACAATACTGGAACTATTTACAGGACACAACTTCTGATGACCTTCAGATTTAGTCAATTTAAAATTCAGTCCAGGTTTAGTGATAAGTAAGGAAACTCAAATGGCTCTTTCTGAACCACTAAATAATAATGTTCGCTTTCCATTTTTCTCACAATGACAGCATGTGGATGTTAAGCAAGTTTCTTTGCTGGATGGAAAGTCAGAGTACCACCAAGCAAGTCACTCTGAGTCTAATAATATTAAAGCTGTTTAGTTAATATTCCAGGTATTTCACACACCACCAGAAATATCGTGCGTCTTATAGTTAGAGAACAAAAAGCGTGTGGCTGTATCCCCCTCTGCACCAAATTTCACGGTAAGCCATCTAAAGACTGCTGGGCTAAGATATTTCCATCTGGACCAATGTAGGGAGCCCAATGACTGACAGAGCGCCATAGTCTCAGTGGAGCCAGAGGGAGGTGAACCAACCGACTACACAGCTGCCCTCATGAGTAAATTAGTCAACCATTTCCTAAAGAAGACAAAAAGAAATGTGCAGTGTGATGATGGAGAAGCACATAATAGTGCCTTATTGTACACCAACAGTGGGAGGAATGAGCTTTTACACTTTCTACTTGTGGGACTGAGAAGCCTAAACCAACTGCTTTAAACAAGGGCAAAATGAAAATGGCACTTCATTCTTGGCATTATAATGAGAAACATTACTGCTTATAAAATTTTGAATTTTTCATGAAGCAAAAAGGGCCTCTCCTGTCAGAGTGCAGATTATACACAATATTATTTAATATTGGGAAAGTGCCTTACTATTAAATTATGTATTATTCACTCCTATTAAGGTATTTGGTGGCCCACGTACAGTAGATGCTTCTAGATCCAACTACTTGCATATAAAACATCCAAAAGTTTAAAAACAAATTCTGCACATTAGTGCTGTGAAACAATCTGAAAATGGCTTTTTCAAGTTTGGTACCTAAATGGTAACAACTAACCTTTCAGCTGAAGGAAATATATTTGATTCTTGCATAACATTTATTTAAAGCTTACCTTTCAAGCTCAGTACAACAGCAAAATATTCAGCATTTGGGACTATAATAAACAGAACTATGGGCATCAGTATATTTAAGAAATAAATGGTTCTTTACCTGAGGGTTAGGACAGGAAGTGTGCCAAAGTAAATTAATCTGGAAGGTCCTGACATTAGAAAAGGCATAAACAGAAGAAAAGCTTACAGCAGGATAAACAACAAAACCAGAAATGCTCCATTTGGACCTTGGGTGGCAGGAAACAGCCACCATGCAGAGAAGGACCACTGTCCTGCCAAAAACCACTGTTTTTGTTTTCTAACCGTTTTGATTCCTGTTTTTGTTTTGTTAAATCACTTCCCGTTTTTCTTTGTCTCCCTCCTCTGCCTGCATGTCAGGTCTCTGTTAGTTACATCCTGTTTGTGTTTGTTTTTGTTTTTTCTATAATGACCATATGTGGTTGTTTTGGGGTTTTTTTGTTCCTTTAATTATCTTTTTCAGTTTAACTGCTCTGCCCTAAATGATTCAAATGCACTTTATACTTCATGTATACTTTGTGTTTGAGATCACATTCACAAATGTGATCTCAAACATTTTCTGATTGTCATACTAGTCCAAAAACTAGATAACAAGAAACCAAATTAAGGAATTTAAATAATATACTTTATTTATTGAGGGATTTGAAAACTTTAAATATCTGTGAGGATCCAAAATATGTGAACCTCTAGGATTATCAGTGAATTAAAATCAAGTGTTTTCAGTGAATAGAGAAGCATTCACACGTGAGCAGTAAGCCCTCCTTTACTTCAAGAATCAAAGTCTGATCTCACAACACATGTCTACACGTGTGTTGTGGGACAAAGAAATAAGATTTGTTCAGATTTCTTGTCTTCAAAAGAAGTGGTTTTGATTCTTATCAGACTGGAAAATGTTACAGAAAAGGTTGAACTCCACCAATCACCAGTTAGACAGACCAAGAAGAAATGACAGAAATGCAAAACCATTGTTATCCTCCTCTCCAGAAAAGGTCAATAAAGATCTCTCCAAGAACAAGGTGTGTAATAACTTGACATGTGAAAGAGGATCCCAGGGCAACTTCTGAAAAACTAAAAGGCATCTCTTCTTTTGAATGTTCATGTTCATTAGTCCACAGTCAACACAATGCTGAACAACAATGGTGTGTGTGTGCTACAAAAAGAAAGTATTGCATTTAATTACTATTATCAAGTCCCCTGAAAAGAAGAACCTTTATCCTCCTAAAGCACAGTCTGTGTGATAAAAACTTATTCCTCTCTACTGGTGTCGAAAAACAATAAAAGCTAACTAAAAAAATAAATAAATTACCTAATATTTACAAGTAAATTGGCTCCCAAAGATCACTTATCAGACTACAAAGCTGAGGTTTGATTCGATTTGATTGTCAGTGCTGAATAAACAGAAAAAACTAATCATATTTTATTTCAAATGTTAAATTCTGATTGCCGCAGAGAAATGCTCAAGCATCATTTTTGACATTAACCAAGTCCACTGTGAGAAAAGTACAAAATGAATAGGGATAAAGCTCTAACTATAGTTTCAGTTGTTACCATGGCGTATAGCATCCAATAAAAAAAGTCTAATGATTCTTTTTAGTTCTTTTTTTAACAAAAATAGGTGCTGTTGTTCTTTATACAGCAATATATAACAATATATTTTGGTTTTGTACTGTTAACTCAGAAAAATGAAGGAAACTTAATGAAATTGTGAATAATGTTTATTTTTGTTTTATGAGACATAAAGAAAAAGGCAAATGAGCTGTTACAAAATAATCTTCAAATGGGTTAGGGTTAGGCCTAGTGTCAAACAATCCCATAACTACATGTTCAATATCAGAAGCAAAGCTTACATCTGGCAGAGGTCTTGTAACTCAGCCTGTTCACGTTAACGCTACACTTTGTTAAACTCTAATGCTTGTCAAAATTTAAAAATACATGTCTGGTACATATAACCTTACATAACCTTTCGTTAAAACTTCAGACCATTCTGTTACATTGTAATCACCATTGTTAATAATGTTTTGCTATGAGTGGGAGTGTTTTTCCCCTCTTACAAACACACACTCTTAAACTATGATGAGCATTTTATATCTCTGCCTGGATCTTGTCTGTGAGTGCAACTGCAGGATCTCAGTGAGGTGTTAAATAATACTTTAGACATTCCAGCTCTAAAATCGTTTGATATATTTTACATCTGCTGCTATATAATGCTTAAGTATAGTAATTAAATACTTCTAAATTTCTTAAGGCGTTGAAATGTGGGTGATCATTTGTAAAAGTATTTCTGTTTTTATGTTTGCAGGCTAAAGATTACTGTGGACAGTACTGTCAGTTGCCCTTAATGTGATTATTTGATGTAAGTCTAAGTAATATTTAATAACGACAGATGTACACCGTTCGCTTAGTTTAACATGAGGGAAAAGATGCACAAATCTCAGTCTGAAGATCAGAGGTTCAGACCTCAGGCTGTTTAGACTGAAACAATTTTGCATGCATTACTTTTAATGCCTCTCATTGTGCCAGTGAAGGATTACAGGTTAATTAATGTGATAAATACAGTAGGTGTGGTTATATTTACAGTTTATTCATTTATATTTGGAGTCTCTGGTGCATTCTACCTTTTTAAAATAAATTATATCAAAGCTGTTTGCATGCTATCTAGATGCATTATGGGAAATACATGATATGGACCAAGATACTGGACCACCTACATGTTACACCCACACGAGCTGCTCAGCCATGTAAACCTATGCTGCAAAGGTCACAATGCAACAATGGTAGCTTTCAAGCTTGCTCACAGTGACAGTGCTATCTTAATGACAAAGTTTGCCATCATATTTAGAATGAAATGTAAAATAAAAAAGTCGTAGCAAATTTTTAAAGAAGCAATATACAGGAAAATGTGGGGAAAGTCAGTAATTTAGTGAATTACTTGTTTAGACTTTAATCAGTTATGCTTTCAGTTAATCGTCAGTACATTAAATACGATTCAATGTGATGTCTTATTATTATTCTTGTGGTGCAGTGGCGAGCCAAGCTAAAGCAGCTCCTGGTATGTCACTACAAAAGGGCATCTGATACCTTGCTCTCACTACATCATACAGCCATCAGTGACCTGTACATGGCTTCTAATGGGATTAATTAGGATGAGATAATGACTGTTGTGAGGCCAAAAAATGCCCTTAGAACTAAATAGAGTCAATTAGCAAATGACCTATCATTACTGCCACAGATCCTGCTTTTGATAACAGGAGGTCTTTTGTTTCTGGGGGACTTTTTCTTGTTTTGGGGAGCATCAGCAATTTTGATGGTAGTTTTTGTTCCTCCCCAAAGACTAAAAGCCTTAGTAGAAAAATCGTCTCAGTGCTTTTTGTTTGCACATCTTTGTAACTCTTTGTCAGGCAGCAGGACTACTAAAGAAAAAAGCTGCTTACAAAATGTCTTGAAAAGTGGTGGAACATGTGTAAAGAAACAGCCAATTACATTTGGATGGCAATTCAGAGTATTTTCTTTATATGCTGTGTGGCATTGGCCTTGGTGGAGGATTGCACTTTTCAAGTACTTTTTGTGGCAACTTTGTTCTTTCTGTCTGGATGAATCACAGCCCCTGTACTAAATCCACCCTTAATAATATCCTCATTAGGCAATTTATGCCGCATGTTTTTCCAGACAACTTCAGAGAAAGAGCTCTCTAGGTTAGCTGTGTAGTACCCTATGCTTAAGTCAAATAAATATGGCACATGGGCGATCGTGGCTCAAGAGTTGGGCGTTCGCCTTGTAATCGGAAGGTTGCCGGTTCGAGCCCCGGCTTGGACAGTCTTGGTCGTTGTGTCCTTGGGCAAGACACTTCACCCGTTGCCTACTGGTGGTGGTCAGAGGGCCCGGTGGCGCCAGTGTCCGGCAGCCTCGCCTCTGTCAGTGCGCCCCAGGGTGGCTGTGGCTACAATGTAGCTGCCATCACCAGTGTGTGAATGTGTGTGTGAATGGGTGGATGACTGGATATGTAAAGCGCTTTGGGGTCCTTAGGGACTAGTAAAGCGCTATATAAATACAGGCCATTTACCATCCATTTTTTTTTGCCCTTTATATTGCTAGAAAACAGATTAATATTCATTATGAAGCTCAATATATGCGAAACTGCCTGGCTCATACCTGAGCATAGCAGTATTAGCTGTGTGATAAACAACTTCACTATTTGATAAATAATCCAGAAGAAACAGAGGATCCCGACAGAGCTATGAAAGTTTTATGCCCTATGCTGCAGAGGCCCTTTCTCTCCCGGAATACCAGACATAACTCGGGGAGCCAGCAGAATCTCAATATTCCTCCATTTCTTTCCACTTTTTCTTTCTCCTTTACCATTTCTGTCTGTCTCTCTAAAATGCTTCTTTCTCTCTGGCTAGATCAGTTTTTAGTGTTTGCAATCAGAGAAATGTTTTTTTTCCCACTCATACTTGGGGAAAAAATAAATATTCCCCTCTGCTCACCAACAGGTTGTTGTTCACCCACACAGCATGCTCTGAGTCTCTGAATAGTTGTTCCCTACAGCCAACTAGTTAATCAGGATGCTATTTCTAAAGTATGGGTGTCTGATGCAGAGGAAGTAGTACAGTTAATTGTCCAGAAAAGGGTATTTAATAGGCTGGACTGCTATTTTTTATCCAAATGACAGATTGTGTGGCCATCTGGACAAAATAAAACAGACGTCAAAGATCCATCATTTTACTGTCTTATTACTCATTCTACCACAAACTCATTGTTGCTGTCTGTAAGCCTTATTCTGTCCCTGTTCAGTTGCATTCAGTTATCTCATGGTAATAATATATATTTCTACTATACTACCTATACATTGTTGTTACACTTTAAGACGTTATGACATATTTTAAAGCACATGACTTATGTAAAGAGCATTGTTTTATTTGCAACTTGGAACTTGTTCAGAGAGATTTAATCACCACTAAAGGTGTAACAATTATTTAATTTAATCAATAACTGACTGATTCAGAACAAACAATGTGGATGCTGCATTTCTGTTTTACATAGCTGCATACTGAATATTTTGTGGATTTAAACTTTTTGTTGAAGAACACGAAATATATGGAGCATCTTCCATTCAGGGTTGAGAATAGCAGTGCATTGCTGATATTAAACATAGATTGTGCTATTAAGAGGCAAGACCAAACTGGTTGTGAAAATGCTGTCCCAAAGCTTTCTGTAATTGGTTTCCTGATTTTCCCATGCATTACAATAACATAATTAACACGGGTTTCATTGGCATTTGTGGAAGACAAAAAAATCAGACGGCAACAGACAGAAACCTTTTGTTATCGATTGAGTTCATGTTGTTGATATTACAGAGAGGATAGTAAGCGAGTGAAGGGAGAGGAACAAAGAGGTCGGAGGTTCATTCAACTCCCTTTTCAGGCAGTGAAAAGAGAGCTGTTGGCATTTCAATGGTAATTTTGTATCAGTTGCTTATAGCTGCCTTATACTCTGTTAAAGTCGTCTCACTGGCTTTATTAAGGTCTGCAACCATCTAAAGACAGAGGAAAAACATGTGTTGGCAAATCTGTTCTCAGTTCCATCGTGGAAAATCTCAGGGTACTGCAAAATAAATAATTGCCTTTACAACAGTGCTAGTTGCATGTTTTGGCTCCAAGTTACCTTACCTGAATCCAGGACCTTTGGTTGTATGGTAAACACAAAGGGACCACATATTTCTTGAAATATTTCTATACAAGGCAACAGTGTTGTCAGATGTGTGTGTGCGTGTGTGCTATTCCACCATTATGGAGCTCCAAAGGGCCACCAAAACTGTTTGTTCCACACACTGTGAGTCAACCTGGATACTGTGATTGGCAACACATGTTCCACCTCGTCCAAGTCCATGAGCCAGACATGGTCTGTTTGCACAAGATTTTCAAACTCTCCAAGCATGATGTCTGTGTTGCCTATAAATTGAAGAGCCCAGTGCATTGTAATAGGATGTTTGGGTGAGATTTCACTTTTCTTTGAACCTGAGATAAGAACAAAGCGGAGCCAAGACTGTTGCCCAAGTGTGTTGAGGTTACTTCAGCCTGAGGGCATATGCATTTCAAATTAGTAAGCTCATCCACGTGCTTGAAAGTTTCTGCTGGGTCTTTAACAGCACCATCCACTTACACCACACCACAATGATTTACCTAATTTGTCAAAATCAACACTTAATTTTGATTTTATCCTTATTCTATATATTTTTAACTAGCATATTACAATGTTGTTGTTCCAATCCACGAAACTTATAATAATAACTGAAGAACCTCCCAGAAAGCTGAATCTCCTCAGCTCGATGTAGCATTTTTCATCCAGTTCGTAACTCAATTTTCTTACCTGGATGATTGAGCATCCGTCAGCACACTGAAGAAGCCCTTGTTTCGGTGTGACTTGGCAAATATTTCACGGTCAGGGTGAGGGTGATCATTACTATATTTTGCATGATATATCCAAGTAAGACTGCCTGTTCGCAAACTGCAAAATTATTAACAGGGAACACTGTGGATCATCCTTTTCACCTTATTTTCACAACACACGGGCACAATGTCTTCCAGAAAACAAGTGGAAATTGGATTGCTTTTGTTATTATTTATTTTTATGTCCTGAGATCACAGGTTGTCTACCGAGGCTTGATCCCAGATTTTTCCCTGGTTTCCTTGAAATATGTGAAATCTTTCTTTGAGAATTGTTTTCTCAAATCTTTCAATTCTTTCACAGAGGGCTTCTTTTTTACCAAATCACAATTATAATTACCTGCTGCTGTCACTATAATTGTTTTGGTTTTTTTTTTTGCTTAACAATAAATAACTAAATAAATAAACAGACGGTCAGAGAGAAAGAAGACGAGCTGGGAGGGAGGACGACGCATAGCTGAAACAATTGTTCTTGGACTATATGTTGGATCAGCAAGAGGAACCCAACGCCATGCTGAGACATTTTGAGCATGCTGAATGTGGAAAAAGTCGTGGAGATGTTGAATAACTCCAGCACCACAATCCTCGTTATTTATACAAAACTTACCCCACCTGAACTTTTGTTTTTAAATTATTTCTGTATAACGTTTACAAAAACACACACAACGCAATATGCAATACATAAATGGGCAAGTATTTATATAGCAATTTTGCATTCTGAGTGCTCATAATGCTTTTTACCATTTATGCAAATGCACAAACATTAATGCAAGAGCCTTTTTCTATACCTAAACACCTTATCTAACATTTACACACATATTTAGCTGTATGTACTAGGGGCAACTTAGGGCTTAAGTGTCTTGCCAACAAACACTTTGAGTGTAGTATAAGTCAAATGAGCTTGGAAAGAAAAGCATCTGGACTTCTTTAAGTTTCCTTGAAGACTTTTCACCTCTCATCTGAGAAGCTTCTTCAGTTGCAAGAGCAATTGGTAGAGAATCCCAGATTTTAAGGCCTATGGAAGCTTAAAATCCTATTGATCCTATTGGACCCCTATTGATCATCTACCTAATCACACAAGCCAAGGTGTAAAAATGGGTTTGGGTCACAATCAGCAAAAGCTTCACTTTTCTTTCTAAGTCTCCAAAAAGTTGATTCTGTTCATCTGGACGTAGCATTTTGTAGGAGAAATGTTTCGTCACTTATGCAAGTGACTTCTTCAGTCTCAGCTGACTGCAGGTTTCCCCAAATCTTATAAACAGTACATTTGCATAATTACTGAAACCAGCCAACTGAAGGAACAATGGGCTGGGAGGTCAGTTCCTTAATCTTAATTATGCAAATTGTCATGACCAATGATCAACAACCACTGACCAAAACCCACTGATCAAAGACCACTGATCAAAGACCACTGATCAATGGCCATGAGTACCATTCACAGAGAGTTGGGGAATGGCTGCAATCACAGCATTGTAAGATGGCGAAAGATGGGCCTAAGGGGACATCTTTCAGTCATTATGCAAATGTACTGTTTATAAGATTGGGGAAATCTACAGTCAGCTGAGACTGAAGAAGTCACTTGCATAAGTGACGAAACGTTTCTCCCACTGAAAACGCTACGTCCAGATGAACAGAATCAACTTTTTGGAGATTTACTTCCCTGGATGATTGAGCATGCATCAAGACGTTTTCTTTCCAAGCTCCTTAGACTATGATGACCTGGAAAACTGAGAACCTTCACGGACACACATATAAGTGTGTGTGTATGGTGTGTGTATTGCTGCTTTATTACACAGTGTTTAACGGTGAAACCCTTGCTTGTGATTTCAGTCAGTTTAGCCTTGTTCTCAACAGTATGTGATTTTTGAATCTATTGACTGATATTCCATGAAGAATTAAATGTTTTATCTTTCTTTCTCAGCAAAGAATCTATTTATTGAGGTTATTTTTTCAAGCTGAAGAAAAGGTATTAAGAATGCTAAAAAGCTTTTGTTGTGGCAATGTCACGCTGCTCAAAAGAACATTGCAAAACTCTGTGTACTTTCTCTTAATGTCTATTTTTATACAGAGCTGCTGGAGAGAATTGCAGGAGCTTTTCTAAGACTCGCTTCCCCTTTCCAAGCAACATTATATCAATCTTTTCCTGTTCTATGATTAACAATGTTGAATTTAAAAAGGAATTTAATGATTTCATTAACTAAAAGTGCTAAAAGCGTAGTTAGATACGCAATATTTAAGATGCATATCTACCAAGATTATTTTACATTTTTCATTTTTTTATGTAATAAACTTAACACTTGCACTTAGAAATCAAAATTATAATTGCCACGTTTTAATTTATGATGTAAATTAATTGACATTTATATCAAAATGAATCCAAAGGAAGAGCATACAGTACTGTCAGAATGTTTAAAGGTTTATATTCTGTTCTCACATGAGTAGAGACAGAAAGACTGATGATACTTGCCTACAACTCAAATAAACATGACAAGTGACACACAAACAGTTTAAATGCAAGTGACAGAAAACAAAATTCATGTATCTTGGCTCTAGACAGCAGTAACTGCAAGTAGAGATGTTTTTACCAGTTCAAGCCAGCAGTGAGACTGTGGGGATGAAAATGTTGGTCTACTGCTTTGGTAAAAATTGAAATATTTCATCAGCTTTTAGAGGGAATGTCATAAATATTTGTAAAGACGTTGCCCAGAAGACGAAAATGAGTCGTTCCTGCTATCTTATCTTTTCATCTACGATTCACAGGCTTTTACTCATAAAGTAAAAATTCAATTTCATGAGATGGACTTTTAATTTACACGTTTGACTGAAAACACTTTAGAGCTGTTGGATAGATTGTCAAAAAATATATAGCTCAGATCATCAGCGGCTCCTCAATATGTGTTACAGTAACTTTTGATCCCCGAGACTGATGGTTCAATATGGATCAATGTCCCTGATCAAGGACATTTTAACTAAAAAAGGAGGGGATATTAAAGATGGGCCTACAAATTTTATGCCTTGTAATATGTTTGAAATGTTGGCTCACAAATAAATCTCTGGAAAAATATTAATGATGATAAATAATACTCAGATTTTCAGTCTCCCATACGTACTCCCAACAGACCAGTCTCCACAGAATCTTCTTTGTTACGATGTAAAAGAACCTATTTACCAAAATGTTGCCTTCTTATGAATTTAATTATTAACTGGAGCTAAATAGCATTAATAGATTCTCCCTTTTTGAATTTGGTGCCTAAAAATTGTTGCCTGTATGCAGACTTTACTAAAGGAGGTCAAACGACTGATGTTAATTTTGCAACTCTGCCTCTAGATATTTTGCTTTTATGTAAATACAGCCAAATTCACGGCCGTTGTTTAACTTATTCATACAATGATTTTCATGAGGCAATTATGAAACAGGGATTTTAGCAGCAGCTTGTAAAAGACAAGGAAGGGGCTTCTGCTTAACATCTAATTTTAAAAGGCCACATTTCACTAAATATTTCATGTGCAACAGGAACAGAAAAGAAATGTAAATCAGAACAGCTTTACTCGTAAGTCAGCAAATGCAGCATATGTCGGCGGAGATAGGAAGAGGGAAGCTCTGTAAAACCAGGCTTAAACTGTGCTATCTTTCTGGCGATAGCTACACATCTTAAACTGGGCTACCAAATCAAGACATCCAGCTAGTGCACATGAAATGAGGATTTAAACATTTAATGACTGGATTTATTTATTTTGGGAAATAAAAATGTCACATAGGACAGAATTAACAGATGAACGTATATAAATTCAGAAAATAATTACACTGAGTAATTTTAGGCAGTGAGTAACCTTAGGTATTTTACAGGAAAGACAAGATAAGTATGTAAAATATGTAATTTTAATATGTTTGTCTGGAACAGGTCTCTCTTGCAAATGAGACATTGGCCCCAATGGGACTGTAAAAATAAAGGTTAAATAAAAATAAAGTTGCCAGTAATTTTAAGTAAGAAACTTCATATATTTTACTTTAAAGAAATAATAATAATTTGGATAGTGTTGTGTAGTGTAGTGTGCAGCCTCCATTTACTTTAGCATCAAAACAAACAGTATTTCCCTAATTTACACTCTAAGTGCACGCTTCTTTTAGATATTTGATTGTATTATTGAGGAATCTACCAACCTTATTGTGCATTATTTTGGCACACATGCCGGATTTTTGACTATTCAACTGTACTTTGATAATACATTAACACAGAATTTGTAACTTGCCATATGACATGAAGACCATATAATGAAACAAAAAATATCGACATGCTTTGAACTTAATACTGTGCATAACTTAAAGTTGGTAACATTATATTTAAAGGTAATGAAACAAATGGTTTTATTGAAAGAAACATTTGATTAAGTGGACTATCTAAAAAAAAAAAGAAGGAAGGAGGATTTACTGTCAAGAAGGACAGTCTCGCTCTCGAGGTGTGTGTATGTATCCTTGACTATCAGTCCATGATGACAAATAAAGGAAAATGAAAAAGTATTTGTTTGTTTCTGTCCTCTTGTAGTCTTTATCTAAAGGAAACTGAAAGGTTATAGAAAGGCTCTTTTACTTTATTTTGATAAGAGAGAACCTTACACTGACTCTCACACCAGGTGAAAGAGAGCTCTTTTCCCTTATCAGCTGGAAGTGAAAGACCCTTGGATACACTGGACTCAGAAAGTACTTGCTATCTGTTCCTTTCTGAGAAGGATCAAAAATATATTGCTGGGTTGCAAAAGAAGCCACCAATGAATTTCTACATTGCAAGGACTACTAATCATCATACCGGAGTGATCGTGTGTAGCAAAGTGGTAAATACAACATTTATGAAGCACTTTAGGAGAAACTGCAAAATATTATGCTTTTATTGTGTACTGTGATAAGCATAAAACTATCAAAGTGAATTTAACAGCCCATATACCCCAGCCACACCAGCAAATCTCATCCGTTTCTTTAACCGCGGGCGATGATCAGACTTTTAGGAGGGTTCTGCATTCACATAGAAATTCACTGGACAACAATTAAAACATAGATACTTTGCTATATATGAGATTTTAACCAACATTAGTGATTGTTTTAATGGGTTGTGGAAAAACTTTGTATTATGTAAAATCACTGTCATCTCTGCAATACATGTAGGAAAAACAGAATCCGAGACTAACACTCTGTAGTCGTCACCACCTATCTACCATCTCCCTTTCTGCCCACTCCTTTTGGTCTTTCTCTCACTCTGTGGCAGGATATCACCCGACCTTTTCACTTATTTCCTGTGTGTGAGCTGTTTTTTTCCCCTCCTTGTGTTTCTTACTCTTCCTTGTTTGTGTACATTTGGTCTCTGTGTGTTTGTCGAACTGACTGCTGCTGCTCTTCCTGCACACTTCAGATTCATCATTTATCAACACCAGTTCTCCTGGATCTTTACTTCAGTATTCACCAGATTTTTCAAATCTGTTAACATACTAGTTATGCAATGGCCAACTTACAAGTTCAAGAACTTTTTGTACTGGTTGAGATCCAGCTTGTGCTTTTCAGTGCCTCAGGTTCACTACTTCCTCTGCTTCCCCCACAGTTCACTCTGCCTACTAGCTGCCACTCAACTGCCTCACGTCCCCCTGAGCTTGCCACGCGCATCCAGGAATCACCAGCTCCCTCTTATTTACACCATCACCCATTTCTTAACTACAAAACATTTCCATCAAGTCTAATTATTGGAATCGCATCTTTCGGTATGCAATATATCACAATATGTTGCAGAAAATACAAATAAAGCTAATATTTACATCATTTTTTTACCTAATTGTATAACTAAAGGTAAATTTACATTTAAAACATGCATGTATTCTCAATACTTAACAAAATAACAATTTTGAAAATTGTTCTAAATCATGTTTCACTTTCACTTTAATCTTTGATTTGCTTTCAACAGGCATCCATGCTATTTGTAATTTTCCACATGTGAGGCTCTTTTTGTGCATCACAAGTTCATTTCCATTTTATGGCTCAGTTGCACTCGGGAAAAATAGCAGCCTCCTTGTGACTCTGGTGGACAGAATTTATTTTATTTTTTTACATTCATCAATTGATTGCATGTAGCTGTGATGACTAAGCCGGTTTTATTCTGGTTTTATGCCTACATAAAAACAAGGCTATCAAGCACCTATGCCACCCATGCAGTTAAATTTCCATCCTGTAGCAACATCACTGTTTGTGGAGGAATTAAAACATTTCTGTTTAAATTCTGTTTGGTTTTAATTGGACTCAAAAGCTCCGTGCACAAGGTTGATTGATCATCATTACAGTGCTTTACATTTTATAGTGTCACTGTGGCATTAACCTCATTCGAGTAGCACCAACAAGAGAAGTGTTAAAGTAAGATCAGTTCAATAAGACTGGATGAGTAGAGACTGTAAAGTCAACATAGAGAGGTATGCAGTATATTGCCAAATTGGTACCTCTAGTTTACTCTAGGTTCTGCTTAAATAAAAACAAACAGTATTCTCCTGTTTTCTTCATCGATCCTCTAACCAAAGGTATAGGTTGATTCTATTTATTCAGCTTACAACATTATTTTACAGTAATTGAATACAAATACTGGGTTGCTTTCTGGACACAGGACTTGGCCTTTGTCATAGATTCTATCCATAACTTTAATGGACAGACTTTTAAGCCACGGACAAAAAAGGTGGAGGTTCTCAGGTTTAGCTGCTCTTGGTTCTTTTCTTTGGTTTTTAAGAATGATGTGGTCCAATTATCTTCAGCAGTGACCTCCAGCTTTTACTTCGGTAGTTTTCAGTTGAGTGTGAAGCAGCTGGGATTGGAATTAGCAACAGTAATTCAGGATCTGGTTCACAAATAAGGTAAAAGTGGAGTAGCTTGGTGCAGTGGCTCCAGTGATTTATATGCTACACTACTCTGTTGCAGATAAGAGAGAGGTGGGGCTGAAGGTAAAACTGGTCAATATTATGTTCCTATCCTCACCAGTGTCCGTGAGCTGCTGACAGTGAACAAAAGAATACAATTATTGATGTGGAAATTATCCTCAAAATATTCTGAACCAACTGTGCATTATTATCAGACAACCAAACATGACTGTTTTTATACACTGAGATATATGGTTATTGTAATAGTTTGTAGTTTCTGTCGGTTGAGTTTTCAAACTGACTTGGTCCTCTAAAGAGACAGAAATAAAATTGTGCTTGAGCGCTCCAAAAAACAGAACGTACAAAACAACCATCATTATGGGACTTTTCAAGTTTAGACTTTTGTTCTACAATAGAAATTAATTTTTTATGTAAACCATCTGGCAACTTTTGATGACTTTTTGAAGAGTTTTTTTTCTCCAGTAGAACAGAGTTGCCATTTCCACTTATAAGCTTGTTGTAATGAACCTGAGGTCATTTGTTATCCCACTTGTCTCTTTCTTTTTCTGAAAACCATTGAAAAACCACAGATGGGTGTTTTTCATATTAGGTAAATTACTGAATAACAGACGTCAGATGCCTTGAAAGACTATTTTTTATTTTAAAAGAAGATTTTTATTTATTTATTGCTTAAGCCAGTACTTTAATTATGACTTTAATGGTACTCATGGCCATTGATCAGTGGTGTTTGATCAGTGGGCCTTGATCAGTGCTTGTTGATCAACGGTCATGAGAATTTGCATAATTATGATGAAGGAACTGACCTCCCAGCCCTCCCAGCCCATTGTTCCTTCAGTTGGCTGGTTTAAGTCATTGTGCAAATGTACTGCTTATAAGATCGGGGAAACCTGCAGTCAGCTGAGACTGAAGAAGTCACTTGCATAAGTGACGAAACGTTTCTCCCACTGAAAACGCTACGTCCAGATGAACAGAATCGACTTTTGGAGATTTACTTACCTGGGTGATTGAGCATGCATCAAGATGAAATAATGACTTTAGTTTTAAATTTTGTTATATTTGTTTATTTGTTTATGTATTTATTTTTTATTTTTAGATAATATTTCACTCAAGACAATCAAAACTTTGCACACTGACCTGTTCTGATAGAATCTCTGAGCCACAAAAATGTATCCGACCACTGTGTGCAGTTTTATGAACCAACTGCTGTTAACCAAGAGGCAGCCAACTCATTGGGTACAGATTTAACAGCTTCAGATGTCCAAAGCTCAAAGCTAAACTAGACTGTAGAGCACCAGAAAATGTGATGCACTCATTGGTCATTTCAAAGTCACACTTAAATGGTGTGAATAATGTTTCTTCATTTCTAAAAAAAAAAAAAAAAATGACTGTAGAATGAATGTAAAACAATGAAGATAAAAGTGACTTTGAGTAAGAAGCTCTTAAAACAGTGATATTAATTTCAAACTGGGTACATTTGTACTTATTTGAAGAAGATAAAACTATAATACTCAACATTTATGTGGAAATGTGACTCCAGTGCTGTGATGTCCCTAAATATTCAGAAGTAAAACTAAATGTATGAGGACACGTTTATGAGACTAGAAATAATCTAATATTAACTAATGTTTCTGGCATCTATATCTATATATTTGTGATGTATAAATCCAGTTTATTAATCTTTCTACTTTAGCCTAACAGGGATATCTCTTTGAATGAGTTACAATTTAACATGCATTTACAGAGCTTCACAAATGTATTAGGCCACCACTCAATTTAATGTTAAAGCCACAGTTGAAACAGGTCTGGAAATTTATTTGTTATCTGCAATTGTATCAAAAGACTAAAACTTAAACACACAGGTGGGTTGTTGTCAATGCTAAACTGTAAATCTTTACATTTTAGACATAGTCACTTGCATTGAAACTTAGAAAACTGTAATTCCTGTAACTGTTAGTCAGTTTTTCAATCTGTCAACCATCAAAAAATGAATGAGGTGATATTTTTAAACTTTTTTTTTTTTTTTGCTTGACCTGAATTTCAAAACCCAAATATTTTGTAATATAGAGAAAGGACAAATCTTCACAGAGAGACTAGTGTTATGAAATGTTCAGCTTTTTTGTTTTGTTTTTTTGAATCAAACTACTGGAGAATATTAGTTGTTTACATTTGTGTCAACTGATAAATCATTTAATTAGATGAGCTCAAGAGCAATGTTAATGTGTATAACAGTTATTGCTCTGCATATTCATGACTTGGGACTCATTCTAGTTATAACCTAACAAGTGACCGGGCTGTTGTTATAGTAATGTTACCATGTATCCTGAAAATATCCTAATTAATGGGCGTTCCCAAATCTGAATACAAGATGTTGCCTGCTGCACTTAAGCACTACACATTCTTTTAGTGTTTTAACAGGAAATTCTAAACAGTGACAGCTTAACATAATGATTATATAAATGAACAGTTTACCTGTCACATTTCCCTAATGCCCAAATTAGCACCTTTAGATTGTTTGTTCTGTTAGTGCACTAACTCTATAATCTAAAGAAGACACTCGGATATCCCAGATTAGTAACAAAATAAGCAAATATAAAATACTTTAAATATTTGATGTTTTATAAGTAATTTTATAGTAAATTTATTTTTTAAAATTTCTTACAAAAGTCCAACCATCAATCTAGTCACCCATTTTTCTGCAGCTTTTTATGGGCCGGGTTGCAAAAGCAGCAGCCTAAGAAGAAAAGTCCAGACTTCCCTCTCTCTAGTCATCTCCTCCCAGCTCATTCGGGGAAAAAGCTAAGGTATTCTCAGGCCATCTGAGAGACATAATCTATCCAGTATGTTCTGGGTCTTCCCCCATGGTAGGATGTACCTGAAGGTGCCCAAGAGGCATCTTAGTCAGATGCCTGAACCACATCAGCCTTTCAGTGTTGTAATATGAAAAAACAAATAATAAATAAAATGCATTTGATCTTTTTCACAATCTTTTCAGATGAAGAAATGTTAATTTTAACAGACTAAAAGACTTCTATGAAATAAAATAATCTCACCTGATTAGGTTTATCCAATCTCCTTTTCACAGTTGTCTCCTTGTGCAGCATTGCACTGTTTGTTTTTAAAAAAGGAATCTATGTAGTCTTGTGAAAAATCAAGTGCACCATTACCGTTTTATTAGGACATAAGAGGTTAAGGAGCAGCCAGGTGCTCCAAATCAAATTTGGGAACAAAGTCCTTTGAAGAGACAAGAGGGGACACAGCACACTTGCACTGACACTTTGGCAGAGGGATGGTGATTTGGGCTTGTTTTGCAGCTACTGAGACCAATTGAATTAACCATGAGCTCCTCTGTATGCTAAAGAATTCTAGAGGCAAATGTGTACAACAGCTAAAGCTTGGCCCAAACTGGAGCGTGCGTGCTGATAAATTCACAAGAGCAAATCGTCAACAGAATGGCTGAAAAAGAAAAGATTCAAGGTTTTACAATGGTCCAATCAAAGTCCGGACCTCTGCTCATCTGAAATTGTGTGGTGGGACCTTAAAAGAGCTGTACATAAATGACTACACACAAATCTCAATGAACTGAAGCAATGTCGTAAAGAAGAGTGAACCAAAATGTCTCACTCATAAAATCATAGAGAAAAATATTACTTCATACTATTGCTGCTAAAGGTGATTCTACAAGCTACTGAATCATATAGGATACTTAGTCTTTCACAGTCCTGTGAAAACATCCTTTTTCTTATGACTACACATAAACAAAGTTGTGCATTTTCCCATTGAGGTGAATGCAATACAGTTAAAAAAGCTTTTCATTTCTTTTCTGAGTATCAGTCTGTCTGGTTATCTGCTCAACTTGCAGTTTCATCTCCAGCTAATTTGTAAATCAAAGTCTCTCCCAAGTCAGTCTCTTACTTAGGCTCATGTTTTTTTGAAAAGTTTCTCTTTCAGAAAACCTGATCCAAATAAGATTCCCACAACCAAAAGCAGAGTGGTATATAGCAGGCCAGGGACAAAATGTAAAATGTATCCATTACATTAAGTTCATAGCAGTGTTAATCTCTGAGCAATATGTTGTTAGCCAGAAAAAGAAGGACTTTACATATCTATAAAGACCAAGCAGGACATTTCTTAAGTTAAATAAATAAAAACATATGTACTCACAATACCAGAGTGGCTGTAGCTTAGGAGGTAGAGCAGGTCATCTGCTAACTGGGAGGTTGGTGGATTGATCCCTTCTTGCTCTAGTTTTCATGCCAAAGTGTCCTTGTGCAAAATTCGGAACCCTGAGTTGCTCCTGTTGCATTAATCTCAGTGTGAGTGTGTGAATGTTAGATAGAAAGCACTAGAAAATCTTTTAATTAATGGGTGAATGAGACATGCTGTATTACGCACTTTGAGCGATCAAGCAGAGTAGAAAAGTGCTATATGGATGGATGGATGGACACTTTATTGTAAATATTCAAATTAAAGTTGTTCATATTTAAGGCTTGCGTTGTTATTTTGGAGACCTGTTCCGCACTCTCCAAAGGAGTTGATGTTCCCTGCGTGCAAAGAGAGAGAGGGTGGAGGGTGTTGTACCTCATTTCCAATTGGCATTTTCTCCATAGCACGCAAATTATGTCAGCAGGGCAGAACTAAACTGCTGCAAGCTTCAGTAGTTGTGCCGCAATTTAATTACATGTGAATTTGAGGTGAATTATGAGTGTCAAACTAGGATTATCATCACAAGACTGGTTCGCCTATTAAAAGTCTGCTTAGTAATTAATACTCGGGACTGCTTTTAACAGTCTGTCCTAATAGGTCTGAAACAAGAGACTGTAGGACTTGTTGAAGTTGCTTGTCTAGATTTCATCTTTGAACTTCTGGGGATAAAATGTCATTATTTCCTCATTTTATCCTATTAGATATTTGTGTGTAATGTCAGAATGATATGTACATTTTTTTGAATTATTGACATTTGAGCCCATTTTTAAAAGCTGTGTTTGCAAAAAAAAAAAAAAAAAAAAAAAAGCTACTTTCCCTGGTTGAATAAAGGAATTTTTAAAAAACTGCTTTTAGTAACTGTTGAATTAAAAACCTTCAACAATTTTTTTATATTCATCCATTTTCTCCTTACCAGTTGCATGCAGGGTGCTACACCAGCTGTCATAGGACAAAAGGCAGGGTACACTCTGGATAGATTTTCAAAGGGCCACAGAGACAAATAATCATTCATACTCATATTCACACCTACAAGCAATTTAAAATCACCAGTTAACCTAGCTTGCATTTCATTGGACATTGGAAGCCAGAGAGAGAATCCACAGGAGTGCAGAACATCGGTCTTGTAGGTAACTCTGCTCTCAAAGACGAATCCCGCTCAACTTCCTCTTTAAGATTTTGTTGTTTTGTTATGTTTATTTTCTTTCTGAACATTAAAAGGTATGTGATGCTATACATCAGACTATAATATTGGTGCATAATGGTTTCCTTGTGCATGTGACTCCTGAGTTCTTCATGTGCATGTTGATGAATTAAGGAGCAAGGAATTTAAGGTATTCATTCCACAAGTGGAAATAAATATCTGTGCCCATGAAATGAAATTATTTCCTTGTGATTTTTTTTTTCTTGCACAAAACTTTTGCCATAACTGTAATTAAATGCTCCGATCTCCACCTTTACCCTGAACTGGATAGGTGGGGAAAAAAAATCATTCTCTTTGTATATCTGTAAGACAGTGACAAATGAAACAATCAAATTAAGTAATGAAAAACATTACAGCCCTTAACTGAACTTTGTTTCACCCTAGAAAGGACTGGAAAACATTTGAACTTTTTAACTTAGTGTATCAAAGCTATGTTGACAATTATATATTATTTATTTATCCTCCCCATTGCGACAATTATATTAGGTGGCACGTTTCTTCTACAAATTCTACATGAAAAATATGGTCATCGAGTAGTGACAGCTTAAACCTGACACTTTAAATTATGTCAGCTTGCCCCCAAAATTGTAATTTGGCATGGTGTTATGCCAAACTCAGTGAAGTCACTAATTAAGTAATTGCACACAGTCCGTAAAAACCCTGCAGAGAGTTCTGCACGCTGAAGAGGGCAACCTGCCAAAAGTCTGTGCCCCCATCCCGCCCAAAAACAGTTCTGAATACCTCAGCATCTTTGCACACTTGGGCCTCCTCGAGTACTGTTCATTTCACCTGAAGCAGTGGACCACCAGATTTCACGTGAGAACAGCATAGTTCTGTCATTCACCTCATATTCTGTCACACATACACACCTACTGACCAGTTTTGTACATTGTGAGACTGCTGTCACAGTGCCTACGGCAGGGCAGATGTCCCTTCATATGGACAAAGCCAGGGAGAAAAGACAGCTTAGATCTCATTAGCAAATTACTACATCAGTTCATCAGTATCCACACCATGGAGCAGCCTCAGGCTTTTCCACCCACACCCCATCAACAGCTTTCATTCTCATCCAGGAACCTTTGTCCTAATGTTCTTGAGCAAAACAACCCTCATAACTAAATCCGAATGACAAGATCTTTCTGCTTGCATACTGAAAGGTTTCTCTATTATGGCATGTGTCTTCATTTTCTCCCAACATGCAGATTGCACTTTATCCTTTTGGAAAACTGACTCCATATTATGCTTCACTTCAAACCACACATTGTAGAAGTTTTATGTCTGGCCTATTTAGACTTTATTCTGGGCTACAATGTAGCAAGTATATTCACAAATTTATGTTATTATAATTTTAACCCAAAAGCTAATGTGTGTGTTAATGGTAAAATTTAAAAAAAAGTATTTCTCAGCAGCTGCACAATGCCATATACATCAAACCTGCTTATTACCATTTCTTGGGATGGAAAAATATACAGAAATGTTTACTATTAATGTATTAAGTATAAAGAGAGCATTGCATTTCTGATTAGACCGGCATTTCACTTGAAATTGCTTTCAGCTGCTCTTTATCTTTCACTATGCTGTTTAGCCATTCTGAAATAATAAGCAGAAAAACCTGGGAAAAACAGAATTTATAAATAAAGACCGTAAGATTAGCAAAAATAAACCCAGTAAAAACCCCATCAAAACAAGCTTAAAAATACAGAAAATATGCTGAACCTTTAACTCTTTTCAGCTCAAAAGCAAACAAAATCAACACAGCCAACAGCCTGTATCCACAGGCTGTGAGGCTCCTGAACTCTCTGCCCCCCTCTCACGGACAATAACCATATCCAACTTCTTAATAGCAATGAACTGGCCTGCATTGGTGCATCATATCTTTATTCTCTTCCCCCTCCTGCCCCCCCCCCCCCCCCCTCTTTCTTAAATAGATAACTATCATATCTGATATCATATCTCACAGTACAATAATATTGAATGGGTTGCATTGTTGTATTTTGTCATGTTTCTCAGGTCTTTGTCTGAATTTCTACGAACATTATTGCTAAGGATTGTCTTATTGCATTGGAGTCACACTGGGTTAAATATGTACACTTGGGTTTTAAGGGGTATTTATTATTTTCTTCTTTTTTTGGGGTTGTATGGAAGCCCCAAATGCAATTTCATTGTTCTTGACAATGACAATAAATAAATAAATAAATACTAAATACTAAATACATTAAGTGATAATTTTTGAAACAGAAAGCACCAATCATGGCAACATAGTCCAGTGGGAAAGCTTTGTGCATGTGATTACTTGATTATGCACTCATAAACTCATAACTTTCACATCTGCATATTTACATGTAAACACTGAGTCAATTTACATGGTAATTAACTGTTCTCTATACATGTCAGTGACCATTTAAGTCTGTCTGGCATGTAATTCTTTTTTATTTACTGGAGCTCACAATAACATAACAACAACAATAACAATAATATTATAAAAAATTCATCAAGGATGCAAATCAGAATCTGAATCCCCAATTTAGGTCAGTCATTATCACTCAACACACAAGGCAAGTTAGCGCCAAACAAAATATTGTTTAAAATGGATTTTTTTTCCCTCTCATATTTCCATTTCGATTCTGTTTCTACAAATTATCTTACAGCTCATGGACTGACAATTGGAGAAGCACCCCAGAGACATGGAAGTTGTTCCCATAGAAACTGCTCTCAACCTGTCATTGCTCTTTGTCACAAAGTCACCAGTTCAAGCTTAGCTGCTAAATGAAAAGGATGTAATGTGAATAACTGAAGGTTACATTGTGGTGTAAGGCTGCTGCTGAGACACGCGGAGGTCAGTCATGCTTGAATAAAACCTCTTTTTAAAAATAAATCTATGATTGACTTTGATATCAGTTTCTTTTTATGTACATCCCTTCATCCTTAAGCGCAACATTTTCCCGATTTGTATCACACAATACTTATAAAGCAAAAGACAAACTCCACTTCCTTACTCTAACAGTATCTAGGGATTTGTTAGTAATGAAAACCTAATCACAAACTCTCACTGCAGTATTCTTAGTGAGTAATCTATAAGAGATGTTATTCTTCAGTGTCCAATCAAAACTGAACATTGATTCCTTCTCCAAATCAATGCAGCTGTGGCAGCTCAAATTGTCCTTTCCTTTAAAATGTCATCCCAGTAAATCTGACTTGTCTCATCCTGAGAAAGATGATATGAGAAACAGTTAAGACCTGTGACCTAGACATTTGAAAGTACTGATAATGCAAGGGTTTCCAAAAGTTAAGGTTCAGCAAGACACATTTAAGTCAAGTTTTTGGGCCATGAATCCTTTTTTTTTTTTCTAACACTGCCTCTTGAATTAAAATCAAACAAACAAGATTTGATTGAAGTGCAGAATTTTAGCTTTAATTAAAGAGATTTTTTTTTACAAAAGAATTGATTTAACTATTTAGTAATTAAAGTATTTTTAGACTTCTCTCATTTCAAGGGGTCAAAATTTATTGGACAAAGTCTTTCATACCCAAGGATCAATTACATCAAATTCACGCAGCATTAAAATTCCTCTTGTGAAGCACATTCCAACCAGTTTTGCAGCATTTGGCTGAATCTGAGCAGATAATGTAGCTCTGTACTCTTCAAAATTCATCGTGCTATGTCTTTCAGCAGTCACATCATCAATAAACATTAGTAGACGGGTTCCACTGGCAGCCCATGCCCTAACACTGGCTTCACCATGTTTGACAGATAGTGTAGTGTGTTTCACATCATAAGCTGCTTCTCTCCTTCTCTATATTTTTCACTTCCCATCATTTTGGTGCAAGTTCATCTTGGTTTCATTTCTTTTTCACAGAGCTGTGCTGGCTCTTTTACATTGTTTCTGGCATCTGGTATTTATGTTCTTGAGTGTAACCTCACTTTTACATTATTACACAGTTTTTCAGAATTGTGCGGACTATTTTAGAATGGGTTGCACTTTGTTGTAAAATTTTTTCATTTATGAAGGTGTCTCTTGATTGTAGATTTGACAAAGAGTGTACTTGACTAAATATTGTGAAGGAAATCCTTTCCTAACATTGACAGAATGTCTTAAGTTGTCTTCTGTGGTCCTTCAGGCCTTTTGATACTGCTGAGCTGGCAAGTGGATTATTTTTGCCATGAACCTCTGGGTTTTAATGCCTGAGATTTTGTTTTTATTTTGGACTCTTGCATTTGTGATACTTTGAATTTTGTATTAATTTACTGTTAGCGTTATTCCCTGTTGGTTTCTTTCTGTTTATGTTCTCAGGCTTTCTTATTTTAGTACAGCTGTTTCAGAAGTCTGAATTTTTCCCACAACATGACAATTTCACTTTAAGAATGTACCGGGTTGTCGGCACTTCTAAAGTATTTGCAATCTCTCTGATAAGGTTTATTTAGGCTTTTCAGCCTAATGACGGCCTCCTTCACTTTCACCAATATCTCTATACAGAGAGTTCCAATGAAAGCTATCAAATACAAATTAATCACACCAGATCTTTCATCTGTTTAATTTGTTATGGAACAACGAGTGAACAGTCTTCAGGTGGCCATGAAACTACTTAGCAGTTAATTGTTTAATTATTTAATTATTGATCCCCTGAAAATGAAAGACTATAAATAAAAATGGACTTCATTCCTAAACAGTTTATGCAATACTTGAACTAAATGTGAAAATCTGCACTTCAATTACATATTGATTTTTTAAATTTAAAATCCAATAATGGTCTACAGAGACAAAACTACATAAAAAGGTGTCATTGTCCAGAATGTTATGGCTGTAACTAGGGGTGGAAATTGAGAACCGGCTGGATTAGTCTGCTTGCCTTTCATTCTGCTCATTGGTTCGACTTGCACTCCAGTCAGCTGATTTCAGTTTGTGTTCTGGAAGAGGAAAATAATGCCAAAATCTTAAGCGTGGATATCAGCACAACTTCTATTTTTATGGCACAAAAGGTTGAGATGGTAAAGTGCAAACTGCGTCCAAAACAGAAACAGCTGCATTATGCAGACAGCATGCTAGCGCTAAGCTAGCCAAAAACCCAGAGTGATGTTAAAGCTGAGTGAATTCCAGCCCCAGTGAGAGACCAGACCCTGAACTTCATCAGGTAATAAAAGCAGTGATAAGCAGTCATGGTGCAACCTCTATTTCTACTGTTCATGTTTCTAAAGTGGAATCACTGTGGCGATCACATTGAAGTCTCTCTATGCTGGTTTGCTTCTTTGCTTTGTGCTGTCGGCTTTGTTTTCATAGCTCAGTACTAAGAGAAAGCTCATATGTGTGTCCGCATTAGGAAAGGGATTTGTGTGTGGGACTGTAGCCTGAGGTTTATGTTGCTAACTTTGGAATTATGAATCATTTTATGGAGAAATGATAAAGTAATGAGGTTATGGTAATGGAATGGCACAACAATGGACCTCAGGATCTCAACACGGTATCTCTGTGCATTGAAAATGCCAACAATAAAATGCACTCATGTTCATTGTCCATAACCTCACTGCCACCACGGGCCACTCAATCCACAACATTGATGTCAGCAACCGCTCACCCACACAACGCGACACAAGCTGTCTGCCATCTGTCCTGAACAGTAAAAACATCTGTCAACAGAACACCCCTCCAATGTGCCAGACACCATCGAATGTGAGCATTTGCTCACTCAAGTTGGTTACAAAGACGAACTGCTGTCAGGTCCAGACCCCGAGTAGGACAACGACCATGCAGATGAGCCTCCCTGACACGGTTTCTGACAGTTTTTGCAGAAATTCTTTGGTTATGCAAACTGATCGTTGCTGCAGCTGTCTGGGTGGCTGGTCTCCACCTGGTCGACCATCCTGGAGGTGAACATGCTGATGTGGAGGTCCTGGGATGGTGTGGTTACACGTGGTCTGCGATTGTGAGGCTGGTTGGATGTACAGCCAAATTCTCTAAAACGCATTTGAAGATGGCTTATGGCAGAAAAATGAACATTCATTTCATAGGCTACAGTTCTGGTAGACTTTCCGGCAGTCAGCATGCCAAATGCACGCTCCCTCAAAAGCTGCGATATCTGTAGCATTATGCTGTGTGATCAAACTGCATTTTTATTATGGGCAGTCTAAGGCACACCTGTGCAATATTCATGCTGTCTAATCAGCACCTCGACATGCCACACTTGTGAGGTGGGATGGATTATCTCGGCAAAGGAGAAGTTAGACAGATTTGTGAACAATATTTGATAGTAATGCGTCCTTTGTGTATGTAGAAAATGTTTCAGATCTTTAAGTTCAGCTCCTGAAAAATGGGAGCAAAAACAAAAGTGTTGCATTTATATTTTTTGTTCAGTGTAAGTAATTTATTAAAATAATGCATTACTTTTAAAAAATGTGTTATGTGTAATGTGTGTAATACTTTTTTTGAGTAATGACCCCAACACTGATCACCTCAAATATGGGAAATACCTCCAACATGCACAAACATTTGACCACACAGCATGAATGTAATGTCTTTGTTATGCTGCTTAGTCATGGTGGTGCATTTGTATGTATGTGTGTGTGTGTGTGACCTAGTGACCCCCCGTGAAGCCAGCCACACCTGTCAACAATCAAACTCATCTACTGTTGATGAGCCTCATCAGGAGCTCACTGTTTAAGAGAGTGGCTGAGCTTTAGTCAACGCTGGATTGTTGAGTGAAATAGTCAGTACAACCCAGGCTCACTGAGATGAACATCTCTTTGGCCTTCATTCTGAGACAAGTTAACTAATTGGTGCGTCTTGCTTTGCCAGGAAACCTGTGAGGAGAGTGTGGAGTGAGCTGAGCACTGCATGTAAATATTCCATCAAGAACTGTGTATCGTGCCACGGAGCACGAAGAATTCATTGCAAGAGAGAATATCTATCTATCTATCTATCTATATATAATTTGTTACTTTTCTTACTTATCAATTTACATTTACCAGCCATCCAACACAACCACCACCAGTTATCATCAGAACTATCAAAGGAACGCTGGGAGAATTTCTTTTCTTTTCTTTTTTTCAGGTCTGCAGTTTTGAGTCAAATATCTTCTAAATCAAAGTCAAATATTGCTTCAGTAATGGGCACTGCAGGTTATAAGTAAGAAAAAAATGAAAGCTGTATAAAATTTTAAAAATTGTCAGGAAAACTCCTGAGAGTCTGATATTAATCATTTTTACACCTCAATAAACAATGAATAATGTTCAGACACTGAAACCAGAACTTGTTACATCAGCAACAATCATGTATATGTAAAAGAATGAACTGACAGGCTTGTTCATGACATACACAAACCAAAGGGTGACTGAGGGGGAAACTTAAAATAAAACCTTTTTAAATTATTGAGCAATACAATTATCAGCTCCATCGCACACGCCAAATGTTTCATTTCAAAGTGCTCTTGTTTCTAATTCTCATTTTAACATTTTAAGCACTTCTGCTGTTGAAATATAAGTTTCTCTAACTTATTTCTGTTGTTGCCCAACGGCGTGTTTTAGAACTAAAAGAAAAATCTATAATTAAAAACATCAACCACACACAACAAACGAGGATATCATTACAGATATAATTAAATTATAATTACTTTCTGATGCACTCAAGATTCAACATTTTCATTGGATTGCGTTTGCCTTTGTATTAAATTATTGTTTAAAGGTTTCCAGCAGCTATGACAAATTCAGTTAATTATCTAAAAGAAATTAAATCAGCGATGCAAATGGGCTTTGCTTCAGCTTACATTAAATGAGAAAACAATGGTGTCACATTTGGCTTAAACATTTGCCTGGGTAGCTACATTTCCCCACTGACTGCATAACCCTTAAATGGCCCTACATTAGAAGCAGATGAATGTTCCACAGTAATAATTTTACAGATGGAAAAAACATGCCTAAATCATTCTTATTGGTTAATCTCTTTATCTTTGCACAGTAAGAAGAGCATATCCCCAATGCAGTTGTTCCCCTGGATTTTTAAAGGTCATTCAAGGGATTCAGGTTATTATCAAGATGGTCTTCCTTTTGACCTTTTCAATGGGATTTGTTTTCAGACATTCTTTTGATGACCTCATTAACGAGTTTCCTCCATCACCTGCTCAGAAGAGTCACCAGTCACCAACTATGGGTTCAGTAGCTCATGGTGTGGGTTCAACACTCAGCCAGTTGACCGTGTTAACCCAATTGTAGATCTTTCTCGATTTTGTCCTTCAAAGCAACACTTTGGAAGTGAGGAACCACGACATTCCTACCACAGCATAAAGCAACTCTTCACCAAGGGTTTGGCCAATATTGCCAGAGATTCTTCGTTGCAGCAAGCCTATTTTGTTTTCATTAATTAAGAATATTCAAAGCAGAGAAATATTCATTGTGGTATGTCTATTTTTGAAATAAAACTAAAACCCATAAAAGAATGCATTTTTCTTTACAGCTTTTCTTGGTGATAAAGACTCTGATGTTGGTCATTCATACCACACCAAAGTAAATAGGTAACAAGTAAACAATCAAATGGCAGAAAATGTCCTGTTCTTTCCCACCATCCACTATAAAAATTTCAGTTTCTTTCTTTCTTTCTTTTACTTTATTTTAACAATAGGTCCACATTAAAATAAAAGAAGAAGAAAATGTTTTGCGAATTAACAAAAACTTCCTGTTTTATTGCAATAATAATATAATTACAGCACAGCCTGAGCACTAAGCTACCAGAACTGTTTCTGCATTTCTTCGAACATTTATTTCTTACAGTTTTATTCTCACAGATTTATTTTATTTCCTACAGAAGCATTTCTTTATCTTGGAGAAACACTGTTGAAATAAAACATATTATTTCTTGGATTAAGATTTCTTGAGTATTAAATGTGTAGTTAAACTTATTTTCAGTGACAAAAAGGGCAGTTTCACTCTTGTGGCTTAAGATCAAAATAACCTGTATCTGGCCAGTGATGCAGAATGAGTTTGACATCCCTGGTCTACACCTGTTAGTTCACCCCAGCTGTCTCCAGCTGCGTCATTACCTTATGAGTATAAGCATCCTCAGTTTGCCCGTGTTCCCTTATTACTGTTCCCCTATGTGTTGCTCTGTATCACCTGGTTTCTGTTACTTTATATTGTATTTGTAGTTTCTACTGTGAATTTGTGTTTGGACTTACTTCAACTGAATAAATTGCTCCCTTTTTAATTCCCTCTCTGCAGCCTGCATTTTGGATCCTCATTCCTCACTACATCACACTCCACATCATGACATTTAATTACTCAAAATAAAGATACAATTCTATAAATTAATTGCATACTGAAGCCAAACCTACATTCATTCAATATTGCTGAGATGCAGTTTTACCCTGGTGGTCACTTTTGCACACAAGATAATTTCTCTCCACTAAAAAACATTTCAATTATGAAGGAATGACTAATGTGATCCATACTTTTTATTTGAAACCATTTCCTGTGGACTTTGGTGCTGTGCCAGTTGTCTTAAAAATTATAACAAAAACAGTAAATGCTTTGATGTAAACACAAAGCATTTACTGGATTAGTCTTAGCTGGGTCAAGTGCTGAGGAGTTTGAGATTTCAGTGGCAGTTTCAGAATGTAGCTAAATGGTCTTACTTGGAAGAAGTTACGAGGAGGCACCAAGAGAAGCCACTGGTCTGGTCTTCCTAGAGGGTTTGAACTGTTGGAGGACAGGTAGGTAAGTGTGATAGGAGAGTTCTTGGCCAGGGATTTCCAGCAAGAATTGGCCAGCTTGACAGAGTCAGGTGAGTGGATCTGCCAGGAATGACACTCTTTAGCCACGCCGGGATTCACTGGGAAACAAGAACACAAGGACATTAGTGCAAGGGAAACTTTAATTCATTCAAAACACATAGAAGAGCATGACCACTCAATCCACAGAAGACTGATTACTGGAGCCTTAAATAGGCAAACAAATGAAAAAATTGTGCTGCCTGAAGAGCACCAAAGACTCCACCCATAGGTGAGACCCAAACTAGGCCAACTGTTTCTTCCTTGAAAAACAATGTGCAAAAAAATTATCACTGACCAATACAAGACCATGGTAGAGTCTGAACACAGAGACATGCAGACAAATGTATTCAGGGTCATACAGCTACAAAAAACAGAATCAACTTGCCTCCAGCATTGCTGCAACCGATAAAAATAACTGCTCAAATATTTTAATGATATGAATCACACAAAATTACTTTCCTCTCCTAGCAATCTTCAGTGCAGTAACCCTTCAAACCTACGGTTCAAATTAGACCTCCAGGATTGCATCTCATAGTCCTGTTAATCCTTCCAGTTTCAAAGCTCACAGTGAGAATTCATAATTATGTTTTTCACAAAATTAGGGTGGAGAAAACCAGCTAAAAAACATAATGGGCAAATTATCAATGCTTTTAAGTCCACAATATGAAAGGTTTAAAACAATATTAGTAATTTATTTTTAAATGCATAGAATACCTGTAACCAAAACTCTGTGCTTTTTCATCTGTGGCTTCTGTTTTATATAAGTATTTTTAGATAATAACAGTATGCATGAGAGTGAAAATCCCCACACGCAATTTGAAAATGTCAGCTCTAATATCAGCGTAGGTGTATAATTTGCCATGTGGAATTATGTTCCATCACAATTCTTATTGACAACCCCAATTCCATAAATATTGAAACTTTGTGTATAAATTAAATAAAAACGGAATGCAATCATTTCCAAGTCTCATAAATTTTATTCACAATAGAACACGGAAGACATATCTTTAAAGTGAAAAAATACACTATCTTAAGAAAGAATTTGAATTTCATGGCAGCAGCCAAGTTTACCACTATGTGCTTCCTCTTCTTTTAACTGGAACACCTGGACAACTCTTTGAATCTTTTGATGATACTACAGTGGGGCAAAAAAGTATTTAGTCAGCCACCGATTGTGCAAGTTCCCCCACCTAAAATGATGACAGAGGTCAGTAATTTGCACCAGAGGTACACTTCAACTGTGAGAGACAAAATGTGAAAAAAAAAAAAAAATCCATGAATCCACATGGTAGGATTTGTAAAGAATTTATTCGTAAATCAGGGTGGAAAATAAGTATTTGGTCAATAACAAAAATACAACTCAATACTTTGTAACATAACCTTTGTTGGCAATAACAGAGGTCAAACGGTGCCTTGCCTTGATCTATTTATTGGATAATATTGAGCTGTACTATCAGCTTACTACTCCAATGTATACACACACACACACACATATATATACACACACACACACACATATATATACACACACACACACACACATATACATATATATATATATATATATATATATATATATATATATATTAGGGGTGCAACGATACACAAAATTCACGGTTCGGTTCGGTTCGATACTTTGGTGTCACGGTTCGATATTTTTTCGATACAAAAAAAATGTTCATGCATTTTTTATTTGTCATTTATTAAAATTATAAATATATATTTTAACTCAAAAGTACAGTTTTTAAATTTAACCCTAACCCTTGTGCGTGTTTTTTATTTTGACAGCGAATGCGCACCTGCGGACCACTTATGTGCAGCCCTGGTTATTTAGCTCATCATATTGCAGCCACAGAAATTCTTTTGTCCATGAAACCATAAAGCTGCACTTTCTTTTTGCCTTATAGTCTGATTTGTCATAACTTCTCCGTTTTGTGGTAAACTTTTCTTTGGCTGTCACTTCTTCACCCTGACCTGTCTTATTTGGCTCAGCAGAACTGAAATGCTTTTACACATGCACTCACATAAGCTCAGCGATTCTCTGCGCGATCAACCTCTCACATGTTTAAGCTTGCTGCGGGAGATTTCACTTGTCATGTTTGCATAGTAAGCTAACGATTAATAAGACGATGTCAGAGGAATTGGTGCACAAATTATCATCACTCACAGATCAGTGCTGTCGCTCTCTATACACAGTTCGCACGATTGCAAAGTGAAAGCAAAAAAACAAGCGCAAATTCAAACGCGACTTCAATATGTCACATATTGACAGTGGCTCACCGATGCCAATGACATAATTACCCAGCTACATTTCTGAAAGAATGCAAAAGCATTGACATATATTTTTCCTACAGTAGCCCGACGGGCAGGGAAGAGATAGATTTTGGTAGCCCGACTGAAAAAATCGCTAGCTCCAGGACGTCGGGCTAGCGATATTGCAAGCCCTGTATCTGATTGAGGAATCACTCATCTTTGGAAAAGAGAGTTTATTACAGAGAAATGGCTCTTTCCAAAATAAAAGCTATACTATCCGCTTCTTCTGGGCTATATTCTCAGCAGCATAAGGAGAATCATGTGCTAACAGCTGTCTAAATGACTCGGCTAAAGTTAGTAGCATGCTTGCTTTTTTTTGTCTGCTTCCACTTGTCTTTGCACTACGATGATGTCGGGGTAAATGTGCAGTCATATTCGTTGTGTTCCCGCTAGTGCTTTCAGGTTAATCTCGTTGAAATGACCTTAAGGCCACAACACGGCAAATCTCCGTTAACGAGCTACCTCCGATCGCTCCGTGCATGGGGCTAGACGGCCAACACGTTAACGAGCTAACTGCGCTAACACACTAGTTCACACCAATGTAATTGAGCATTGCATGGCACATTCAACATACTGTTTTACTTTAGTCCATGACTCGCTTACCTTCAGGGTCATACGTCACATGAAAACCAAAATAATTCCAACGCCAGATCTGAATGAGGTTCAATTTGCCTGTTACAAGGAGAGCTTAACTTCTGTCTCGCTAGCTTGCCCTGCGCTCTTCCTTCTGACTATGCTGTCTGTGTTGAGCGCTCAGTGAATCTGCATTCGACTACTCCGCCTAGGCTGCACTGTCGAGCCTAGGCGGAGTAGTCAATGCAGATTCACTGAGCGCTCAACACAGACAGCATCGTCAGAAGGAAAATTGATAAAATAAATTACAAATGTTGTATTGTTCGATACATATGCTTACCGAACCGAAAGCACTGTATCGAACGGTTCAATATCGATACGAATATCGTTGCACCCCTAATATATATATATAGCAGCTAGATAGCGTAGTGGTTAGACTACACGCCTTTGGAACAGAGGATCGCAAGTTCGATTCCTGCCTGGGGCGTCTGTATCCAGTAAGGGTCCTAAGGGTAGACCCCCTATGCTAAGCAAGCCTACCGCAGACATGAGCGAGACAGATAAATATGAAGGCATGCCGGCTCGGACGTCGCCCGGAGCAACAAGGTCCGCGTCAGGTGTTGAGGAACCAGGGCACCCTGACGAAAAGTGGGCTACTGGAACAAGAAGGCATCGGTGGGCAAGAGACGAAAACAGGGCGTTGTTGGAATGCTACTACGCAAGTAACCCCGGCGGAAGGGGCTACATGAATAGGATGAGGGACCTATGGATTCTTCGATACCCAACATCCAAAGGAGAAGGATCGTTGAGTGCGAGAGGAACTGACCTGAAAAATAGGATCATGGCCACATATATATATATATATATATATTGTAGATGATAGACTATTCAATATCTATGCAATTTTACAATGAGAAAAATTATTCTGAAATTAAATTAATTGTTCCACAATTTATAGATAGTGTTTTACAAGTTGAACTTCTGCTCATCTTTCCTTCTGAGAAACTCTGTCTCTGTAAGATGTTCTTTTTATTTCCATTCATACTACTGAACTGTTTCCAGTTAACCTAATTAATTGTAAATTTTCCTTTAGCCATTCTGTCCCACTTACTTTTACAACTAAGCTTTTAGCTTCTCCTATCTCTGCTTTTAAAGGTCTCTAACCTAGGATTTTATTATTCTTGTACTAGTCTTGTGCTACCAAAACAGTCCTGACCTTTTGAACTGTATTGTGTCTTCCTTGAAGCACTCATAAGCAATTTCTAAGCTTTGTCAGGGCGCATTATCTAGTTAGGGTAGTCTTCTTCTGGTGTCATCAAGGAGTACTATTGCTTTAGGCATTAACACAAAGCCTATGGCCTAAAATGAAAAGCCATCGCGAAGAGCACTTAACGCAAAACTCCTGTAATCAGAGCAATTATACTGTAGGAACAGATGCAAGTACAAAAGCAGCCACAATGCCACAGGTCTGATGGCACTTTAACATTAGTTTTGGTTCATGGCTACAAGCTTTGAGTTAGTATGCTGTCTTTAATTTGTCGTTTCTGTCTCTGCAAAGGTTTTAAAACACCTGATTTTTTTAGTAGCAGTTGTTTCAGACCCAGGAGCAGTTTTCACTATTTTATGTAAATTTTAAAAAAATATATTGTACTGTCCATAATTTACTTTGCAGTATAAAATACCTTTAGGCAGTTGTTGTTGTGATTTTACATAATAAATTAAACTTCAATTGAATTTTCATTCCTCACATGTAACATCTTAATAAACTACAAATTGCAGGTACACATTGGAGTAGTAAGCTGATAGTACAGCTCAATATTATCCAATAAATAGATCAAGGCACCAAATATGACTCAGAACTGAGATCAACTTTGGCTAAACTACTTATTAATGCGCTCTATATTTGCCCAGTGGAGTTAATGTACCATGTGACTATGAGTCTGTACTTTTTAGAAAGCTCTCCTTCTGCTTTAACAAATAGCTCCTGCAGTCAGTGATCAGTCTCTCAAAAGCTTCTCTCAGGCTTTTAACTCCCTTCATTGAGTTAATAGATTTTAATAATTTGTATATGGGTGACTAATTGGTGGGTGGTATCAGTCTGGCAGCAGTAGGAGAATCATCTGTCTTCTGACAAACAGATGTTTGCAATTTTCTGTGAATACATTTACACATACTCATGAGAACATGACAAAAAATGTGAGCAAAGACTTGTGATAAATTAAAGACCAATCAAAGCCAGAGCAAAACTGATTTTGTTGTTTATTGTACTCATGAACGCATCTCTTTGATGGTTACAACCAGAGATGGGCACTGTAATCCGATTACTTTTTTCAAGTAACGAGTAAAGTAAGGGATTACTATTGAAAAAACGGTAATTAGATAACTGTGATTTTTTATTTTTTTTGACAGAATGTCTCATGACAGTGACGTAAGCGAGTGCCACGTTCGTGACAACAGCTGTGTGCAGATCAACAATGGATAATATATCGAGTGCGGGAGAGAGTATGAGCCTGGAGCGTTTAAAGTGTGGAAGTACTGACCTTACTTTGAGTTTGATTCCATAAAAAGTGACAAAAACATTAGTGTCTGTTGTGAGTGGGAAGAAAACTTATTTTTACAGCGAAAAAAATCCCCTAAACTTCCAAGCAAGCACTGTGCGCTATGACATAATAGGAAACTCACAGAGAAACTCGCGGATTCTTCCACTGACCGCCGCGGCACACCTGCACCAGGGCAAACCTCCGCCTACCCCACTCCTGCTTTATAGGTGAAAATAGAGCAACAGGACCACTAGTCTTTGATTTTATTTATTTTCTGCTGTGTTTCACTTGCATCTATTTGAAAGAGTGAGTGTAAACAAAAAAATATATTTTTTATTTTATGTGCTAGAATGTGCAGAAAATAGGTTTAAATGTTAAACAAATTTCTTCCAGTCAGAGAATGTTACATATAATTAAATTTTTGCTTGATGCATAAAGTTAAAAGATTAAATCTAATAAAACAAGTTTTAAAAAGAGACTTTTCCATTTGATTACATTTTGTATGATGGATTATGCAGAAAAAGTAGAATTGGGCTGAAAGATCTATCGCTTTATCACCTATTCAGGTTGTAAATTGTGTTTTTAAAAAGTAACTAAGTACAAAAGTAATTAATTACTTTTGAAAATAAGTAATCAGTAAAGTAACGGGATTACTTTTGGGGGGAAGTAATCAGTAATTAGTTACTGATTAATTTTTCAAGTAACTTGACCAACACTGGTTACAACAAAAAGCTTTAGAAGACTTAAAGACACAAGAAATGTATTGCCCACACAATACATGTATTGTCATAGGCTCTGATTTCATGAGTAGTGCTCAAGTTCCCACAAATAATGCTGAACACCCACATGTCCAGGCACTCGTCCAGCTTAGACATTTTATGTTTTACAGTGAATTGATGGGAAGGACTGCACAGCTGGTGCTAGATCAGTTATATTGAAAAGACTATATATCTGTGCTACGTTATTTCACTGTCAGTCCCATATTTCCATTCATATCCAAACTATTCCTGAATTCCTTTTCAGAAAAATCTTTTTGGGCCTGTAGCAACTTACAACCTATGGTACAAGGTGGGACAAACATATCTGAATCATTCAACTTTGATTAACTTTGATTAACAACTGCAAGGAGAGAGGGCATGTTGCAACGTTGAGTGCAAGCATATCCAGCTTTAAAAGCTAATTTAGCTTTGTCCTCATATGTTGATTGACTGTATACTGTGTGTGCTATCTTCATGTGTGTACCAATGTCTTTTACCTGTTAAAAACATCTCTAGTACCACTTCACATCAGGCACAGTGGTATCAAATTTGTGTTGTGCACTTGACCAGCATTTCATGTCGGTCTTTTTACGAAATAAGCTGCTTCAGTTTATTATTACAGGAACATTTTCTGGTGTTTTGTCAGTAAAATTTTTCAAATGTGACACCACTAAGTGGATCAGAATTAACATGCCTTTTTTAGCTCAAGCTATAATGGAGTTTCCAGTGGCCCCTGTAGTGTAGTAGTTTAAACATCTGCCTAACAAGCAAAAGATCCATGGTTTCATCAGAGGGGAGACACAAATCCTTTTGGGGTTGCATCAAGAAAGGCATCTGTTGTAAAATCTGCCAAATCAAACATGCAGAGCAACCTGCTGTGGTGACTCCTGTTAAATAAGAGAGCAGCCTAAGTCTTTTCGATAAAACAGAGTTTCCCAGAACGACAACAGAATATCTTTGGAGATTCTCACTGAGGTGATTAATAAAACCCTCTTCGTGTGCCCTGGATATCCTGCCTTTGAGATTTCTAAATGTTTTTCCTAAAGGTTTATGAATCTGTCAGCACATTCTACCTATAATTATTTACTCACTTTTGACTGATTCTGTCCCTGTTTATAGTATGAAAAATACTAAGGCTTTAGAAAGGCTTCCTGCTGAACAACAGATTGTTTTTTTTAAACATAAATGATCTCACTGTTGGTTCTTAAAAAAAGCGGCACAGGGACAGCTCTCCTCAGAGTGATGGATGATTTGCTGCTTGCTCCTGATGCTGGTAAATCCTCTCTTTTAGTTTTATTAGATTTGAGTGCTGATTTGACACTATGGATCTCAGAATTTTATTGAATCATCTCCAACACAGGATTGGCATTTCTCTTTCAGTTTTAAGGTGGTATTATCAGAGGTGTGGACTCGAGTCACATGACTTGGACTCGAGTCAGACTCGAGTCATTAATTTTATGACTTTAGACTTGACTTGAAAAAATGTTCTAAGACTTGTGACTTGACTTGGACTTTTACACCAATGACCTGGGACTTGAATTGGACTTGAACCGGTTTACTTGAAAAGACTTGATATTTTACCCCAAATATAAAATTTAACATGCATATTATATAGAGATTGAAAATGTGACGTCATTCACGGGTAGAACCGCAAAGGATTCTGGGAACTCGTGGCAAGCGGTACTAGCGCATGCAGGCTTTCAATTAAAATCAGTCACACAGCGATAAAAAGAAACACAAAAATAGCAAGAAGCTGTTGTATTATTAACTGCAATAGCCGGTCGCATGACAGCCACGGGAAGCCGACGGGTAAAGAGATCGGTTGTTATCGGATTACGTCGTTGAAGAGAAATTGTTCGAGCCATGTTTCCGAAGTAACAAAGACGCGACTGGATTGCAGCCATTCAAAGACCAATTATAACGTCCCAGAACACTCCAGCTCACAGGTTAGTCTGCTCCAAGCATTTACACAAAGGTCAGTGTTTTTTAGTAGTTAATACGTCACTTTCATAACATAACTGGTGATATAGGTTACAAGCAAGTCTGGCGCTGAACAGAAATTGTCGCGCTATGCTCCTTTGTTTATTGTGCATAAATAGTGAATTGTCCTGACACAATATTGCGTTTCGCTTCTGTTATTATGGCACATTGACAAAAACATATACTTTTATTCACAGGATAAAACAGGTTTTTTGTATCACTAATTGCCCAGTACGATTACAGCATACAGTATTATTGTCACTGCTACATTTCTGTGATGCTACCAGAAATTATTTCCACTACTAATTAATTACCGTTGAGCTCAAAGGTCCTATTAATAAACGGTTAACGAATGTGTATTTATGACAACAATTTGTGAGACTGGTAAACTTATGATACGTACGATGGTCTTTCGTTCTACACGGTGCATTTCAAGGTCCTGCACCCATCCGTCGGTAAACTGTACCTGGGCTTGTTGCAGTGACCGGAAGTTACTAAACTTCATGAGTGTATGCACTCACTCCAAGAACCGTATGATTATAAATATGCATATAAATATGCTAAGATGAGATAGCTGACTTCATCTAACTAGCAAATGTTGTCCAGGCTACGTTGGTGATACAGTTTTTTTTAATGTGTATGATATTTTTGTCATGCGATTTTAAAGCTGGTCCTACAACCACATCCAAGAATAACATGCAGCTTATCTCAGAACTGTCGGTGAAAATTATTCTTGGAGCTAGGTTTAATTGAGCTGCATTTTAAAGAGGTGCAATTTCACAATTTGTGTATATTTTCTAAGTTCACTATTTTGTCATGTGTTGAGAAAAACACAGATTTTAAAATTACATGGTCTAATATTTACATTTAGCATATAACTGCAACATTATTTTTTCGTTTTTTTTTTTTAAAGACTCGAAAGGACTTGAAATTCAAAGTTTCAGACTTGTGACTTGACTCGGACTTTTACACCAGTGACTTGAGACTCGACTCTGACTTGCCTGACATTACTTGAGACTTGACTTGAGACTTGAGGATAAAGACTTGAGACTTACTTGAGACTTGCAAAACAATGACTTGGTCCCACCTCTGGGTATTATTCCTATCTTACTTCCAGAACAGGCGTTTTAGTGTTGTCATTGGTAAGGTCTATAAAGATGACCCGGGGGGCTCCTCAGGGGTCTGTCATTGGCCGTCTAATGTTTTCTTTACACATGCCATGTGCTGTACATTTCTTTTAACCCCAGTGGCATTCTTGAACTCAATTATTTCAATGATTGTATCCAAGATTTTAAATGCCAGATGGCACAAAACTACTTTCGGTAAAATGTGGATAAGACAGAAATAATATTTTTTTTGGATATATATATATATATATATTAGGAAATTAGGGCTTAACCTGTCTTTTATTTGCTGAGCTCCAGCTTATCTCATATTTAAATAGTGCTTCCTGCGTGTCACAATCAGTATCAGTATATTCACATGTATGATTGGTTGATTTAAATGTTTTCATCAATTAAAAATGCTGGTGCATTATGTGCAAGTCAAAAATGAATATTTTAACGTTGTGTTAACAATGATGGAGTTCAAGCTCAAAGTTGTATGAATCTCAATTCCCATACCTACTTGAAGGGCGAAGGATTAGCAGATAAGTCTGATAGTTACTGTCATTAACATGTATGGCAGTGTCATCATCAGAATACTTAAAGTAGACAGAGCTGGGGAGAGAGCCTTGTGACAGTCGTGTGCTGCTGGTGACAGAAGCATTACAGCTCCAAATCTTACAGTTTGCAGATTGATGCAGAGGAAAATCTAGATACAGTGAATTAATAATGGGTGCAGACTTTTTGGCATTAATTGCTGTATTTAGTTTTAGGTTTAGGTCTAACTACATGGGAGCTGCAAAAGGTCAGTCTCAGTGGAGCCTTTAAATAAAAAATTACAATATTTGTTTTGCCTTTGGAAGGTACAGCCCAGTGGCTTGCTAACAGTGTAAACACATTTGTTTTCTTAACTGCAGTGTAGACATAGAAGGTATTAAAACCCTAGGGAGATTAAAATTTCGGATTTGGATAACCATACCAGCTGTGTGTTTATCACTTTAACTTGATGTCAGTATTACTAACAAAAGTGTTTTATTTATTTGTCACCTGGGTCTCCTGATTAATTATTTCTGCATGAGGATGTTGCAAAATATATCATAATTTCCGCAACTTTGAAGTACTGTTTATGAGTTTACTTGACTATACTGAAAACAGAACTGATTAAAAATGTTTTTTTTGGATAAAGTTGCATGGTGACTGCTTGTTTTGACAAGTCTTGCCTCATTATTAGTCCCCTACGTTTCAGGTGTAGTGGTGTTAAAACAGCAGGAAAAAGCCATGAATTATGCTACGTGGGCACAATAAGATAAAATGTAGAAATAGTTTAATTCACAGAGCTGGTAATGTAATGATGATACCATTTATAAATAACCATTTTTTTATTCCAGTGAACTGATTTTTATTTATTTGGACAGTGATACATTTTTTACTTTATTTTTAAAATTTTGCGTCTCTACACTGACAACGTTTTTTAACCACATACAGTAACTGAGATGTTATTTAAGTGCAGACTTTAAACTTTAATTTAATCAGTTCTCTCTTGTTGTAGCAATCACAAATGTTTTTATAAAGTCTCGCTTAAAAATAGTTGGACAGTTGATTTATGGTATGCTATAAACAGCTTTATGTAAGGCTAACAACAAGATCGCAAAACTGGTTACAGTCAAGAACATGAAGGCTTTGGTGAACATTCCCAGAAAACATCTATAAAAAGGTATGCCTAGTTTTAAAAATAATAAAAAAATATATAAGTATGTATAAAGTATATAAAGTATTTATCCCTCTCTGTTTGATTCCTCTTTATGGAGGCTGAAGTTTTGTCTCATCACTGAAAATAAATTTTAAAAAGCCCACAAATACTCACTCGCCACTAACCCCAAAAAGTCCACTTGAATTTCTCTTAAATTACTAAAGACAGCTCTGCATGATCTCATGCTGTGATGCAGCGAGTAACTGTCCTTTTTGCTCCCTTTTACCTGGAAAACGACATGTGTTGACATTTTTAAGATTTGCATTTGATAGCTGTTAAATAGAAAGAATCTCTAGAATGACATCTCTGCAACGATTTACTGCTAAAAATGCACAAGAATGTTGCATATTCGAATTTCTGAATCCTGCTAAACACACATTGCTTTTAAATGAGTTCATCTGTCCCAGCTTTTCAGCAGATAATTTCTTTGGGCACTAGTGGGTGTTTCAGACTTTGAAGGAAATAGTTTCTGACCATTACAGAAGCAAAATGAGTGTACATTTTCACTCAGGCCAACATGAATATGGTGGTTCCTTTGTTTAATTAAGGGAATTATATAACACAAAATATATATTCAACCTGCTCCTGCAATGATAACTGGTCAACTCACAGAGTACAAAATAAATATATTTACATTCTACAGTTTGGTTTATTGTCAAACTTGATACAAAACCTAATTCCTTTTCATTAGTTTTTGATTAGATGGATCAATTTAATTAAAAGAAAGTCAGTTTCACAGCAAAGTTAATGCAACAGATGCTCTGTGGGGAAAAAATTGAATTTGCCTGTTTTCTAAAAGAGTTCAAATGCAAACAGTGTTGCAAATTGAATTAAGAGTATGAACTCAAAGGGCAGTAAACAGATATAATAGGTGCTCGAAGAATGCCAATCCAGATATCACTCAAATAATTAAGAAGTTTGAGAGCCCTCTCTGAGAAAATTGTGAGCATTACAGGAAAGTATTCAGACTCAGAGGTTTATATTGTTACAGCGTTGCCTGCATGCACACAACAGGCAGCAGATGAAGGGAGAAAACAGGGAACTTATCATAAGACTGAATTATGGTACCGTAAACCCAGATTTAATATACTTCTTATCCTCTTCTTATATACTTCTTATTTTAGTGCTCATATATTGAAATATATTCCAGAAGATAGAATGAAAAACTTAATGGTACTGATGGCAACAACAATTACGTCCAAAACACAGCAACACAGAGATAGTTTTAATGCACAGTCACTATTGTGGCCCAGATTTTTTGTCAGGGACTTTGTTTTTCTGGCTCTTTATGCTTTTGTCTATATAAAATGTATATTGTCTCCATGGTGCTATATGTAAGCTAATAGTTTAATTATATTCTTGATATCTTTTGTCAGGATCATTCTGATGGTTTAAAAGCAATGTTAAAATCATTAAGTGTAAATTAAAAAAAAAAAAAAAAAACCCTGCTGGTTCCACATACCAAACAAGGCATAAGTGTGATGTTTTTTCCAAGTGGGACCAGCTGAATGGCATACATCCAACATGTTTGCATAACACGCAAGGAAGACTCTGGGCTCAAAGAATCTAAAAACGTAGCTTCAGTTAAGTCTGTGAAGGTTCTCAGTCATCCAGGTCATCGTAGTCTAAGGAGCTTGGAAAGAAAAGCGTCTGGACTTCTTTAAGTTGCTTAAGGACATTTCACCTCTCATCTGAGAAGCTTCTTCAGTTCTAAGAGTCAAATGGTGGAGAGTATCCTCCCAAAGAGAGACAAAGGACCCCCTGATGATCCTCTACCTAAGGTGTGAAAACAGGTATGGGTCACAATCAACCAGGGTTACAGGTGAGCTCACTGGGTCATTTTTTCAGAGGGGTCTTTTGGAGTGTAATTTCTTTCATAGTTAGATGCCTGACTGACACTGTATAAAACAAAAACTACACACAATATTCGAAGCACATATCGCACAGTCGTAAATTCCCTCTAATTTTGGTATGAGTTTATGCTACTGACTATGGGTCTGAGTGGGACACCTTTATGGATCTTAGGAAATCCGTAAATGCAGGGTATAGCATCTCCTGGGTAAAGGCGGTGATATGTAAGGCGGTCAGTGGTTTTGTCCTTTTCAAGGTCTTGAAGGCAAGCTATAACTTTCTTTTTGTAGCTGCTTGTGGGGTCTCGCTTTAAGGTTTTGTAGGTATTGTTGTCACTGAGGAGAGTAGTGATTTTGTGTGGTAATCCGTAGTGCATTTTCCCTTATCAGCTGGTAAAATAGTGATGTTGTGGTCTTTGCTCAGGGAAGCGACGGCCTTCTTTTTTGTATTGTGAGGTTAGACGGAGGGCACTGGAGAGGGTGGCCGAGACTTTCATCCTGATTTGCTCTGTCTGTGATAATTTAGTAATCCGTATGGTGGTTTCTGTGGCTGTGATGAGGTCCACTATGGGCAACTGTTGCGGAGAAATGGCAAGTTAAGTCTCTGCAGTGGAAAAGATCAGCTGCTAGAGTTTACCTGTAAAAGAAGGCAGGTAGCTCTAGTCAGAATGTATCAGATATTTCACTACTTCACATACTTGTGCTGGTAAAGCAATGGTTGAAGTAAAATCTCTATACTGTAATAAAAAAAATGTGCCTACTGTAGGGAGCTTTGATGCATATAATCCAACAAAGCTCGACTTTCCTTTCACCTCTCGAAATGCTGCAAATTGCTGTTTTGAGACCTACTCACAGTTACAGATTACCTACATACCAAGTCTAGGAGCCAGGCTCGACCCCTGACTTTGAGGCTGTTAGTAACCATCTTTGGCTATATTGTAATATTTTCAGACAGTTACCAGATCTATGCTCGGCCGTGGATTTCAAAATAGATTCTAGATTTCAAATTTACTATGCAGTTCTGCTATCGTGCTTAATTTTACCCATGAGTTGAACTGGTTGTTTTTAGGTGCCAGAGCTTACCTACTGGGTTAATCAAGAGTTAGTGATAACCTCTCACGCTATATTTTATTGTGAAAAAGTCAGATATAGGTTGGCCTTGTGATGCTATTAATTGATGTGGGTTTTACTGAAAATGTAAAGCTGACACTTATAGACAATCCATGTAGGCCGCTAATCCAAACCAAGCTGTACCTCAGGGTTTCGCTCAGTGATTGTCAAGGTCTACATATATTGTGTTAATCTTTGCAATAATCCTTAGGAGAGTCTGGGTTCAGTCATCCACCAAACAATTTTGGTTGACATATAAATGCCAGAATATTCAGTTCTCGAGAGCCACATGTTCCTCTCTTGTGTTTGCGGGTGCACAATCAAACAGTTTTGTGTGCAGATGGGATTCCTCTGGGACTGGCGCTGCTAAATCTCTGAGTCAAGGAGGCCTGGCAAAGGTTGGAAAATTTTACGCCTTCAGGAAACAGATACTCAGCCAGTGAAACAAGGGAGTCTGTAGCTAGGACATACAGGATACACAGACAATTAAGCCCTTCCACAGCTGCAATGATAGATCAACATATATACAACTCCAAACAATGCTTTTTCAGCTCTGGTATCTTGAGCAGCAGGCATTTAAGATCTTTGTGTGCCACAGAGAAAAGAAAGTATGTGTCACAGCTGACAATTCTGACTGCCAAACATCATTGCCTAAGGGGAACAGGGAGATGATGCGATGAAGAAGCAATCTCTGATCACAAAGCAGCAGGAAGGCATGCTGGCCCTTGGACACATCAGTCCACATTAAACATTCACGAGTTTTCACACTTCTAGCTTCACAGCAGGCCTTTTTTTTCCTAGACTGCTTGTCTTTTGTTTTTGCTTTTTCCAAATAAGCTTTTAGTTTGCTTCCTAAATGCATTTCCTCTTCAATCTGCACACCTATTGTTACAGAGGTCATGAATCAATGTCTCACATAATACTGACCATTTCATCACCTTTGAGAGGTAAAAAAGCCACAAGATCCAGAGGCCAAGTGGAAAACAGCAATAAGTAATAAGGATCCATTACCTGTAAAACATTCATCTATTCTTTCTATTCATCCATCTCTCCACCGTGGAAACCAGTATACTGTACTCCCCCCCCCCCCAGTGATTTCAGATAAGTGAAAATTGTAACCTGATGGTACTAGTCCTGGTATTACACAATTTCTTCCCAGGGCACCGTCAATTTATGTCTCGGGTTCATATGAAACCCATCATTCACCAAACTGGCACCAGTGCCACAAAGTTGCGCACTGGATTCAAAGTGGTATACCAATATGGTCTTCGCTGGCTACCTCAACCAATTAAATTAATTTGGAGGATCACTTTCATACACTTAAGTAGATCCACGATGAGTTAGAGAGACAAGGGGACATGACATGTATTTTATAGAGTGATCCTAAAAGTATTCAGCTTGCAGGGGTGCACGAGAACATTATGTTGAAGAGGTAACTTTTTTGTAATCAATAATGATAACCCTCTATTTGGTTAAATAGCGTCTCTGTTCTGTCTTATTTGTTGACTAATTATAATGTTCTGTTAAAAAATTAGTTATATGAACATGTTATAAAAACGTTGTTGTTGCTGCTGTTTGCTGTAGTGGTGGTTGTCACTGTTGTTGTCTGACATTCATAAACATCATTAACCCTCTTGCATGTATGGACTGAAATGCCAGTCAGCGGGGGAACAAGATGGATTATTTATCACAGGCAAAAGGGATCATACAACAGAGATAAAAAAAATAAATAAAAAAAACATGTTATGAATTCTAAATGATGGAGCACTGACATTTGCTAAAGTGAGCCAGTCTGTTTATTTCTCCCGTTTATTATTTTATGCATTATTCTTTCATTTAAAAGATTCTTTCAGGAAACAAAATCTGCATGTTTCCTGCAATAAATAGTTTACAGTACAAAATATGAAAAAAAAGAAAGAAAAAGAAAAACTCTTTTCACAAGGCCCAAAGAGAGACCGACAACCACACACGGACATCAACACATGCAGCCAATTTAGAGTGACCAATTAACCTAACGAGCAAGGCTTTGACCTGTGGGAAGAAAGTGGAGCAGACACTTTGCTTTATCAACATTCCAACACATCCTATTCAGTATCTAATTATTTTTGGTGGTACGACTACCTTTTGGAAGTTACCTTAGAATGCACATGCATGCATAGACAGAGGCACAGAGCAGTACAGAAAAATACAACGACAGCATTCAAAATGAGCTGGGTTGCAAAGCAACTTGCACATGTGCAGCAACTGGGGCAAGGCTAAAGCAGCTTAATTAAAGAAAGCATATTTAAGATGTCCTTCTACGCAGCTACTGGGCAATCTGACAAATCATCAGCCAATGCTTGCTGGCAATGAAATCAGCTGGTCTGCCTGGATTTAGTTTGTCCCACGCACGATTGAGCACCTGGCACAATTTTAGTTTGGAGAAAACTCCCTGGTCCTGAACTCAATAATTGAAGTCAGATGGTAATGCTCTGAAGCCTGGCTGAAGCTTGATATTAAGAATTGATTGGGGGGAAAAAAAAATCTGGTTACATTATCTTATTGCTGAATGAAAAGAAAACCCTGCAGGCCTGAAGTGGTTAGCCTGTTATAGCAACATACAGTTTTAAATTCAAGTGGTTTCAGTTTGACAACTTAGAATTGTTTTTTGTTGTACTCTCTTGCACCCATAACACAGTAGTGTAATCTGCTTTCTACTCGAGGAATTACATAATGCAAAAATACAAACTCACAAAGAGCGTTTCCCAGCCTTTGGGAGCGGATCAGAGACTTGTCAGAGTCAAGAACACAATCCTGAATTAAACATTTTGCCACTTGAGTAAGACAAAAGAGCACTCATTTAGAATAGCATCATTTAGTGATACATCATAAACTATTTAGATATAGTTGTTCAATAAAATTCATTTCATGTGATATTAAGATTAAACTCTACCACACTGAGGAAGTCATTTACCTAACCAAACATACTGCTCATAAAAAAGACACAAAAAACAAAGAAGAGAGGATATACGCGTAATTTGTTTCATCACCTCAAAAAAAATAAATAAATAAATCACATTTTGGAATATGAGGAAAGCCAAAAACTGCACTTTCCACAAATGCCCAGTAAGTCAAGTGGAAAGAAAAAAAGGGGTCCTGCACACCAGCAGACTGATTTTTTCCCAGCGTTTTCCAAAAGCACTCCGTATGAGAAAACTAATCAGCGGTGGATATCACAAAGACAATTACAGTGTACTTGTGGTGCTGTTTCCTACAGTGGAGAAACGCGGCTTTAAGAAGATGATTAAGACACTCGATCCACGTTTCGAGGTACCAGGCCGCAAACATTTTAGCCAAACTGAAATGCCCAAAGTGTAATTTAAAAAAAAGGTTTTGCACAAATTGCATTTTATACTTTTTTGAAGTGTGCTTATTCTTCTGCAATGTATTTTGTATTTTCACACATATCTATAAGAAAAGAATATATCACAATATATATCGTTACCACACATGCTTCAAATTATACCGCAATACGGATTTTAGGCCATATCGCCCAGCCCTAGTGGAAACCAAAATTATCATCCCTTTGAGGGCAGATTTAAAATCACACCAATAATCAAAGAAATTGTTCTTCTTCTTCTTTTTTTAGCATTATAAAAATTTATAGTCTTGTCTAAAATTGAAGTATGAATTTACTTTAAAAAAAAAAACAACTACAGCTCAGCCTGCAATCCAGTTACATCACTTCATAACTGCTGGTTTCATTATCAGCTCACATCAGTTGAAGGCTCAGCTGATAACCACGTTTCAAGGTGTTTTCTGAAAAATTCTCGAAAAGAGAAACTTGACGAAATGTGATGTCAACATAGGCTGACGGGAAAGAATTGGCTAAAAAAATTAATGTAGGTACCTGACAATTTAAAAGCCTTTCTTTAGTTAAATTAACACCTACATAGTCATTACACATTTTGCTGTAAGACTGGATTGCTTTAGCAATTTGTCCAAGCAAACCCTCTCTTGCAGTTGCCAAGAGGGATTTACTGTGAGAAGATGTTAAGTGTTCATGAAGGGGCAGCACAAATACAACTAACAGTCATTATGTATGTTAAATGTGATTACATTTACCGTTTTAAACTCCATTAAATACACCATGACATACCATTAGGTTTTCATTTACTTAGGCTATGATGACTTAAAGCAATACCTTAACTCTGGATTAGCTTCTGCCATGAACCATGTCAGATGTTAATTGGAGGACATATATAGTGCATAAATCATGCTGAATGCTTTCTTGTTCTTTTTGCTAATGATTTTAATTCAGTGCTATGAGGTCATACTGGGGTTTTAAGACAATTTCTACAGAAACTAAAACAAGATGACATCTCATCATGTCATATACATAAAACATTGCGGAAGATCAAACTCTAGTAAGGCAGCAGGACCGAACAACATTCCGAGGTGGGCTTTCAGAGCTGCCCAACAAGCTGCCTGATGTTCTCACAACTTTCAACGTTTTCCTCAGCCACAGCACTGTTCCCTCTTCTTTCGAAACAACCACCATCGCTTCCCTTCCCACCCACCTTTCGGAATGATTATAAGTCACTAACTCTCACTCCAATTATCATGAAGTGTGTTGAGAGAGTGCTGTTGGCCCAGATTCAGAACAGCATGACCTGGACCCCCTGCAGTATGCTTACCGATCCAACAGGTCTACCTCAGACCTATTGCCGCAGTACTACAATATGCTCTCTCTCACTTGGAGGATAAAGACTCCATAAAGACTGCTCTTTCTTGACTATAGTCCACCCTCTGGTACTGGCTCTAAACCTTTCGACTGGCAGGCCGCAGTCTATTAAGATTGGTAACAGAACTTCAGCCAGTATTACTACAAATATGGACACTCCAGAGGAATGGGTCCTATGTCTATCACAAGGATACGTCATTCTAAAGTTCACGGATGATGTCTCAGTGATAGGAAACATCACTGGCAGGGATGAAAGGGCCTACAGGAAGGAGGTGGCCAATCTAGTGTCAGGGTGTGAGGACAAAAACCTCACCCTCAACATGCTCCAGATGAAAGAGATAATAGTGGGCATGAGGAAGGAGAGGAGATCTGATTGATCATCATCATCCAGGAGCTTTAAGTGGAGAGGATGAGCTAGTTTAAATACCGAGCTGTCTGTAACAGTGAGGACCCCATTTGGACATTTAACACCACACAGCAGGTTAACAGGGCTCAACAGTGGCTGTACTTCCTGAGGAGGCTGAGGAAGTTTGATACGTCACCTAAAATCCTCAGCAACTTCTAGCTGCACCATCATCATCTGGTATGCCAACGCCAGTGCTATGGGCCCCAGTTATTTCTAATAGTTTTTAAACTATCATTTATCCGTGGATAGAAAAGAAAGCATTCCAGTGTACAAAGAAACATGTTTATTTATTGCACACATACCAATAAATCTTATAACTTACTGCCAGCAAACAAATCCTAGAATCTGAAGATTTACCAGTTCTTCAGTTCAGTTCTGCCTAGTCTCACCATCTCCACATCATGCATCATAGCATGTCTCACCATCTTGCAAACCTTCCCTCTCACTCTGTCAGATACCTGTTTCAACCCACTTCACGCTGCCTGCACTCTCTTCTTCACCTCTCATGTGCACTGTCCATTGCTTTCAGTGGTTGACCTCAGATATTTAAATTCATCTACCTCACTATATCCTACCTCTACTCCTTGCATATTAGCATGTCCACCAGTTTCCCTCTCATTCTCACTCATAGCTTGCTTTACATTTATTCCTTTCTCTTAAGAGCATACCTCCACATTCCCAGGCTGTATTCCTTATTCTTACTCTCACTTCAGATTACAAAGTCATCTGTAAACGTCATAGTAGACAGCTCAACCTATCCATCACCACTGCAACAAGGGGCACAGAGCCGATCCCTGATGTAATCCTATCCCCACCTTGAACCCGTGTGTTACTCCTACTGCACACCTCAACACTGTCCCACTGTCCTCATACACAGTGTTGGGGAGTAAGGGAATACATGTACCAGTGTTACGTATTTAAAATACAAAATATGAGTAACTGTATTCCGTTACAGTTACCGTTTAAAAAGGTGGTATTCAGAATACAGTTACTTTGTTGAAATAAACAGAGGCTATACCCTCTCTATTTTTGGTAATTCCACGCTGGTGGAAACCCAAACAAAACACACATTAAGAGGCTCTGTGTCTCAATCTCACGGCCCATGTCACCTCTACTTGTGACCGCATAATGACGTGAATAAATATTTAAAAAAATATATATTATTCAAAAAATGATTTAATATGAAGGTAATAGGCCGAGTGTTACAGGCATAGCCCTAAAGAATGTAGCCTCATAGGTAGGGAACCAAGTTCTTGTTGAGAACCGGTTCCCACTGTTTCAATTCGTTGGAATTGTTTGCCATTTTTGCAAACGATTCCCTTATCGATTCCAGTCGCCCCGAATGACGTCACCATGTTGCATCATTTACCTGGCAGGAAACATGGCGCCTAAGCGGCTCAAACACTCAAAAGTTTGGTTATTCTTTACGAGAACGGATGACAACAGGGCAACTTGCAATACTTGCTAAGTAGATATTTCATTTAAGGGAGGAAACACTACGACTATGCAAAAGCATTTGCTCACTAAACGCGCAATGACCTCAAATGAATGTCGTGTTTTTAATTCCGCTCCGGACTCATGAATCTCAACCCAGCAGCAGCGGTAACGTTTCCACGTCCTCTCCCGTTAATGCGGCAGGTAAATAATCAACTAACAGTGCATATCATGTTAGCGCGATCTGCCTTATTACAAAACCTGCCATTACTGTGCATTTAGGTGACCAAGATGAGAGAGACAGACAAAGTCTGGCTGGCGCTCGCTGGCAGTTCTCGCTGCAGTCTACCGGTAGCGTCTCCTTTCAGGCCAGGATAGACGAATGTCACCGAGCAGTGACTAAGTTTGTGGTAAAAGCCTTGAACCCATTTGCCACAGCAGATGCCCCCGATTTTAGGTAAGTGAATGTGTTTAATTGTAGCCAGGGACATTACTGGATATTCTTGTGTAATTGCTACAGAATAATTTATGTTATACTTTGTTATTGCTACAGAAGAATATTTATTTTATTGTTTTACATTTACAATTTTTTTTCCTGGGGACCCTGTGACACCCCATTGAAGAGCCGTAGGCTGTGGATCTCTTAAGATCTCACTGTTGGGTTTGTAAGGCCATGTTACTCCTAAATTTCTATCTTGTTCAAAGAGAAGATATAAAACAAAGTTCTAAGCTAATCGACCTTAGTGTTCTCCTTTCTTATAAAGAATCGAATCGTTAAACAGAATCGAAAATGGAATCGGAATCGTGAAAATCTTATCAATACCCATCCCTACTCATGGGCAGTGTAGTCCGTGCTGCAGGGAGAATGGACTGCCATACCCATCACGCGTCTGTGAGCGCGAGGGGAGGAGAAAAAGGAGAGTGGAAAAGTACAAGCTGTCACCGACCAGCTGGAAGTATGTAAATATAATAATAACCACTGCAGCCAAAAAGAGTGCCTGGCGAGCCCAGTTGCAAGTAAGCTGTTAAGACTCGACTGTACACTGTGTTCGTGTTTTCCTCTGAAACAACAAGAGCAGCCTTTCAACTCCTCTCTCTGTCTCTCGCTAGCAAAGTTGACCCAGACAACAAAGTAAAGCTAGTTTTCAGCTATGAGCCCGACACAGAATCCGGCGTATTAGCCAGTGGTCCCTTTACTACGGTTCGGAGCAGCGGAGCTGTTTTATATACACGCGGAATAGATTTCTATACAAGATCGCACCAAAAAGTGCAGCCTTACCTAATGTCCATCCTATGTTACTCATTTTATATTAAGATTTAAAAATCTAGTTGGTATTGGTATGGCGAGTAGTCTTCGGTAATAGTAATAAATCACATAGCAATAGTAGATTCATGTAGTTGTAAAAAGCATGATAATATGTATTAAGTAATCCAAAGTACTCAGAATACATTACTGTCATTCAGTAATGTAACACGTTACAAAATACATTTTGGGGCATGTATTCTGTAATCTGTAGTGGAATACATTTTAAAAGTAACCTTCCTAACACTGCTCATACATGTCTTGCATCAGCCTCATGTACTCCTCTGCCACTCCTGATTTGCTCATGCAAGGCCACAGTTTCTCTTGGCAGTTTGCTTTCTCTAGATCCACAAAAAGACAGTGCACCTCCTGACCTTTTCTATCCATCGTCATTAACACTCTCAAAGCAAACACTGCATCTGTAGTGCTCGTTCTTGGCATGAAGCCATTCTGCCGCTCACTGATAGTCACCCCATCTTCTTAACCAATCTTCAACAATTCTTTCCCATATCTTCATGGTGTGGCTCATCAGCTTTATCCTTCTGTAGTTACAACAGCTCTGCACATCACCTTTGTTCTTGAAAATCTGTACCGACACATTTCTGCTCGTTTCCTCAAGCATCCTCTCACTCTCCAAGATTGTGTTAAACCATCTGGTCAAAAAGTCCACTGCATTCTCACTAATCTCCATACCTTCACAAGTATGTCATCTGGACCAACTGCCTTTCCACTCTTCACCCTCTTCATTGAAATATGAATGATGTCTTTTCCTTGTTTTGTCAGAGTAGCAATCAAAAGATATTTATAGTCATATAGCACAGAAAGAAAGAAAAAACAGCAAATCCGTATGAGAATACATTTACCTGAATAAAATACATTTATTCAGGTAAATGTATTTTACCTGAATAATTATCTCCCCGATATGACTCTGCAGCTTCAACTTTTTCACCATTTTCCTTTATCACTGTCACCTCCCCCACTGCAATAAAGCTGGTGTCTGAACTGATTCAGTCCTGTGCAGAAATATGGGATTTTTTATTTTATTTTTTCTCACTAAAGGACCTTTAAAAATGTTCCTCCTGTATGAAAGCACTCTGGCACATGCTAGTATGGCGGCATTAAAGATTAAAAGGAATGAAAAATGAAACAGAATGGAGGACTAATCATGGGTATGGATATGCTGTCCATAACATACGGTTCTACTACCCACCAGCCAACTCAATCAGCTTTCAAAAAGAGCAAGAAAAAAAGCGCACACAAGCTCTCTACTGACTGCTAAGCATCGCCATGGCAACACTTTCTTTCTTTCTCATTTTCTCTTATCTCTGTAGCTACAAATCTTTTGGTGAGCATTTTCATTAAAATGGTATTGCAATTATTGTCTTTTTTTTTTATTGTATTTTAATTGTGGTTTCAAGTAAGGTCCCTTTTCTCTTTGATTTGTTTGTTTTTTTAGCACTTTGATTTGTACTGTGTGTTTTTCCTCTCCCAGAATATAAACACAATATCCAATCTCCAATCCCACTGCTATAGTGCTTGTTCAGTATGGTCGATACCACACACTTAGTTAAACTTTTAAGATAAGAATTTTAAACAATAGATGGAACTAAATCCACACAAAATACATGACATATCATCAGCAGTGTGGGAGTCTTAATTAGTTATTTTATACAATAATAAAAAAATAAGCTATACAATTGAGATTGATCTACTCAGTGAAATAATAGATAAACAAAGTTATGATACACACAGACACAGATACACACCCCACCAAGGAGTCAACTAAGCAATAAAGAAAGATTACATACAGGTCTTGATTAATACCTGGTGGATGTTAACTGATGAGTGTGCAGAGTAATCTAAAGAGACAAAGAAATATTTGGAGAATAGATAGAAAAAAAGAAAACTCTTGACGTTTAACAGAGAAGCAGAGAAAAAGATGGAAGCGGTGGGTGATATGCTGGTATAATGCATTTCCCTAGTTTCTCGTTATCACTTAATAGGTAGTGTTTACTTAGGAGTTTCATTTGTCTCTATAATGGACCAGAAGCAATACTGCAGAATTAACATATACATTTTTAGCAGTACATAATGCACTGCTAAGTCCCCGCTACACGAAATCAAGTCTAAACTGCATTTGTTAAAGCATCTGCAAAACTGAAAACTTATCAGCTGTTTTGTGTTTGATGACACTTTGCTATGCTACACGGTGAGTTATGTGTTTATCTGCATGAGTCTGGTTGTTAATTCAAATCTCTAATCAGCCAATCACATGGCAGCAACTCAATATATTTAGGCACGACCTGCTGAAGTTCAAAATACACATCAGAATTTGGAAGAAAGATGATTTAAGTACGTTTGAACTTGTAATGGTTGCTAGTCTGAGTATTTTAGAAATTGCTGATCTACTAGGATTTTCTTACACAAACACGTCCAGGGTTAACAGGGAAATGAAAATATCCAGTGAGCAGCAATTCTCTGATTGAAAATGCTTTGTAGATGCCAGAGGTCAGAGGAGAATGGGCAGACAGGTTTGAGCTGATAGAAAGGCAACAATAACTCCAAAAAAAACCCACGTATTACATCCAAGGTAAGCAGAAGAGCATCTCTGAGCGAACATCATGTCAGACCTTGAAGCAGATGGGCTACAGCAGCAGAAGACCACACTGGGTGCCACACCTGTGAGCTAAGAAGTTGAACTTGATGCCACAGTTCACACAGGTATAAAAAAAAAAAAAAAAAGAATAACAAACAATATAAGATTGGAAACCTGACCTGATGAGTCCTGGTTTCTCCTGTGAAATTCAGATAGTAGGGTTAGAATTTGGCGTAAACAAGATAAGAGCTCGTGTCCTTCCTGCCTTGTATTGTGTTCAGACTCCTGCTGCTGTTGCTGGTGGTGTTCTGGTTTTCTTGGCACATTTTGGGTCCCTTTGTACTAATTGAGCATCGTTTAAACACCACAGTGAACCTTTGGGATATGGTTGAACAGGAGATTTGCATAATGGATGAGCAGCTGACAAATCTAGCATGTCAATATGCACCAAAATCTCTGAGGGACATTTCCAGCACTTTGTTGAATCTATGCCATGAAAAATTAAGACCGTTTTTGAAGTCAGGGAGGTACAGTCTCAAAGTAGCAATATTTAAGTAATAAAGGGCTCAGTACCTGTGTAAAAGAAAAAAAGAACTTTGCAAAGTCTTTGCCTGCCACTATATAAAGAGGATAGAGTACAATGTTAGTGATGAGGGCATGCTTGGTTAGCAAGCAGTCTCCACAGACTATTTGAATGTACTGTACAAATTAATTCTGAAAAATAATCATTACTGATAACCAGTGTTGCTCAAGTTACTTGAAAAAAGTAATTAGTAATTAATTACTGATTACTTCTCCATAAAAGTAATCCTGTTACTTCAAACTCAAAGTAAAGTCAGTACTTCCACACTTTAAACGCTGCACGGTCGTACTCTCTCCCGCACTTGATATATTATCCCTTGTTGATCTGATCTGACGCACTTACGTCATTGTCATGAGACACTCTTGCAAACAAAAGCACGGTTTAGTAACACAGTAACGCAGCATGCTTACGGGAAAGTAACAGTAATCTAATTACTTTTTTTGCAATAGTAATCCCTTACTTTACTCGTTACTTGAAAAAAGTAATCTGATAACAATAACGTGTTACTTGTAACGTGTTACTCCCCATCACTGCTGAAAACCAACATACAAATAAAACATAAGGACTAGAGTAGAACCACCAGAATGGAAGCATTTTCTTCTTGGACAGTCTGTTAACATCATGCAGAAAGCAACAACACCACAAATGGTAAAATGGTAAATGGCCTGTATTTGTATAGTGCATTACTAGCCTCTAAGGACCCCAAAGCGCTTTACACATTCAGTCATCCACCCATTCACACACACATTCACACACTGGTGATGGCAGCTACATTGTAGCCACAGCCACCCTGGGGCGCACTGACAGAGGCGACTACAGTGGAGACAACAGTGGCTCAAACTGATTAAGCACAGCATCTGCCTACCGTACTTCCCCGTAACCTTTGACTGTACTGACAGTCAAATTTAAAACAACAACAACAACAAAAAAACCCTCTATTCTTATGAAGGGGTACATTAGTAACATGGACCCAAAAATGTAAACATTTTTTAGACTTGTGCTGCTTTTAGCACATTTGTGTTTGGTTTATTTTTCAAACCCTGAGGTTACTGCTCGGTCAGTCTTTAGTTCTTGCAGTGAATATACGCAATTTTTCAGTTTGTGCTATTAGGAAGAGAAACACATTTCTTTAAAAAAATATCCACTAATATATACTATATATAATCCTATTATTATTCTAATATCCTGTACAATCATATTATTTAATAATGTATATCGATACATCTCCCTTCTATTCCTATGTGCACATATCCAAGATTCTTTGGCAAGTAAATGCACTGAAGTTTCATTTCATTCAGTGTGTGTTCTGAATGACAATAAAGTAGCTATTCTATTCTATTCTATTCTATTCTATTCTATTCTATTCTGGTATTTACCATTCAAATAAACGTCCCTTAAAATCAGATAATGTACTGGCAGAAAATTATCAGGACATTTTCTGTTTGTTTGTTAGTTTATTTGTTTTCCAGTGAAGTGAAAAAATGGATAGTGGAATATGCTCTCGTATGTACTTTATATAGTTATGTTTGAACATGCTGTATGTATTCAACCTTTCAAGTATTATAAAGTAATATTGCAAGACAGTAAAAAAATAAAACTACATAAATAAACAAAAAACACTAATCGACCCTTTAGAGCTCAAATACAAATTCAATCTTGAATATAAGAACAGAGAGCACAAACGCTGAAAGCAACAATGATTTCAGGAAAACAAAACTGTTATTTGAAAACAGTTAATTACATCTCTTCTTGTGTTAATTAAATGCATTTAATAAACTGTTTTGTGGGAATGTGTTTTGTGGGAATTAAAGAGAATAGTTCGACTTTGTAGGCGTGCAGGAAATGTAAAAGCAAAGCAGGCGGAGGTCAGCTAAGCAAAGTAGCAGCATTCATTTTGTCTTATGGGTTTTCATTTTACTTAAACATTTACCTCAGTTTGTCAAACTTTACTTTTAATTTGAGCATATAACACTGCGGTATTATACATGTGACAAAAAAGAAAAAGCTGATGTCTCACGTGCTGTGGAGTCTAAGCATGTGATGCTAATAGCAGGTAAAGAGTGCTTTCAAAATATCCTATCTAAAAGCTTTTATGGGGTCTGCTAACTGATGAAAGATCTGGTTTTTCAGTGCCATTGTCACAGTCCAGAGGTACACAGTAATTTCCCTTAGCAAACACACACAAGCTCTCTGTCTGCTGTTAGGGTGACATTCAACTGCACTGCACTGCACCTCTCTCTCCAACGAAATGGCAGAAGATTACTAAAGAATGTGGTCGGCCTGACAAGGTTGACAGCTTACATTCTCCATCTCAGATGTGCCTCCCATTTTCCAATCACTGGAGAATATATGCAGTAGCTGGGGTGTTAAAGCAATGTTTTATATGCACTACCTGAGCAGTCTTGCAGCAGTTCACATTTAAAAGAGTGTCAGGCAGACAGTGCCCGAAGGGGATGCCTCCTATTTTCAGTAAATTCAATTACATCAGCACATACTGTATTCTCTTTATAATGACGGGCTAAATTGCACAGAGTGCAAAACTCTGGGTTGATGACCCAGGTCTCCTAACAGCATGTTTGAAAAAAATTGTGCATCTACTGTATTTCTCCTTTCCTAGTAAAACATAAAGAAATTAGGGGTCTGAGTCTGTTTTTTCTTCAATACACAATACATATTTAAGCATTTTATTAAAGACAATGTCAAATGCAGCAAATGCAATACAAATTAAATTGATTGAAATTGTCAGGTGGTTCAATAACGGCGTGTTGGCCTTCAGCCCCCCCCCCAGGGGGGAGCAACATTTGAGAAAACCAAGGAAAATTAAAGAAATGGTTAGGGTTAGGAAATAACCCTAACCCTGAGACTGAAGAAGTCACTTGGATGAGTGACGAAATGTTTCTCCCACTAAAAACACTACTTTGTATATAATATAATATAATATAATATAATATAATATAATATTTGCAACAAACAAAAAAAACTCACATCTAAGAATAAATAGGGAATAGTGTATTTTTATGCAGCTTCCACGTATCTCAATGAGTTCATGACCAACTATAATTTTGTACATTCAACGATATTTTTTGTGAATAACACATCATCGCAGGCCTTCAGGAAAAGTTTTGTAATTTGGATTGCAATATTCTCGGCATCTCTTTATACAGTTCTGTGCGACTGAACAAGTAAAACACTGAATACATAATAAATAAACATCTAAAGCACATTGTCTGAGCCACCTTGGACAACCTATGCATCACCATTAATGTAGTTCTTCTTTTCCTTCATGCACCTTTGCATATGAAACAAAGTGCTTTGTCATACCAAGAGAATAATTAACTGAAATACTGTTTTTTAAACATTTCCTGAATTAATGCTTTTAACCGCATAACTGAGCTTCATAGGAAAAAGCTGTGATCAGTTTCCTACCACATAATGGACAATACAAAAAAGACAGGTGTAGGTGAGATTTTCACAACTTTAGATGACACATTACAAAGTGAAGAAAGGCAAATAGTACATTTCTGAAGCCCTAACACTCTGATGACCAAAAGGCATGAAAACAGCCTTTTACTTTGATTGTATGAGCACAGAATAGCTGGCTGTTGTTGACATGTGGCACCACATATATATGGCCCTAAAAGCCCTAATCAAAAACTAACCCATAAACTGCACATGTTGTTTCACTTATTGAAGCCAGTTGTGGTGTCAGGAGGTTTCTGCAGCTTGGAAACCCAGACACTCTCGAGGTGCTTCTTTGATTTTAAGAACAGAGCTTCTGAGGGTTTTTGCAGAACTGAGCACACATGATTTTTTTATTGAATTGAATTTTTAAAAAACTGATAAATACCACACAGTTGTTAATTTTGGTAGTAGAACTCTAGTCGGTGGTTCTACTTGCCTTCCAGATTGCCATTGTATTGTTTTCCAAGATTTCAGCCCTGTCTGACTTAATTGACCTAACCTCTCGTTGAAACCTAACCAGGGCTTTGTACTGGCTCGTGTTTATTTAATCTTTCTCTTCTACAAGCCTTCGCCAGCGATTGCCCCGCTTCCAACACTCATTGCTGTCTGCAGTTAACTGCTTCATTCTGTCTGAGACTCTCTCTTCTCTTATCCTTCTGTGTGAAATGTGCTTGAGTAAAGATATTCTTCCAGGTCTTCGCACTTCAGGGATTTGTGGTCCAAGGTTTAACAGACCTTGTTGGAGATGCTTAATGTCTTTTCTGGTCCATCTTTTTAAGATAAATAAATTGAAATATTGCACCGACTTTCTTCATTTTGTAATTTTCCTTTGCATTGTTATTGTTAGTTATTTCTCTTCTGATATCTTCCTTAGAGTTTTATGTGTTAATCATGAAACAAGCACCTTAGATAAAAGACAAACACTGTTTAAAAGATCTAACAGTGAAACTGAGTTAAAATAATAACAGAATTCTTTCAAAAGTGTCAGATAACAATCTGGGAATAACTGACAGACTCAGTCATGTTTTTCTTTGTTTGTTTTTATTCTAGTTTAACTATATTGTTGTATAAAGTGAAATCGGCAACACTTTCATTAGGCAAATTTTCCTTACTCGGTGACTTACAGATGTTGGAACTATGCTGGATTTGCTGGCGCTAAACACCAAGTCAGAATGCGTATTAAAAGCTCAGGCTAGTAATCAAACAATGCCACACTCCCTGGTTAAAAGCCAGCTGGCATTTGGCTCCAAATACAAATGCATCAGAAAAAAATAGGTAACCGGAGTGTGAGTATGGGATTTGTTTAGCTGTGAAGCACACAGAGCAGAATCCTTTACATGGTATCTGCTGGATAAAGTACAAACTGGTAAACGGGTCTTTTAGATCATCTACAGGGAAGCTGCTTGGATTCTCTTCTGCCTATCCAGATGGTCTAACACCATCAACATGGATGCTGGCTTCCTTCAGGTCAAAAAAAGCACACTATGAGTTGGCTAACCAAGGTGCTGTCTTTTTACTAGTAAGTGGGAAAAAAAACTCCACACCCCCGAAAAGCTTCTTGTGCCCTTTGTAAAGCACATAAAATACAACACAGTGACAGTATATGTCTCTACTCTGTGGCCCCTGCTTTGTTTTTCCTCACCAGCCACCTAGCACAGATTTCTCTCAGAGCACAAGAGAGAGACACAGGGCTGCATTATCAGAAATGAAAACAGCTGCGTGTCAGAGACTCTGCCAGTTTAGGAAAAGAGGAACAGAGTCTCTCCCCACTCACTGGAGCCTCAGCATGCTTCCTTGATCTTACAGTGGCACTGAGAATGCTTTCTGATAATGAAGATGTTAAACTCAGTCCTGAAGGGTGCTTCATCCTGACTGCCTTAACGGCATCACGAGAAAACCGAGACTAGTCAGAATGCCAGACACATTTAAAAGTCAGTGTCTACTTTTTGAATGTCAACAATTCAAAAGAGCAAACTACGAAAGTTCCAATAATTACTTGTGATAAGCGAAGCTTGCAAGAAATTGAGTAATTGATTCACGCATGCAGGACACACAGAATATTAAAGTTTTGAAGGCTGACTGAAAAAACTCAATATAACATTGGCCAAATGAAAATAACTAAGGTTGCGATCCTTAAGAGCTGGAGCCTGTTGGTCAACCAATTAAATTAAGACTGAATATATCTCTGATTTTTTTTTTTCCTTACTGAGCACTACATCCTTTTTTTTTTCTCCCACTTGTATTAATAAAATTGATTTTATGGCCATATTTGGAGGTCGTTATCAGATGGGAGTATAAATTATAAATACTACATAATGCTTCCAGCTGTGCTCTTATTTACACACAGTTCTGTGCAAACATCTTGATTCATCACTGAATTTATTTATATTTTTCTTCCACGGAGCCGGACTTTTGGAAACGTTATCAAAGGTTTTTCACTCATTTTCAGTCCAGTCCTCATTTTCAGTTGTCTTTTGTTTAGACAGCCTAGCAAGGAACCAGAGGTGTGGACTCGAGTCACATGACTTGGACTCGAGTCAGACTCGAGTCATTAATTTTATGACTTTAGACTTGACTTGAAAAAATGTTCTAAGACTTGTGACTTGACTTGGACTTTTACACCAATGACCTGGGACTTGAATTGGACTTGAACCGGTTTACTTGAAAAGACTTGATATTTTACCCCAAATATAAAATTAAACATGCATATTATATAGAGATTGAAAATGTGACGTCATTCACGGGTAGAACCGCAAAGGATTCTGGGAACTCGTGGCAAGAGGTACTAGCACACGCAGGCTTTCAATTAAAATCAGTTATACAGCGATAAAAAGAAACACAAAAATGTCAAGAAGCTGTTGTATTATTAACTGCAATAGCCGGTCGCATGACAGCCACGGGAAGCCGACGGGTAAAGAGATCGGTTGTTATCGGATTACGTCGTTGAAGAGAAATTGTTCGAGCCATGTTTCCGAAGTAACAAAGACGCGACGGATGGCCTGGATTGCAGCCATTCAAAGACCAAATAAAACGTCTCAGAACTCTCCAGCTCACAGGTTAGTCTGCTCCAAGCATTTACACAAAGGTCAGTCTGCTGTTGTAGTTAATGCGTCATTTTTCTTAACATAATTGGTGATATAGGTTACAAGCAAGTCTGGCGCTGAACAGAAATTGTGGCGCTATGCTCCTTTATTTATTGTGCATAAATAGTGAATTGTCCTGACACAATATTGCGTTTCGCCTCTGTTATTATGGTACATTGACAAAAACATATACTTTTATTCACAGGATAAAACAGGTTTTTTGTATCACTAATTGCCCAGTACGATTACAGCATACAGTATTATTGTCACTGCTACATTTCTGTGATGCTACCAGAAATTATTTCCACTACTAATTAATTACCCTTGAGCTCAAAGGTCCTATTAATAAACGGTTAATGAATGTGTATTTATGAAGACGATTTGTGAGACTGGTAAACTTATGATACGTACGATGGTCTTTCGTTCTACACGGTGCATTTCAAGGTCCTGCACCCATCCGTCGGTAAACTGTACCTGGGCTTGTTGCAGTGACCGGAAGTTACTAAACTTCATGAGTGTGTGCACTCACTCCAAGAACCGTATGATTATAAATATGCATATAAATATGCTACAATGAGATAGCTGACTTCATCTAACTAGCAAATGTTGTCCAGGCTACGTTGGTGATGCAGTTTTTTTTGTGTATGATATTTTTGTCATGCGATTTTAAAGCTGGTCCTACAACCGCATCCAAGAATAACATGCAGCTTATCTCAGAACTGTCGGTGAAAATTATTCTTGGAGCTAAGTTTAATTGAGCTGCATTTTAAAGAGGTGGAATTTCACAATGTGTGTATATTTTCTAAGTTCACTATTTTGTCATGTGTTGAGAAAAACACAGATTTAAAAATTACATGGTCTAATATTTACATTTAGCATAACTGCAACATTATTTTTTCATTTTTTTTTTTAAAGACTCGAAAGGACTTGAAATTCAAAAACTGAAAATTGAAAATTTCAGACTTGTGACTTTACTCGGACTTTTACACCAGTGACTTGAGACTCGACTCTGACTTGCCTGACATTACTTGAGACTTGACTTGAGACTTGAGGATAAAGACTTGAGACTTACTTGAGACTTGCAAAACAATGACTTGGTCCCACCTCTGCAAGGAACCATTGTATGTTTAGGCACTTTGTTCCTAACTGATTGTATTAACGCATAATTTCTTTAGCTGAATCTACAAAAAAAGGCCAAAAGTAACACAGTTTGATGGACACAAAATATAACTTTTGCACCAACGTGGTGATTCCCAAAGAGATATTAACTGAAAACTTGGGATATCTTGGCATAGTTTGCAACTTGCTCTTAAAACATTTAAGCAAACTGAACCAGTGGAGCATAAAAGAAGAAGTGACAGGCCTAAAGACCATCTACAGTAGATGAATAGTATCTCAAAGTTATGTCCTGAAGAAACAGAAAAATATCCAGCAAAGACCAGACACGGGACCAGAGAGATAACCATCTAACCATTCAGTTCATCCATGTACTGTTTGCTGAAGTGCCATCAAAGATGATCTAAAGAGAAGAGTGGCTGTTCAAGACACAGGATCGCTCATGCACTTTTGCATTGCACGGTATTTTGTAAAAAATGTACAATTTGGCACTTAGCTATGATGTTGTTTCATACTTCATGTAATGCTAAAAGTCTAATGAAAATATAATCCTTCTCAGAAACTGAAACGTTAATGAGACTTTATTTTGGCGATGCATTAACATGTTTGGCTGCTAGCTTTCTATATTTTCAAAAAGAAATGATTTCTGTGACAGAGACTAATTTTTTGTTTGGAAAACCTGCTCTCCTAAAAATAGCCTGAGCGTGAGTTTCCTCAAATCTAAATCCTAACTCACCAGCACGACGGAGCAACCAATGTTCTGCATAATAGTAGAATCCAGGACAGGCTTCTGAGAAATAGCCTTTTTTAAAACATATATAAAGTCAGAGCACATTTAATTGGATAAGAAAATACAAAACAGAGAACAACCAGTGACTGTATAAAGGTCATTAGGAAAACAAGTTGAGCCTTATTGTATATAAAGCATACAATAAACACAGCCCACATACATTTATAATTAGAGTCACAGAATCCTATACTTATTTCTTAATCTCATATCAAACAGAGAATTGCATTACTCCGAGTATATTTCTATTAATATCCTTTCCACTGCATAATGAGCATACTTTAAATTTTCAATATTCCTTTTTTTAACATAATCTGGAGCAAGAGAAATACACATCCAAATCTGGTAGTTAATGATGTTCGTTGTCTAGTACTACCTTTGATCTTTTTTTAGGTATATTTAAATATATAAATATACGGATGTATAAGCTATGACTCTAAAAATTGCACGGTGTAATGCAGAATATGGTTCACCTCAAACACCATGAACCTCACATTAATATGGAGAATTCCAGAGCAGTTCCTATAGTTGCTGAAATATGATTGAAAATTAACTGTTGAGAAGAGAGGCTTAGCAAAAAGTCAATTAAAAAAGAAATCATTTGCCTAATTTAAAATAGGCACCGGGTAACCAATCTGTTCTGCAGCCAGGAAGTGATGAATTAGGAATTTAACATTCCAGTACAACATGGTTTTCCTAATAACAAAGGGAAAAGTATCTACCAAAAAGAGAAAAATCCGCAACAGTGATCTTTTTGCTATTCTTGTCCTCAGACTGCAGAAACAAGCCATTTGGGATTTAAAGTCCCGCTTACAACTATTTGGAGATCACAATGTGTGAAGTTCTCGCTGATAAAGCCACAAATATGCATGTTCGACACACTTCATTTGACATTCAGAGAGTCACTCTGACAGCCAAAGTCTTGTTCCCTAAAACCATCTCATTACCTTGCTGGTAATTTAAAAGCAATAGTTTGGTTATAATTACCCAGCACTGTTCCAAAACACAATATCCAAGCCAGAATTATCTGTCTAGCCCCAAGTTAAACTCTTTTGGTTAAGTGATGTTGCAACAACATCATATTATTTCCACAGTATGCAGCAAAATTGTCTGCTCTGGGTATCAATAATTTGTCAGGCAGCTGCATTTTGCGTCACAGCGACTCCCAAATTATTCCTTTGAAGTGGTTTAGTGAAGCTGTTGCTTTCTGCCTCCCCTGATGATAGTCTTCTCCATCTCAATCGCTTATTGTCTCCGTTTCCCATCTTCCCTCTTTCTCCCTTTCTTCACAGATCATTATGTTAGAATTATTGCTCGCTATTGCTCTGCTCTGCATCTGTCCTTTCACTTAAGTTCGGGTGGACGACAGCAGTCGTGTTTGCTGTCCCTGCGGGTGTGGCTGAGCTGGGGCAAAGTGGCTTATGGCTCGCTAGTTTCTCCTTCCATCCCACCAGTGATTCACTCATTAGAACAATAAGGAAAACACAAGGCAAGCAGTGTTAACTGGCAAAGCAATAAAGCATTGTTGAGAGCCATAAAAATTTGAATTAGATCACTTTTCCCGAGGAGTAATTAAAGCAGGAAGCTGCCATTTAATGTTTACCATTTCATTAAAGAGCAGTGGCAGAGTCACAGAGGTCGACAGGAGGGCAGCCAGGCTGGACTGCACTTACGAGGGCTTTAAGAGAAGTGTGTGTGTGTGTGTGTGTGTGTGTGTGTGTGTGTGTGTGTGTGTGTGTGTGTGTGTGTGGCTTCCACACTTCTGATTCCTTGTTCTTGATAAATGTAATAGATAACTGTCTACATTAAACCATGTCCCATTTTTGTAATTTTAAAGCTCCACTTGCTCATGACAGCATCCGATTTACCCACATTTGTGCAACGTCATTTAAAGCTATTTTCAAAAAAGTTGGGATGCTGTATTTGCCAGTATAAACAAAACAATTGTTTTTTGCTAACACAAGAAATCATTTGATTATTTATTGAAACATATGTTCATTTGGAATTTGACTACAGTAACATGCTCGAATAATGTTTTGAGTGCAGTGTTTCATCACCTCTTCTTACATGTATTACAACATCCTCTCCAGCATGTGGGAGCTTAGTAGACCACTAGCTGTAATTTCGAAAGCCAAATGTTTTTCCATTCGTGCTCGATGTAGGACGTCAGCTACTCAGCAGTTCATTTGCCTCATTTGTCATGTTTTTCTTATTTTTTCAGTGCACTCTTTTCAATGAGGGACGTTTCCAATGCTGGTAAACCATTTCGAATCTGGACTCTCAACCATGTCGTTATAATATATGTAGTTGTGGTGGGATGTGGTTTGGCAATTTCATGTTAAAATGTAAAAAACAAAAACAAAACAAAAAACCAATAAAACTGTCATGGTTCTGGGTCCTTTTGGTCCAGCATTTTGTGTTTTGTGTTCTTGTGGTATTTTGTTTTATGGGTTATATTCTGCTTCTTTAGTAATTCTATTGTGAGTTCCTTATATGTTTATTTCCTTGATTGTTTAGTATTTCCCCCTTGTGTCTTTGCCCTCGGTGTCTCTCTCTGTGTGACTGTGTAGTTGTGTGAGTTCTTGTGTCTTGTTTCATCAAGACATTCTGTGTTTCATTCTGTTTTTCCCTGCCTGCCATGTCTCCCCATGTTTCCCCAGTCAGTCATGTCTCTGTGTCTGTCTGCACCTCTGTGCATGTTCCGGTTACTTCCTGCTTTACTTTGGTAGTCTCCTGTTTGTTTGTGCCATGTTTTGCGTTGCTTCTCTTACTTTGAAGGTACCTCGTCTCATTTCTTATGTTTAAGGTTGTGTCCTCTGTCTGGTGTGTGTAATTTGCCCCAGCTGTGTTCCCCATGTGTGTCCTGTTCCCGTGTCATTCCCTGTGTATTTAAGTCCTTTGTTTTCTTCTGTCCAGCATTACGATCTCCCTCCTAGCTGTGTGCGTTTCCCTGTGTTTTTCCCTGTGTGTTCAATTATGGTTCCAGTATATCCATCCATCCATCCATTCGCTTCCGCTTATCCTTTTCAGGGTCGCGGGGGGCGCTGGAGCCTATTCCAGCTGTCATAGGGCGAAAGGCAGGGTACACCCTGGACAGGTCGCCAGTCTGTCGCAGGGCTAACAGTATAATTTATGTTATTTTCTGATTTTAGTTTTTGTATCGTCTTTTTCAAGCTGCATTTTGAGTTTACATGTCACCTCCCCATATGAGTCTGCATTTAGGTCCTTTCTTTTCCTGCCTGCACACAGCCGTTCATGATAAAAATTTGTGAAGTACTCTAATCCCCAACACCCCATGTAGTCACAGATGATAGTTTGTGAACTACTGTATAGGACTGATAATAAGTAGAAGGGTCCCTCTCGTTTTTTGGCCAGGAGGACGTAGCACTCACAAATCCCAAAATGTTTTCATTTTGACAATAGTGCAGTTTTCCATGTTCAGACCATTTTAAAATCTGGTGAGGCGCAAATAATAAACCAGTGTTGCTGGATTTTTATTTCTCTTTGTTTTTTTGCTTTTTTTAAAGCAGCAGTTTCCAAATGGGTTCCCTGGCTGTGATTTCCACAAAACAATCATATCTGCTTTTAAAGCCATGTTACTGTAGAACCTAATGATCATTGTGATTCATTTTAGTTTTTCACCATTCATCTTCAAGAGTAAATTTCTCTGGATTCTCTGAATCCTTTAAAGATGTCATGTACGTTAAGTGGTGTAATAAAAAATGTTTTTGATTATTTCAAAATTGGAGCTCTTATTTTTATGTCTAAATGCCTCTATGTGATGGTGTGGCTTTTTGTATTATATCAGCATATACAGCACTGTTAAAAAGAAAAACACAACACACAAATATTTTGGTGGACAGCTTATCTTTTAAAAGACTTTTCATGTGCAAATATCGAAACTTTAATGTGACTCTAGTTTCAAAGATTTGAAACCAGATAAGACATATTAAGAGAAAATAATTCTTGTAACATTTGGCAGCTGCTTTTCTGCTGTCAGCTTAAATGTGTATGTATGTTTATTTGGCTTTCAATTTTAAATATTAATTTAGAAATACAAATAGATAGTAAGACCTTTACAATAATGCATGTGAGGTCGCAACATGCCCCTTTTGCCCTTTGTGGGAGAAGACATGCATGGAAGTTGGGAAGATGCTGTTCTCAGACCTGTTAAATATTTCAGCAAGAGAACTTTGCCTGGTCTCTCTGCATCAGTTCACAAGCTCCTGTTCCTCTCACACACACTTGCACATCCAGAACAGACACAAATGGCATAACACACACAAGAGGACAGGCTGTATTAACTCGACAGGTAACCTTTTACTGCTGCCCGCTGCTGTTACACCAGCTGCAGCCGCTCAAGAGCCCAAGTTCCGGTCAGAGCCTGAGGGAAGGGGACAGCCAAAGAATTCATCCAGTGTGTAATGAGGGACAATGTGAGTAAACGCACCAGTTAGAAAAGACGGAGAGAAAAGCTTTCCACTTTGATGCAACTGCAAGCAGTAATAACGTTTTGTGGTCCATAAGTACAGTGCATGGGATCAATGCTATAGAGCTTTCCATAGATAATACTCGGCAGATAATTCTGCTAGCTAGTGAAAAGCAAAACGGGAAAAATGTCTATCACACAGAGTTCCACGGGGATGGGAAACCTTCAGCTTTTTCTTTTGTCAGACCAACTACTCTCACATGAATTTGGTCAAAGTTAGCATTTTGATCTGATAATGGCACTAGATAAAATGTAAAGCATAACAAAGTTGTGTATGAGTGTATATGGCATAGCAATCCTATTATCTCCTATTATGTCTGGTTTCCAGTTGTGGGTACCAATTGACCAAGCCAGGCTCAAAAAAGTGTGATTAAACCAGTAATCTAGACACACACGTGCTCATGACAAATCAACAAGTTAACTATTTTCAACAATTAGACAATTTTCAACCTGATCACAAATTACAGGTGCAAACTTGGTGATGGGTTAATGATGTCGGTCAACTATTTTTGATAGAATATCCAACCAATTTAACACAGCATATGACCACAAGTTAGAATTGGTTGATGTTCAACTCTTGAGTAGCTGCCACACTCACTCATGAATGTAATACTATCATTTACTGCACTATGAGGCTTGTAATCCACATTACATCAGTGTAGAAAACACCAAATGACAAACCAAAAGACAGATAAAAGAAGGCAACTGAATAGAGAGCGACACAAGTGCTGAGTCATTTTGACCCGACTGAGGCTGAATCAGTGACGCTCGCTCTGACTGACTGAGTCTTCTGTCACCCGGCATGCAGACGAGGAAGATGTTGAGATCTCTTAAACAGACTTGATAGGAATTTCCTCCACTGCCTGATGGAGTTGACACTTTTTTACCTCTGTGCCATTTCTGTGAGCGCTCTTTACGCCAAGCGTCAGTCTGCATCAGTGGATCTCGCTTTTGCCAAACAAGCCCCACCTCAACCTTTCCAATGTGTCCCACACCATTGCTGGCTAATACACAAAAATATAGTAGACCAAGGAATATGTGACAACTGAGACAGGCGATGCAGAGTAAAACAGCCAGCGCACACTTGTGAATATTAGAGATTTGTGGCCCATTTCCCCTAAAACCATAGTTTCAGAAAATTGTATTCACTGGAAAACTGGCAAAATGTCGACTTATTGCGTGTCTTCCATAACGGCTCATGAATATCCGGATTGCTGACAAGTGACGGCATTTACAGTGGTGTTTGTGACGTCTGACGCAGGAGCTGTCCTCTAAAGCTTTGCCTTCCAGACAGAAACTTTTCCAGATTACTTTATGTCTGGATATGATGTACAAGTTTTCAAAAACTAATGCATGGGAAGCTGTTCATCCAATGGAATACAAAAGGGAGAAAAAATATGTTTCAGTCTATTTCTTTTTTCACGAGAAACAGAAAATATTTTCCTAGCTTTTGTTGCCTTGAATTATAAAACTTAACCTCAGACAAGCCTTAATATAAACTATGTCTCTGGTCAAAGCTTCAAAACATACAAATGCATTCATTTCCCTATCCTCAAACAGCGTCTTTACATGATATTTAATTCAAAGACTACTTTTTTTTCACCAATGCATTAATAGCTCTTAAAGTTCACTGCTACAATATTATACGGCTATTAAGAATATAGATGCACAGTTGAGGAGAGCATTGAGCTTACTAGATGAAGGCCAGACAAGGTCGCGCTGCTTTGAAAAGGATGCGTTTGTGCAATTTTTGCAAGCCTGAAGAAATATTCGAAAGCTCTTTGTTCAAGGATGTATGAATTCTTGGAATCTCAGTATTCCACTTACCACGGCTGCTGAAGTGAGCGTTATTTTCTTCGCTGCTCATGCAAGGGGTTATTTGCTCCTTTTCTATCTCACTGTGTTATGTGTTGGCCTCCGGGGAGGCAGAGATTCATTACAGCTAAGGCCCACTTTAGCATGTTTGGAATGGCTCACATCGATCTATTTGGCCTTGGTAGATCGCTGTCTGAACTTTTGCATTAGTGGGTTGCATCGAGGAGCACAGTGTCCACACCTGACAGGTAATGAAGCTTAGACCCAGGCTTCTTTTCAGAAGTCAAAACAAATCTATTTGGATGAAAACCTTTTGGAGTCTTACCCTGTAATCTGCCTTTCATTATCTCCTCCTCAACTCATTACAGATTGGATTTTATTTATTTAGCAAATGAATAAAATAAGAAGATAAAACATGGTGTTTGGGTGTATGTACTAAGCACACATGATCTCATAAGCTTTCCAACACATACAGCCTCTATTCCAGTGTTCTGACTTCTGTCAATAAAACCCACAGATAACAAAGTTTTCCCAGTAAAGATATTCCTCAGCCAATAACCTGGGAATCTGTACCACATCTCCTGCCAAACACTAGCCTCTACTGATGAATCTGAAAAATTGGAAAGGTGCTTGACAGATGTGTACTGGCAAGAAAACACTGTGATTGTGTCTGTCCATCACAGGGCACATTGTTTAGCATCTTCCCTCAAGAGAACAGGGGAGCGCTATAGAGCCTGCGTCGAAGTGTGTTAGTGCGTGCCGTGGCTGACATGATATAGTCTCTGAATATTGGCGAAGTCTATTATGTGTGCTGAGATAGAAGGGGATTGTGCGATGGCATCTAGCGCTCAGCAGGAGCAGGAGGAGTGGAGGGTGAAGCTCCCAGTGTCTGTGCACAGAACATAAATGTTTCAATAACTGCACCTACTTCTGAGTATCCACAATTTTGGGGCAGATGCTTCTCTGCGAGCATAAAAGTGGGATATAAAGGAGTTATACTCAATCTGAGCTATCTGCCAGGACTCTGCAGAGCTTTAAGTATAGATCTTCACCAAGTCCCCAGTTGTTTGAGGGTCTCTCAGGCAGCAGATGTATTTCCAGACCCCACTTAGCCAAACACTGGAAGTTGATCAATGGAGGGGAGGAAAGGCACAACTGAGGTGATGGAGATACCTGCCACTGCAGCAGCACGGACTGATCTGTTACTGACAAATACTCACCCTGGGACATGAATCTCCTCCAGATCCCTCCAACTGAGCTGGAGCACAAGAAGAAAGAAAGATTGAAAGAAATGATTTGTCCAAAAAGGATATAGCATAAAGAAAAAGTAAAATGTTTGAAGACGTCCTGGCTTTATCCACAGTTTCAAGGTCGGACCGGTCTTTTCAGGCTAATGTGGATGAAAAGAATCCAATGCTAGATAATCTCTAATAAACAGCTTTTCTGCTTTGAGCTACACACTAAAGGGTTGCAACACAGGCAAAGCTCATAAACTAAACATGAATAAGCAACCCTGGTCTCATTTCCTTGCAGATTTAACATACAGTGTGGGGCTTCATGTGGTTTGCCCCTGTCATTTTCTTCTTTTGAATTACAAGGTGCATCCAAGGACGTCTAAAATTCAAGAGCGCGACAGTGGTCAAATTCTGCCTTTTTAATGTTACACTTAGGATCGTCTTTTAAATGGTTTACACCACGTTGAATGAAGATGAACAAATCAAAAGACAAAATTGCTTAATATTACTGAAGCAACACAGAAAGATGTCAGAACATCTGCCAGCAAAAGGAAATTACCTTTATAACATTTGACCAGCTTAACACTGAGCAAGAGGCTGATTATCCACGATGGCCAACTGGGCCATTTACCCCAAAGGAAACTTTTTGTGTTTTTTAGGCTGTGATTAGTCATTATTTTCCCATCTGCTCTGCCACTGGTCGAGTGCACCTCCTGTGACTAATCACACTGGAAAGGGCTACCTCAAATTAGAAACAAAAGGGGGAAAACAGCTTTTGGAGAAATAACCCTTCTGTTAAAGCTCATATCAATCCTACATACTCTGCACACACTAAGAGTAAATCCTCTATAAGGTGGATCAAGTTGACACAAAAAATCAACACCCTACCTTCGCTTGCAACACCTGATCTTTGTCAGTGATGCAGCAAGTATAGCAGTTTGCTGACATCCCTTTGTCAAGACTGAAATATGGTATATAGAGAAAAATCAATAAATGTTGACTTACTAGCTGTATAACAGTTTTTCTCTCTTATAGTTTCCATTATTTTCTCCATTTTCTGTCACAGTGTTAGATTAAATTATATTTTAACCATTTCCTCTACTGAAAATACCTTAAGAAAAGAGCAACATCATACAGTTACTCAGAAGGGGGACAAACTATGGGCAAAAGCCAAAGGAATAAGGAACTAAAGACCCAAAAAACTGGGATAATGGAGCACTGGAGCACAAACTGGGTGTCATTAGGACGCTACAACACAGAGCGAACACCATCTCCACTGACACAGCGGCCAGGGAGGCAGAAGAACAGCAGATCAAGAAGGCCCTGAGTAAATGTGGGTATCCCAGCTAGACTTTTGTCAAAGCTGGGAAGGCACCAAAAGAAAGCTCCATCCAATCCAGGAGAGAAGGACAAAACACACAAAAACTGGTCCACCCCAAGGATTGGGTCCCCCGACACAAACAGAGTAACATAGTGTGCGCTGTTAAGTGCCAGGAGGATTGCCAGGATTTATACATCGGGGAAACCAAACAACCTTTGGCAAAGCGGATGGCACAACACAGAAGAGCTACATCTTCAGGCCAGGACTCTGGTCAGGCCAGTGGACACTCTTTCAAGAATGAGGATGTACACATCCTGGACAGGGAGGAATGCTGGTTTGAGCGCGGAGTCAAGGAGGCCATTTACGTGAAAAGGGAAAGGCCGTCTCTGAATCGAGGGGGTACATCTTTCGTCATCTTACAATGCAGTGATTGCAGCCATTCCCCAACTCTCTGTGAATGGTACTCATGGCCTTTGATCAGTGGCCTTTGATCAGTGGGTTTTGGTCAGCGGTTGTTGATCAATGGTCATGAGATTTACATAATTAAGATTAAGGAACTGACCTCCCGGCCCATTGTTCCTTCAGTGAGCTGGTTTCAGTCATTATGCAAAGGTACTGTTTATAAGATTGGGGAAACCTGCAGTCAGCTGAGACTGAAGAAGTCACTGGATGTGTGACGAAACTTTTCTCCCACAAAACGCTACGTCCAGATGAACAGAATCCACTTTTGGAGATTTACTTACCTGGATGATTGAGCATGCATCAAGACGTTATTAAAATATACATAATTATCACATTGGTACAATACAATATTTATATTGTACCAAAGTGAAAGGTTTTTCGTTATAACATGATATTATGTTGTTTAAACTTAAGGTATATTGTACAAACTTGGAAAGTATACTGTATATCACTCCCTCAATAACAGTCGTCGTTCTTTTGTTCTTTGGGTTTTTATCAACATAAAGTGCCACCCCACCTCCTTTTTTATTAATTCTGTCTAGATGAAGGAATTCATATCCATTAATTTCAAAGTCTTCTTCTTTTCCAGGGGTCATCCAAGTCTCTGATATGGGATCACTTTGAATGGCTGTTTAAACTTTCTTATAAATTCTTTAATGCAGCATTCCCCAACCCACAGGCCGTTTGGTACCAGGCCGCGAGAGTTGAGGTTCGTGTGTGGTTTTATCGGTTTTTATCGTTATTTTTTTTAATCATTTTTATCATTAACTCTGTTTCCCTGGGTCTTTTCCTGTGTGTTATGAATAAATCTTCTTTTTTTCTGTACTGGTTTTATTTTGTTGTATTTATCCACAATGTTAAAGGCCAGTCCATGAAAACATTGTCGGACATAAGCCTGTCTGTGGCACAAAAAAGGTTAGGGAGCATTGCTTTAATGGATTGAAAATTTGCATATAGGCTTCTACTGTTTAAGTGAACCACTGTTATACTCTTTTCTACCTTTATTTTCCTGTTAAATTGTTCATTTGTATAATAATTGCATTAATTTCTCATATTGTTAAAGAAATTGCAATGAGGGTCTATGTTGCTATCATAACCCAATGTCCTATTGTCAATATCTATATGAGTTGTTACTTGTAAACTATCAGACATCTGAGTTGACTGTACAGCTTAGACAAGTACCATCATATTTAGCCCTCTTCTATGCTCTGATTTATCAGTTATATTTTTCTAGTAGAATGAGGGCGATCTCTTTGATGACTAGAACTTTTGCCTGCTCTGGTGTTCCATTTAACTCAAATACCTTACAATCTGATATCCAAGTTGACTATATTTTCTTTGGTTTTCTTAATATTCATTCACAAATTTAGAAGATCATCATTTAGCCTGGAGAAATAGTTTGTTGCTTTATAAGAAAGCCCTCCGCAAAGCCAGAACATCTTACTACTCATCACTGATTGAAGAAAATAAGAACAACCCCAGGTTTCTCTTCAGCACTGTAGCCAGGCTGACAAAAAGTCAGAGCACTGTTGAGCCAACCATCCCTTTAACGTTAACTAGTAATGACTTCATGAACTTCTTCACAATTTTAATTATTAGAGAAAAAATTACCAGTAATCATCCCACAGATGTAATATTATCTACAGCTATTTTCAGTACCATTGATATTCATTTAGACTCTTTTTCTCCAATCCATCTATCTGAGTTAACTTCAATAATTACTTCCTCCAAACCATCAACGTGTCTTTTAGACCCCATTCCTACAAAACTGCTCAAAGAAGTCCTGCCATTAATTAATGCCTCAATCTTAAATCTGATCAACCTATCTCTAATAATCGGCTATGTACCACAGGCCTTCAAGCTGGCTGTAGTTAAACCTTTACTCAAAAAGCCATCTCTAGACCCAGCAGTCTTAGCTAATTATAGGCCAATCTCCAACCTTCCTTTCATTTCAAAAATCCTTGAAAGAGTAGTTGTCAAACAGCTAACAGATCATCTGCAGAGGAATGGTTTATTTGAAGAGTTTCAGCCAGGTTTCAGAGCTCATCACAGCACAGAAACAGCTTTAGTGAAGGTTAGAAATGATCTTCTTATGGCCTCTGACAGTGGACTCATCTCTGTGCTTGTCCTGCTAGACCTTAGTGCAGCATTCGATACTGTCGACCATAATATCCTATTAGAGCGATTAGAACATGCTGTAGGTGTTTCAGGTACTGCACTGCAGTGGTTTGTATCATATCTATCTAATAGACTCCAATTTCTGCATGTAAATGGAGAGTCCTCTTCACATGGTATCTAACCAGATTCTTACTCTGGATGGCATTACCTTGGCCTCCAGTAACACTGTGAGGAACCTTGGAGTCATTTTTGACCAGGACATGTCCTTCAACGCACATATTAAACAAATGTGTAAGACTGCTTTCTTCCATTTGCGCAACATCTCTAAAATTCTAAAGTTAGAAATATCCTGTCTCAGAGTGACGCTGAAAAACTAGTTTATGCATTTATTACTTCCAGGCTGGACTACTGTAATTCATTATTATCAGGATGTCCTAAAAACTCCCTGAAAAGCCTTCAGCTAATCCAAAATGCTGCAGCAAGAGTCCTGACAGGGACTAGAAAGAGAGAGCATATTTCTCCTGTTTTGGCTTCCCTTCATTGGCTTCCTGTTAAATCCAGAATTGAATTCAAAATCCTGCTCCTCACATACAAGGTCTTAAATAATCAGGCCCCATCTTATCTTAATGACCTTGTAGTACCATATCACCCTATTAGAGCACTTCGCTCTCGCTCTGCAGGCCTACTTGTTGTTCCTAGAGTATTTAAAAGTAGAATGGGAGGCAGAGCCTTCAGTTTTCAGGCCCCTCTTCTGTGGAACCAGCTTCCAGTTTGGATTCGGGAGACAGACACTATCTCTACTTTCAAGATTAGGCTTAAAACTTTCCTTTTTGCTAAAGCATACAGTTTGGGCTGGATCAGGTGACCCTGAATCCTCCCTTAGTTATGCTGTAATAGACGTAGGCTGCCGGGGATTCTCATGATGCATTGAGTTTTTCCTTTCCAGTCACCTTTCTCACTCACTATGTGTTAATAGACCTCTCTGCACTGAATCATATCTGTTATTAATCTCTGTCTCTCTTCCACAGCATGGCTTTATCCTGCCTTCCTTCTCTCACCCCAACCAATCACAGCAGATGGCTCCGCCCTTCCCTGAGCCTGGTTCTGCCGGAGGTTTCTTCCTGTTAAAAGCGAGTTTTTCCTTCCCACTGTCGCCAAAGTCCTTGCTCATAGAGGGTCATATGATTGTTGGGTTTTTCTCTGTATCTATGAAGCACCTTGAGGCAACTGTTGTTGTGATTTGGCGCTATATAAATAAAATTGAATTGAATTGAATATTCTTGTTTGTTTTGCAGTGTCTGCATTTTTCTTGATTAGGTGTTCATTTAAATAAACATTTGTTCCTTTCAGCTTTCTTCCTTGCTTAAGCAGCTCTTTTTTTCTGTTTTCTATTAACAAATCTTATGATAATAGCAGGTATTTGATTTTTGTGTTGCTTGGAAGAGGATGACATTCCTCAATATTTTTACTGTCCATTTCAATACCATTGCTATTGAAGAAGGCCATTACCTGGTCTTCCAAGGAGCATAACTCTTACTCTGGTGGTTCCCCTCTCTCTGTTGTTGTTACCCGTGCATATGTCTGGTGCTTGGTTTCCAGTCCAGTCACTATTACATCATTTGTTTTTGATTATTGTTCCAGATCTGACAGTTATCCTTCCAGCATAGTAATCTTCTTGTCCTTTTGCTCATTTTGTCTTCTATTAAATTAAGTATCGGTTTTTGTTGTTTTGAAATAGTTATTTCTTCTGACATGAAGTTTGGAGATTTCTTTATGTCCTCCAGTTCCTCCTCACTGACGTTGCTCCTCTTAGGCAGCATCTTATCGATGTTAATCCCCATTAGTTGCATAGGTTTGTTGTGAAGCCCGGATCAATCCCGTGTCTTGCCGATGCCCAGCTGTTAACTCTTACTGACTGGTGTCTGAGCTTCGTTGGTTGGTGGTTGAGCTTGGTGGAACCTTTTCTTTAAATTGAACTGCTAAAGGTTTCTCAGTTTTCTCTTCTCTTCTTGTTTCAAGTGGTCCCTCAAGTCTCTGTGTCTGTTTTACTTTTATCAGCAATGAATAAAAGCTTATTTTGTGATGCTAAGTGTTTGGTGGAAATAATGGCCGTAAATTGGGTAAAGTTACATAAAAGTAAAAATGATTATGAATGAATCATTATTTATTTATCTTAGTGAATCAGTAAATGTGTCAAGTGCTGTGTGCAGGCAGGAATGGAGGACCCAATGTGCAGAGTCATGGAGGCAAACGTGAACTCAAAACTCAGCTTTATTGTTAAAACCCCCAAAAAACTAAATGGAAAATGCAAATAAAACTAAACAGGCAGGTAGGCAGATGGACCACACAGTGAAGAACGAGGGAGATCACGACACAGACCAAAAAAAAAAAAAAGCCACAGGGCTTAAATACACAGAGGGAGCGATCAGGGAATGGAAGGCAGGAGGGAAACACAGCTGGGACAAATCAGGGCTAACAAGACAAGGGAAGCAAAACCAGACACATTAACATAGGACACAGACTATCAAAATAAAACAGGAAACATAACACAGAGACGCGGACTTATAAGGGGTAAGTTCAATAGTAACGTAACACTCAAAACACTGGTTCATCAACCCAGGTACCCTAACAAAATTAACAAATTGAATCTACTACACACTCAGGAGGTAAGGAAAAAGTACTGATTAAGAACTCATTATGTAGGAATTTTGAAATATTTTTTTTTCCGTATTGTAAAAGCAACAGTCAAGTGAAGAACTGAGAAAAAAAAAAAAATCAGTAGTTGAAGCTCTGAGATTCAAGCTTTATTTCCTTTTAATAAAGGACACCTCATACTACAAAAACAAGCAGAAGTGGTAATTTCTCCAAAGTGTTCTTATTTTTGGAATAATAAAAGCATAAGAAAATACCTGTGAAGTAAAAAAAATCAATGAATAGATGAGAATGCTGATGGTTATTTGAGTTTAGCCCTTTGATGTAGCTACTAGACTAAAAGTACATATAAGACTGATTTGAATTTTATTAGTTTGGCTAGTGTGCATCATAAAATAAAGTTACCCTCAAAGTGACGTGACAGAGGCTGCAAGAATACATTCTGACTGAACAGTAATGTTAAAGTAAAATGTCAGGGCAATCCATCAAACAGTTGTTGAGAGCGGTTTGGCTAAGATGTTCGACTGACCAAGCAAGAATCGTCGCCAATCCTAGGACCACGCTGCTAGTTTAGCCAAAAGTACACACAATACCATTAGAAGAGCCTGAGGACGGAGCTTATTATATTAACAGAAATGTAAATTTAGTCATAAAAGTGCAGAGGCATTAATTCTACAGCCCAAAGAACACTAACGTCTCGAGTCCTGCTGCAACCACAACAGATTCAGGTAAACTGAATTTACATCCTGATTTATTTATTTTTATTCAGTAACCTGTCACCTGCACAGACAGGCTGCATCTTCTTAAAAGTGACTCATCAACATGTCACTATATGTCAAAATCTCTGAAAGACCATCCAATAAATAAATATTACTCACCCCACAGATAAAAAAGTATAAAGGCCTAAAACAGCAATGCACTCATTTCTCCTTAAACTAATTATTCAAGGCTTTGGGCACTTAACGCTGGAAATCTAGCCGGCTGTGCACTGCATTCAGAAAGGACTGAAAACCTATGATATAATGAAGGATCCGAGTCTCTCTAAAATGAGCTCATATCATTCAGGCAAACAATGTTATGCTGTATTAAAGTATGCAAAGGATTGATGACTCATTTAATTACTTTTCCCCCGTGCTGCTTATACTTGAGACTTCTACAGTAGTATTTTCATACCAGTCCATTCTTTAGCTCAGTTATGCTAAGCAGCTTTTTTAGATGTGCTCATACTGGATGTATTTGTGCTCTTGTCTCCATGTTGTTAGTTCCTGCATGTAGTCTAAGTTTGTGTGCACTCAACCATCTGTGGGCGGCTGCGTGGGTGAGTTTACTTACATTGTCCTTCAAATAAAGACTAAAAGTTCTCAAAAGTAGGTTTATAACTTTAGAGTGAGAGCTGCTGGATGTCATAGGCCAACGATTTATAAGCCAGCACAATACTGTCATCACTGCCGTCCATGTTCAGATTTCAGATGAACACTAAAGAGAAGGCAAAGACAAACTGACAGGATGTAGAAAGGAACAGTGGGCACAGTGATGTAAGACAATATTACCCTGAAATGTAGATTAACTTATTTAACTTTGAAAAATGTTGGTTCTATAAAAATTCTTGATTCACTGGGTGACAGAAGGACATAAAAATGACAGAAAATAAGCAAAAAAGGTCACAGGGGACCTATTATGCTTACTAATAGCCTAAAAGAACTCATAAAACCACCTGCTGCTGCTCTTTGCTCTTTAATCTCCTAAATCTGCTTCATGGTGGCTGGATAGAAATGATCAGACATGAGGAAGAAAATCAAGGAAAACAAGAGGGACAGCAAATACGATTGTTAGGATTTTTACATCCTTGTGCTACTGTGTGACTGTCTTTATTTTTAACGCATCTGAATGTGATCTATGAGAATCTGCAGGGGGATTCACATATCAGAGGTTGGTGTTGATAAATTGTGAAAGTGTGGTCTCTTCGGCAGCTATATTTCTGCTTTGACCCCGGGAGTTTCCACGTTTGAGGTGAATTCAAACTCCACAATGGCTTAGTATAATCCTCCTAGTATCTTGATGCACTCCTTTCAACTCAAGGCCAACACACCAGTGTTTGCGTTCCTCACTTGCTCACATTTCTTTGTTGGTTTTTTGGGTTTGTTTGGTTTTTTTTCTTTGTGTGGAGCTGTTTAAGATGCTGACAAGTTCACATTTAGATTTTAATAGAAACACCTGCTTTTGAGATGAGTTTCTCTAACACAATTTTTCTCTTTTTGTGTAAAACTGGCTTGATTAGCTTGTAACTTATAAAGCTGAGGAACTCTGGCGGTTTAGACTGCGTCCCTGGCTTTTTTTATATGATTTCATTTTGTGCAGGCTTCCATCCATCTTTTTTCTCCTCTGTGTCCTCACTGAATGGAAAATTCAAATACAACGAATGCACCACAAAGCATGCTTATTTTAATATGTCTGTCATCAGAACATGAAGCACCTGACACTGAATGATAGATTTTTCAGATCAGAAGAAAAAGAAACTGTTTTATTTGTTGTCAGGTATTGTCCACCTGGGCCTTACCCAGAGTTTCTGCCTGATTTCTCAGATTTTTTATTTCCTCATTATCATCTCTCAGATGTAACATTATACTGCTACTTTAGTGCCATTATGTTGATATTATTTCGTTTTTTTCTCCAAATGATCTGAGCTAACTTCAGTAATTATTTCCTCCAAACCATCAATGTGTCTTTTAGACATTACAGGGAGTGCAGAATTATTAGGCAAGTTGTATTTTTGAGGAATAATTTTATTATTGAACAACAACCATGTTCTCAATGAACCCAAAAAACTCATTAATATCAAAGCTGAATGTTTTTGGAAGTAGTTTTTAGTTTGTTTTTAGTTTTAGCTATTTTAGGGGGATATCTGTGTGTGCAGGTGACTATTACTGTGCATAATTATTAGGCAACTTAACAAAAAACAAATATATACCCATTTCAATTACTTATTTTTACCAGTGACACCAATATAACATCTCCACATTCACAAATATACATTTCTGACATTCAAAAACAAAACAAAAACAAATCAGCGACCAATATACCCACCTTTCTTTGCAAGGACACTCAAAAGCCTGCCATCCATGGATTCTGTCAGTGTTTTGATCTGTTCACCATCAACATTGCGTGCAGCAGCAACCACAGCCTCCCAGACACTGTTCAGAGAGGTGTACTGTTTTCCCTCCTTGTAAATCTCACATTTGATGATGGACCACAGGTTCTCAATGGGGTTCAGATCAGGTGAACAAGGTGGCCATGTCATTAGTTTTTCTTCTTTTATACCCTTTCTTGCCAGCCACGCTGTGGAGTACTTGGACGCGTGTGATGGAGCATTGTCCTGCATGGAAATCATGTTTTTCTTGAAGGATGCAGACTTCTTCCTGTACCACTGCTTGAAGAAGGTGTCTTCCAGAAACTGGCAGTAGGACTGGGAGTTGAGCTTGACTCCATCCTCAACCCGAAAAGGCCCCACAAGCTCATCTTTGATGATACCAGCCCAAACCAGTACTCCACCTCCACCTTGCTGGCGTCTGAGTCGGACTGGAGCTCTCTGCCCTTTACCAATCCAGCCACGGGCCCATCCATCTGGCCCATCAAGACTCACTCTCATTTCATCAGTCCATAAAACCTTAGAAAAATCAGTCTTGAGATATTTCTTGGCCCAGTCTTGACGTTTCAGCTTGTGTGTCTTGTTCAGTGGTGGTCGTCTTTCAGCCTTTCTTACCTTGGCCATGTCTCTGAGTATTGCACACCTTGTGCTTTTGGGCACTCCAGTGATGTTGCAGCTCTGAAATATGGCCAAACTGGTGGCAAGTGGCATCTTGGCAGCTGCACGCTTGACTTTTCTCAGTTCATGGGCAGTTATTTTGCGCCTTGGCTTTTCCACACGCTTCTTGCGACCCTGTTGACTATTTTGAATGAAACGCTTGATTGGTCGATGATCACGCTTCAGAAGCTTTGCAATTTTGAGACTGCTGCATCCCTCTGCAAGCTATCTCACTATTTTTGACTTTTCTGAGCCTGTCAAGTCCTTCTTTTGACCCATTTTGCCAAAGGAAAGGACGTTGCCTAATAATTATGCACACCTGATATAGGGTGTTGATGTCATTAGACCACACCCCTTGTCATTACAGAGATGCACATCACCTAATATGATTAATTGGTAGTAGGCTTTCGAGCCTATACAGCTTGGAGTAAGACAACATGCATGAAGAGGATGATGTGGACAAAATACTCATTTGCCTAATAATTCTGCACTCCCTGTATTCCCACAAGACTGCTCAAAGAAGTCCTGTCATTAATTAATGCTTCAAACTTAAATATAATCATCATATCTCTTTTAATCAGTCAGGTACCACAGGCCTTACCATTACCTAAAAGGCATCTCTTGACCCAGCTGCCTTAACTAATTATAGGCCAATCTCCAAGCTTTCTTTGTCAAGCAGCTAACAGATCATGTGCAGAGGAATGGCTTATTTGAAGAGTTTCAGTCAAGTTTCAGAGCAAGTTTTAGAGCATGCTGTAGGTATTAAAAGGTACTGCGTTGCAGTGGTTTGAATCATATCTACCTAACAGACTTCAATTTGTTCATGTAAACAGCAAGTTCACTTCACACACCAACGTTAATTATGGAGTTCCACAGGGTTCTGTGATAGGACCAATTTTGTTTACATTATACATGTTTCCCTTAGGCATAGCATTTTTCACTGCTATGCAAATGACACCTAACTTTATCTCTCCATCTTTATCCATGAAGCCAGATAACACACCAATTCTTTAAACTGCAGGAATGTCTTAAAGACCTGGATGACCTGAATTTTCTGCTTCTAAATTCAGATAACACTGAGGTTACTATACTCAGTAGCATATGGCTGCACCTCTCTGAGCCTGGTTTTTCCTGTTAAAAGGGAGTTTTTCCTTCCCACTGTTGTCAAAGTGTTTGCTCACAAGGGGTCATATGATTGTTAACATTCGCTGTTTTCTTTGTATTACTGTATGGGGTCTCTATGTTACAATATAAAGCACCTTGAGGCAACTGGTGTTTTGGTTTGGCGCCATATGAATAAAACTGAATTGAATTACAGACCAGGAAGTTTTGGAAATCCTCTGACCTTGTCATCCAGCTATCACAGTTAGGTTTGTCAAACTCCTTATGCTCCTAATCCTAACATTTGCCCATTTTTTCTGCTTCTAACACATGAACTTTGAGTACTATGTTCACTTGCTTCCTTATATATCCCACCCATTAACAGGTACATGATGAAGAGATAATCAGTGTTATTTGCTTCGCCTGTCAGTAGTTAATAATAATAATAATAATAATGGATTGGATTTATATAGCGCTTTTCAAGGCACCCAAAGCGCTTTACAATGCCACTATTCATTCACTCTCACATTCACACACTGGTGGAGGCAGGCTACGGTTGTAGCCACAGCTATAATGTTATGCCTGATCAGTGTATATGAAGCAGTACTGAGAAGCCCAGCGTTATAGTTAATGATAGACTTAGAATGTCTGAGTAGTTCCAGTTTTTTCTTCTTCTTGTATCTTTACATAAAAGTGGCAACAACGATATCTTGGAGACCCAAGAAATTACCAGGTTTTGAACAAGTAAATTCATAGTTATTATTCAGGTGGTGAAGCCACTTTATTGACAGATAAAAACCTCAGAAACACAAAATTAAGATGTAAAAATGTTTACAGGGCCACATCTTTGCATTTGGATCAAAAAATAATCACAGAAACATATACATGGGCATGAGTTTTTATTTTATATAATTTTTTGCCTATTTCACATTTTGCAAAGCCAATAAATGTCCTTGACAGCAAGGAGGCTAAAATGGTAGCTGGGTGATCTGTGGGCTATTAAAGGTGATCTCTGCTGTATAGTTTAAATTGATCAGGACAGCTATGCATATCAATGAGAGCCTATGGTTGAATTAAAGCATCAGAGTGAGAGGGTCCTGTTGAGAAGTCAAACAGCTGTCGGGGGATCCAATTATGGTCATGCACAGAGTGCACACCTAAATGTTGTGTTCCCCACAAAGCCCTCTCACTACACTCAAGTTAAGCCGTCTCGCCTGCAGCGTTGGTGAATATTTGAAAGTATTGCCGGAGGAAAAGAACGAGGCTGGCATTTCTCCTTCTACAGAAGTGGCCTGGTACCCTGGTGGCAGAAAGTCTCAGTCTGAAAACACAGCAAAAGTCAAATACAAAAATGCCCTCTGCGCCTTTGTCACTGCTTAAGTGTTTAAGAAACTCTCTTGTGCATTGTCACTGCGGATTCAAGATATTGTATGAAGCTGACAGAAGGTTAGGAGAAAGAAGTAAAAACAAAAGCAGGTCCAATTTAAAGATCAGATGGCTCAAACATTTGTCTTTTTTTAATGTGTTGAGCATATTATTCAAAGATAATTCAGTGACGCAGGTGCAGACTTGAGTTTTTTAAGCAATCAAGTTGATGTTAAACTCAAAATCATATTTTACTGAAACGACCACACCTGAAAATGAAGTGAAATTTACAGGCAGACTATAGCTACCACCCACACACTACTCATCAGACAAAGAGTGGTCTGAAACAGACTGCGGCAGTCGCAAACAACCAGGGAAACCAGGGCCTGTTTTTATCACGTTCCTTTCTCCTAGTCGTCATGATTGACTTTAATGGATTAATGATATATTTGTAGAAATGTTTCTTGCCTTTATAGTGACCTTGGAAAGCACTTTGTTGTTGCTGATGTTGATAAAGTGCTTTATAAATAAACCATCGTTATTACATGATATACAGACAGCATGCTATATAATTCCAATAACCCCTTTAAAACTGACTTGATATGCAAAATACCATCTGTCAGCTTCAGCCTCAGCAAAAACCTTCTGCAATGCAATCAAGTACACTGTGAAACTACTCATTTAGCTCAGCCTGGTCCCTACATTAACCCTGCAAGAGCACACCAGGGAATCAAATCACATACTGTACAATTATCATTAACAATGTCCTGTTTACCTTTTATGCTCCACTTACTACACTGTGAACAGGAACAGGAACAACAGTCCAAACACTGTAAAGCATCTCCCTCGAAATATACAGCTGCAGCATAAACATGCTTGTTCACTGAATATTCAGCTTAGTAACAAATGATTTCAAATAACACGATTTCTACATGTGAATATTAAATGTCAGCAGCTGTTATTGTGTGACGTTTTGGCTCTGTACCCAACCACAGTGAATTTTAAATCAATCAAATTAAAAAAAAAAAAAAAAAAAAAAAAAAGAATTGTTTTCAACATTTATCCTTTGCAGCCAATGACTGTAAATAGACATCACCAAATACTGCATTTCAAATTCAAATTCAAATTTTATTTGTCACGTACACAGTCATACACAGTACAATATGTAGTGAAATGCTTGGACAACTGCTCGTGACCTAAAGAAAACAAAAAAGGAAAAGGCTATGAATAAGATAGGAAATAAATATGAAAAATTAAAAAGGGTAAATTTAACTAGGAAGGAATAAAATATAAATTAAGGTTAAAAATGAAATAACTGTACAACACAAATTAGAATGAAGGGTAAATTTAACTGGGAAGAATAAGATAAAGATAAATATATATATATATATATTTCCTCTGTTGGTCTGAGATCAGGTGGGTGACTTAGTCATTGAAGAATATCCCATTTCTTTGCATTGAGGAACTGTTGGGTTGCTTTTGAATTATGCTTTGAGTCATTATTCATTTGCACTTTGAAATGTTGTCTGATCAGCTTTGTAACATTTGGCTGAATCTGGGAGTATAGCCCTGTGCACTTCAGGATTAATCCTGCTGCTTCTGTCAGGAGTAACATCATCAGTAAGCACCGATGTGCTGAAAGAAGCCATCTATGTCCACTGTGAATGACCATCTTTGAACAGAGGCGGTGGCTTACAAAACCCACTGTCTGCCATGTTGAATCCAGTTTTGAGATCCCTTGCCAGATGCCTCAACACCCACTCACATCCATTTGAGTGCAGTAAATCACATGATAGTGTGGGGCTAGGTTTCACAACGGGTTCACCCAAAACCATGACTGATTGTGACCCACACCCGTTTTCACACCTTGGCTTGTGTAATTAGGTAGAGGATCAATAGGGGGTCCTTGACCCTCTTGGGGAAACTCCCATAGGGCTTAAATTTGGGACTCTCCACCAATTGCTCTTAGAACTGAAGAAGCTTCTCGGATGAGAGGTGAAACATCTTCAAGTAACTTAAAGAAGTTCAGATGCTTTTCTTTCCAAGCTCCTTAGACTATGGTGACCTGGATGACTGAGAACCTTCACAGACATGTGCTTACTGTGCTCAGTGATAGAGTTGCACTGGAAAAGTGATAATTGTCCTTCTTTTCCTGAGTGTAACTAGTAGTTTGCAACTGGTAAACTTTATGCGTGGCCATTTGTGAACGGGTCTATGGTTGTACACCTTCACAATTACAGGGCTACATACCTCGTTTATAGTACTGACTTGACCACTCAAGTTTTGCTCTCTCTTTGATGGGTTAATTTCTTAGCATAATGATGGCCTCATTCACTTGCACAGACATCTTTTCCTGGGTAAAGATTCAGAAGATGGCCCGAAATGTACAACACCTGGCCAGTTTTCTCCCAGGCTATTTAAAACCCTGTCTCTGAAGGCCTTCCCATTCTCCTCTCCCACTGCTGCCTTGCTCCTGTCCTGTGACAATAACTATGTCCAATTGTTGTCAAAAAAGTGAGTTTAAATTCATTTCTTTTAATTAACACAGCTCAAAAAATGGAGACGGGGGCATAATAACAAAAACACTACCCCCCACTAAAACATGACAGTCCTTATTAACTTGACTATGTTTAGGTCAGGTACTACCCACTATGAGGTCATTATCCTGGAAGGCACGTCAGACAGAAAGTTATGGAGTATATACAATATCATGTAATGCTTGTAAGCTGTGCAGCAGAAAATCTTGACTAGTAATTTAAACTGATAAATATGAGCTTTGAGCAGCCACTAACATGACATTTTAAAGCAATGATATGCAAATTAATATACAGTGCAGCAGACAGACTGAACTCAAGGTTGGCAACGAGTGCAACAGCCTTAAATGTTAATCAGCAGCTCAAAAAAAAGGAAGCTAGGACAAAAAAAAACAAACAGTTAATATGTGCAAAAATATTCTTTAGGTAATATTAAGTATGCAGTGATGAAGGGGACTGGGAACTTGTGGATGACCAAAGTTTGTTAAGTTTGCCATGAGGCTAAGATCACAAGAAACAATCGTGTTAGTCAGCTGTGTTTAAGGCGAAAATCAGGAAAGCTAATTTCCATAATTATCTTTTGCTGAGATTGCAATGAGTAAGAGACAGCCTCTCCCCGGCTCAAATAATAATCAACAATGAAAGTGAAGTGTAAAAACAGCTTAAAATCAATTCAGCCCACAATACCTGAAGTGTAAATCATGAATACCCTGCTTGTCTATTCATAGCACAGTTCAGCCCGTACAGGGAGTTCATTCAAAATACAAACCAACACAAACATTGCATAGGGGTTAATCCAGTTGCAAAACATAGCCTAGTGGAAGCTTAGAGATCAACAACAAGCAGAGCAACACCGCCACCTCTCTGGGGACACCTCAGGCCCTCCAAGGTTTGGAGGCCTATCTCCACCCACCACCACTTCCCCTGCCGGTGGCGGACTCCCTCAGGTGTCGGTGTGTTGGTGGTTCTTTGTGTCTGGGGGTGGGCGTCCGGGTACACACCGGCTCACTCCTTGGCGGCCGCTTGTCGGGGCCTGGGGCCTGGGGCTCGCTCGGGCCCCTTTGGAGGTGGGGTGCCCCCGGCCTCTCGGCCTAGGGCTCGGTCACTCAGGCGCAGCTGGGGGCCGGCGGAGCTCACGGGCGCGTCACTGCAACCCCCCCTGGCTTCTGCTCCGCGGCTGCTGAGTGAGCCCTCATCTGGGACTCTCCTCAGCTCTTACTGGAACAGTGGCGCGGCTGCCCCTCTGTTGGTCTTCCATGGTCTCTTGTGTTCTGGGGGCCTCTGGATGTCTGGAGTTTTGATCTCCTCCATACCCGCTTCACACCCTGGAGGACGGGGCTATGGCCCCCCCACACTCCCTAGCAGATCATTACATGGAGAAACCTTTGGAATGCAAGCATGCTGATCCACACAGGTATGCACACATGGGTATTCACAGACGCGGACTAAAGCTTTCTTGGCTGCTGCCTCAAAGCACACTGTGCGCTGTCTATCTTGCGTGCTGCACAATATCGTTTATTACTTAGTAAATACTGATATCTATGACTAGCTAGTTTATTGTGATGGTGCTTTGTTTTCTCTATTATTATGTTGCTCTTTGTTGTTTGCTGTCTCCTCTGTTTGTTTGTTTGTTTGTTTGTTTGTTTGTTTTTTCTCCATACAGGTGACCCAGGAGTTTTTTTTTTTCTCTCTCTTCCCCCCCCTTCTCACCGTCTCTTCTCCCCTTGGGTTTTCTTTCTTTCTCTCCCCCTCTCTCTCTCATTCATTCCCCCTGTCCTATTTATTAAAAAAAAAAAAAAAAAAAAAAAAAAAAAAAATGACAAAGGATGAACTGAAGCTCTGCCATCACGTAATGTCGCATACTGCTGTTTCTGATGTCATTTATAAAGAGAAAAAAAAAAAAAAAAAAAAAACAAGCAGAGCAACAAAGCAGGCAGCAGACCCGCAACACACAGCAGAGCCAACACATCAAGACACAACAGGCAGGTGATAAAGAGAAGCTGTGATTTCAGCAGACGACATCTCAAGAAGCAAAGTCAGGAAGAGCAGTTTGAGCCCACAGCTGCTATGATTAAAGTCTAACCAGCAAAGAGCACAGTGTAAATATCATTACCTCTTTCCAAAGTCTCTGAAGTTGCATGTTGGAAGGAAAGCTTGTTGGAATGCATAAATATAAGCAACATGTGTCTGGAGCAATTTTCTTTTATTAATTATATTTTTAGCTGATCTGACTTTATTTGAAAGAAAAAGTAAACGTTTGAATAGATCCCCGATTTGAAGGTGGGCGTTAGATATAGGTTATCCTCTCATGCTCTTGGGGAGCATTTTTGCACAGATTTCTGTGGAGTCATTGACGTCCAGTGTGATACTGTGGTGAAAACTGTGCTATCTGCCTGTGATCAACAGATATACATGCACTCATTGGCTACTTTGTTAGGTCAGCTGATCATTAATGCATCCAGTAAGGACCCACAGGCTAGTAGTAGAAAGTCAACATCCACACTGATCAAGAAGCACCTGGTAGCTCAGTGCAATGAGATCAATAGAAGACAGCTACAGAAATTGTTGATACTGTGTCCTTCCGTTAAAGAAAGAAAAACTTGACAAAAGTAATAATAATTAAACATTTACTGAAAATTAACCAATGAAAATCTCAGATGTTGCTTTTGAATTGTGATTCAAGAGAAGAAGAAAAAACTAATTTATGTTGGCCTCGACAGAAATGATGGCACCCCCTAGAAAAGATTGAAAATAAGTGCTATGCCCATCAGTGAAATGTACAAGTTGCCAAATATCAAGAACTTTTCATTTTAGATTTTAGTGAATAATATATTATTTATAATATTTAGTGAATATGATGGAAAGCTACAGTGGAGTGAAAAATAATTTGATCTCCTGCTGAATTTGTAAGTCATACATAAATGAAGAGTCTCTAATTTTTATAGCAGTTTCATTTTAATCGAGAGACAGACTATCAATCAAAAATCCATAAAAACACATAAAAGTTCTAAATTGATTTGCATGGCTCTCCCTCTCGCTATTAAAATGAAACAACTCTTTGAAAGTGAGCAAACTTACAAATTTAGCAGGGGGATCAGTTTATTTACTTTTTTCACTTTTGCACAGGAGAAAATATGGTGTGAGGTGACAGTGTGTGTGTCTGTATGTGTGCAGTAATTGGCTAAAAACTGCTTAAACTTACAGCTGAAAAGGGGTATGCCAATCTTTGGATCTATATTTGAATCTCCACTGAGATTCAAAGAAAAACGCCTCAGATAACAGAGAATACAGGAGTACATAAAGACTAAAAAAAGAATCACATGAGACCATAAAAACAGACTCCTTTCATTCTTATTGTATTTACTTAGCAAGAGAGTTGGAAAAGTTGCCTTCAAATCTAACATATTTGACTACTTCCCAGCGATGTTGGTGCATCGCACTTTGTTTGACCCATTTTTAGTTTCTTAGCCGCCCCACCTACGCTATTTCTTTGGTCTTCTGTGTGGTCTTCTGCTGCTTCATGGTTCAATCTGCTGTCTGTTGAGAGATGCTCTTCTGCACACCTTGGATGTAATAACAGTTATTTGAATTACAGTTGCTTTACTATCAGCTTGAAGCAGTCTAGCAATTTCCCTCTAACCTCTGACGTCAACATGGCACATTCACCCACAGTACTCCTGCTTACGGGATATTTTCTCTTTTTCAGATCAGTCTCTGTAAACACTAGAAGCATCAGCTGTTTCTGAAACATTCAGACCAGCCGGTCATTTAAAGCCACTTACATGACCTTTGTCTCCATTCTGATACCTGGTTTGAACTTCAGCAGGTCATCTTGACTATGTCTACATGCCTAAATGCATTGAGTTGCTGCCATGAGACTCAGTGTAGAATGTTATAGACCTGTCAGCCTCAAACATTGCCGTCATGGTTGTGCAGTGTAAAGGAAGGGACCAAACAATTTTCAGGCAGTAGAAGTACAGGAATCAAAAAATGTAGTCTGTCATGACTAGATGTTTAGATGTCAAATCGTCATTTCTGCTAAGTCCACAGCCTGATGTGTTTGATTTTTAACATTCGAAATTCATGCTCCATGCATACCTGCTCTACTTAGTGTGCTCTACTTACTGTATGAGCGTGCAAGGAGATATGTTCAGTGAGACACACTGAACATGTCGGCCTCTTCTGCACTGATTTTGTTAATCTGTGTATTAACTACGGCGTTAGCAATGTCAGGGTGAATTTGGGGATTAGATTGTATTTTTAAACATTCCTTCACACTTAAATTCCCTCAGTATAATTACTCCACTGAACCTCTGTTCTCTGAGGAGTAACCTGCAGTATGCAATATGACAACAAAGTTTTAAGCATAGATTTGACAGTCTATGATGAAAGCACTTTAGCTTCCTTTCAAGGGAAAACCTTTTGCACTCCATCTCCCACTTTTCGAAGTTAATGACAGTGTCACGCTACTTCTTGCGCTTGGCAGTCTGTTACCCACCCATCATCTCTGAAGCATGTAACCTCATTATTAAATGGACTATATGCAAGGTGTCTAGAGGCTGCATGGTTTGTAATGAACAGAGATGCTACTTAGTTTAATTTGACAGGGAGGCATTTCTTCTCAGTGATAACATACTGTAAAGTAATATCCAAGTCTATGTTTGTCTATCTTCCTCTCACAATTCCTATCTCAAAATGAACATAAGTTACATCTATTGTTTGGAGTTTTTTCCCCATTTTTATTTTTTTATTCCCACAAATTTAACATTCATTTTAAAAAGCATTACTAAAAAGCACATTTGGTTTTTAAGCACAATTTATTTCCACAGTAAAACAACCAGCAGACATGAAAAACAAGAAGACCAAAATAAGAATGAGGCTTCAGTTTTATCTTAAACTGAAATCGGCAGCTTTGTTGGTGACATGCGAAAAACATATTACAAATATTAAAGAACCAAAACATGACAGGACTCAAACTGAAAATTAGCCAAAACACCCTCCTCAGCTTATTTGGTTCAAACTTTATTGCTGTCTCACAAGTCTTCCTAGAAAAATATGACTTTGCAAACAGAAACAAACAGGGAGAGAAGAGAGCGTAAAATAAAGCAAAATAGATTTTGTCTAAACCAAGTATCGCCCCTAAGACAGTTTAATTGTCATTCAGCATTAAGAACTAATGTAATTTAAAGTGCCTCAAATTACAATTTTTTAAATGTCTGATTTTTTTTTTTTTTTTTATAATTTGCATTTCAATAGCTGGTACCACATCCTCTTTAGATTTGAAAGCATTTTTCTAGTAGGTAATGGCAGATAGAGTAAGCATGAATTGAGGCAGAGATTTGGGAAAGGTCTCAGAGGGGGCTACCGGAGGCTCCTGGGCCAGGCAGATCCACATGTACTAATGAGAGATGAAAGAATTGAAGGGTGGGGGCACAAAGATGAAAACAAATAGCCTGTAGTGACAAGAGCATAGAAAACTGGATAGGGAGTGTATGAGGTGTAGCTCCTTAAATTCAGATAAATTATCCCCAAAAAGATTGCTACAAGTACAGTTTAGCATGCCTTCTTTTTGCTCCAAACAGTATTGCACAGTATACTTGAGACAGTGCATAAGAGCTGCGAGCAGCTGATGAAGGAGAATATGTAGTGATAAATACCGTGACCTTGGATATTATGGGAATATGAACTGCTACACTGTGGCGCCTTATCTGCTTACACTGTAAACTTCTAGTTGGTGATTCAGCTGGCAAGTAACACTTGAATGGCGAATCTGCTCTAAAACGTACATCAGCACATCACACCGTGTCACAGAACCACAAGTCAAGTATGACAGCATACAGCTGCTGAAGAAACACTAACCTACATCTTTCAAGAATCAAGCTTTTACTTTAAAAACGTCATCAGAGATGAGAGTGGTTGCTAAAGGAACATCTGTTCCTGATAATCATTTCAAACTCACATTAACTTTTCTGATTCTCGTTTATTTTTGTTATTTTCTTTTTGGCCAATGAGAGCCACAAAAAAAAAAAAAAAATACAGTTGCAATTGCCAACATCTTATTCTTTAAGGTGAAGTAGCGAATTTGTAACTCAACAGAATATTGGTCTTATTAAATATTTCTTTAAAAATAAATAAATGAATGCAAAAAATGTGGTGAGTGAATCAAAACAATCAGCTAAAGGTGCTAAAATGCCCCACAGCTTTAAAAAAAAAAAAAAAAAAGCCTTTATATGAAGCCTTGAGCTGTAAATACACCTTTTTTTCTCTGTGTTTGTTGTGTTTTTTTCTCTGTGCATTTTTTTTCCTTTTGCAAAAAGTTGCATTCCTCTTTCATTCAGAATAATAATGCAGAAAATATATATTTTTCCCCTCTTGTGCAATGCAGCTTTATAATTTGTGCGTCCTCTCTGAAAAATAAAGCGAATCAAGTTCCTGCATTAGGACTGATCCAAGTTGTTAGAGTTTTTAGCCCTGTTTTGTTAAAGCATAGCAGGCAAGAGAGATTTGCTTGACTGCTAAACTGAACAAGGACATTGATTTGGAGCTTGGGAATACAGCACAGAGAGGCATGGTACTGCCCTGTTTTCCCTGGCATGGCTTTGCGTTTGGCCTGGGCTGATGGATCTCTCACTGCCTCTGTCTCTCTCTCACACACACACGCACACACACACTCTTTCCTCCAAGAGCAAAACACTGGCAGCCAGAGGTGTCTGGAGATACGCACACATAAATACACACATACAAATACACACAGCAGGCAACATTGATTTCCTGTTTGGCATTACTTAGCAGTGAATGACACAGCTGAGGGGCGCAGGCTATTCTCTAGACCACAGTGCAGACAAAGATTGTATGCATTCTGTCCTTCGTGACATTTTACAGACAAGTCTGCCAGAAAGGGCTTGTGTTGATCATTAGCACCTTCACTACTTTTATAAATTGTTTTCAGCTTTTCTTTGTCTCTTGCTGGGCACCTATCTTACACTCTGGGTGTGTCTTCCTGTCCACGTTCCATTTTCATTATAAGAAATGGGCTTTTCTTGGCTTCACAGAGCACTGCTGACTGCTTGGCTGGCTTGGCACAATGTTGAGCCATCCAACAGGTAAACATGTATTATCAGCCACATGGATCCTCAATCACAAACAAACACAAGCCTCTATCCATTTCCAGGGTAATCTAGAGATGGGCATCTTTTTTATGGCTACAGCAGGCAAACAGATGAGTGTTTACTTGGAGACCTCATTTTGTGAGCACTTCCAAAACAACACAGATACACTTTCATGCACTTTGTTAAAGAACTCAGAGTGCTGGCCTGTAGGTGCACTTGTGCGACTGTTGGAAAGTGTGAAATGATGTCTGCGTCTCTTCTGAGTTTCGCGTCTCTTTGAGTTCTGCCAAAGTTCCTGTACATGTGCGTCTATACAACTCATGTGTGTGTCTCTCTCTCCCCCTCTGTCTCACTCTGTCTTTGTAGGGTGCATTATTGGACGCAGTAGACCGGACACTGCCAGAGGCGTACACCAAGCGGTCACGCGGCGTGACAGAGGAGAGAGCAGAGCTGCTGTCAGAAGGCCTTTTTAACACACTGCTGCTCTCCGTTCAGGGACATTTCGAGAGCGTTTGACTGCAAAAGGGCTTCGCAAAGCAGCGATAAACACAATTCTGCAAAACTCCCACAGAAACACCACCAAAGCCCTGAAGGCTCCCCACCTGAAAATACCGCGCTAATACCTTTGATGTTCCCAAAGAGACATGCAAGAGAGTGAGAGGAGAGACGGTGGAATAGGGAAAAAAACAAAAACGACAGCAGCTCAGCGCGCACGCTTTTTCTCCAGGCAGCAGCTTCACACATCTAATGAATCCCCATTAGTTGACGTTTCCACGTGTGGGCGATTAAAGGAAAAGTTGTTTCAAGAAAGTCAGCGTGCATTGTAAGTTATTTAATTAACTCACAAATGATGTTTTATTCAGTTTTATTCACCATTCTCAACCTGAGTTTGACTTGCGATATTTTCTTCTACCACATGTTGATGTTTGAAATTGGGCAGATCACCCTTTGTTTACTCTTTTTCAGTATGTTTTAAAAGTTCATTGTCTTGTAGCAACGATTTTACTATCCAGATATTAACTTTGCTTTTTTTTTTTTTTAAACATACCATTTCCTTCTCACCATATCTCATTTTACTCTTCAGTCGTTTTCATCTAAAACTGCACAAAGTAACCCTGAAATAACAGTGTATTTTGTCTGTGTTTGCACATATAGATATGAGTGCGCTTCCACTGTCCCTGAGCACACTTAAGTGTGTGAGTGCTTTATTATGCTGCTTCTTTCCACTACATTATGAAAGCTAATTCCTCACTTGCACACTGTTTCTAATTATATCCCCACCACCAGCCTTTTGTTATTTTTCAGTGCCTATATTTCCATCACAGTGCATTGACACAAAAGGTCTGTGAACCCTTCTGCTACCACGTGCATGGTTTGAAAGTTCACTCAGGATGTAAGTGTAGTGAGCTGAACTGGAAGGATGTGAACACCTACAGCGTGGAGCTGTTTTTTAAATCCATCTCTCAACACTACGTTTCTCTATCTTTAAAAAAAATACATATGCGCACACTCAGACACGTTTACCTACACATATTCTCATTCTAGAAGCGACAACTCCAGAGCGCTTTGACAAATTTCTTTTTTTCTGTCTCTAGCCCCATTTCACATTCACTTTCTTGCCTCTTTCCCACTTTCTTTTTTCCCTCGGTTTCCCCCCAGGCTGTCTATTACACAGCGAAGGTCAAACTCATGTCACCACTATGTTTAAAACCAAATGCACCTGTGTGTCAAAGGGCACGGTTGTGTGAGGAACGAGTGAACTTGGACTTTAAAATGTGACATTAGCCAGTGGGTATTAAAAGAAAACAAAACTGGTAACACTCTTTTCTTCCATCTGCAGCCTTCATGTTCATGTGCAAAACTAACTTCCTCATCAAAACCCTTCGATCTCACAAGTGTGGACAGTAGTGAAAATAAGGTCCGTCTACATAATACATTTTGATCAATCATGTTGAAGTGGTTAATTTAGAAACAATAGGCAGTGCTTGAATGTCTCATATATATTAGTAATGAGCTAGGAGGCGAAGGAGATGACTATCAATGTCAGAGTAATTTCAGTTTTAGGTTATGATGGACGGATTTCAGGTCCTCAGGGAATCTTTGGCTTTGGGAGGCATGAGTGACTCAAAGGGATCGGGAACTTGGCTGACCCGGGGTCTCGGTGTACCCTGGTTAGGCTCCTTTAGGCTGTGCTCCTCCCGGCTGGAACTGGTGTAACTTGGATCCCTGCGAGGCTGAAGCAGTGAAGTACAAAACAGACTTTGAGCTTGCACCTGGGGTCCAGTGTTAAAGCAGGGAAGGCCTCTAGATGGAGGCGGCAGCTGCTTCACTTGGTTAGCCAGAGGCCCTAAGGAACACCCCGGCTTCAGAGAGCCAAAGCCACCAGTGCCCCCTGGTTTGAGTGCAGGGAGAGAAACGTGCTTGTGAAAGCGAGGAGGCTGCAGCATGCGAGGGCAAGTCAAACCAGCAGATCTAGCAGTGACAGAGTTCTGCAGTACCGCAGCGGGGGCTCTCCTCTCATGCTGTGCTGCTGATGCTGGACTGTCCCTGGCAGTTATCCCCTGTGGAGCTCCAGAACCCAGGCGGTGCAGGTTGGTGTTCGGGAGATGACTCAGCTTGTCAGGGCCTGTTGGCCCGGACGCATCTGCCACAACTGCTTTAAGAGGACGGTCAGCATCTAAATGGGTTGCTTCCTCTGATTTACTCCTTGTGAGGTCACTGCGGCCCACGGTAGGGGTTGTTCTTACTAGTTTTCCCTGTTGGAGGTGCTCGTTGAGACAGGGGTTGAAAGGCCGTAGTATTTGAGGCTGTGGGGTAAAAGAAAAAGGAACAGTGTATCAATAAGTGAACACTAAGTGTGTGATATACAGGCAGTGTTTTATTAACATGTTTCTGAAGTAGACAGTTTTAAATAAATAAGTGAATAAATATCCTCCCCAAGTATCTTTGAACCTCATGGAAAATTGCGACCCTCACAATATCACAGCCTGTTTCAATTACCAGCCACTGAACTAGTCCTACATTAAAAAGAAGAAAAGGCACAAAGGCAGCCCTGATTCAGCAGAGGAGAATAACCTTGTTGTGCGAGTCTGAAATCTACTGACACTTTTGAATTATTTTGCAATCACTGCTGCAGTGGGGCTTCAAAATATTCAAACTGGGAGCTACAATACACGCTGCCTACGTGAGAACATGCTGAGCTGTTGAACCACACAAAATTCATACCAACCATGGTGTTGCCCTCCAATAGGGGACATCCAGTTTATGAGCACAAAACCATGCACACCTGGATGAGAGGAGCTAATTATCCCGTCCAAAAACAAAAGAGCTGCTGACACAGACTCAACGTAAACTTATTTTACTTTGACTACATCGAATTGTTTCAAAGCAATAGTCTGTATATAAAAGATGGACATAGTCGGGGACGTCACCAGCTGGACTGATCTGTTTTTGAAGGCTTGTGCTGAGCGGTTTCGTCTTTGTTATCATAGCTATTTGACACCACACAGAACAAGCGCAGGTTGGATCAAACGGAAGGACGCTGACATTCTACCAGTTCGTTACATTTAAAGTAAGCTTGCCCACACCCTGCATTATCACCCTTATGTAGGGCTGCTCAATTAATCGAATTTTAATCACGATTACGATCTGGGCTTTCAACGATCATTAAAAATGACTGAGCCGATTATTAGCCCCTCCCTCGTGCTTTACTCTCGCGCTGCTCCGTGTGGCAAATCGAGCGCACCTCTCTGCATTTCGAACACGTGTCACAACAATTAAGAGCAGCGGTCTCCAACCTTTTTTGCGCCACGGACCGGTTTATGCCCGACAATATTTTCATGGACCGGCCTTTAAGGTGTCGCGGATAAATACAACAAAATAAAACTAGTACCGGTACCAAAAAAAAGAAAATTTATTCATAACACACATGAAAAGACCAAGGAAAACCGAGTAAACGATAAAAACGATAACAAAATAACGCTGAAAACCACCCTGAAAACCATACATTTCACACCTGAGCCTCAACTCTCGCGGCCCGGTACCAAACGACTCACGGACCGGTACCGGTCCGAGGCCCGGGGGTTGGGGACCGCTGATTAAGAGGACCCGAGGGAAGCTCGGAAAGCTAAGCAGAAGTTATTTGGAGAGGAGAGTGACTGCTGTTGGTTGAAAAGAGAGGTAAAAAAAAACTTCAGTGGTGTGGAAACATTATGGTTCACGGAGTCAGACGTGGATCAAGTAGACATAGTGTGTAAACTTTGCTACGGTGTTGTAGCTGCACCACAGAGCAACACTGCAAAGTTCACTAAACATAGATGTTTACATTTTTCATTTATTTTTTATATTGCAAACATTTGCACTGTTATCAGTATTTGCACACTATTTTATATTATTTTTTGACAATCTTTAAAGTCATTATTCAATACATTGTTATTGTTAAATAAATATCGTCAAATAATCGAGATCTCAATTTCAGTGAAAATAATCGTGATTATCATTTTTGCCATAATCGAGCAGCCCTACCCTTATGAACACTAACGGGGACTATAATTTGAAAAAACGAACATCCTGCTCTATTAAAGGAGACTTAAAACTAGTGATTGCAACAGACATAAACTCATCAGCAAAGTGTTTACTGACATCACACAGCAAGGAAGACAAAGACCCTTTTACACCCGTAGGAATCGCCCTCTGCAGGCCATGTGAAAGAATGCAAATTTAAGTCACATCCATATATGGTGTTGTATTCAAACTCAGAAGCTAGAGCTATCTTTTATATACACAGTCTAAGCTGACAGAGCCAGTGTGCAATTAGCTTGTATTTTAAGTGTTTTATTTATCTATGTAACAAACGATGTACGCATCACCTGCTTTATTTGTTTAGATGTAGCCAGGGGAAAGCAAACAGATTCTATATATTATTCTGCATGACTGCTTCACTAAATACATCTTTTTTTTTTTACCAAAGATGAACAGTGACATAAGATAACCTTTTTATAGCAACCACCCTGTAACACAGGTGCAGATAAGCAGCAGATTACAGGACCAGACAGTGGTTACTGTATCTATAAGAAGTCCAGCAAAAGCTGAGATCCTTGCATCAGATGCAACAAGAAAAAAATCAATATTCTACTCCTGTACTTGCAGATATCTTATCCAAGTACATTTTCAAAGTAGTTCATGACCAAACGTATATAAAAATGCTTCAAGACATTTCTAGCCTTTCTAGCCTATTTAGTTTGTACTGCCAGTTTTTACAATCAGAAATCAGAAGACCAGCCTTTTGGCTCCTCTTCTTTGAGCAGTGCCTGTAGGATCCAAATCCACCTGGAACCATCAAAAGCTTCTAAAAAGCCTGAACTCAGTTTCAGCAGAACATATTCACTGTGAGTTCGAAGTGAAGGGATCTCAAAGGACAGGAATATATAGCTGCACTGGTCAGGATGCTGGATCTGTTTGTACCATCAGTCATTTGTATTTTAAGTGTGAGAGAGCATGTCTGAGGCCACAGCTCCATCTCCTGGTCCCCTGCCACAAGACGTCCACTAGCGTGTTACAAAACCCTTGTTCACCTTTCGTTTTCAGTTTGCTCATTTAAAAAAAAAAAAAATGCTGCTTTTATACTTCTAGATTCAAAGTCTGTCATTATGAAGTCTGAATAATTTCGGCTTCTTTTGCATCTTACAATAAGCTCCGATTAGTCCACCAGTCGACCCATCAGCATCTTAATATCTCATGTATATCACGACTCAGTGTGAGACATAATCCACAAATTAGAAGTGATGTCACAAAAGTAATTATCATATGAATCAAGCATCATCTAAAAAGGTGAGTGACATTATTAACATGACCTTATTTCCATTGTGCCTCTGACTTATTCAGAGCAAAACATACTAAAACCAGACGAATACATGCATTGTACTATTTCTGACAGTGTGCTTCACATTTCATACAGACTGAAATGTTTGTAAGAACTGCAGTCATATTCTACGTCTAACTGCAAGCTTTGTAATGAGCCCATATATTTACAGCTTTCGCTAGTAGAGATATCCTGTATCATTTGGGTCATAGTCAGCAATTATTTGCATCTGCAGCTATCTGCTACAGATACTAATAATTAGCAGCAATCACTCTGAGCAGTTCACTGCACTGCCAAGAAAATATCACAGCTCACTAATGATAGCTATCACTTTTACACAAAATCACCAGTGGAACCCAAAAAAAAAAAAAAAAAAATCATGTTAATTTGTGACACCTGGAAGATCTCACATCCCACTACAATAAAATCATCTCCACCCACCCTCAACATGTCACGAGAAATGGTTTGTTATTAAGAAAAGCAACCTGCAAGAATGTGAAGTGAAAGGATGCAAATAATTGCCATTTAGCAGGAAGACTATGTGATTGCTGCACATAAGCAGATGGGATCGTCAATATGGTGGCACTCAATTTTAAAGCAAGATTAGACTTCATGTGTCGCTCGTGGTGGTGGATTGTGTTGAAATAAGAGCTGTGGAAAGATTGAGAGTATGTGTGAGTACTTAGATTTGCCTTGTTGCGTAGCTGCATTTGATAGGGGAGCTAGAAAGACTGTGATTACTCAGGACAGCAGTAAATATACACTCACATCCAATAACATGAGGCTATTTGAAAATCTTACTCCCTTTAATACCCTTCATCCATCAAAGTGAGTGCCTAATGAGTGAATAAAATATAGAAAAACCAAACCACACACAGAAACATTAGCCAAAGCATCCACAACAGTTCTTATATAGTTAAATTACAGAATGGAATTAACTAAAAGACAAACAATAAAAGCAAAAGCACAAAAAATATTGCCGTAATAAATTTGTAAAACATGACAGAAGACTCAAAAAACTGTGACAACTCTGTGACCCCAAATTTATATCCATTAATAAACGCAGGCATAGAAAGAAGTCAAAACTGAAACCCAAACGCTAATCATGCAAACGCAGAATTACAAAGACATGCTTCTGTCATGCCATGTGTCACAAGACAACAGCCCAGCGAGCAGGAGGTGGGCAGCACGCCCATTTCATGTTAAAGAGAGGATTACTGTACCACGCTGTGTCAGTGAAGTACTGCACTAGGTGCTCCACTCCTTGCATAGGCATTATGTGTGAGGAGGCAAAGGTATAGAAGAAACACTGTGAGAGATTCATTTTCAGACTTTTAACAGACAAGAGTACAGAGATGAGGAGAGAGAGCGGGGTTAACGGATTAGAAGACAGGATGAAATGAGATTCGGGAGAAAGAGAAAGAGAGGGTTACCGACATCTAAGGCACATATTTATTGTGCCATTTAGAATTAGAACAAAGCCCAAGAGAAGGTTACACATTAGTTCCACAAACCAATTTAATTCATTTACTATGACCTCCTTTCATTCGCACCGCTTCTCTTTTTTCCTATTCTTAAGACCATTACTACTGGCAGGAACTCTTTGCTGCTTTGTTTACAGCCAGGGCTCCCTGAGGGGGGTCAGAGCATTAGTGGTTTATCCAGTAAAATAAAAATACACTTTTTATTCATTCCAGTTTCAGTGTCTCATTGTAATATCTAAATACATCAGCCTACCAATTATATTCCAGTAGGTTTAAAAGTCATGACCACTATCCTCCTACTTTTTTTCTTCAACTGTGCATAGCCTTTTTTTTTTCCTTTTCGCCTTTGTTTGATGCTGTTTTGTTTAATTAGACCACGCAATTTACTGGTTGGAGAAAATGCACTTTGACTGAAGGCTGGGGAATGAGGACACAGCTGTCAAAATGTGATTTTGTAATAATTTGAAACATGCCAGAAAATATACCTGTGTCACTTTTTTCCCCTCTTGATACAAAGCTAAGTCCCACTGAGGTAGATCAAAGAAACACAGCGTGGGTTCTTTTCTTTGTTTGTTTTTTCCATTTTGTGCTCTTCACACTCACATATGTGCATTTTCTGAAGTCTATTTACCCATTGTCATTCTCTTTATCTGCCTCCTCTACTTGCTAGCTTGTCAGCACTGCATAATACAAAAGCCATGTGACAGCTACTGAGATAGGTGAGGTTGTTGTGACCAGCCTGCCCTTGTTTCTATAGTCTTCTCTTTCTCTATAGGCAAAGACAATGTTATGTGTGTTATTTTTTATTTCTCTTCCCTGCATATTTTTACAGCATTCCTGTAGAATGAGTATAAGAACTCGGACTTAAAATACAGGTGTCTACGGGTTTTAAAAAAAGACAATAAATGATGTTATTTCTGACTGAATAGAACTAAAAAAGGAGAAAATAAGTCATACAGGGGAAGCAATGGAAGAGGATGCATGAGGATTAATTGTAAAGGACCAAAAGTCAGACTATGTATAGTAAAACAAACAAGAAACAGCTATTTGTCCTGTTTCTAATCTTGTCCCATATTAATCTAAAAGCAGACAGACCACAAACAGCTCTGGAACATCATGAGGCGAAAAAAATCCCTTCTACTAACTGGAAACAAGACTCGGTAGATTAGAAGGCTTTAACTTGAGACAAAGTTAAACTTTACAGACCCTATATGCTGTGTTATGGAAGGACAGAGAATAGCTGCAAAGGGTGTTAGTGACTCACTCTGTCTGCGCTGGGGCATGCTGGTACGGGTCAAGCCCTGGTGCTGTGCCTGCCACGGGGACAGCAAAGGGGTGGGCAGCACACCCTACGCAGAGAAAAACACAGAGGACAAAAGGCATGACATACCAGGTCGTCCACACACACACACACACACGCACGCGCACAAAGACACACACACACAGTGAAGCATGCTCACATAGGAAAGCAAACTCACAGGCATAAACACATTGTTTAAGGATACGGATAGACCGCTTCACAAAGCACACAAAATAAACGCACACACACACACACACACACACACACACACACACACACACACACACACACACACAAATGCGTGCACAGTGCACACGCAGACAAACACGCTTATAAGGCACATTGAGGCGGGTGCATCACGTCAATGTTAAATCCATTATAATAAAAGTTGTGATGCAATGAAAACTCGGGCTTAGTGTTAGTGGAATAAACAAAATAAATCCCTTAATACTAACATTCACTCTAATCTTGAGAACTTGAGGAGCCTTTTTGTTTGAAAAACATGAAGAAAAAAAAAAAAAAGCAATGTTTATACTGAAATGTTAAATAAAATATAAATAAATTAATCTAATGTTTACACTGAATAAAACATTAAATCCAAGGCTCTGTTTATGGCATTCATGATAGTTCAACTGAAAGGTCATCACAACCAGATACATGGACCGCTAAGGTAAATAATGATTGGTTTTTAAGGCAGCGGGCAGGAATGAACAGTTTTATCAGTGCTGATATCTGATAGCTTACAACCTCTTGTGGATATAATTTGTTTTCCTTATAATGTTTTGTGATGAGCAGGTCGTCAGCTGGATAGTGGGATGGGAATGGTTAAAACAGCACGACAGTTAGAAATGTCAGACTGAAACTCAGGAGGTTATTTTATTATTCATTATCCTTTTAAGCACCCCCCTACCTAGAGATTTCCAATAATCTTTATGTTGTTTTTCAGCTGTGAAAACCACTCTTTTCCTCCTACTCTAAAATTGTAATACTGCTTACATAAAAACTATTAGCCACATACAGTATCTCAGCCCATCTTTGTTGCACAACTGTCACATTACATTGCCATATGAACATTTTTTGCACAAGGCTGAGAAAATACAAGCCTCATTCTATACACTGCGTTTTCCCTAAGGTTAAGCAATTCAACGTTTTCAGCTGTCAGTGGAAGACTCATGGTGAAGAGGCAGCTGTGCCATTTTGTTAAGTGGGTAGAGAGTAGAGCTATATCAAATACTACTTCTTCCTCGGTTGTAGAGAGGGCTCCTTCTTCTCTGATATAAGGGAGAGGCACAAAAATTGTCAAGTAAAAAGAACAAAGAAAGAGCGATATTGAAGACATGAAGGGAAAGGATGCAAGTTCCCAGCAGGTCCACCCCAGATTTCAGAGCCCTCCTAGTGTGACTGCTGCAGCGGGGAGCAATAAGCCTCCCTGATCTGTGCTTGTCCGTGTCCTTCCTTTAACACCAACAAGTTTTTCAGTGGGAGGTCTTCACAGAAGCTTTCTGTTGAAGCTTCATTTGGGGAGAGGAAACTTTAGACGACGAGAACAAGAGAGCGTGTTGGAGGGCTCTTGAATGATTCAGACAGTATCTGGCAGCTTTAATAGAACTCGGCAGCTTAGCCTTTTTTACATTTTCCACAGCTGTAAAAGGTCTCCAATAAAGGGCTGACAGAGCTTCACAAGAGCAGTGAGACAGAAATTGGGAAAATTATACAAGTTATTTTTTTTATATATGCCATCCATCAATTTCATCATTTCTCTCCCACCAGCACATAGACTGCGTCTGGCAACACTTCCTTCTCAACTCTTTCTTTAAAAAAACAACAATGTTAATCTCCTAAACCTCCTTGCGGCTGACCTCGCCCCCTAAATCAGCGGTCCCCAACCCCCGGGCCTCGGACCGGTACCGGTCCGTGAGTCGTTTGGTACCGGGCCGCGAGAGTTGAGGCTCAGGTGTGAAATGTATAGTTTTCAGGGATTTTATCGGTTTTCAGCGTTATTTTGTTATCGTTTTTAGCATTTACTCGGTTTTCCTTGGTCTTTTCACGTGTGTTATGAATAAATTTTCTTTTTTTTCGGTACCAGTACAAGTTTTATTTTGTTGTATTTATCCGCGACACCTTAAAGGCCGGTCCATGAAAATATTGTCGGGCATAAACCGGTCCGTGGCGCAAAAAAGGTTGGGGACCGCTGCCCTAAATGGTCAAGCCTTTATGGATTGGACCACCAGTCCTTGTGGAATAGCTTCAGCAATGCATACATAACACACTTTTGGTATAACACAAGATTAGTGGTGGAGGTATGTGTATGCTACATGTATAAACTACAGCATTTTAAGATACCAATATCATTGCAACAATAGCTTTTTAGATGTTTTAACTTGTTTTCTTAAATAATGAAAGTTCTCAAAAGTTAACAGATATTGTGATATCCCCTCAAAAATGTTAAGCCAAATGGGAGATGCTACACCTGAACTCATGTAATTTCATAATGGAAGGCCAAATTAATTCCAAACTGGGTGTGAGAGTGGACTGAGGCTTCCTCTATAGGGGAAAAAAAGTTAACATTGTGATCTCTTGATGAAATAGAGCTCTACAAACACAGAAGTACAATGGGTGAACATTTCAAATGAGAATCTGCAATGAATGTGCTCATATACGTTTCAACTGTATTAGGTAGGATTGTCCCAGAATCACTAAACAGGATTTGCTGGAAAGGTCTCACTGTGCTGAATCCAGTAATATACGATATTGGTTAGGCTAATTCAGACTTTCTGCCTGAAAATAGAAAATATTTTTTCTTTTGGTATGTCAGTTTGAAAATACAGTAGTAAGTGCTTCACCTCCTATTGTACCTACTTCAAATCTAGCAAAAGAGCTTGATTGAGCCAGACTGATATTTTTCTGGGAGTACAGAGAAATGAGGGGGATGTACAGTAATAAACAATTTTTAAAAATGTGTTTGCATGCGTAACATTGCTATTCTCAGTGGAAATAGCCATATTAGTATTGGTGGTAGTAGTATGTTCACAAGAGACCCTCTCAGACTGAGATGCACTCTACCTCTTGTGTGCACAGTCCCCAAAGCAGATGGCGAAACTTGGGAAAGTAGGACAAGAATCTAAAAGTCGAATAAAAGTTTTTCTTTGTGATCCTACAACCTTTCTTCAAATAACAACACTATTTAGAGGATACATCTGAGCCACTAAAAACAGCCCTGCTCTGCTCAGGTCTCCTAATCCATTACACGGAGTTTCACGAAGTTGGTTACAACTAATACTCCTGCCCTGGCCCCAATGTTTCACTTCACCGACTTTGGCAATTAAATCCTCACCTGGCAAAGATGACTCTGTCGTACAAGCTCGTATTAATGAACATGCGTGTGGAATGTGTGCCTGATGCGAGGGGGCAAACTGAGAGAATGAGGAAGGGGAAGTAACACTCGCATCTGAGTGGGGAACACCTTTGGCAGCTTAACACTAATCACTAACCCTCTTCCCCATCCTCTCCCTCTCAGTGACAACAAAATGATCTAATTGTAACTGAGGTAAGAAGTCAAGAAGAGCTGTAATGTCAAGGAAAGAACGACAGACAAAAAAATACAAAAGAAAGAAAGAAATCAATGAAGCAAATAAGAAAGATAGAAGAAAGAGCGGAAGAGATAAAAGAGACACGAAGGGAGGTGTGAGAAGAGAAGAAGAGATGAAGAAGAGGATGTTTAAGAGGCAAAGAGGGAGTGGGAGGATAGCCGTAATTATCCTCTCTGTCTGCCACTGATGAAACACTGCCTATTGTGTTGTCATTGTTTCACTGCTGTGGCTCATCTGCGTGTTTGTTTATCTGGGTTATTAACAAGGTCGGCTCCCCAGTCCTCAGTCGGCTGAACTCATTGTTCAGTCACATTGAGTGTGGCCCGCACTTGAGTACAAGAGATACATGTGGCACAACCCACTCACACACACACAAACAAAACGCAGACAAACAGGGCATCTCTCACATACACATGACAGAAAATAATGCAAATATATAACCACAAGTCTGTGTAGTTTTCTATTGTATTACATCTGAAATTACTCAAATCACACTGCTCATGTTTTATTTGCTGCAAAAGGAAGAGGCAGACAAAACATTTCTCCTGCTGAGATTGCTCTGGGAAGCTATTCACAAAGATTATTTTTCTACAGGCAACATTTAAGTAGCTCCTACTGTCACACTACACTTGCGTCATGCTGCGACAACCGTGTACAATCGTTGTCGGCATTATGTTCACCGACAGCACTATACACATTCCATAATGTAAGCCTTTCTTATCTTTTCTTTTTTCTTGAGCAAGTTTTGGCCTCAAAATTGGATTGCAAGCAGATCTAAATAAGAAGCTGTGGGAGCCGGCGGAGAATATGTTACCACAGCCTTCGCAGAGGCTGCGAAGAAGTCGGGAAATAGGTGAAGAGGATGGGTTAAAGCAGCCTGAAAAGCAATAGCACAAGTTCTGGTCACTGACAAAATATAAGCGGAATGACTGAAGATGCTGCATGAATAATAAACGACTCACTAACAAGTAAATACACTCATGTCCAAGGGTCAAAGGACACAAGCTCACTCTTTTGTGATACTCTTAATCTAAGTTCAAAGCACACAGAGAATTTTCAGTCCATGTCCAAGCACGGACATCTAGACCTCCCAGAATCAGAGAGCACATTTTGCCCCTTGGCTACAGATAAGGCAACTATATATCAACATTAAAGCTTTAAAAGATTATAGCTACTGGCCTTTGACATCAAAATTAATCTTGACCAAGCCGTTCAGCGTAGCTTTCAAAAATACTATTGCGGGGCACGAGGTACTCCAGTGCTTTGACAGAGCACCCCTTTAAATGTCAGAGGAGAAGAAAAATCAACAAAAAAGGGCATTTTTGAGAGCAAGAGAGAAAAAAACAATAACACCATGTTTGTTTGTGTGTGTGTGTGTGTGTGTGTGTGTGTGTGTTTTAGAGGAAGAGCATTGGAGAGTGAAATAAAGACAGCCAGACATGATTAATTTGTCAGTAGGGAGGAGGGAAAAAAAGGCAGAATAGCTAGTCTAGGAAAACCACACACATAGAAAACTGTGGGAAAAGCAAAGTACTATAAGAGGAAAACTCTTAATGAACCCAGACTTGCTAAAGGTGCTAAACCTGTCAGTGTGCTACCGAGAGCTTCGATACCAACTAAAAAGACCAAGGAAAAAAAATCTGTTTCTTCCTGGTATTTGTTTACTCTGTGTTCTCTTTTATTTTTACTTCTCAAAAAAATGAAACAAACTCAGAGCTAATCTTTAGGAGCAATTGCAAGCTCTGGAAAGTAACATGCTGTAAAAACATGCTGAAAGTAGTCCAAGGCTGCAAAACAAGAGCGTAGGAAATGGTCTTCACTCTGGTGATGACACCGTAATGTAGATTAAAGCAGGAAGAGTGGAATGTGGTGGCCAGTACAGATTACTGATGAAACAAGCAAAAAGAACAGAGATAAAAATCACAAGAGAAATCTGTTTTGATTTTTTTTGTTTTGTTTTTTGTTTTGTTGGGTTTTTTTAATGTTTTTGAGCATTAACACACACCAGGTACTACAGGTCACAGAAAGACGCTCCCACCACGGAGACTGTTCCCATCAAGCTCTGCTAGCCCTTCTTTGATGGTTACCATAGCAACTGTTAAACCATAAGCTCCTGTGGCAAGCAGGGACCTTCTATAGTTGGTAAGCTTGCTTGTTTTGTCTTTTATTCTTCACCTGTAGTCGGTATAAGCCAATTTAAAAACATTTGTCCACTCTTAATAATCATGAGTTTGGCCATACCATGTGTTACAGTTAAGCAGATATCAATCTTAAAATTATTTCCTTTTGTGTCACAGTGCTTATATCTGCCTCTTTGTGTGAGTGGGTGTGTGCGTGTGTCTGTGCATCACACCCTGTTAGCTGAGAGCAGGTCAATTAAGGGAGTGTTTACTAGGCACACTGCCTGTGGCACTCCCACCATTGAACCAATACTTGGCTGCCACACATCACGCTGTGCTGGCTATGATAAACACAGCGAACACATATCTATCCATCTGCCACCTGTCTATCTGTGCGCCTCTATGTCTACTTCCTTCCTCCAATAAATCTCCTTCTCCATCACTCCGACATTAAGACCAACGTCGCAAGTCCCTGTTCAGTGACATCTAGCTATTAAGAGTGGAGGACAGTGTGACAAGCTTGCTGACAACCCAATAAGCTGTGCTCCACAGAGAGAGCACAGTATAGTGATTTAACCCCTCCAGCCAGCAGCTGGAAAAGCGTTCTCATGCTTTTTAGATTGTTACCTGAAGCTAAAGATTTGAACGACCTCACACAAACACCTATATTTTTTTTTCCTTTACATTATTCTTTGCATTAAATAAACTGTCAAATTATGTTTTATCAAATAGAGGTCAGCAATATGCTGTATGTATGCACTCATCATTGTATCCCAAAGTGAGGTCTGATGGTCACGACTGCACAGAAAAAATGTTTTTTTTTTAATTGATGAATTGATGTTTCAGACTCACAGCATGGTTTGGTGGTCTCCAGTACGTCTGGGTGGCCTTATCATAGTGGTGCTGCATACGTTTGTCCACCTGTCTGTCGCTCTGTCTTAGTGAAGAAGGAGCCCTCTGGTGGTGGCACTGACACTTGACCTGCTGGCCTGTAGCAGACTGAGGGAAAGGCGGGAAGAAAGGAGGGAAGGAAGGCCAAGAAAGGGTTTTAACTCTGGTGACTTCTTTTCAAGCCTCTGCTCTCACGCTCTTTAAAAGCTTGCCACTTTATACGCAGTCAAATAAAAGTACTCAGAGAGAAAACTGAATAGGCCTTAATATACTGAAAGCAAGTCCCCTTTTACTACAACACCCACTGTGCACTTGGATTCAGCTCACTTCAACTTTTAAATAATAACTGGGTTGAACTTAAAAGAAAACATCTCACTAGAAAGTTAATTGAAGCTTTAAGAAAAAAAAGATAAGTTTTTTTTTTCCCACTGGGATGAATCACAAACATTTAGCATCACCAGTCAAAAACCTAACTGATGTGCTGCCACACATAGCAAAAAGCTAAATATATCAGATGTAATCACTTGAATGAACAGAAAAAAGGGTCTTCAGCAAGGGTTCATTTTTAAATTGATAAATGTAATTTATTGTTAAAAATATATATATATATTTCTCATCCAAAGCAATAAAATTCTATCCACTTTTTTTCCAGACGATTTGAATGTGCATGAAAACTGGGAGCCAGCAAATTATCACCCTGCTCTGATTAAAATTGATGCACATTAGGGAAAACCAAGACCAGGTTGTAAATGGCTACAATTACCTTTACATAGTAATTAAAATATCCTGCAGTAAATTAAACTCGCTGACATTTACTTTAAGCGCATGTTCACCCAATATTGCCTCCTTTTTTCATCAGTCAAAACCTTTCCTGACAAACCACTTTCCTAACCTTCTTTTTAATTCAAACGATTAACTCAATCAATTATTGAATCAGAAGGTCAGAGCAACTAATGATGTGCACAACATTACAATTTTGCTTAAAAAAAAAAAACTTGAGCTTGATATCACATTTTTTTCATATGTGGCTGAATAGCAAAGAAATTTTGGCTGTGAAAAGGCATGAAAGGATCTGACATGAATCGCAGGTGTTTGCCAGCCTTGGTAAAAACTTCAGTGCAGTGAGCATGAGCAGTCTACCTCAAGTGCAGCAGAAGACGCCTTCAAAGCTACATACTGTCAAGCAACACTGGGAAATCAGTTTTTTATCTTTGATAGTTCCACTTTCCTCTCTCCCATTATTTCATTTTCACTCCCATTTTCTCCTCTTAGCCTTATATGTACACAAACACACACATAGATACACACTGTATACAGCAAGAAACCGTCTCCCATCCACACGCAGCTCCTCTATTGTTTTCTCATTACTGCACTATGTTCAATTTACTCATTTTTTTCCACATGTCTGTTTCTCAGCACTTTCTAATGCTTTACCTCCCTCAACTTTACTTGAATCTTTACCAACTTTAATATTACCCCCTACCCAATTTCAAGGACATAAAGCAGGTCCAGTCGCTGTTTACTCTTTAACTCTAGTTCCAATATGAACCAAATGACCTGCACATAAATGTTAGATTTTCACCAAACACACTTGACAGAAGAAAACTTCCAAAACTTTTGTGTTTCTTTGTTTTGGTTTCATCATTTAGCCTTTTACTGCGAGGACATTCTTCTGACATTCTTCTAACAGCTGCACACAAAATGCTTGAGTACAGTCGGAGGAGTAAAGGTTGCTGTTTCCGTTTTTATTTTCTTTCTGCCATCGTCCAACACTTTCACTCCTTCAGCTTCTACACTCATTAAAGTCAGCTAAAGATCTGAAAACATGCCCCAGCCTTTTCTTACAGCCTCTGCTTGTTGAGGCTAAGGGTGGAACAATATCGTTCTGACTGAAGAACCTGTGGGTGGGTGCTTATTCTAATTGGAAGAATGCTATGCAGTGGCAAGACAGGAGAACAGACCTTGCTTTGACATTTTGGTATTTCTTGATATGGCGGGGATTTGAATAATGTCAGCTAGGCATACTGTTGTTTGGCTAACAAGGGAGCCTGGTCAGGACACTAATGAATGTTAGAGAGGAGATGGAGCCAGCTAAAGGCAAACAGAATGGAAGTTGTTGGCAGGCATGAGTAACACACTGGTGTGCATGTAGGAGTCCAGCAACATACCCAACTCCCACCTATGATGAAAGGTATTGCAGTATATCTTCTTTGATCACTTGAACACTAGAAAAGTGGGTCTATCAGACTTTTTCCACTACATATTTTTATCAATCCATCTGTCTTTTTAAACCTTCAATTGTAAGATCTGATAGAGAAGAATAAGGCAGTAGCAATGGCCAGACATGCCTAACTATCGCAGATCAGTAAAGAGATCTGATGTCACAGGGGTGATCTCTCAGAGAGAAAACACTTTGAGCGCTACATGAATGCAACACGCAAACATGAGCCTTGAAGCCATTTCAGCTCTGCCTGTAAATCACAGAGGATCTTGTAAAACCTAGATCTCATCAAACTGAAGAAGAGCCTGTATTGATCTTCTGTATGTTATACTTGCATTTATAGTTTATGAGCACTCACACCTGACTTTATTATTTCTTTCCTCTTTCTTTTTTATTTTATTGACATTTTCCACTGTTTTTCGGACTAATTCATTGATACTTTGTGTCAAAATCTCTACTGTGTTTGCATTTTGCCAAAAGAGGATGTTATTTCTACTAAACCTGTGGTCAGTCAATCATAAAAGCAAATAAATATTTTTAGTTTTTTCTGTTTACCATACTAAAACACATTTTAGTGTAAGGGTTTTCCTTTCCTTCCTTTTTAATTTGCTAAATAGTTTTTTCACATATGTTTTTAGTTTTTAAATTTAATTTCGTCAACTATAATAACTTCGATGCAGAATAATTCATGACACCTTTAAACACAATTCAACAGCAGATATGCCTCACATACTATGCTTGGAAAAAAACAAAACAACTATTCTGTGTAATTTCTGTCTCAGCTTTGAGGCAGGGCGACTGAACGGTTACACTCCAAGTATATCTATATGTGGCACAGATTCCCCTTTTCAGTTGTATAAGCCATGTTTACAACGACTCACAATCTGTTCCTGTCGATGTTGTTGTTGTAGTTCTTGACACTGCAGTGTGAGCTGAGCAATGATCTTGTCTCGACTCCTCAGTTCCTCTCTGAGCACCTGCACTTCCTTTACCAGCACCTCCAACTAAAAACACGCACACAAACACATACATACACACCCTTATTTAGGAACTAAAAAAAGAGCATAATAAAGTGATAGATCAAGAGATAGATATGTATCATAAACCACATTTTCAGTCAATCTTCACTGTAAACTGCAGTCACAGTTTCTTACCTGTGTTGCAGAGGTACTGTCTTCAGATTCCACAGGAACATCTGCTGGAGTGTCTGTATCCTCAAGCTGGAGACAAACAAACACACACATTCACAAGAGAGGGCACGCACACAGACAGAGAGTACACAGTGAGTTAAATCAATGGCAACTGCCTACAGCATGCCTCAGGAGCAATATTTCACTATGGTGGAATAATTTTACTCTTTAGCACATACACTCCACTGACCCTGAACTGTCAGCCACAAGTGTTAGATACCAGAGGCAGAGTTTGTTTTTGAACTAAAGACATTTATTTTATATCCAAAAATGTCCTTGTATCAGTGGCTACTTGTGTGTTCAACTTTTCTATAAACTCCTACGACATTAATGTAATTATTATCCCAATTATTTAATCAGTGCCATCCGAAGGTTTTTAGACACCAAGCATATGTACTTAAGTGGCTGGTATTTAATGTTTAATGAACATTTTGTCAACTAGCTTGGTAACAATTTTCACTTAAAGGGTACATTCCACTTCAGCCTCATTAATGTTATGTAGAATTATCCAAAGAGAGTTGTGCTGGATTTTAGCCTTTGATTTAGGATTTAGCACAGCTGGAAGCTCATTCTACAATTGCTTTGAGTTCAGGATCATATGAAGAAAAAGCTGCACAATTAAGAACAAAGTTGCTAAAAAATATATCTTCCCTCTTGAGGCTATACAGCCCAAGTGTTTGACTAATTGCAGCGAGCACGCTGAACAGATCTGAAGGAGACATTTGGATTAAACGTAAACATTACTTTTTATGCTGCTGAGGCTAAATTGAGTCGAGGCATTCGAGATAATTTTGTTTTACGGAGTGTGAAGTGCCGGTGCCGGTGCATTTCTGCGATTGCCTAAAATCGGCTGTGTTTCAATAGAGAGACAATTTTGTGTGTTCATCGTACATGTAAGTGCACATTTCCTCGTTCAGTTTCTTCCATTTCCCTTTTCTTCATCCCAGTCACCCAATCTGTTTCTTTCCTCTAAGTGGATTTCTCTGATTGACAGGGGTGCATCTATTAAGTGATCGCCTTCACAGATGCACATACTGTATATACAAAACGGAAGCACAAGTGTACTGTTGCACACAAGCCTTTTGAATCACACAACTTAATTCATTTTACTGAACTGAATTGCAACAATTCACAATGGATGAGGCAATATATGAGCAAAAATAAGACTGGCCCAGTGCATTAAAACAAATAGCAAAGTCTTGTCTTGTCTTTTATGATCTCGCTACACTGCAACAGCTACTGGATTTATGTAATTAGACACAAAAAAAATCCCCCTAAAAATACTCAGTGTGGAAACCTGTTAAGAAAACTAGCTCCTTTCAGTTTTATTAAGACCCACTTTTAGTGTGTTCAGTGGTATAGTCTGCCCCCAGCATACTGAAGAAGATTACTAAAACTAAACCTACAGAAAACTAGTACAAATGTATAATTTATAGACAGAACTGCAGCCAAAACACCCTCATCCCCATGATAAGCAGTGTTTACAATCAGTGTGGATTATTAAGACCCAAAATAAAAGCCTGAGTCTACTGTTCATGTTAAGGAGTACAAAGGTTTCTGTTATTGGACAAAGAATACTGGACAAATATGCAAGTAAGCGTATCGGTTTTTGTGTTTGCATCTGTGCAAATGTGGGTCGAACCTCTAGTAACGTTTTGAGCTTGAGCAGCTGGTTCTTGAGGAAGCTGCAGTCCTGAGTCATGTGCTCGAGTGCAAGTCCATCTAACATTGGCATGTAGCCATGCTCCCTGCCTTCCTTTCGGGCTGAGTTCTTTGAATCTCTGAAACCATCATAATGTTGGAAGACATGAGCCCTGAGGGAAAAACAAAAAAACAAAGACAGAGAAACAGTGACATATTCAGTGTATTCATATCTTTTTAATTTGGCTTTTTACAGATTTAGACTCATGTTTTGTTTGGTTTTTTGTAACATTTTTATAACATTTCTTACTCTTTCAAACCTGACTGACCTGGTATCATTATGAAAGTGATCTGATCCACTCCAGCGATGGTGTTTACGCCGCTGCCCCTGCCGATTGGCCCGCTCCGGACGCTCAATATGGGACATCCTATCAGTCTCTATATAGAGAGAATATGAGATGTAGTAAATATACATATATGTATGTCTGGAAGAAGAGGACGTAGGTGATGGTTGGGGATTATGACCTAAAATTTGTAAAGCAACTGTTTGAGATGTAGCCTCGATGTAGAGTATAGCCTTAGAAAAATCACTTCTGGTGATACTGTTATGTTTTTTTGGGTGAATTTGAGGCATAAAAATGCAAAGATACACATTTTACAACAGCCCTAAGTTACACGCACACAAAACTCTATAATGTATTTAGTCCCTGTCATATGTCAATGTATCACTTCATTGCAAGCAGTAATTTCACCAACTGTTACCTGAAGTCACTGAATATCATTGAGTTTCTGTGATCTATGGTCACTAGATCGCTGCCAGGAGCTTCCTGTGCTGATGAGGGCTAATTCTAACCTTTACTCTAAGCTGAACCTATCCGTACTCTATCCTTAAAAAAGTGTTTACACTAAAAACTAATCATTTAGTTTCATGGGTTTGCCCTCTAGACCTAAAACAAAGAAAAAGTACTAACAATGTAATACAAACATACACAAAAACACAATAGCACAATGCACTACTATGAATGCCCTGTGGTAATGAATACCACTGTGCTTCTTTCAAAAATTTCAAAACATCTGCATGAAAATGATGCGATTATCCATCTCATTCTCTCAACTGTTCCCACTATCAAATGCAAACAACTGCTCTCTCTCACACACACACACACACACACACACACACACACACACACACACACACACACACACACACACACACACACACACACACACACACACACACACACACACACACACAAAGTGACAAGCCATTTCATTTTCAAGGAGGTAAAAGGACACAGTATTTGGCAATACTCAATAGCATATAGCTGTGAAATGAACCATGACTGCAACAAAATTGACAACTAACAGAGCGCAACCCCCAGGAAATCAAAAGGACCCTTGACTTTCTATATACCAGATGCTCTTTGGACTGAAGGAAAATGGGTAGAAAGAGATAAAGAAAAAGAGATTTAAACAAATATTGGCAGACTAAAAGATCCAATCTGAGGAATTCAGCAGTTGTGGTTAAAATACTTTACCCAGAGTGTCACCTCATAGCACAGGAGCAGACAGTCTGTCTCACACTGAGCTGCTACATTCCAGGAAAGTTAACCACGTACAGTGACTGCTTTTCAGCTCAGAAAAGCCTAAAACAAAAAGTAAAACAATCTGAATATGTTCCAAGTGTGGGGGGAAAAAAATCCGTAAATGTAGAGAAACTCAGATGAAGACGAGAGCAAAATAACTCCTTGTCCAGTCAGCTGGTGAACTGTTAAAAGGCCAGAGAGAAAGTCAACCGAGCTCCCCTCCTGCCTGGCCCAGTCTTTGTTGACAGCCTTGTTTTTCTGGGAACTCCCTAGGAACTGGAGCCGGGGAGCCACCGCCGGTGGTGGTGGTAAGAGAGCAGATGAGGTGACTGGTTCGTGTCCAAGCTAGGAAGTCACCAGCTGAGACAGGCAAGAGAGGAAAACTCTGGCCCCTCTTTTTGTCAAGTGACCTGACAGCTGGATGAAAAGATTTTGTGAGGCCTCCTTTATCCTCCACTTGTTTTTTAAGTCCTCTTCTCCCCTTTTGCTCTTCCTGTTTTGAGCCGGGGTGTCTTTAGGAGTAACACCCATCCGTATCCCACATCTCTCGGCCTGCCCTGTGGGCTGGGTCAAACTGGAGTCCTCAGCCTGTCTTGCTTTCACTCTGCCTCACATGACACTAACTTTACCCATGACTTACTGAGCTATAAATATGGCTGCTACCCGAAAAGGATTAGGAAGCGATGACATTCCAGTTCACATTCCTCTAGAGTGTCTCTGTGTCCCTCTCTCAAAAACAAGGAGATCACTGTTTATAGACAATATATACTTTGATGCAAATTTCCTGGGTATGCCAAGTACACAATAAATTCTACGTTCATGAAATTTCTAACAGTCTGTTTCTATTCTTTTTTTTTTTTTTTTTTTTTACTTGGAAGCACAGATTCAAATCTAATCTCATAACCTTGCATGTGCACAGGAAAGCATGCACACAAAATCTACATTGCCTTTTAGGAGGTTGAAGGGAGTCTTGTCAGAGGTATTGTGCATTAAACCTATTATCCTTGAATTCTACTTTGATAAGAATGAGTGATTCAATCTTAAAACCACTCGAGTTCAATAGATTTAATGACATGAGAGGTCAATCTCAACCCTTCTCTCTCCTTGTGACAAACATTATCTGAAGAATCCAGTAATAATACTGTCAACAGTATTATGAGGTGGTAATGATGTGACCTGATTACCTTTAACACCTACATAGAAGCTATTTTACTCAATCTTAATGAATCTGGAGTTTGATTAAATTTGCAGTGAAAAGTGAAAATGATTAGAGAAAACAGCCAAGACTCAAGGATCAAGGCAGAGGTGGGTGACGTGCTGTCTGAATATAAAAGCATTAAACTAATCATGTAAAACCATACTGATGCTGTCAAGAGAAACATATGTACAGGCAGGTCTTGCTAAGCCTGTATATCTACTTTGGTTGTGTGTGTACCATAGGCACACGTACCAAGTACATGTGCATCTGTTCATCCGTCATAAACACAGCCAAACAGCTGGCTGAAAACTTCTAGAAAGTAGCTCTTATCCAAAGCCAGTTTTATGTCAGACTTGGAGCTGAAATTAATAACTTCATCAATCAAACATTAAAAGAGTCCACCACATTACAGACAACCCTGTATCCATTAAAAGAGTTTGCTGGATGTTTCTGAGGCAAATCTTCACCCAAGGATACAATTTGTTCAAGCCATTATATGCCACATAATGAGACTACTAGAAATAGAAAGTTCTGGCCTTGGCAATGGTTTAATTTACAGTTTTGATCAGAAAAGCTTTGCTGGAAGTATCTGCTTATAAATAAAATAAACAGTTCTAGCCAATAAAGCTGCAGCAATTTTCATGGCCGTAAAATAACCTTACAAATCTGAATAAGATAACTGCAGTTAGGAACTACATGTCTATGTGTGTATGTCTGCAAGTACTCAGGTGTTCTGACCATGCAAGCCATCCTCTGGGAGGTCCACATCCAGCATGAGGTCATCATCATCCAATTCTCCTGTTGCCAGAGGGTCCAGGTTGTTAAGGATGTCCTGAAAATCACAAAAATAAACACAAAAATTATAGAAAACAAAAGCATTAAATAGCATCACTGTTATATTACTTATATGTGAGTGTATTAAAGTTATTATATTAATTTGCTTCTGGGCAAAGTCATTTTTTTGGAGGAAGACCAGCTACAAAACCAGGGAGAGAAAAAAAAACAAGGCTGAGATGCAGTTTTTGCCTGTGGTTAATACATCCTTGCAAGCATATTTTTGTGTGTGTGTCACATGCTTTTGAAATGGATGCAGCCTTTTATTATTTCTGTTATTTCCAATCTATTTTCATTGGCCAATTAATTCATTTACTAGAAAAAAAAAAACAGTTAATGCAGCACTATCAATTACCTTGTCTTTGATACCGTTTCAAATGATCGTCTTACTCCAGTGCCACAACAGAAAGAAGATGATCTTATTCCATACATCAAGACAAAGACACCAGAACAGGCTTTCAGAAAAATATTGCCCGTTTATGAATGATAATTCAGAAAGCTTTGAAATTTCAACAAAACACTTCACACAACAGCCTCAAAATATGCAGCTATTCTGATTGCCGTGCAGCACACCCAAAGCAAAGGAAAGAATCAATAGTTCAAAGCTTTATTTTTCTACAGCAATTTTGTGCCTTACGAAGCTAAATTGACGGGGCTTTGACTAGAAGACAGAAGCATAAAATTACTCATTATTGAATATCTCGTGAGTTGCGCGATAACTGCCTTGTACACAGTGTTTCAGACTTAATGAAGAAGAAATGAATGAAGGAAATAGAATAAACAAAACATATTTTTGCATTCTTCCAAACGGTATCAACCAAAACGTGGGTGGAATCTTTGTTGTTTGAAGAGTCTGTATACAAATCAACCTGTCACTTTTGTTTTTTCTTTTATCATTTCTCGCTTCCTTTTTTCTGATTTTTGACTTCCTTCTCTCCCCCACCCTGTTGCACTCTTTTCTCTAACCTTGTAACTCCCATCCAGTAAATAAAAGTTTTAACACTAAAGGTAGAGAGAAGAGAGAATGTTTTTTTTTTTTTTTCTGGGGGGGGGGGGGGATCAGCCACCTCTAAATTTGCACAGTTAGAAATGTATATTATCACCATAACTGTGACCCAACACTGAGGTAAAGGTAGATCCTTCTTTGCAGCAAGGCATTTTAACTCTTTAGCTATTTGATAGTTTCTCCATGTGTGCGCACAAATCTGTGTGTGTCTTGAAACAACTCAAAACATCTATAAAACAGTCACATAGCAGAGAGAGTAAAACAGCAGCAGCTGAGCTTGTTCAGCTGGAGCACTGGTGTGCAGTAAGAGGCATTTGACAAAACGCACAGCTTTGTACAAAAATTACACAGGAAGCACAAGTTTTTTATGACGGATGGTGTTAAAATGCATTCAGTATAGACACCTGAAGCTTTGTGTGATATTATGCACATTGCAGAATCACCTGTCATGACTCCAATATCAAGGTAAATGAAATGTAAAATTATCATCCACTGAGCAATATAAAATTCCCCCTACATCTTTCATCACTTCCTTCTTTTCTTCTACAGAAAATCATTTGGTTTTATCAATATACTCTACTAACATCAGCAACATATTATGGATTGGTGTTTTCTAAAAGGATACTTTGTCACGTCAAGACGAGGAGCAAGGGACTGAACCTCCAAACTGCTTCAGCACCTGAATACAGAACCTCCCTTTTATTGACTGTCCTCAAATTACAGTTTGCACTTCCAGGGGAAATTTCAAATCACACTGGCAGGACCCAACAGCTTAGAGCAGTGAAAAATTCAGGATAATCTCCCAGGAGGCAGGTGGGTGTGCACCCATGTCAGCAGTAGATTGGATTAAGTTATATGTACACTAAAGTCCTCAACTCCACTAAAGTAGTCATTTATGATGGCAATCCATCTCTGGCACAGATCTGGCCCCAGGTTAATTACCTAAAACACAGACAAAAAGAAGGAGCTTTCACTGTTTTCTGTGTATTAAGGATATCTTGTTGAATGCAATAACCCCCGTGCTCTAGCCAACTACTGTATCATCTTGTTAGGTTAGGCTGAGTATGAGTTTTTAAAACTAATTTGATCATGATGACTCTTAAAAACTGTTTTCTTTAATAATCAATATGAAAGTCGCATGATTTGGGAACCTGCAGATTAAACTGGAAAATCAATCCCTGCTTACATATAGAACGTAGCTTTGAACCTAATGTAGTATTGTTCACAAAAGGGAAAACTATTTGGCTTGTAGCACATGAATTTGACAATTTGATGCGCACATTTTAAACACCAAGTGTTTTTGTCTCCTGCAATACAAACTCTGTAGGATGAGCAGATTTCGGTACAATAAAAAGCCTCGAGTAGTTCTGCCAACTTAATCTGCTTCACAGTGCTCTGCTTACACAATGACATCAGCTGGATCTTCGAATACACTTCCCCGGATCAAACACTAATTAAAACCGTCAGAGTCACTGAAAAAGGTCAAATGCTAAACTTCTTTCTCTCAGTTTTAGTTATCCCTAACAAAAAAAAATCCAAGACTGCCAGCATGAAGAGTTGGGGAAAAAAAGTTCATGGTAGAAAACTTCATTGTAACCATTGTAACCATAGCTTTTCATGGTCTGCATGTAAATTAGCCTCATGGCACACAGTGAGTTAAAACCACAAACTACAGATCTGGACAAAGTTCATCTTTGTTTTAACATTTTAAAAAGACAAACCTCGGGGCAAGATAAAATTTTCAAACCAACAGTTGCCAGGGTGAAGTTGTAGACTGACATTTTTTGTGGGTTTTTTGCCTCTTTCAATCCATATAAAGTGAACTGCAATCCTGTGAGGAAATCCTACATTGCTTACTTTGGCAGGGTAGCCAAAACAGATCTTTACTTTTGTACCTCACAAAATAGCATCTGAAGAAAAACACTGTGTAATCGCAGCTTAAGTGTCAATGCAGTGCTGTTTCTGGCACTGCATGGGTATCTATTGTTACGTGTGTGTGTGTAAAATTCAGGAGTAAAATTCAAAGAACAACAACAAATCCTGGGTTCAGAGAGAAAAATGTCATCATCGAATCTAAGTTAAAATGAAAAGAAATATTATTTTTAAATTACTGGTCGAGCTTTCATTCAAACCAACATCCTGTCTAATAACGGAATTCCAATATACAGCAAAGAAGGTATGCGACTTGTTTAATTACAACTAAAGCATTAACACCTAAACTCCTAAATAAAAGCTGGTATTAAAAGCTCATACTTGTAAAAAGACGACTCTGAGCAGACACAAAACTTGTACCTTCTAGCAACTAGAAATGTCATATTAAGAGCTTCTTTGGCACAACCTTGATATAAATTACTCTGTTGCTGTCAATGTGCCTTTATAGCATAAAAATAATTTAATGAATCACTTTTTATACTCTACTTTTTTTCCCTTAATGTTCCAGAAATTTACAGATAATAACACTGATCATTTGAAGATGTCTTCCATTCATTATGACCCCTAAAATACTGTCAAGTTTTTTACTATTAGATATATTAATGAGCTTCTTATCTTCCTACATAAAATCTTATTAAGTAAAATACTGTTTTTACATATATAGATCATTTGCATTCATCAAAGATACAATGACATAGCTAAAAGTGGCAATATTCTTCATGTAATTATTTTTCTCTTCAATGATACTATGCACTGGAAAGCAGAAACAGAGGCATTGTGGTGGGAATATACTGACTGCCATTGTTTAATGAGTGATAGCAGCTGCAAAACAGAGTAAAACAGACCTGGAGAAAACTTGAATCAGCAGTATGTCTTTCCAAGATTTATCTTTCCTCCTCCATTTCATTTGGTGCACAGTGTTGACAAAATAACAGTGCTGTGCATAGTCTAGAAACTGTAGTCACAAACACTCGTATAAAAACGATCTTGGTTACAAATAAACAGTATGATAAACAAAAACAGGCTGCATTAATGCAGCAGTTCTTTAATACTTGTGAAAGTAAGACTAGACTATTTGATTCTCATGTTACGTGCCATTTCATACCTTTTAAATAATTGTCACAGTTTTACATGTACTTTAAACAGGTATTTTACTTTAAAAACATATGCAATCAAAAACATTCAGTGAATCACATATCCTTTCGTTTGGACTATGAGAATACTTACTAAAAGCCTCACCCTCCTCAAACTAAAACATCTTCCTCCCTCCTTACAGTGCAGCTATAAGGATCTAGACCCCAGCAGCTACACTGTAAGGCAATCCACTTAGGGAAATGCACACATCACAGTGAAAGCAATCTAATATTGGGATTGCTTAATGATATTAAGCAGGGAATTATTTAAAATCGACTCACCTTTTATACTCACTTATTAGTTTGTTGTTAGAACTAAAACAAAGTATGTGCCCAAGTGAGGAAAATTTACCTGACATAGTTTTTCCATACCTTCGTTTGCTCATTTCCTAAAAATGACTGGAATTTATTTATCTGCAATCCCAATAAGCTAGATCAATAATATTGGTAAAATCTTCACAGATGCACTCCTTGGACAGCAAGCAATAAAGCCTGCTAGCTAAATTTAAAGTCCATAAATTGATCACACTTAATCAACCCAATTTTGTCACTATAATTGATTTTGCAATTATCTTGGCAATCTGCTATGTTATTGGCTTTGTTCTTCCAAACAGGGCCCTAATAAGCAGCAGCTTAATTCTTTCAACAGGTGGGGGTATAGCTGGGAATCCAAAGTGTTTATAAAAACATTGTGGTAATGATCACGACTGTGGGTATGAAGCGTGATCATGATTGATAATTATAGATCACATGATATCATTTGACTACCATCTTCACAAGGTAGAACTGTGTGTGTGTGTGTGTCTGTGCGACGATACCTAAACAAAGGACTGAATGCACCAAAAGAGATGTACACAAAAACCACTATTTACCTCAAAGCGCTGCAGCTGTCGGTCTAAAAATCAAGACAAACAAAAGCAAGTGAGCTATAAGCCTCATTAAAACAACAGCATAGCTGGGGCACTGGCACCATGTTCCATAAATGGCTGAGCAGTCTGCAGACAAAAGGCTTAAGCACCTCACTCATTTAAACACTAATGAATTGACCTGTCTCAACCTGGCTCCATAAAAGCCTAAAATTAGAGGCAAAATAAATAAATCAGGGATAAGAGGCGACGGTAATTCTGCAGCTTTGAGGAAGCCGAGGGAAAAACCAAAGGATTACTAAACAACCATGAGTTTGGTAAGGAAATACACACAAAAAAGGGAGGGAATGAAGGAATAAGGTAGAAAAAAAAAGAACAGCTACCCAGGAGAAAAACGGATTAAAACATGCAGAATTATAAGCAAAAAAAAGATAACACTGAAGCATATTTCATTCAAGGTTTCATACTGTGAAGGGAGATGCTGAGCTGTAATTCCAAGGAAGGGAAATATTTTCTTTTAAACGAGAGAAAGTTCAATGCTTATGGCTCAGGAAATCAACAGAACTAATTTAACTTCTCCATTTAAATGTGACCACAAAGTTCAGGTAAATAGGAATCAAAACAAAGCTCAAAAAAGCTCTGATGATAATGTCAAAGAACACAATCTAATAATCCTGCATTGCATGATGAAAAGGTTAATGTGGACTGATTCGACTCTACAGTAATTTGCGAGGCCAAACAGCACAACAAAACCCAATGCCAAATGAAGAATTACACATGACTGTCAAAACATATTATAATACAAATGCGCTTTACAGAAGTAAAATGTTTTTAGAGCCGTTACAATGCATATGGGTTGCTATTATTGTCCACAATGATATAAATAGTAGAACGCATCAATCAGCATGTGAATTTCCTACTGTGTCAGCTTCAGCTTCGTCTTCACCCACTGCGTTTATGATCGGCTGTGAGCTGCTTTAAATCAAAAACAAAAAAAACAACCTTCAAATATTCAAGCAGTTTAAATATAAAATGTTCCCAGGTCTACTGGTGCTGTTGCATTCTATGAAACATTGAGCTGAGGGCTGGAATACATCGGCAGTAACTGTGAAAAGTGGCCCTCCATTTCACAATGCCAATTTTGTAAAGCTGGTACAGTACAGAGCTGCATGGTGCATCATGGGAATGTTATTATGAGCTCAGGTAGCCCACTCCTTGATTTTGCACAGAGGCATATGAATGCAGATAGGGCCACATATAGCCAGAAAAATACTGGCACACACAAACCAGTAGCACTTACAAGCGCACCCACATCGTGTTGTCTAAAGGATGCACAGCGCCTCCAAGTGGACTGAGCATGGCACTGCAGTGCAGTGCAGCGCAGCAATACCGGCAAGAAAGCAAACATTACATTCCAGATACATAAATGCTATTGTGTAAGCATCAGCTGGACACTAGTGTTTACCTTTTGTTCTTAACTATGAGAGAATGTTTTTTAAATACACCACATAAATTGGGCACAAGTAACCCACCTTTCTTTATTTTTTCAACATTGAAGAGTTTGTTGAGAAGCTGTGAAGTCAAACTCCCGCAGCATTTAACTCAATTACCCCTTAAATAAACACAGGGTCTCAAAAGGTATTACACAACACATTGATTAAGCAGGACACCAATCTACTAATCCATTTGGAGACATCCGCTGTTTTGTGACAGGATTATTTCTGCTGCCTTTCCTCTACTTATTACAAATAAATATTTACCCAGTGAACAAGGGGAGAATGATTAATGACAGACAAACAGATGGAAAGGAAACGGTAGAAAAAAGGAGTGGGTTAGAGAAAGCTAACTGCATCCAATTACAGTAAATGGGCTCATTTCCTCTAATCAAATAGCTCAGTTAAATATCTCAAAGGCAGATTCCCCATAGAGTTAATTTTCACACACCAGCAGTCACCCACTAAGTTTCCCTCTCTCTCTTTCTTTTTGGTCCTACTTATTACCTTTTTTTCTTTTTTTAACTGCATTTCTCTCATCTAGCTTCTGCTCTCTCATTCAAATCATACAACACGCAATATCACCACTGCCCTCTTCACTGACCACACTAGTTCTTCAAAAGAAATGGATACTGCATGAAGGAATTCCTCTACAAACGTCTGGGTTGTTGAGCTTTATTAAATACTCAGTGAAAGTCAATGCATCAGCATCGTAACATCTATCCAGTGTCCAGTCACATCCAGAGATGCATCATCTAGCAGTTCAATGACAGAATGGAATCAAAGTGGATTTTTATTTTACTCTATTAGTGTAAGATCTGATGACTTCTTGGCATGAACTCACTGTCATGTCCAAGAAACAAGTTTAAGATTATCTGAATATAAAAAGTGTTTCTCCCCATGTCTACATGCCTAAATGTTATTGCCACGTGACCCTTTATATCAGGGGTGTCGAACTCCAGGCCTCGAGGGCCGGTGTCCCGCAGGTTTTAGATATCACCCTGGGTCAACACACCTGAATCAAGTGATCAGTTCATTACCAGGCCTCTGGAGAACTTCAAGACATGTTGAGGAGGTAATTTAGCCATTTAAATCAGCTGTGTTGGTTCAAGGACACATCTAAAACCTGCAGGACACCGGCCCTCGAGGCCTGGAGTTCGACACCTGTGCTTTATATGACTCAAGATTAAACAAAAACAACTTATCAAATACTGAAACTTAAAATATGACTGCTTGAATAAAATGCTCCCTGCTTGTTTGAATATCATGCTAGGAACACATTTTTAAAAAGGTGTGAAGGAAAATCTTTGTCATTTTACAGTGCTTTGCATGTGTCTTTAAAGTTTATTTTTTTGGGGGAAAAGGGCATTCATTTAAAAAGAAACAACAAAAAATAATCTTCTTAGTTTTAATATTTGTTGTCTATTTTTATTATTTTCAATTAAATATAAGACTTCAAAATTGTTGAAATTGAAATTGTGAAAAACAACACATTTTGTTTTTATTTATATTTCAGAGAATCATTTGTTGTACTTGTGATATTTCTGAGTACTAATGAACATATATGTTTTAAATAAACAGGCCAATAAACAGGTTGACGTGGACCACAAGATGACCAAATGCACATGTCATGCTCCGATATGCTGTTCATATTATAGATGGACTTTTATCGAGCCTTTGCTTTTTCAAGAAGTCTCCATCATGATAACAGTTGAACTAATCTATTAGAGAAATGCACTCAAACACACTCATCTGCATACACAGATATACTGACTGACTCCTGATCACATACACATGTCTAATGCACATGTGCTTGTAATGATCACAGCACTGAACAAATACAGGCACATCCTATACATACACAAAACCAGTAGTGCTTTTTTGCTTTTGTATTCACTCCTAATTCATTACTGTGAGATAAACATGTGGCACTTTCAGTGCCTTGAAGGTTGTGTCACATAATGAAAGTAGTAAACACACAAAGCGTATTATAAAATTTCTAATCCAGCTCATTTTAAGCTCTTTATGCATTCCTGAGATCAGGTCCTTGGGTACCAAAATATAGAGAATCAAAGCAAGGCCAGAAAATTCTAATACTACACGGCTGGTGAGCAGGTTAGTTTTCCTTTGAGACAGAATGAAGCCTTGGCATGAGACGGGCAGAGAGAGCTGACTGAAAACTAGAAAATTTTGATTTTTTTTTTTTTGTTCTGGCCATTAATGTATAAATATAAAAAGAAGAACTATTTAAAAGTGAAACTGACTACTGAACTTTGGCACCATGAAGGCAGCATAATCTACAAGTAGGGCATAAAGTATATACACCGTATTTAGACAGAACTAAACGTAGACTTGGCTCTTGAAATTAACACTGCATACATTACATTGGGTATATTTTAGTCTTCCATTTCTTGGTAGAAAAAAATCAAAAGCCCTTTGAGGTCTGCAAGATGCTTGAATTCAAATTCAAATTCAAATTTTATTTGTCACGTACACAGTCATACACAGTACGATATGTAGTGAAATGCTTGGACAACTGCTCGTGACCTAAAGAAAACAAAAAAGGAAAAGGCTATGAATAAGATAGGAAATAAATATGAAAAATTAAAAAGGGTAAATTTAACTAGGAAGGAATAAAATATAAATTAAGGTTAAAAATGAAATAACTGTACAACACAAATTAGAATGAAGGGTAAATTTAACTGGGAAGAATAAGATAAAATATATAAATTAAAGTTGAAAATAAAATAACTGTACAACAAAATACACAATATAGAACTATATAAGAATGTATGAAGAAATCTAAATATAAATAAATATATACACAATAACAGCAGCTGTACAAGTATTAACTGGAAATGAAGAATATAGTGACCAGTGTTGTGCAAAAACAAAGTCCAGAAAGTCCAGTGTGTGTGTAAGAACCATATGTGTGGGTCAGTACTGTGTGGTGGTGTGATTGAGAGACCGTATCGCCTGCGGGAAGAAGCTCCTCCTCAGTCTCTCTGTGTTGGTCTTCAGGGAGCGGAATCGCTTTCCTGACCTCAACAGAGAGAACAGTCTGTTGTTGGGATGGCTGAGGTCCTTCACGATCTTCCTGGCCTTGGTCCAGCACCGCCTGCTGTAGATTGAGTGCAGGTCAGGGAGCTCGGAGCGGATGGTGCGCTCAGCTGACCGCACAACCCTCTGTAGAGCTCGTCTGTCCTGCATGGTGCTGTTCCCGAACCAGGTTAAGATGTTTCCCGCCAGGATGCTCTCTATGGTGCACGAGTAAAAGTTCCTGAGCACCTTGGAGGGCAGTTGGAAGTCTCTCAAGCGTCTGAGGTGGTAGAGACGCTGTCGGGCCTTTTTCACCACGGTGTTGATGTGACAGGACCATGACAGGTCCTGCGTGATGTGAACTCTGAGGTATTTGAAGCTGTCTACTCTCTCCACTGGGCACTCGTTGATGACGGGGGTCTGGTAGTTCCTCTCCTGCTTAGTGCTGAAGTCCACTATCAGCTCCTTTGTCTTACTGACGTTTAGAAGGAGGTTGTTCCTCTGGCACCAGTTCTCCAGATTCCTAATCTCCTTCAGGTAGGCCGTCTCGTTGTTATCAGAGATCAGGCCCACCACGACGGTGTCGTCAGCAAACTTGATGATGGTGGTGGAGCTGGTAGTGGCCACACAGTCATATGTGTACAAAGAGTACAGCAGGGGGCTCAGAACACACCCCTGGGGGGCTCCAGTGCTGAGAGTGGTGGAGGCTGAGACATGTCCGCCCATCCTTACTGCCTGTGGTCTGCCAGTTAGGAAGTTGGAGATCCACTGACACATAAATGAGCTGAGTCCCAGATGCTCCAGCTTGGTGGTGAGTGTGGAGGGAATTATGGTATTAAATGCAGAGCTGTAGTCTATGAAGAGCATTTTAACATAATTACCCCTTCTAGTGTCCAAGTGAGTGAGTGATGTGTGGAGGAGATGAGAGATGGCATCGTCTGTGGAACGATTTGGACGGTAAGCGAACTGTAGTGGGTCCAGTGTGTCTGGTAGTGAAGAAATGATGAAGTCTCTGACCAGGCGTTCAAAGCACTTCATCACTACTGAGGTGAGGGCTACAGGGCGATAGTCATTGAGAGAAGCAGGGTGGGGTTTCTTCGGGACAGGAACAATGATGGACTCTTTGAAGCATGTGGGGATCACCGACTGAGATAAAGAGATGTTGAATATCTCAGTGAACACAGGAGCTAGCTGGTATGCGCAGTCTCTTAGGATACGACCTGGGATGCCGTCTGGTCCTGCTGCTTTCCTGGTGTTCACTCTCTTGAAGGCTCTCCTTACTTCATGCTCGGAGATGACGAGCACGTTTCCGGTGCTGGCAGTATCTTCCTGTCTGCAGCCGTTAGCGCCGCTAACACTAGCATTGTTGGAGACCTTAGCTGCAGCCTCGAAGCGAGCATAGAAAGTGTTCAGCTCGTCTGCCAAAGTCACGGCCGCGTTCGTCATACCGGTTGTTGGTGCTTTATAGTCCATTATTGTCCTTAGTCCCCGCCACAGGCTCCTAGAGTCACTCTGTTGGAGTTGTGACTCTAGTTTCCTCCCGTAGCGCTGCTTCGCCTCTTTCACCGCCCTCCGCACGTTATATGACGCGGCTTTGTACGGGTCCATGTCCCCCGTCATGAGTCCCGTGTTGTAGGCAGCGGTGCGGGATCTCAGAGCGTCGCGGATGGTTTTATCCACCCACGGCTTCTGGTTGGGAAACGTTGTGATAGTCTTTGTCTCCACGGTATCATCCGCTAGTTTCCCGATGAATCCCACAACCGCTTCCGTAAACACGTTGACGTCATCGTCGGAGCTGTTTCTGAACATGCCCCAGTCTGCGTCATCGAGTGCGTCCTGTAACGCGGCCACCGATTGATCCGTCCAGCGCGCGACCTTCCTCTGAACCGGAACTTCCTGTTTCAGCCTTTGTTTGTATTTTGGCATGAGGAAGATGGCGGCGTGATCAGATTTGCCAAACGGGGGGCGGGATTGTGCCTTGTAGCCGTCCTCGACCGTAGTGTAGCAGTGGTCCAGTGTCCTTTCACCCCTGGTGGGGCAGGTGATGTGTTGATAAAAGTTCGGCGCTGCGCGTTTGAGGTTGGCGCTATTAAAGTCCCCCGTCACAATAAGCGCAGCGTCCCGGTGTTGTGTCTGGTGCTGTGTGAGTGCCTCATGCAGCTCGCATAAGGCGGTGACCGTGTCCGCTTGTGGTGGAATATAAACGGCACTTACAATGACCGATGTAAATTCCCGAGGTAGATAAAAAGGACGACACATGATGGACAGTAGTTCCAGATTTGGTGTGCAGGAGCGTGTGAGAGGAACAACGTTCGCACTGTTGCACCAGTTGTTGTTCACCATTAAACACACGCCGCCTCCCCTTGACTTCCCCGAGTCCCGTGTCCTGTCCATGCGGTGAACCGAGAAGAACTCGGCCGGCTGGATGGCGTGGTCCGGCACCGCTGGGTTCAGCCATGTCTCGGTGAAGCAGAGGAGATTGCAGTCCCGAATGTCTCTCTGGAACTTTATCCTGGCCCTGAGGTCGTCAAGCTTGTTCTCCAGTGACTGGACGTTGGCGAGCAGGATGCTAGGCAGAGGTGTGCGGTGTGCACGAGCTCTCAGCCTGTTCCTGACGCCGGCTCGCTTCCCTCTAGGCCGCCGCCGCTTCCCTTTGTTCTCCCTCGAGATCTCACTCGGCCAGCTCGGATCCGGAGTTAAAAACTTCGAATTGTGAGTACATTGTATACCAATAGAAACAAGAGTGTCACTGTCATACCTAATGTACCCAATGGTGATGATTTTGCCGATTTAGAAACGCTGAAAACTAACTTAAAAAACAAAGACAAAGAAAAAGTGGTCGGAGCAGTCGTGACGGCAGCCGACCTCACCGGCGCCATCTTAACTTAATTCTTGTCTGCAGAAGCCACAGAAATGTTAACAGACCATTTCTTTAATGTGTAGCAGGTCATGCTTAAAGGCTCAAAACCTTTACATTTCCTTCAACTCTCTCCTTCTTACTTGGAAAAAATCCAGTTCTCAGTCACACAAGCCTATTCTTTGCCAACTTTCAATCAGCTAAAGCAGAAGCTCTAAGTGTTCTCCGAGGTTTTTAGCCCGAGTAACCACATAATCGCTAAAGGGTTTTGGCTGCTCTCCACCTCTTTCATTTTCTAAAAAATGCTACTGAGCTATCTGCCAGTTGACTTAAAGGCAAGGAGGGGAAGATTGGCAGAAGAAGAACGCTTACTTTTAACACACATAATTGATTAATTATTCTTCAGAAATATGGATATCAAACTATTCCTTAATTTACTGTTAATTAGTTGCTTAAAATAATTTAAATTTCATATTTTTTTAAATCACAATCAGAGTAGAGTCAACTGAAAAAACGAATTGTGGGGTTTTTACATTTTTATGTAAAAACTAGTTAAAGGTGAAATGAGGACTTACTATGCTGTTCAGCTCTGAGTCATCATAGCTGTCTAACCGATGAGCCACAGGCCCCCCAAGGGGCTCAAGCCCCTCTTCATCCCACATGTAGGTTCCACCAGAGCTGTTGGAGGGTGACAGCTCCACAGATGAAATCTGGGGGGCATCAGTCTGCTCTGGAGATAGCATCAGTGATCCTTGGGACTCCTGCATAGGACTTTCTTCCTTATGACCTGCAACCACATAGACAAAAGGCTGAACAAACACCACAAAGGATAGCACTGTATCCATTTGAATTTGCTTTCCAAAGGGTGAATTTTACCAGTCAGATCCACAGACTCCCAGTCACTGGTCTCATTTAGGAGACTGTCTAGCTGGGCATCACTGGCAGCTTTTCTGTTGTCAGGCATGTCCCCATCACTGAAAACATCTCCCACACTGTCGAAGTCATCTAGAAACTCTTCACTGATGTCACCTCTCTCTATAGATGAAGCAGAAGATAAGGACATGTCTTCCAGGGTCTCGGCTGCTGTTTGGCCACCGCTTTCTCCTCCTTTTCCTTCTGCATTCCCAGAGCTTTTGTCACTTTCACTTTGAGATTCGACTTTGTCAGCCTTGTAGGTTGATTCATTCTCCAGTAGACCTACACAATCAGAGGCAGTTGAAGAGCTGATATCCTCCTTAATGTTACCTGGTAAAAGAGACTTCTGCTGTTTAGCCTGCCCAGTTCGGGGCAATTTGTAGCACAACGACACCCCACTGCTAGCCATTGACTTGGTCAACACACTACTGGGGAGCAGAGCCTTCCTTAAAGTACGAGGAGTAGTTGGTGTCGTAGTGATCAAAGGGCCAGGCAGAGAGGACGCAACTGATGAATTTTTGTTGTACTGAAGTCCTCCAACCCCACCTAAACCACCTAAACCTCCAAGGCTGCCATGCAGTCCTAAACCCACTCTTCCATTACTCAGTTGAGGGGGTTTGACAAAACTACTCCGAGGAGGCCGCAGCTGAGTGTTGGCCAGAGGCTTGGCTAGTTCCACAGCCCGATTAAAAGAGAAAGACCGTATCATAGGCTCACTGGTGGGCGAGGGAATCTGTTTAAAGTGAGTGAAACTATTTGAACGAACCATGTTGTCCAGTGCTACAATCTTCAGGCTCTCACTGGACTGGGATAGGCTGTCTTGAGAGTTGCTTCTGGTAGAGCTAGAGCCTAACCTTGGTCGCACAAGCCGAGACTCCAACCCTGTCTGAGTAGGAATGCTTGCACTATTACTACCTGTTTTAGAACTTCCATTCATGGGGCTCTGCCCTAACTTGGTCCCAACTTTGGGAGTCATCTTTGAGGATTGCTTTTGAATAGCCTTTGGGCTGGAGACAGCCACCATCAAAGAGCCTGATCTGCCCATCTTAGGTGTTGCTGGAGAGCCATTCTTTACTTCCTTGATCACAGAGGGAAGCTGTGTCTGAGCCTTGTCTTCACTTTCATCCTCAGGGGCAGTGGGAATGGATGGACTAGAGGGGTTTACCCCCTCATCTCTCTTCAATTTTAGGGAAAAGGGTGACGCCTGGATCACACCATTTGGGCGTGTTGCTGATGGAGTAACCTTGCCATCTTGCGTAGGGGTGGCTGGATGTGCAGAACCATTAGAAAGGGCACTGGCGCCACTAGTTGAGGACCGTCCACTGAACTTAGGCAGTCTGGATACCATGGCAGACCTGATGGATGCTTTTTCTTCCATTAGATGCCAACCAAGGCATGGAGCGGCATGGAATTTTCCACAGCTGAGAAAAAAGAAAATTGACATAAAAACAGAATAACATGTGATTAGAGTGTCCATAACTTTACTTAGTGATAAAGTATCACACGGTAAAACATTTGAATTAATCACTAGTCTTTTAATAATTCTTATTTTTATATCCATGCTGCTGTCTAAATATCAAAACAAACTGTCTAAATAAAAGAAAAACAAATCACACCCCTCCCCCGCAATTCTTATTATCTGTCATTCAAAAAAAAAAAAACTACTTTTATTTTTTTAAATAATGTCAGAAATCAGTATCAGTGAACTCTTGGTTATTTATATAATTACAAAATATGTTAATTTGACTTTCGTGTGTTTTTCTTGTCATCAACACAAACCTGCAGTGGATCTGTGATGTTCAGTGTAATAACCTATTCAGCTGAAAACCATGTTGCACTATCTAACAGATCTGTATAGTCACTAATTGTTTTGATACTTTTCTAATGCTTATCCCACTTGGAGTTGTTATTATAACAGAGCATCTTTTCCTGTGAGTGACATCAAAGCCTACTAATGAAAGCCCAACCCAGAAAGCAGAATGCCAAACGCAGTTAAGATACTGCAACTAGCAAATGCACTCAGATGCACAAGCACACACATGCAATTGCGTGTTCTCATCAGCAATGCTATTATAATTATCTTGTAATTATCCAGTAATAGTGCTAAAGATATTCCTTTCCACCTGTCGCAACGGTTGCAATCTTCTTTTCATAGACTGTTTACTGTGAGTGGAATTAGGAATTAATCTGGCACGCATGGGGACCTGAAACTTTGTCACGCCAAGTTTGTCTTGGTGTGTGCATGCAGACCCTCGGGAAACAAAAAGGCTCTGCCCTTTCAGCTGTCTCATAACCACAAATTTGAATCCCACATGGTAAATCTGACGTCTCTTCACTGAACTCTGCTGGAAACATTTGTGAATGTCTTAGATATTTCTTAGAACTACTGAGATTAAGTAAATGTATTAAGATTAATAACAAGTTCATAGAGTGAGCTTTAATTTTTTTTAGAGGTTTACAGATGAATAGCCCTGCACCTGGCACTGGTTTTGGAGAATTTGCTTCCAAACTGTCTCGCCAATGAAAAAAAAAGAAAGAAAAGGAAAGAAAAAGTGGGTAAATTGGTAGACACTGCCTGTGGGACAGGGGGAAACCAGAGCTGGGAAGGTGGCCAACATAATGAATAGTGAATGGAGGATATACAGTATTAAAGCCAATGAAGGGAGAATACAAGCCTGTTCCCTCTGGCTCATTGTTTGATTCATTCAGTTTCAATCACCCATGTGACAAGTGTACATGTGTTGGTGGTGTACCTGTATGTTATATCCATCTGGCTAGGGAATACTACAAATTGAAAAGTTGGTGATACCCAGATGGCTGGTGTAGTTAGCAGAAAGCAAACAATCTGTGTAAGGAAACAAAGCAGTTACCAAAACTAAGTGCCAACAGAAAAAAAAAACCTACTGTTACACCAAATGTTATTTAAAAATTACAAGTTATCGTTCAAGAAAAGCTTATTGTGTTGTAACTTTGTGGCAGATCAGGAAGTACCCATGAGTGGATCCCCTGACAAACTGTCACACAGCTACAAACACACTTACGGGAGCAATAATTCAATCAACTCTGAAGAGGTGGAGGGGGTGTGCTGAGTCACAATATGGATCTCCTAGCTTGGAAAAACCTCTCTGCTACAGTGTCCCGCATTCCTATACAGGAACACGTGCTCAAACAGACTCTGCCACGGAAGTGTCTGGCAATGCTGCCTTCCTAATCTGTTTCACAAACACACATGTGTTTAGATGCAAAATGCACACACTTACACACAGATGAAAAAAAAAAAAATCAGGTCAGCATGTGCAGGCAGGGCAACCAAAGCCTCTTTGCCCTGGAGGGGGTAGTGACTACGCCTGTCTGTGTTTAATGGGTGGTGATTAGACTAAGGGTTTTTGCAACTGTCAGTGGCCTCACAACATTTCCAGTTTCATTCATATCTACAGTGGCAAGTCACTACCACATAGCAGCAAACTCACACAGCAAATGTGGCAAATACTTGTTCATCTGGGTCGTCTCACCCATCACTCAGCCACTGAAAGTTATAATCAGTAAGCTGCTGCCTGTTTATAGAGATGCAGCAAGGAAAAATAACACCGTTGAGGTTTTGACCTTTTATTAACCGCAAGGCAAGTGTATCAAAAAATTCAAACAAGTGACCTTAAAACATTTAAATAACTACAAATCAACAGGCAAATAATGTCCTATCATCAAGGCCTTGTACGAGTTAGCATTCAGATGGGTATTGTCTATATAAATTTTTCTATACTTTAAAATATACAATAACCCCGTTTTTGTTGGCTGAATAATTTCAAAGTGAATGGCCTTTTACCAATTTCTATGCACAGAATAGCCTTCCCAACCGGCTCTATTCCAATAAAAAGTACAAAGACAAAGGTCAGCACAACAAAGCCACAAATAAACAAAATCCTAACTGACTGACACACATTCAGAAGTAGCGCAGTAAACCGTGCAGACCATCTGTCAAACGCTCATATCTGGAGACTTGCCCCTCCCCCACAGCCAAGTACTGGTAAAAAAGTAAATATCCCTTTGCTGAAATCAAGTATGAGGTCTGAACTATAACTATATGGTTCTTATGTGATTCCAATAGTAAAATAGCCCAGGAATAGTCCAGCTGTCAGGATTATTAGCATCCTTCCCTGAACTGAAAAATGATGTCACGGGAAAGCAAAATATTGGGTTTACAGAGTGAAGCTGTAAAAGATTATGTTCATCTCGATGTCCAAAGCATCATTATATCATTATAATAAATTATCTGTGATATGCAAAAGCAAGCAGAAGAAGGGTTGACAGGAGTAAGCTTAAACTAGAAAAGACAGGGACATTCACGTAAGTGCAATTAGAATGGGAGAAACAGAAGGACGAGACTCGAGGCACACTTTTCCTACAGAGAGATCCTCTGCTGGACAGATAGCTTAGCATCCAGTGATCCCTGTGTGTGAAATGAACAGTAAAGTGACATGACATCTTTTCTTCCTCTCTGTCCCAGAGGGATGGTGCACTTTATTTCATAGTGACAGTCAGGGTATTTGGCCTTCCTTCAATTCAAACTCAGAGGACAGCCATGCAGAAAGCACCCGACAGAGGAGCAGGAAGGCTGAAAAATTTGATCTGGATTAGTAAGGTCGTTCATTTCTCTTCTGGCAAAGCTTTCACTTTTGATGCGCACACATGCACCCAAACTAGAAAGATGCATTCTTCAGGAGTAACAGGATGGATGCAGATAGGATGCGACAGCCTGGAGCGATGATCTATTGGGTCATTGGGGCTACGCATGAATGGAGGTGCTCTACTACACACAGTAAATCCCCCATTCCTGCTGTTTATCCCCATAGCTAATCTGTCCCTAACTCCCAGTGCTCATAGTTCCCTATCATTACAAAGCCTCCATACCATCTCTCTAGAGAGCAGTACGTCAAGCTACATCCATCTTTTTTTTCCTCTTCTAGCTTTCCATCAGCAGACTTAATAATTTAAGGGATGAGAAGTTTTTTTTGATTTTATTCAAACTCTGCAATAAGTATACTACAGCATAAGGGATGTCAAGGAAGATGTAATGTTTCTGGTGGGATTCTTATCAATATTTTTACTAATTGTACTCATGCACTAACCTTACAATCCAAAGTCACGAGATTCATTTTCATTTTCTGTCTTTCTAACGAAAATACTGTTAGGTCATTTTTCAAAGTGGCACATTTTAAGCAGTGTTTAAGTTGAAGGGGTTGAAAGCAACAACTATATTACCTCATGTGGGACTGAACAAAAACAATAACATCATAAAAATAAACAAATCTGTAGCCTACTACACTACTTTCCATAACTCAACTGACACATTATCCCTGTCTGAAGAGCACAGTATGTCATCCAGCCTGCTCTACTGTGTGAGAATAAAGCTCTGAAGTGTATGGGCCACCCCAGCCATCCCCATTCAACCTCTATCTTAAAGCAGTTTTACCATCAACTCAGTCATTTAGGAACTGTGTCAACCAACTAAATTACATTTTAAAAACGAAAATGCACAGCCTAAGCAACTTCACACAGCACTGAATCAAAACCAAAGTGCAACCTCATTTGCATATATTGACTGAGTCTAGAGTCTCACTGGAGTAATAACTAGGCCAGTCATCTGGACAGAGCAGTTGTGGGTCATAGCTGTGTCCCTGAAGAGATTAACAGAGTGCCATTAGAGAAGGCTAATAGAATGAGACAGGGTTGAAAGTAACGCTGGCGCTAGACTAATGTGTATTGAGTGGAAGCAATACTGGGAAGAGCTGCACTGATGTTAAAGGATGCTAATCCAATGACAAAGCACTGAGAATTTGGTAATGTTCTATACTAAAACGTGGCAGATCAAATGACAGAGTGCAACAGAGGAAACAGTGAGTGCAAGAGAGGGGAGCAAGATAAGGTGTGGCAAGCCACGGCACTGAGATCTACAGCTAGACCACAACAAGCAAAGACAAAATCACATCATCACATCAGTGCATCTTTCAGTGAGACTCATCTAATCTATTCCCTAATGTGCATCACAGAAAAGTAGATTAAAAACTATTACCTTAACTTGGTGAATTTATGTTGAGTTGTTCATCATTTTTATCCCCAAATTAATCAACAAGGGGAGAAATAAATGCAGTCAAGTGGATCTACACTTTGTTTCCTCCATCATCTAAACTGAAAGTAAGGTAGCAGCAAAAGAAAGTAGAGCACAGGAAAAGGAAGACACCCTTCAAAGGTTGAGCTGTATGCTGCCCTGCTCTGTCTTTGCATGTGTGCCTGAGTATGCGTGTAAAGTGACGTGTGTGGCGCGAGCGCTGATGGGTGTGTGGGTGGAGAGAACAGAGCCTTTATGAGGGCGTTAATATTTGATGGGGAATCTTTTAGGGATCCTACTCAGTGTGCTGTGAAAGGAGAGGAGAGCAGAGGAGAGAAAACACACCAAAAATATGATCCGCAATATGTTAAAAAGACCAAAGTCACATAATCGCCCCCAACACAGGAAGGCTTATCTACAAGCTGAAGAAGCAATTTACAGAATGCTGCCCTATGCTATCATGAGATCACCAGAGGGAATAATCAAGGAAACAGATCCTGCCTCCAGTAAAGAGAAATATACTGTGGCTCTTGTAAAGCTCCACTGTGAATTCAATTTACTTCCACTCATTTCATGGTCAACACAGCATACTGGTTCCATTCAGTCAACCATTTCTGTTAAGTGCTGGCAGTAAAACCATTCGAGCACTGCCACTTCATCCTGTTGGGTCTGTGATCTCACATGCCTTGATAAGTCCCAGCATGGAGTCTAAAGCAATGGTCATTATAACAGCAGCAGAACTGGAGGCTAACATACAGGATTTCTAAAGCATAAATAAGGTTTTACTTTGTTTCACTCAACGCTTTTGCCAGATGGCTCAATATAAATCAGCTGCTCTGCCTGTATGTAATTACACCAGAGGTGCAAAGTAGATAACTGTCAAGCTATTTTGAGCCAAAAATACTTTCTATTAAGGCTGAATGGCAGTTGAGGATACTGTTGTGATGCGACACTGATTTGGGATATATTTTAAACATTCAACCATCACACTGCCAAAGAAAGTCTGAACCAAACTGAGTCATACTGCTGACTAGTCACGACACACAGAGACACCTTTTGAAAAGTTCTCATAATCTACCCTGAGTCATCCTTTACAAAAACACCCCTTTCTGAGGTGTGGAAGTCTTGGTGGCACTTATATAACTCTAATTATGTTCTCTATCATAACAGGACAGATGTCAGCTCTCCCATTCTACCAACACCAAGCTGTATATTCGAGGTTTGGTATATACGTTTGACATGCATAGAGGGACATTTCTCTGTCTTCTCCCTCCCTCCTTACATGACCTTCACTTGAACCATCCTGTGAGAACACTGCAGTGCAGCTGACAGCCCCATTTAATTCCCAACTTATGATTGGCCACAAGGGTGAGAACGGCTGATAAGTGTCACCAAGCAACAGCGCAGATGTCAGTCATTGTCAGCGAGGTCATTAGAGCTGTTCAAAAGCAGTCAGAGGCTGGTTTTTGAAGTAAGTCCACATAAAACCATATTACTGTGTGGTCACACAAGCTAGGCACTGAATAACTATACCACTGGGCGACCTGCAGTTTCAATTTAGTCATAAACGAGTAAAAATGTGGCTCAAATGAAGTCACTGCACAGTGAGGGGTTTCTGTCAGGGACGTATTTACACCTACGATAAAGCCTGGAGGGTTTCAGTGCAATTTAGCGTTGCACTTGACTAACACTATCCCTCTAGATTAATCCTAACCTGGATTTTTCTGCTGGTACAAGGCATATGTGAAATCACTAGCACGAAATTAGTCATAAACAGGTATCCAGTGCTGCACTGAAAACCTCCTCCTTGCTTTGGTTGCTAGCAGGTTGCTGTGGTCACATTAGATTGCATGGAAGATGCTGACTTGTCTGTAAATACACACAATCTGCACAATCCACCAAGCACAACCTGTACTTTTAAAGTAAACATTCTCCATTTCTGGTTTCTGGTGCATTTTTTCAAGTTTTAACGCAGCTCCGGACAGCAAATGGCATGTGTCTGCAGATAAACTTTAATGCAAACTATGGCCCAACGTGGCAATCTGCTAGCAACCAAAGCCATCACAAAGATATTTTTGGTGCAGTACCTCCTTTGAAACTGATTTCACCTTGTGACAGCTAGCAACCTCCAGAAACCACTCACCATCCAGGTGAAGAACCGGTAAACATTTCTTCCAAGCAAGGGTGATACAGACTGGTCAGTACACCTGTGTACTGAGGCCTTAATTACTAGATATGACACACATTTGATAACTTAAAGGTTGTAGTTGTTTTTTCTAACCCATTCATTAATTTTTTTTTCTTTCATTTATCCAATTCAGGGTTGCTGATGGGCTGTAGCCTATCCCAGCTGCCATTGAACAAGAGGTGGGGTACACCCTGAACAGGTCGCCAGCCAACACAGAGAGACACGTAACCATTTACACTAACATCCACACCTATGGCCAATTTAGGTGATTTAGCCCATGTTATTCTCTGGATGATATCAGAGCAATGGCATAACACTCTTTACTTTATCAACAACTCTTAAAACAGACATGGGTTCTCAAAATTTCCAGCTTATCTTAGGGCCTCCCCCATGGAGTCGTTGACTGGAACAGTCAGTTAGAAGAATCCCACCTAAAAAAAACCTGTTCCTCAGTAAACTGAGCCTTCACCCACACAAGGGGCGAAGGCTGATGATGTGAAGTGAAGTGGATATGCTGCTACCCACATGACATATGAACAGAGTATTCTCTTCATCTGTCTCAAGTAAGCTTGCTAGAAAATTAACAAAGAACACAGGGCATACACACTTTACAATGTTACTTCCTGGCACTAGACTTTATTTGCTGTATACATAATGTTTGGCACAGCTACGCTATCTTGTGGAAGAAGGGGATTCTCATTGTACACAAAAGAGCAAAAAGCAAAAACAACTCTGACTCATGCACCACTTTGCTGAGAGAATAAGCACAAAAAGCACATTTTGTAGATGCAAACAGGCCTGCTGTACCCTATACCACCTCTAACCTCTTCCTTACTAACCCTCATGGGACATACATAGCAGAAAGAAATCAAGATAGGAGAGAACTGTGGCTTTTAAAAAATAAAGCAATGTTTTCCATGACAGCCAACAGAAAGGTCGCAAAGATGAGACATACGTCTAAACAGTAAGCTTTTAATAGTTGTTCCTATTGGATTTATCCCGTGAATGGATGGTACAATGCTATTAGGTCAGCTTCCTCTATGACCCACTTCCCTCTTTCCTGTGCCGCCTCCTTTTCTACTCACTCTATCAGGCTGGCTGTCTCAACAAACACTTCTCCCAATCACTACTTTTTTTCTTTAGACAGCACATTTTTATTTAGTAGTTATCAAACAGTCTCTGTAAAACCAGGTAGAACAAAGCATCCACATATCAAATGCGGCCACTGCTGGCAGTTAACGTTCGCAAAATGCTTTGTGTCCATTTTCTCATCGTCTGTAAATATTAAGTCAACTAGAGGGGAACCAATCTAAAAGAGTCCTGAGATAATAGAGAAACATTTCCATTCACCTCAGGAGCTTTGTGGAATAAAGTGAATGGATACTCGTACTTCTATGTCCCCCTGCTGTGTAATTTTCTTTGAAAAACAGAAAGGCACCACAGCACAATGAAATCCATTATCTGCTCAAGTAAGATGATGCTATTGCGGCTGTGCCTGCCACGCAAACAAGAGTATCTGAATATCACATTCATGTCTGTGCAGGTAATTGCCGAGGCTGACATTTAGAACTGCATTTCTTTTTCCCTTTAAGGAGGGTATGAGTAATGAGTCAGATCTCACAATTACACAACCATCAGATCCAGAAAAGGAAATGCACTATGTAAAATAATACTACTTATAAAGTGAAAGTTTCCCTAGGGAAATAAAAGTTTAAGAGTGACATGATATGGCACTGCTTAAAGGCTAAAAAGGGACGATGTGCCAAATGAAACTGGTGCAGTAACATGAGTACAGAAACACTCGGGCAGCTTTCATGAAATGGGCACTGCTCTGGAAATAAGCCATCGTGTCTGAGAATAACACCCATTTTCAGCAGATGCTTGCAAATTACAGCCAGTCCCATATGGTAATTGAGAATGACTCAGCAGTGATTGTGGAGGCAGGCAGAGAGCAAATGTTCAACCTCATAACAGAGTCCACAATCCTCAGCACATGGCCGGTGTCTGATCCTGGGGACATAACCACTCTATATCACATGACTCAAAGCCTTGAAGGATTACCGAAGGAGACTTAAGAGTTTGAAGGAGAGTGATCGCACGACCTGTTGTAGTGAAAGTTAAAATCGATTATATCACCTGATGCCAAACTGAGAGTAACTAAAGGAAGGCCATACAATCCATGCACAATTCATTCAAATATTCAGATTTTGATTTGTTTGGTATTCATGTGGTTTCAGTTTGTCACTCACTTTTCCATGGCTCACACACATAAGCTCATTTGTTTCCAGGAACTATTATGTTAAAAGTTACTTGTGTGTCCCACATAACCAAATGAGCAAAATTTAACAATAATTCATTCATTTTTTTAATTTATTCAGTAATTATTGTACTTGGCAGGTCAGCAGGACTTTTTAGGGGGGGCTGTAGATGAACGTAGCACATGTCAACAGAGACAAATACCAAACATGCTTAAAAAAAGCTTAGAAAACTGTCTAACTATTTTTTTAGATGCTGATTTTCCATAAACTCTGATATTATTCAAAAGATAAACACCAGAAATGTTAATTTATGCAGTTCTGTTGTTTTCTCTGTCATCCTGACACCAGGATCATGCTACAAACGAAACAGCATATTCTGTGTTTTGTTAAACTTGTAATGAATGTACAGTATACACATTTAGTAGGTTAAAAGTTATAACAATGTTTTTTGTTTTGTTTTTATGTCATAGAAAGCAAAGTGTGGCACTTTGTCACACTGACTCACTGAAACACATGAACCGACCACTCTAAACACAGCCTTTGCTTTTCCACATATGCCACATGGATCTGTCTGCTGTAAAACATACTTCCATTTTAAGTCAATATCTTAATAATATTATGACATCATCCAGCCAGCAATTACACACATCTGCTGTCAACGCCCTGCACTGTGTTCATAATTATGCCTGGTTAAATACAATTTTTGGAGAAAAAGAACACAAGGGCTCTTCAACCAACTGAACCACTCCCAAACACTTAACTGATTTTATTTACTGATGCTTTATAGAAGAGAAAATATCAACCTACACAAGAAATTTCCAGCACATTACCTTCTAGTGCATGCAAAATTAGGATTTATCTCCCAACTCAGCCATATGATCATTCATTCTTATTCTCTCAGTATTTCGACGTTGTCTTTTCATACTTTCAAAAGCTTTCCCTAAAGATGCCTAAAAGGGCCTTGCTGATCTTTGAAGGACACTTTAACTCCAAGGACTCTGTGTTTATCCATCAGAGATTCTGTGTCAACACTTTACTACGTATGGAGCTATTCCAATCCTGTAAACATCTGCAGTCTTACCGAGGGAATAACAGAACTGATAAGCGTGGCTAAGTATAGCTCTAATGACAGGCCACATACAGCGAGAGAAGAGGGCAAAGAGGATCAGAGAAAAGTCAAAGTCAAATCAAGTTCCTTGGCTCTATGAGGAACACACATGAAAACCTGCACAATGTGGTTGAGCATAAATGTCAGAAAACCAGAGATGTGGACTAAGTATAACACCCACAGCAGACAGGACTGGAAACAGCTCATGTCTTAAAGTATAAGGAGTTGTGTAGGGCTCATCTTGCTTAACGCTTACGTCTTCATCCTCCACCTGTGATTTCTGGTATTACTGTATAAATAACACTTATCTGTGCTGTACATAGTGATTTTTCAGCATTTTACGACCCTGTCACCCTCGAGGTTGCACTTCAAGAGCGCTATGGTGTCTTGGAATGACTGCTACTCCCAGGGTAGTGGGACAAATGTGTGATTTCACAAACAGCCACATTACAAAATACACTGATGCTGACAGTTAAGGCAGGCCAAAGAGACACAGCAGTTTGGGTGGTCCACTCTTCAGCAGACGTTCAGCTGTTGTAGAGTGGAATCAGATTGTAAACACACCCTCAGCCAAGGTGGCGCTCCAGGATCCTAGCCAACAGGTGTCCAACGTACACACTCATGGATCAGCATGTGCGTTCGTGTTTGTGTGTGCGTGACCCCACCCTAACACCGGACAAACCAGACTGATGTTCATCTCGCTTACACTAAGGGCAATCGGTCACGCCTTATCCTAATGTGTACTGGCGCTGATGCCACGGCGCTTTACACTGTCTGGCCTGTTATAGATCACAGCCTAAAATGGCACACACACACACACACCTCATGGTAAAGACTTGAACTGTCAGCAACTACAGTCGAGGTATAAAAATATGAATTTGAAGGCTCCACTGCACGGTCGCTTATAAAAACCCTGCTTGAATTTACACCCTTGTCTGCTGCATGTAACTTTAAGATCATCTATGAGTCATCTTCAGTTACCCTTAATTCCTGGCATGTCCATGAGCAAGGTATCTCAATGGTAAATCTCAAGGAAGCCAGATTTCCCTTTAAGCATTAACTATTTAGGTACCCAACAGGCTGTGAGACACTTGACAAGCAGCAGTGCTCCAGAGTAGCTAAAAATTCCAATTTCTGTTTGTATTATGCAATAAAGAACATTCCTATGGTGCACAAAGGTCTTATCATCCTTATTCACGGTACAGTGACTCTCACGGCATGTTATGACTGTGGAGGGTGTTGTTGGAAAGCATGGCCTCCTCTGCCTCACAGATGAAGACCAATTCACATCTTTGAAAATAAGGGCTCTATAGGCACACATACTGGAAACAATTTCTATTGTTGTCACGTCATTTCACAGCTAAAACAAGACTTGTGTAAGCTAATACGGACTGTCCATTGGACTGTCATTAGACTTACCTAAATGATGCCGTTACAAGCGTGTTTATCGCCTCGTGGTTGGTTGAGGGAACCGTCTACTTGTTCGTTGTCTTTTAAACAACATGGTGTTACAAAGTGAGCGGCCGAGAAGAGGTAGCAAGTCCTACAGTTTCGCGTTTGAAACTAGCTCACCGCAGAGATGCACTGGTGAAGTTAAGGCTAGCCCGTAGCCTGTAATCATGACACAAGTTTAACGGTTATCGCTACAGCCGATGCATCACAAAGAGTTATTTGTACTAAACAAATCAGCAAGCTTACACTAAGTGCTTGAAGATAGCTTATAAATAAATAAATTTTAAAAAATCGTCTTTCTCTTTAGTATTTCCAGCATACCGTTAAAAACAGCCCGAAGCAACTGTACCACTATCCGTGAGTTACACTGACAGCAAACATCGACCAACTGATGATACCGACACTGAAAACGGGTCGTCCGCAAAGCGGCAGGCGAGCTTTAACGACAACACGGCCATGTGGACCGAAAGAAATCCTCACACGAAGCAACACCTGGGCTTGTAAATAAACTAACCACAGCAGGAACCCCCCGCAAAGTTCAGTGTACAGACGGAGTCCCCCCAAAGCGCCTTCTCATTCGACATCCTCCCCTCGCTTTCGAGGGGGCGGAGCGTGTAGATGTCACCTGGGACTTTGCACGCTAATCTGCAAGCTTGGGTTGCATCTCTCTTTGCTAGGTGTTATTGAAGTCCTGTGAGTCAATTTCTGTCTCTGGCATTAATTTAATTCGCTCTTATGAGTTTATATTAAGTTGTAAGCTTTCAAATAAAAAGTAAACTACAGCTTGGTAGCCGCACGTGTGACGTCAGACCCATAGCTGAGCGTGCAGGGCTGTGCTAAATCTGTTTACTAGCCACAAAGGACACTACGTTTGCACCAATGACTGTAGAAAATAGTTTTCTATTTCCCTTTTAAAGGCCCAAACAACTTGGGCCTTTAAAACCCCCCTTTTGTTTTGAACCTCCATTCTGAAAGGGAAATAGTATTAAGTGTATTTTTCCCAGTTGGCAAGACAAACTGAATCTTAAGTGTTAAACTTACAGGGGGCTGAGTGGATGTGCAAAATTTGCGATTTTACTCTTTTTTCTTTTTCTTAATAAAATGTACTGCTAATTGCTTAAAATAATTCTACCTCTGAGAAAACTGAGAAATGATTCCTTGAATTACTACTTATTACAACTAAGGTATGGAGAAGAACCTCTCTGAATACACAATGCATTAAACCTTGAAGCAGGAGCAGAAGACCACATTTCTTCTGCAAGATTCAGATTGTACGGTGATGGTGGTGTAATGTGTGGAGATATTTTTTGGCACATGTTGGGCCTCTTAGTGACAAGTGAACATCATTTAAACAACACAGCCTGCCTGAGTAATGTTGCTGACCATGTCCATCCCGTTATAACGACTGTGTACTAACTGTGGTCTTATCAGTGTACAAAGCTTAAATAATCTCAAACTGATTTCTTGAACATGACAGTGAGTTCACTCACTCACATGACTTCCTTTGAACTCTAGTGGACTTTATTGAATCTATATTACCAAGAACTGAAGCAGTTTAAAAGGCAACGAGGTGTTATTCAACAGCTGACGTTCCCTAAACTATGTAAAAGCTTGGCCTGCCTCAATAACACTCTGGATAAAGACCTGCAACACAATTTAGCACACTCAAGTGTCACTGTGCTTTGAGGGCTCAGGTGGAGTAGCAAAACACTATTTAAGAACCAGTCCATTTGCTATTTACCATGTCAACTTTTTCCATTATCACAGTTAAGTAGTGGAAACTGAAAAATCAGAATGCAAGCCAGAAAGTGAAATAGTTTTTCTTACATGAGACTACATCCACATTTGTATGATGTGAACTCAAATAAACGAAAAGGTTAAAGGTCATTAACTGAAACCCAAGGGAGTGTGGATCTGAAAATGAAAGTTAAGATAAAGAACATAGTGGGTGTTTATAGTGGTACACATTTTAATTGTTTGAGCATCTGTGTGCTTGGAGATAATCATCTGAAAGAAAACACAAAGATGATCAGAATGAGCATCATCAGCCTTCATTTTAGATACATTTAGAATCTTGGAGATGATCAAATGCAGCATTATGAGTGGGCTTCATCACATTTGTCATCCACCAGTCCTTATTTATCCAGAATACAACTCAGTTCTTTCCAACAGCTGTGCGGTTAAAATTTACAAAATACCAATAGCTTGTTAGTCAAAATCCATGCACATTAAAGACAACTGTTCATCAAATTCCAAGAAAAATAATTCTATTGTTCTTTTTCACTGTAATAAATGATAGACAACCATAAATAACTTCATAAATAAGTTACATGTCAGGAATGAAAGCCTTCCTCAGCTTGTTAGACCTTGACGCCCTAAGAAAATAAATCATGGATGCAGTTTTAGAGGAAGCAGTATGACTGTAAAATTATGCATATCTCCAAACTTTCATCTAAAATGAAATATTAATTATTATCTTACGTTTCTGCTTGTATTTAAATGAATACAAATGAAGGTAATGCAAAACAATAAAAGCTATTTGAAGGGTTTATTTCATTTCTTTTTTCGTCACATAAATGTGTTCTTCTAATTGAGAATTTTAAAAAAACAGATGGTGTTTTGCTCTTTTTCGACACATAGTGATAAAATCTTTCAAAAGACATGGAGATTAAACAATTTAATTAACTATTTCTTGGACTCTGAAAAGTGCGCAGGGCTTATTGATCTCAGCAATCAAAGAGGCTTACTAAAGCTCAGCAGATCTGTACCGGAAAAACTAAATAAACTGCTTAAGCAACGTAAATCACCCACTGTGAACACTGCTGCAATGCAGAATCAACAGCACTAATCAGGGCTAAAATTAAATTAAATTGCTGCTCATGCAGGCTGAGACAGTGTCTCTTTAGAAAACTAAGCAGCTGGCAGAAGGAGTACAATGCTGGAATTCGGGTCTCTGTAATAGCTATGACACCATAATTTTAGAATAACACCTTCACTATGGAGAGCCCACTGGAGGAACTGGGGGATGAGGGCCATTTTCCTCAAACCATTTCATTGCCTTCAGAGAGACTTTAGAGACTTTTGGGCTTCGCTGCTGTTCTAATAACAGGTATTGTTCCCTGAATTTTTTTAGTCTATAACTAGTGCCTGTGCTTCTATTTTCTCTCCAGGCTGACATCTCAAAGTGTAGAAAGCTTCTGCTCATCATGGCAGGAACCCCGATTTTCTGCACAGCTCACTTCTCCATCTGGATTCTGTCTGAGACCTTCCTTCTATAACCACCCCAGTGGCTCTCTGGTAAAATAACAGTGATTTGATGGTGATTAATGCCTACTTTGCTGCTAAGAAGTTCTTAATTTTGAATGACTTATTCTGTCAAGAGGAACTAGATTTTATGCTTCTCTCTGAGAAGCATGAGAACGTCTCAGATTTCTTAAAACTACATTCAACACACTGTTCATTTTTCTCTGCACCACAGATTTCTAGTTGAGGAGGTTGAACTGCCAAAGAACTTTAAAAATAGACATTTTTGTGTCAGTTGACTTTTTCAGTCTGTAGTTACTCCATCAAGTTGATTATAATTATAATTCTAGAAATTCACCCATTGTATGGTATTATAATATATAAGCAACCTGGTTCTGCTGCATATTTTCCCTTGGACTTTAAGACTTTAATTTTCTACCGTTGAAAGTAGGCAGAATTATGATAATCAGACATATCAACATTCCTGCTGAACATATATCAAACACTACTACTACTAAAGAGTCCTTCAGCATTATAAACTCTTATTTTGGTTCCAAGTGTTCTTTTGTCCATCTAATAAGTTCAGCATTTGAAATCTTGAATGTTGAACTTAGCCCAGAGGGGAATATTTGATTCCTCTCTGAGCTTTAACTCAGATGTAAAATGTATTTCCCATTCTTGTTTCTTTCATTTAAATTGCTTTTTTTATTTTGCTGATGGCTTCTGACTACTGACATATTCTAGTAAGCAATCTCAAATTGCTTCTATTTTACATTCTTTACAATGGTTCCCAAAATTAGAAATTGTTGAGCCCTAAATAGACATACTGTAGAGTATTTAGCCTACCTTATACTATATTGCTTTCTCACTCTGAAATCTTAAAAAAGACAGGTCTTCTATTGAGTCTTATTGGTATTTGCTTGAATTCATCTATTCTCTGCCTTAAATTGCTTTTAATATTTTTATACTGCTATTAACTGTACTTTCTTGTATTTTTTTTGTGATTCATGCTATTTTTAAAAAATTATTTTAGTCTATTTTGTTGTATAGCACTTCATTGCTATTCGTCTGTGAACAGCACTTTATCATTAAACTTTTTGCTTACTTTCCATTCTGCCTCTCTGTCATGTCTCTCTACCTTTTTATTCTGTCTCTCAATCAACCCTGTCTCACTATTTCTATGACAGACAGACAAAGGGATGATTGAGAGATAGAAGCATGACAGACAGACAGATTACAGAGTTAAACCATTTTCACACAAGAATTTTGGCCACTGTCAGGAGAGTCAGTTCAGGATTTGTCTGAAGTTTTCTTTTGTCACGTGTAGCACAACGTGTGTCTGCTTCAGACATTCTCCCACTACTGGAAATGCTGTCTGGTTTAGTTAAGGGAGCTTCAAGAATGCATGAGGCAGAACACATGACACCAACCAACTTTAGCTCCAGCTGCACCATTCGCACTTTTTGCAATCTTTGCACTCAGAAGCTGAAGCAGAATCCATTTTATATTTGATTTTTTGTCAGACATTTGCAAGTGTACATATCTGTCTGTTGGGTGAACAAATGTTCTAGACTGTGAAAATGAATTTAGAGAAAGAAGCTGGACGTTAGATATAAGGATGCTACGTACATTTAAAGGCCTATGGATACAATTAAATAATTACTTCCTACTAACTTGATAATGAGCTGGTAAATGCATTTGGTGTTTTTAGGTTTTGCTTTTAATGTTGTTTCGTGACACAGTAAGCGTTCACTGTTAAATATCTTCAAAGAAAAATGAAACTAAAGTACATGACTGCTTTTTCTTTTCAAAAAATTTGTTTATCCATTAGTTTACACAGTAGAATGGACACGTGGATTTACTGGCAAAGTCAGCTAGCATGTTTAAAGGTCCTTTTTCCTTTGAGGCCTTCAATCTTCTCTCTGGATTACTGCCTACAAAGTGCCTAGAAAAAGAAACACTTTTCCTAACAGAACATATTTTTTTACTTTAGTCAGAATCTAAATGGGAGGTTTTGAGGGTGTTAAAATCCAAACTTCACCTTTGAATGAACTCAAAGGTGGATGCCATCTCCTCCTGGTATTTGAAGTTAAATACGTACAAGCCTGCAAAAATGCATGGCCTCACCTTTAGTGCTGAGCATCCAGCACCTGTTTCTGCTGAAAACACAATGCCAATACCTTTTAAACATGTTTTTTGAAATTAAAACTATATATTGTAGAATTCTGAACTGAACTGATTCTTTTAAAATTAGGCTACACTCAAAATATGCAGGCTCAAAATGCTGGCATTAGGTAATGTAATAGGGCAGCTGTTTGCAGCTGGATTTACAGTGAGGAAGACCAAGACACAGTATGGCAGAAGCAAGAGGCATTTATTTGCCCACATATAGCTCTAAGGCCATGACAGTCACTGGCATGTCAAGCCTTCTCACAGCACAAACATTCACTCTCATATTTAACGACAATTATCAGCCTTCTCCGCTGTTAAGGACTAAACCATTATTTTACTGTCAGGTGAGTTTTTCCAAATTCCAACCTTCCACAAACATTCTACAATACACAATTCTAATAAATAAATATATACATACATTGTACCATTTTCATATGATTAAATATTTTACACTTTGCCAAAAACACCAAAAACCTAGTGCACAGAGATTCCCCACACTCCCTTAACCCATGGCCTCTCCCAGAACCTTTAAATGTTGTCTGGACCCCCAGAGAAACATTTTCCTAAGCACCCTGGAGAGGACACAGAAAAAACAGGTGAGTAATCACATGTTGACAGCAACTTTTTGCACCAACCTTTACCTCTAGACTTTGCACACACATTTGCCTAACTTTTCCTTAATACTAGACCTTATTTGCTCCCAGTAATAATTCTTTCCTCCTCACAGAAAACCACCACACTTCTTGATGCTAAATAAAGTGTTAGTTAAAGTGTTATTAATAAAGTGCAAAGGTGCTCCTGTACAAGTTATAATTGTATATAACTTTATTATATAAGGATAATATAAAATATTAAAATGTTAAATTTAATAGAATTTGGTCTAATTAAGTTTACCTCACTGGCATCCCTTCAGTATATGTCAAACATATGTTCCTTAATGATTTTTGATTTTATGTATCAGGAAAATGTACAAACATGATAAACAGACAGACTGAAAAATAGGTAAATATTCTATACAAAGGTTTTGGTCCTGTTAACTCATGAGTGCGTACACTGTCTTGGTTTATACTTCCCAAGTGTAATGAGTTAGGGGCTCCCAGTTGTGTGCATCAGTACAACATGCTGCTGTGACACACCTATGTCAAGGACACCCCCCCCCCCCCCCCCCCCCAAAAAAACAAACAAACATCACATTCTTGTTGCTCTCTTCAAGATTATGGCTTTTGTGTCTATCTATTTAAAGTTGCTGAGGATCTGAAATTCACACAAAATGACCTGAGAAGGAACAGAGGGCACAATAAAGATACAAAAAAAAGAACAAAGGGTATTATTCTTAAAAAGTGGAAGTTAAACAGGTAAAACAAATCAAGTCAGTTCTCTCTATATATGGCTTATCTTTTCAATAAAACACCAACATATTTTTTTAAATTCTAACTGGCCTTTGATCGAATCAACAAGAAAATGCAAAAACCTCCTAACACAACCTACTAGCTAAAATCAGCTAGAACCAGTCACTGCTAGAAACAAGAAATACAAATACAAAATATCTTTAGGTGTACTGCCTCTGCCTTATGCTGTCAACTACACTAACTCCAGCTGACAGCTGGAGAGTTTTAAACTAATCACTGTATAAAAGTAGACAACCTGGCTCCACATTTCCTGACATTCTTCAGTTTGAATGACAGAAGCAGTCATTTTTCCTGCAGCTTCAGACAAAAGAGGGTTAGATCTTTTAAAGAACATGACATCATCTGGATTTTCAGGCCAATTATCAGTATCTTCCTTTGCCATTACAGCTGAGGGAACTTCACACCGAGACTCAGAATAATAGCCTCCTCAGTGCCCCCTTGACTTGTGTCTAGCTCCTCGAATGCTAGCTCCTATCAGACTGTGCTATGTCTTTCCTGTATGATATCTTGATAAATGTGAAGTGAATGTTGTCATTCACTTCAAAGAACCCATTATATGCAACAATGACTAATACTGTATAAAAAATTCCAGTAAATCTAATTAAAACTATTTAGCTGCACATGACCGGAACATCACACAAGACAACCATCAGATAAGAAATAGGGAATTCAATAATGGTGCAAAAATAAAGAAAAAGGGCATTGCTCTTAAAAATGTACGTTACACAGTCAAAAACAAAATAAACAGATAATTTATACAGGTATATAACTTGTCTTTTAAACAAAATACCAGTGTTGTTTGGAGTCTGGCGTGGCACTGACAGTGAAGTACATCTTTTTCCGCCTGGCAGCTGAAATCTAACTTAATAACAAGTTGCTGCTTTACAAGCAATAAATACAAGCACCAATTCAAATATAAGTAATAACTTTAGGTGTACTGCCTCTGCCTTATGCTGTCAACTGCACTTACTCAGACTGACAGCAAGACAGTCTTAAACCAATGACTGTCAAAGAGATGGATGATCTGGCTCCACCTTCTCACAAAAATGAAGGCAAGGTTTCCCGCTTACAGGAGCTGCAAGCCAAGACGGAGATATCAGTGGCTGGACTTGTTTTGGCTGGGAATCACTTTGAGGTTTTTCCTCATAAAACTCTAAGCTAAACATGAACTGTTGCACTCAGTGGACTTTAACTCTTTATTGTTAAATTAATTTATTTTCATTAGTTTAACTGCTAAGGAAACTTCTAGCTTGGTCTCAGTCTAGTGAGCTAACACCTATTAAATAGCTAGAAATGCCACACAGAGTGGATACATGCTAGTCACAGATGAAGTCAATGAAATAAATATAGAAATCAAGGAAAGACAAGAGACCTGGGCGTGATCCATCCTTGTCCCTGCAAATCTAATATGTGAGTGTGTACCGAGACATAAAACACCACAGATAGGACGGCCCGAATAAAATACATCCATTCTAATTCCACCAAGTACCCCTCAGTTGAACCTATGCTGGCCAAAATCCAGAAGAACTTAATTTGAATCCTTTGTTATGAAATCAACCAAAGATCAGATAAAATTGAAAACATTTATATATTTATTTAATTATTTAAAATTCTCTTTCACTGCTTGTGTAACAGATTCAAGCAGAGCACATTCATTAGAATTAGAAATTAGATTTGGATGACATTTGTATTCTTATCTACTAATATTATTTTATTATTATATTAAAATGGCAGAAGACTCAGTTTCCTTTTCATAAAAATGGATGGTAGAATTGTCCTTCAATGAGCTAGTTTTTACTTTCTTACTCCAAGTACATTTCAGAGCCTCTACTTTTTTTGCTTTTGATTGAGTAATTGAGTTCTTTGTCTTTGTTTTTTAAGTTAGTTTTCAGCGTTTCTAAATCGGCAAAATCATCACCATTGGGTACATTAGGTATGACAGTGACACTCTTGTTTCTATTGGTATACAATGTACTCACAATTCGAAGTTTTTAACTCCGGATCCGAGCTGGCCGAGTGAGATCTCGAGGGAGAACAAAGGGAAGCGGCGGCGGCCTAGAGGGAAGCGAGCCGGCGTCAGGAACAGGCTGAGAGCTCGTGCACACCGCACACCTCTGCCTAGCATCCTGCTCGCCAACGTCCAGTCACTGGAGAACAAGCTTGACGACCTCAGGGCCAGGATAAAGTTCCAGAGAGACATTCGGGACTGCAATCTCCTCTGCTTCACCGAGACATGGCTGAACCCAGCGGTGCCGGACCACGCCATCCAGCCGGCCGAGTTCTTCTCGGTTCACCGCATGGACAGGACATGGGACTCGGGGAAGTCAAGGGGAGGCGGCGTGTGTTTAATGGTGAACAACAACTGGTGCAACAGTGCGAACGTTGTTCCTCTCACACGCTCCTGCACACCAAATCTGGAACTACTGTCCATCATGTGTCGTCCTTTTTATCTACCTCGGGAATTTACATCGGTCATTGTAAGTGCCGTTTATATTCCACCACAAGCGGACACGGTCACCGCCTTATGCGAGCTGCATGAGGCACTCACACAGCACCAGACACAACACCGGGACGCTGCGCTTATTGTGACGGGGGACTTTAATAGCGCCAACCTCAAACGCGCAGCGCCGAACTTTTATCAACACATCACCTGCCCCACTAGGGGTGAAAGGACACTGGACCACTGCTACACTACGGTCAAGGACGGCTACAAGGCACAATCCCGCCCCCCGTTTGGCAAATCTGATCACGCCGCCATCTTCCTCATGCCAAAATACAAACAAAGGCTGAAACAGGAAGTTCCGGTTCAGAGGAAGGTCGCGCGCTGGACGGATCAATCGGTGGCCGCGTTACAGGACGCACTCGATGACGCAGACTGGGGCATGTTCAGAAACAGCTCCGACGATGACGTCAACGTGTTTACGGAAGCGGTTGTGAGATTCATCGGGAAACTAGCGGATGATACAGTGGAGACAAAGACTATCACAACGTTTCCCAACCAGAAGCCGTGGGTGGATAAAACCATCCGCGACGCTCTGAGATCCCGCACCGCTGCCTACAACACGGGACTCATGACGGGGGACATGGACCCGTACAAAGCCGCGTCATATAACGTGCGGAGGGCGGTGAAAGAGGCGAAGCAGCGCTACGGGAGGAAACTAGAGTCACAACTCCAACAGAGTGACTCTAGGAGCCTGTGGCGGGGACTAAGGACAATAACGGACTATAAAGCACCAACAACCGGTATGACGAACGCGGCCGTGACTTTGGCAGACGAGCTGAACACTTTCTATGCTCGCTTCGAGGCTGCAGCTAAGGTCTCCAACAATGCTAGTGTTAGCGGCGCTAACGGCTGCAGACAGGAAGATACTGCCAGCACCGGAAACGTGCTCGTCATCTCCGAGCATGAAGTAAGGAGAGCCTTCAAGAGAGTGAACACCAGGAAAGCAGCAGGACCAGACGGCATCCCAGGTCGTATCCTAAGAGACTGCGCATACCAGCTAGCTCCTGTGTTCACTGAGATATTCAACATCTCTTTATCTCAGTCGGTGATCCCCACATGCTTCAAAGAGTCCATCATTGTTCCTGTCCCAAAGAAACCCCACCCTGCTTCTCTCAATGACTATCGCCCTGTAGCCCTCACCTCAGTAGTGATGAAGTGCTTTGAACGCCTGGTCAGAGACTTCATCATTTCTTCACTACCAGACACACTGGACCCACTACAGTTTGCTTACCGTCCAAATCGTTCCACAGACGATGCCATCTCTCATCTCCTCCACACATCACTCACTCACTTGGACACTAGAAGGGGTAATTATGTTAAAATGCTCTTCATAGACTACAGCTCTGCATTTAACACCATAATTCCCTCCACACTCACCACCAAGCTGGAGCATCTGGGACTCAGCTCATCTATGTGTCAGTGGATCTCCAACTTCCTAACTGGCAGACCACAGGCAGTAAGGATGGGCGGACATGTCTCAGCCTCCACCACTCTCAGCACTGGAGCCCCCCAGGGGTGTGTTCTGAGCCCCCTGCTGTACTCTTTGTACACATATGACTGTGTGGCCACTACCAGCTCCACCACCATCATCAAGTTTGCTGACGACACCATCGTGGTGGGCCTGATCTCTGATAACAACGAGACGGCCTACCTGAAGGAGATTAGGAATCTGGAGAACTGGTGCCAGAGGAACAACCTCCTTCTAAACGTCAGTAAGACAAAGGAGCTGATAGTGGACTTCAGCACTAAGCAGGAGAGGAACTACCAGACCCCCGTCATCAACGAGTGCCCAGTGGAGAGAGTGGACAGCTTCAAATACCTCGGAGTTCACATCACGCAGGACCTGTCATGGTCCTGTCACATCAACACCGTGGTGAAAAAGGCCCGACAGCGTCTCTACCACCTCAGACGCTTGAGAGACTTCCAACTGCCCTCCAAGGTGCTCAGGAACTTTTACTCGTGCACCATAGAGAGCATCCTGGCGGGAAACATCTTAACCTGGTTCGGGAACAGCACCATGCAGGACAGACGAGCTCTACAGAGGGTTGTGCGGTCAGCTGAGCGCACCATCCGCTCCGAGCTCCCTGACCTGCACTCAATCTACAGCAGGCGGTGCTGGACCAAGGCCAGGAAGATCGTGAAGGACCTCAGCCATCCCAACAACAGACTGTTCTCTCTGTTGAGGTCAGGAAAGCGATTCCGCTCCCTGAAGACCAACACAGAGAGACTGAGGAGGAGCTTCTTCCCGCAGGCGATACGGTCTCTCAATCACACCACCACACAGTACTGACCCACACATACAGTTCTTACACACACACTGGACTTTCTGGACTTTGGTTTTGCACAACACTGGTCACTATATTCTTCATTTCCGGTTAATACTTGTACAGCTGCTGTTATTGTGTATATATTTATTTATATTTAGATTTCTTCATACATTCTTATATAGTTCTATATTGTGTATTGTGTATTTTGTTGTACAGTTATTTTATTTTCAACTTTAATTTATATATTTATCTTTATCTTATTCTTCCCAGTTAAATTTACCCTTCATTCTAATTTGTGTTGTACAGTTATTTCATTTTTAACCTTAATTTATATTTTATTCCTTCCTAGTTAAATTTACCCTTTTTAATTTTTCATATTTATTTCCTATCTTATTCATAGCCTTTCCTTTTTTGTTTTCTTTAGGTCACGAGCAGTTGTCCAAGCATTTCACTACATATTGTACTGTGTATGACTGTGTACGTGACAAATAAAATTTGAATTTGAATTTTTAAAGAAGTTGATTCATTACTTCGAATTTTACGAGTATTTTCTTTTTCTTTTTTTTTTGCTATTTTCTGCCTTTTTCAGATAGCATAGTGTAGAGAAGACAGGGAGGTAGGGAAAGAGTGGGGAGGGAACACAGAAAAGGGCCTCAGGACTCAGTCAAACCCAGGCTAAACTGTTTAGCCTTGTGGCATGTGGACTCCTGCTCAATCTGTGAGCAACACTGGGACTGGCTGACACTGTTTTCCAGAGAATTGATTGTTCAGTAAGCAGTGACTTCATACCTGTTGATCTACAATTTGGAACCTCGTAATATGAGTTACTATAGTGATCACATCCACTTTTGCAGTACAGAAAACTCAAGGTTAACCCCGAAGTTACTTGAATAACATTTTGTAGTGCAGTGTAGTCATTTGCTTTGACATCTCTGGTTGGATTTTCACCAAGGTACAAACCTAACTCATATCAGTGCCACTTGTTTTGCATACCTTGTCTCAATTCTCTAAAGCTTGTCTTTCTTTCTCTAGTACAGCATCGCTCTCACCAAGTGGGAAATCAGACTGTCATTATGTACGTCCACATGCTGTTGCTCTCTGCACATATGCAGTGTTGTCTCTATTAAGATGCTCAACATGAGTTTTTATTTCTTTTTGGAGGGAGTGGCGGGAAATTTCCTCAATCAAGCATAAACTGGCATACTCAGAAAAGCTCTTTGAATACTGTTTGACTATTTTGTGAGCAACAGCACAACACTGTGCTTTGCTTTGCTACCTCATTTCATCGACAAGGACGCAAATCATTTTGCAGTGATCGGGGTTGAGAAGTCTACTCCCATTTGCTACTGCACGGCATAATTCACTTGGTATTTGGCCCCAGGGAACCCGAAATGAGTCAGCCCACATAATGGCAGTGGCTGAACAAAAGGTTGGTGAGCTCATGTTGTCCGAGGTGACAGTGGAGGAGGAGGAAGATGGCAATTTTGCACGAACATCACCAGATGCATTTGTTCTGTAATTAATAAAAAAAAAACCCGAAATAAAACGCACCAACAAAGATACTACAGACATTACAGTAATAAAAATGTAATATTTTAGGACATTTCTACCTTCATAAAATCCACAGAATACCACAGTAAGCTGTCTTAAAGCAGCCTAGGAGCTAACAAATCTGATTGGACAGGAGTATATCTGAAGGGTCCACACCAGGAGCTTCTTCCACATACTTAAGATCGTCTGTGCATTCCACAACCCAAGATAGAAAGAATACCAGGCAGCACTCTGGAAATAGCCATCTGTACCTCCTCCTCCAAAGTTTAGGACATCCTTTTAGGTAAGAAAAAAGGGATGAAGACCAAGTACTGACAAGCCACACAGCTTGTACCTTTTTGCATGTGCCTCAGAAAGGAAACGAAGGCCCTGATCAGCCAGCATTAAAAAATAAAGCTCTCTAAGATAACTTGTACAGCATCTCTCTGATGATAAGTCCATCGCTTGGATTTCTCCAAATACAGTTCCCTCGTCACATTTATAAAGCATAAGAAACATGTTTTGTTGTATGCAGTCCCTTTCAATTCTGCCTCATGTCTAGCTTACTGTTCAACTGGGCAACAGCTTCTCCCATATCCTCACTGTAATGTGAAATAATCGGTTCCCTTATCAGCAACAAGGGAAGGAAACAGACTGCCAGCATTCAAGCAGGCTAGAAGTAGCTGATGTTTTCAGCAAGAGTAGAACACGAGTTTTTATAGTCGTGCTATTTTCTTGAACAACTGGCAGTTTAACACTGGCAGCAATCACAGAAAGCACCATTTCTTAATAGCTTATCACTTCTACTATTTGTCTGTTATGGGTTGTTTTGCGCATCATTGCCTTGGTACCTGAGCTAAAATAGCCTTCTGTTCAGATTCACTGTGAAGTGCTTCTTAACTTTAACCAGATCTCACATAATATGTAGTATAGTAGTATGATTTAGCAGTTAATCAAACTTTACCCCCTTTTCGCTGTTCTAAATTATTGACCTGGACACAAATGTGGGTGGATCAATTTCACAAAACCTGCAAAAGAAGAAACTGTAGCTGAAAGTTTCGACACAGCAAGCCAGCGTGGCGAAAGTCATGTATTTTTCTTAAACTCCTTTGAATAACAGGAACAACAATTTCCCTGCAATGTCAGATAAAACAGGGCCAGATTTTTTTCTTTAAGAACATGGCATTTCCTGATTTTTCCAAGCAACTGTCTGTATGTCCCATTGTCATTTCAGCTGACCAGTAATTCTACTTGGAAAAGTTTAGCTGCTGGCGATCTAAAATTCACAAACTGTGTGAAGAAAAATAGCATAATAAGCACCAAGATACAGTTTGCATTAATACGTCAGACATCAAAGGCAGAAAAATCATACTTGTTATTCATCTCTGGCTATTTTCCACCGCATGTCTTTTATTCTGTCTTTCTGTCTCCCTCCCTGAGCCTGGTTCTGCCAGAGATTTCTTCCTGTTAAGAGGGATTTTTTCCTTCCCACTGTCGCCAAAGTGCTTGCTCATAGGAGGCCATATGATCGTTGGGTTTTTCTCTGTATGTATTATCGTAGGGTCTACCTTACAATATAAAGCACCTTGAGGCAACTGATGTTGTGATTTGGCCCTGTATAAACAAAACTGAATTGAATTGAATTGAAACACCCCCATTTCACCGCAGTTCTGTATTTTTCATATCACTTATCCATTAAAAGCATTCAAAACAAAAAGATTATTATTTTGTTTTATAGTTTTTGCTTTATTCATGTCAGCCATTAAAAATATGTATATGAATAATTCTTAAAGTAATATTCTGTCAAGTGGCAAAAACAATGAAAAACAATGGCTCTAAAACAGATTAAAGGATACATCAGGTTTACAAATCCAGATGAAGTGAATAGAAACAAAGGAAGGATTTTATGTAACATGAGCATGAAAGTGAATGAAATCCAGCATTAGTAGGCAGCGATAGCTCAGTAGGTAGAGTGGTCACCCCATGATTGGAAGGTTGGGGGTTTGAATCCACTGACTACTCTAAGGTACCCCTGAGCAAGGTACAGTCCCTACAGTCCCTGCTCCCCAGGCGCTGGATTGGTGGCTGCCCACTGCTTCACTGAGTGAATGGGTTAAATGCAAAGAGTAATTTCCCCACAAGGAACAATAAAGTATGTGTTATTAAATTGCTTGTTTTACATCTTATGAGTTATGCCTCTTTTTCATTCCAACCCCAAAGATAAGGGAAGTTTAAAAAAAAAAGAATGTTAAAAGATTTCAAGAATCTGCTCCTTAAATCAACGGTTGCACAGCAACTAGCAAAGATGGCTTGTAGTTGTTTTATTTGTTTGCTTAAAAAAAAAAAAAGATCTGTGATTTTTGGAGATATTTACAAAGATTATTTTAAAAAGTAGATATAAAATTCAAATTTAAATTCAAATTTTATTTGTCACGTACACAGTCATACACAGTACGATATGTAGTGAAATGCTTGGACAACTGCTCGTGACCTAAAGAAAACAAAAAAGGAAAAGGCTATGAATAAGATAGGAAATAAATATGAAAAATTAAAAAGGGTAAATTTAACTAGGAAGGAATAAAATATAAATTAAGGTTAAAAATGAAATAACTGTACAACACAAATTAGAATGAAGGGTAAATTTAACTGGGAGAATAAGATAAAATATATAAATTAAAGTTGAAAATAAAATAACTGTACAACAAAATACACAATATAGAACTATATAAGAATGTATGAAGAAATATAAATAAATATATACACAATAACAGCAATAACACAATAATAATATACACATCAGTCATCAGATATATGTTTTAAATCTTTAACTTGTTCTATCTTTCTGGGGTGCAAGAGTAGAACAGTGTACACCTTTATTAATTATTGGTTCAATTAAAACACTGTCTTACTTATGTAAAGAGCCTCATCTGAATAAAAAATGCTGCTGCAAGTTAAAATGGCTCTCTTTGTCCACCTTGCTAGTACTGACGGCATCACAAACTTCCTGCAGATTTGTCGGCTGCACATGAACTGAATCTGCTGTTTCATCGCATCTCAAATGTGCTCTTTTGGATTGAGATCTGGAGACTGTGGAGGCCGTTTGAGTGCAGTGAATACATGTTCGTGTTCAAGAAATCACTTTGAGATGATTTGAGCTCTGTGACATGGCGCAGTAAGCTGCTGGAAGCAGCCATCAAAAGATGAGTGCACTGTGGTCATAACACAGTGCTGTGGTCAGCAACAATACTGAGGTAGTGGTGGTGTTTAAGGGGCTTAAAGCGTGCCAAGAAAAAAATGCCATACATCATTACACCACCAACAGCAGCCTGAACAACATCCTGGACACTACTATCAAAATGTTGCAGCAGAAATTGAGACCCTTCAGAGTGGCCCGACCAGATCAGCAGTTTCACATTCAAAGTCACTTAAATTAACTTGCCTCCTCATTCTGATGCTCATTTTGAATTTCAACAGGATGTCATATGATTGGGTTATAAGATATTTTGTTAACAAGCAGTTAACCTGCTAAAGTGGCCAGTTAATTTAAAAAACAAGAACAAAAAAAAAATCTCATTAACTTAACTTACATTTTATGGGCTGTGAACAGAGACTTAACTTCAGGCTTGGTAATTGGTGCCAGTTGTCTGCTGGGTGGGTTTAATTCGCTTTCCAGTCATTGACTTCAAGCTTTTTCTTTACTGGTGTAAACAGACCTGTGTGTCTTCTATCAGCTTTTCTTAAACCAGATATCAGCACCTAGTTCTCTTGATCTTGACCACTCAGTTCTTCTCTGTGCACCATACTGCCGATTGTTGAGTTCCTCCCTCTATGAACTAACTCACTGTTTATTATCCAGCAGATAATGCTGTCATCTGCATACCTTTTTTAAATAAAAGGCAGTCCAGTAAACAACCAGCACTCACTGACAGCTCAACGGTAAACAGTAAGTAAAGTTTCTGACATTGTCGACAAAGCGGCTAGTTTACAAGCTTAGTAAAAGCAGAAGTCGCGGCATATATATTTTGTTGGACTGCAACAGTTAGCTCTCAACCCGAATGAACAACCTGTTTAAAATCATTTTGGTGAAGTATTGGTAAGGAGTGGCTTTCCAAGAAAGGTGGCTGCAGAAAGGAATAAACCCCTGTGCCCTCGTCAAATTTACCAGACTATGGACACTTGTGTCAAAAATGCTTATAAATCATCATACATTAGCCTTGTATATTTTTAGTGGTAGTCACATAATGAAATTGTTGTTTTCCTTTCTAACCACTAGAGAGCAGCCTTTGCTATGTTATTGCGTTTGACCGGTCATATTTTTAAAGGTATTCTTCTTCTGCATATACTCTCTCTCTCTTTTCTCTTTGGGTGTGTGTGAGCGTGTGTGTCTGAAACACAAAGGGAAATTTCAGCTTGAGACAATAGTGTGACCATATGGTCTCCCTGGCTTGTAAATCATCATGTGGTCCAGTGCCAGCTTCCATGAAAACTACTCCACCTTCCTAAATTCTCTCTCTCTCAGATCTTCTTTACGAAAACATTCAAGTGCACATGGTCTTAAACTAATACTGACTTCAGATACCTGTTCACTTCACTGCAATCAAAAGCGGGCTGATGCGAAAGAGACTCAGAGAGGTAAGGAGAAGGGGAGCTGAAAAAGGGGCGAATGCAAAGAAAAGATATTCAATCAAATAAAAGAAAACATAAAGTCTGTTAAAGCCAGCTGCAAAAATATTCACCCTCAGCGGAGGAGACAGAACAAGGAAACGAAGGAGAACGCTAACAAGGGAATAACAACAGAAGGAAGGAGTGACAGAGGCCCTGGTAAGATGTTTTTCCTCAAGCAGTCAGGGGATAGAAAATGACTTGCTATTCTGCAATAACTTCCTCAACTGAAAGCTGAATGTTCTCTCAGTGTAATTCAACCCTCTGCTTCCTCTCTGATGGAAAATCATTTTCTTTGGTGCTTAAAACTCAATGAGCTGCATTGTTTCCCGCTACATTATGAGAATGACTGGAAACAGGGTAAAAGTCAGTAAATTACAGCACAGCAGAAAGAACAATTAGATTCAAATGCACTGATTAGCTGTTCTGGGTTCTGGGTAAACTGATCATTTTCTGCAACATTTATCTTTATTCGATTTTAACTCAATATGAGGAAATGTAAAGGAAGATACTGGAAACATAAAATATGTCGATTCGTCATTTTCCTCTTACAGCCCCACTGGGTGGCTCAACCATGAAGTTGAACATCATTTGTAGCTTGTTTCTGCTCCTGGGTGTTCAAACAGTAAAGGTATGTTTAACTTAATCTGCCTAATTTCGGCTTTCCACAAAAAAAAATCGTAAAAAAGGGTCAAGGGTCAATGTAAATATTACTAATGAGTGAAAAGTAAAAATATTTGAAATTATGTTCTCCTGACTTTTTTTTCTGTTCCACTCATCAAGTCTGTTTTGTCACAGGTGTTAAAAAGAAAATTTCCGAGTTATGGAATGTGGCTCCAGTATTTTGGTCACCTGTTTCACATTTGATCTGGGAAGAATTTAGGGGCAGATGTGGACCTGGCTGAGACTACAAAGTTTGGAAATATCAGTATGGAATTGAGGTGCACTGTGAGAGCAGATTGATGTTGAACGGATGCCCATTTTTATTTTGGGTTTATGATGTGTGCTCTTTACAGTACAATGATGCCAAGAAGCTGACTTTTCTAATGGTACAGAATATTAGTTTAAAATGAGCCCGGGGGTTTTAATGAAAGGGAAATTTATGCCAGAGTTCGGTGCTGCCACTAATGATTTTGGCCGCAGATAAAACATAAATGCCCGCTTTTTTTTTTGTCTATTAGAAAACTGTGTGTGTGTTTCAGGGAGGCAGAGCCCAGCGCAAACAGAGACAAGCTGAAGAGAGCCTGAGACCATACATTGGCAGAGTTAAACCAGGTAAGAGGAATGCCACATGACTGCATGCAAGTCCCATGCACATTCCTCTTTTTCTAAATGTGCAGAACTAGAAAGTGATCAAAATACATTAAAATTTTCACATACCTGGTCAGTATTCGAGTCACCATCCAGAACTGGCAGGAACTGTCATGGATGCATGATACACATAAACACGATGAACGCTCTTAAGCATATATTAACATAAAGAAACTATAGCCAGAAATTCTGAAGACAAAATAGGGTCCTAACCTAGTAATATCAAGTTGAAACTAATAAAATGGCTGGTGAGTGTCGATGTAAAAGTAAAAACTAAGCTGACACAAGGTTGTTTTTCTATTTCTGCTTCAGAAAAGCTTTGTGAGCTGCTGAAATGCCGTACTCCAGTGGGGTCTTGGTGCCAGGTAGTTCAAGAAAACGGAATTCTCATCCCCAAGTGTGTTTGTCCTCAGTCCTGTCCTCGGTAAACAACATTTGGTTCTTTAATCATTTTCAGGCTTTAAAATATTTTGTCCTTACAGGAAGTTTATACTTATATGGGATTCACACATATATGTAACTTTTGGAAAGACATGTTAAGGTAAAGCAGTAATCTGGCACATTGTACACTACATTCTCACATGTGAATTTTGTCTGTGGGCACTCGCTCATGGAATCAGGCAGAGGGCACCAGTGTGCAGTGTTGTGGGAAAGACCTATGAGAATGAGTGTTGGCTTCATAAAGATGCCTGCAGAAAGAGGCGCCGCACCGGACTCGCGCACACAGGACCCTGTCTGGGTAAATAGCATTAGACATTACAGACTGTTTCCACTGTGTATCACAGTCTTCCAAATTGGCTCTGATGTGCCTTATGATCAGTCCCCAAGGGTAAATGCACCGAGGAGGAGTTAGGCCAGTTTCCATATCGTCTCCTGGACTGGTTTCTGCTCTTGAGTCGTATGGGGGAATCCTACGCACCTGCTGCCCCGCCCCAGAGCTGCCTGAGCCACACCCAGAGGACACAGCTGGCACAAGTAACTCATACTTCGCACTTAAAGTGAGCCTGTTCAGCAGGTTAACAGGGATAAGAAGATAACTGTGAAGTAGTAAACGTAATTCATGATCTATGATGACCTCAGCCAGTGATGATGGAAATAAAATCATTTCCATAAAGTGAAAAGAAACTATAGCCAGAAGGCAAATACTCAAAGGCATCATTTTCCCTTTCACTGTAACCAAACACTGAACATAAAGCTGTTTTTCATGATAGACACCATCTTTGTGCTAGATACAAACTGCCCTCCATGGGTCTAGTGACTGATCGATGTTAACAACCTACCGTAAGTGGTAAGTTCTTATGTTGCTTGTGGTGTGGTTGTCCACAGACTGGGACAGGGGCTCTTAAGACACCACGTATAAACAGTATTTGGTCAATATTCACTAAATTATTCAATAACATGGTGAATAGGGGGATAACTTAATATCCTCTGTGCATTCTCTTGACCTCCTGGCCTCAAATGAATTAAGTGAAAGCTCACTGCATTATTTCTATGATACAAAAACAGATGTAGAGTGTTTTGGGATAGTGTTACATCATAAAATTCCAGCATTATGGATGCTGATTCTAGCATGAGAGAAATAGAACTGCAGCCTACTGTAATACTGTAATAGCAACAGTGCGAGTGAACAGGTGAAGCATTTACCGTGTTTCCATTTCCTGTTTAGCTTGGTAGCATGCTAACAGTCTGATGGGAGAAAGACAACAGGTCTTTTATATAAACAAAAGCAATAGATGAAAAGTTGAGGAATCATTTGAATCATCTTGAATGACAATCCATTTCATAGATGCTGAGGTATTTCAGTGGGCACTATGAAATGTTAAAAAATAAAATAATGTGTTTTTGTAAAAGTTAATATTCCGGTAGCTGGGGCACCAGAAAAATACGATAAAATGCAGAAATTCACCACCACTATATATATATATATATAAACACCCAGCACGCCCCTGCGGGCGGTTTATCCTTCAAGCTCGGGTCCTCTACCAGAGGCCTGGGAGCTTGAGGGTCCTGCGCAGTATCTTAGCTGTTCCCAGGACTGCGCTCTTCTGGACAGAGATCTCCAATGTTATTCCCGGGATCTGCTGGAGCCACTCGCCTAGCTTGGGAGTCACCGCACCTAGTGCTCCGATTACCACGGGGACCACCGTTACCTTCACCCTCCACATCCTCTCGAGCTCTTCTCTGAGCCCTTGGTATTTCTCCAGCTTCTCGTGTTCCTTCTTCCTGATATTGCTGTCATTCGGAACCGCTACATCGATCACTACGGCCGTCTTCTTCTGTTTGTCTACCACCACTATGTCCGGTTGGTTAGCCACCACCATTTTGTCCGTCTGTATCTGGAAGTCCCACAGGATCTTAGCTCGGTCATTCTCCACCACCCTTGGGGGCATCTCCCATTTTGACCTCGGGACTTCCAGGTTATACTCGGCACAGATGTTCCTGTACACTATGCCGGCCACTTGGTTATGGCGTTCCATGTATGCCTTGCCTGCTAGCATCTTGCACCCTGCTGTTATGTGCTGGATAGTCTCTGGGGCATCTTTACACAGCCTGCACCTGGGGTCTTGCCTGGTGTGATAGACCCCAGCCTCTATGGATCTTGTGCTCAGAGCTTGTTCTTGTGCTGCCATGATTAGTGCCTCTGTGCTGTCTTTCAGTCCAGCTTTGTCCAGCCACTGGTAGGATTTCTGGATATCAGCCACCTCCTCTATCTGCCGGTGGTACATACCGTGCAGGGGCCTGTCCTTCCATGATGGTTCCTCGTCTCCCTCCTCTTTCTTGGGTTTCTGCTGCCTGAGGTATTCACTGAGCACTCGGTCAGTTGGGGCCATCTTCCCAATGTATTCTTGGATGTTCGTTGTCTCATCCTGGACTGTGGTGCTGACACTCACCAGTCCCCGGCCCCCCTCCTTCCGCTTAGCGTACAGCCTCAGGGTGCTGGACTTGGGGTGAAACCCTCCATGCATGGTAAGGAGCTTTCTTGTTTTTATGTCAGTGGCTTCTATCTCCTCCTTTGGCCAGCCTATTACCCCAGCAGGGTACCTGATCACGGGCAGGGCGTACGTGTTGATGGCCCGGATCTTGTTCTTACCATTCAGCTGACTCCTCAGGACTTGCCTGACCCTCTGCAGGTACTTGGTGGTTGCAGCCTTTCTAGCGGCCTCTTCATGGTTCCCATTTGCCTGCGGGATCCCCAGGTACTTGTAACTGTCCTCTATGTCTGCAATGTTGCCTTCTGGTAGTTCAATTCCCTCAGTTCTGACTACCTTCCCTCTCTTTGTTACCATCCGGCTACACTTCTCCAGTCCGAACGACATTCCAATGTCATTGCTGTATAGCCTGGTAGTGTGGATCAGTGAATCGATGTCTCATTCACTCTTGGCATACAGCTTGATGTCATCCATGTACAGGAGGTGGCTGACAACTGCTCCGTTCCGTAGTCGGTATCCGTAGCCAGTCTTGTTAATGATCTCACTGAGGGGGTTCAGGCCTATGCAGAACAGCAGTGGGGACAGAGCATCTCCTTGGTAGATCCCGCACTTGATGGTGACTTGTGCTATGGGCTTGGAGTTGGCCTCTAGTGTTGTACGCCACATCCCCATTGAGTTCCATAGGCCTTCTTGTAATCAATCCAGGCAGTGCACAGGTTGGTCAGTCTGGTCTTGCAGTCTCGGCTGATTGTTCTGTCTACCAGTAGCTGGTGTTTTGCGCCTCTGGTATTCTTGCCAATTCCTTTTATATTGTATATATGTGTATATATGTGTGTGTATATATATATATATATATATATATATATATATATATATATATATATATATATATATATATACATATATAATTTCTGTAATTAAAATTAGAAAAATTTCCGTATTTTTATGAGACTTTAATGAGAATTTCTGTGGTGAAAACTGCAGTAAATCCACAACAAACATGTTATTTAATAAACAAATCTATGTAAAATTAAAGAAACTATAGTTTTGTTACTGCCATTTAGTATCACTTCTGTTATCTCATATTTAGATATGTTACACTATTAAACTAGGTTTTAAAAGTTTAAAAGTTTAATCTATTAAATAAACACTGTGAAATTATTTTAAATTTTGGGCTGTATTTTTGCAGTCTTTTTATGCCCTTACACATTTTTTTTTAATTAAAATTTTTACGATTTTTACACATTTTTCATGTTATTTTTGTTCAGCATGTTAAATCACCTTTCATTTTATTTTATTTTATTTCACTAGAATTTTCATGTCATTTCATGTATTTAAAATAACAGGAAAATTCTGTTAAATTACAGAGTTTCATGGGTTTATTGATTGATTAATTTGTTTCTTTTTGTTTCTTTTATGTTTTCGGAGCATGAATCATAGATGCGTGGGACGTTAGGGTTTGAAAAGTAAAAGGCAATGTAAAAGTACCTTCTTTCTAACTTTCGAACTACCTTCACTAACTAGTGTGTGATGTCACAATGACTCTGTCCATCTTTTTATACAGTCCTTGACCAAAACCACCATTGTGGTCGGCTGAATCTCCTAGTTAACATCACACATTTATTGTATTTATGTGATATGACATAAAGAAACAGAAAACACAAGTATTGAGTTGAGTAGTGTGCTTTCTCTCTCTCCCTCTTTAGAAAAGATTTACCCTGTTGGACAGGAATAAAGATGGCAAGTTGAGCCGCAGGGACCTGAAGAAGCTGCATTATAAGAGGATGCCTTTGGAGCACTGTGCTACACCATTTTTTCAGTCAGTCCTGCCTTCAACGGCCTTGCTGCATCACATAATGATTAACTTTCTTGTCTGATATTTAAATAAATTAAATATTGGGCAGTTTATTTGGGGGGGGGGGGGTTAACATCCCACTATAGCAATCTCACAAGTTGTGTGTTACATGCATGTACTAGAAGCGAGCAGATGATAGTGAAACATCTGGCCAATTTGATAAGTATCACAATTTTAAATATGGCCATTTTAATGAGTTGATGAAATCTTACTCAAGACCATTGCTATTTCCTATGTCCATATTTCATCACCTCATGTGACACAAGAGGTTTGTTGGCCTAATTGAAATCTTCTGTCTTTTGCAATATGCTATTGTTTGGCTAATTACAGAAATACAGAGGGTTAAAAATGTGACACCGAGATGCAATTCGCCCCCGCTCTGACCAAGCTGCACCTCCCACCATGCTGTTCTCTCTGCGTGCCATCTATCCATTCATTTCCATGCCAATCCTGTATCCTCCTCCCTTTCGATCTCATGACCACACCATCTCTCCATTATCATACTCCTCCTCCATGCCGAAGTATTTCCTCTTCTTATCTGTGCTTCCTGTTTTTCTCTCATCTCTGATACAAATGCGTTTATCCTCAGCCTCCCTTTCTGTCAGCCAGTTATTCATTTTCACTCTTCCCTCATTCTTACTTCCTTCCATCTCCTTTTTCTTCTCCCATTCGTACTCCCACCCAACCCCCCTTTTCTCTGCCAGTCTGCAATGACAAGTTTTGTGGGAGCAGGGCTGTGTCAATGTCAAGCCATTCCCAGCAATGATAATGTTTATTACCAACTGTGCCTCCCGCTGCCCATGGATTAACACAAATTGAAGGAGTACCCTTCAGAGATAACGCTGCACTGTGAACTGAAAGACAATGGCTGCTGAAGAGCCCCAGTGCAGTTCCTTTGTACACCTATAGATATTTAAACTATAAACTACATCTCTGTATCCTTGTGGATGTGACTGAATATAGGATGTGTTTCTGTAAATCATCTGTTTTCTTCTGCGCTATGTTTGCAGGTCATGTGATCGTAACAGGAACAGGAAGGTGACCCTCAATGAGTGGACAGCATGTTTGGTGGATCGTTCTGAGGCCTGGTTCTATCAATTAATGTGTCAGTAACAAGTTCTTACCTACATTTTGCTGTAATTCTTCATAGTCACACACAGCGGTTTAATTAGACTACAGATTAAATTTCTATATCTGTAATCAAAAGTCCAAGTTAAAATCTGCAAACTCTATTTTATGCTGTTGATGAAGAGCAAAGATGCTCCATAATTATTCTAGACAGCCTGCTTCCAGTTTTTATCTAAAATTACATCTAAATTATGACTATTGTGCTTTTCATGAAGCCTTTCCATAAAGCTGGTGGACTGCCTGAAACATGGTCAAAATACATGCACAGGAGAGAAATATCACTCCCACCACAGCTGGAGGAGGGACAAGAGTAGTAATAAGACAGATTAAATGATTGAGGTTTAATTGTGTCTTCTTTGTATCTGAAATGTTAAGATGAGACTTTTTTTCTTGAATTTAAATGTCTGAATTTGAAGAATTTTGATTAGGAAAAATAGTATACAGTGTGCAGATTTTTTTAGAAGAGTCAGATCACAATAAATCTGTGGATATAGTTTAAAGCATTTAAATGCTAGCATGGCAGTTTTAGGTTCATTCTTTACCAGCTGCAGTTCTCACATTTTCTATAAACCACAGATTATTTCAGAGCTATTTTCTTTTAAATATTTTATCCTTTTTTCCTGTCAAAACAGCCAGTTGTCTGCAGGGGGTTTATTTGTCTGCATCACTGCTATTTCAAAACCTAAATTCTTAATTTTTGTTTTACCCACAGCAATGAGAATGGGTTCTCTGAAGTTGTGTCCTACAATCAAAAGGAACTACCTCTGACACGTCTACTTCTTTGTGCTGTTAGGAACTTGCAGGTCATATCATGACAGTTACTTGATTTTAAAGCTGATATTAAAGGATGACATCGCTACACACGCTGACTTAGTCATTGATTTTACCTCTTCTGACATGTGATTTATGGTGTCGTGAAATCTGATGGTCTGCTGGGTGCCCGTGGGTTTTTATGTGTGCTCAAAGGGGACAATTAAAGGTCTAGACAGGCTGAATGCTAATCATATTGTTGTTAATTACATTTGCTGACATCTGTAAAACTGTTAAAAAACACACACACGTATCGGAGACAAATTACACAGGATGCTTTGGATAACCAATTAAAAGGAAGATGTCACAGACAGACAGTGTGATATGCAGAGAATGTCAAAGTAGATGGCGAAAAAAACATGGGGAGAAGAAACACTTAGTGGGGGAAGACGTGACCAGAAAAGAGACAAAGAGTTAATAAAAGAGTGAAAGGTAGAAGTAGCGAAAAGTGTCATAATTCAATGGAGGAGAGCGAAGGCAAAGTGACTGAAGAAAGGAGAGAGCAGCGCAAAGTGTGTTTGCGAAAGACGGGAGGAGGTAATGCACTGTAAATGGGAGTTGAGAGTAATGGAGTAATGCATAAAAAATGGATCAGAAATGAGGGAAAGACTGAGAACGGGGAGTGAGGGGAGGGGGAGGGATGGCTGAGAAGGCAGGAGGAACTGAGGAGACGGGGAAATGCAAAACATTTTCTTTGGAGCCAGCCCTGTAAATAGCATCTTGGAGCATGATGCGGAATGTTTGAAATACTTGACCTCTGCTAAGGTCAAAAAAACTTGCATAATGCAAGCTTGCTTACTTTTTGTGCCTGTGTACCATTTATAATACATGCTGCTTCTAAAACTCTTGTTGCATCTTGTTTGTTTGTCACTATTTTATGTGCAAATCTGTGAGAAGTTGCACATGTATGTGTTGGTGCTTCTAGGTCAATAGAAGGGCGTGTGTGCGTGCGTGCGTGTGTATGTGTGGCCTAGGGTGGGCTCTTTGACATGACTGGATTCTCTAGACTAATTAGCCTTTAAATTTACCATGCCTGAAGGATGAAGAGGAGAAAGACAGACACTGAAAAGGAGATGAAGAAAGGCGGAGAGATTTCGCTACCCAATATGAGATGCAGATTCAGTGCAGACATGGGGCAAACGAGGACTAAAGACTGCTTGCAGTAGATGTTTTCCAAAAAGTAAAAGTGTATCATCATAAATATCAAAACAAGATGTTTTCATTCCATCTGATTTTTCACTCAAAACTTTTGATTAAATGAAGTGGACCACTGGAGGGATGCAGTTTTCCTTGGCATATAGACGGAAAAACAAGTCTGAACTGGGAGGAGAAGAAGCATGAAGAAAGAACAAAAGCAAAGAGATTAACTGCGCTGAATAGAAGAGAAACTATCTGCTAATTGTGAGTGACCTGCGGAACGGTGAGTTGTTGGTCCAGGCTGTTCACTTTGTGGAAACAAAAAAAATGAGTATAGTTCCCAGCTTCCACCAGTAAACATCTCTTCATTCTCGCCCTTCTTCCCCAGGGACGAGTCTCTTTATCCAAACGAAACACATAATATGAGCTGCTGGGGCCACCCCTGAAGGTCCAGCATAGCCTGCACACCTCCTCCACCTCCTCGCCAATGTTCTTTCTTTGTCTTCATACCCCCTCCTCTGCTAATAGATTCCCTCTCATTACCTCTGGACCACCATCTCCACCTCCATCCCCCATCCAAACACAGAAAGGGCAGTTGCAGATTGACCCACATAATCCTACTTTACCTTCTTCTCACACCAGCCACCGCAGCGGTACACACACACCATCCACCTCCACTCCTACTGTCCTTGCCCCTCCTGTCTCACTTCATTTGGATATTAGAGATATCCGTGAGCCACCCACCTCTCTAACCATGTCCTCTCACCCTCATCCTTCTCCTCCTCCTCCTCCTTTGGATGCTGATCAGTGATTTGATCTGTGATGGCTTGCTTGCATCTCTTTTGCTTTTTGTCTTTCGCACACACATTTACACACACTCCCATGGGACTCTGACAGCATAGGAGCAGATGGGCGGCTGGTGATGACATGTTGTTAAAAATAAAGATTCCTGTTAACCCGTTGTCGGCTTGCACACCCTCTGTCCCTCCCTCATGTCCCCCCATTTCATCTCATCTCTCCTGTCAATCTCTCTCTATCGCTTTTCACACTCTGAATCCCTAATTCTTCCTTTTAGTTTAGCTTGTAACAAACAGGATGGGATTCAAATGCTACAAAACCAACTAACTTTGGCACTGAAAGCATGCAGCTCAAGACCCCCCGACCCCCAGAACATGATATTTAATACATGGCTGCCATAAAGACGTCCCCCCTGCATTATGCATGACTTGTAAGCACACATCAATAATAGATGAAAAGGCCAGTTTTGCAGTTTCTTTTCATGCAATTATGCCAAATGAAATTTTTATTCTCACTTTCTGTTTCTTTTTCTGCGAGTGGAGTTTGTCCTGTGACGATTTCATGATAAATTATTAAAAGGCAACACAAGGGGGTGGGAGGGATCAAAAGAAAAATTCAGGCCGGTCATGATGGCAGTGAAACAGAGAGAGGATGTGTGTGTGTGTGTGTGTGTGTGTGTGTGTGTGTGTGTGTGTGTGTGTGTGTGTGTGTGTGGGAGAGCTTGTGTCACCCAAGCCTGTTCATCCATTCCAGGTCTGACAGATGTCCTACAGATGTCCATAGTCTGAGGAAAACAGACTACAGCATGATTCTCAAATCAAATTCTTCACCAAAACAGCATAAAAGTTGTTAGAACACAGCTCATACACAATGTTGGAGGGTATGCATTCATTAATCTCTCTAAGGTTAATCACCATCCAACCTTCAAAAGAAGCCGCCATATCGTGCTCTGCCAGATTGCCGACTTTCAAAACTGCAAAGTGGGCCAGCTTATAGAGAACGATACAGAGAGAAAGACTGGTGCCTTTGAAAGAGAGTCCAGTCACTCAAAGGGTCCTTACTTAAAAAAAAAAAAAAAGGAAGACCAGTTGTGGGCACTGAAGTGATACATTTATTAATAGTGTTCATGTGCCACATTTTTTATTCCACTTTGAAGTGATGTTGGAGGCAAAAAGAGGCAGAAGGAGACAGGGAGGAAGGGAGAGAGCGGGTCTCTCGGATTCTAGCCTGTGGTCACACAATATTCCCTCTGGGTGGAGTGGGTCCCATTCAGAGCGACCTCAATAGCCCTACACTGAAGTACCTATAGTGAGTGAGTGAGAAAAGGCCCCATCAGAAAATGGAAAAAGGGGAGTTAACACACAGCTCTCTCTATTTTCTGATGATATTGATTAAAGAGCTCAGAGAGACCAGGGTGCCATTGTGTGGAGATAAGAAATCTGGGTGGGGTTGGAGAGCCACTGAGTCTACTGAGACCTGCACTTGACCTGTGGGTGGAGGACAAGAAGCCTCCAATATGGTTGTCTCGTACAGCCTACAGAATAAATATGTCTCTGTCTGGGCTTTGAGTTTACTGCATGTACCCATTGCAAAGTGATGAACCTGTTAAACCAACTGTGAAACTAACAAACTAAGAAAGTGCTGAGACCAACAGTCAAAATACAAGTACAAATAGATGTTTCAGTTGGTATCAATCCACCTCTTCTTTCTGGGAAAATATGATGCCAGAAGCTAAGCAGGAAGAGTACCAAATGGGGCAAAAGGATGGACAAGTTACTGCCTATAAAATATTTCTTCATTAGTAATGCATCAATTTGCAGTTTAAAAGAAAAGAAAACAAGAAAGGGTGTGTTTATTTGTTCATTTGTGTGCCGGTGAGCAATTTTTCAAGGAGAATCAGGCCAGCAGTTTGCCTGCTTCCCATTTTCATGTTCACGCAGACATGCAATAGCATCAGATAATTACATTAATAGTTTTGCAAGGCACTAAAAACACAAGCTTGATTTAGACGTCCATTTAAGTTACCAGCAGACAGAAACTGGCTGCAGCTACCTGCCATTTAAACTAGCAACAAGAATAATAGCAATAACAATCTTAAGTTCCATAAAGTTTAAACCGGCCAGGTTAAAAACAAATCGCTGACAGTGTAGTTGCTTGTTAGGGAAAAAATAGCTACAGAGAGAAATATCGATAAAATTGATCATTTTAACATGAAATTTCACTGCGATTTGCTAACTGCTGGAGCCAGCCTCACCTTCATTTTTCAAACTTGGAGGTTGAATCGTTTCTGATAGGTATATAATAACAATTAGCAACCAAATTAGGCATTTTTTGGTATATATTCTGTGGTTTGATGTGTCCTTTAATCTGATCATTTCCTTTAATTATAAGAAAATGTCACATTAAAATCAGTTTTTGGAATCTGAAGCCTATTAGAATTCTAAAATTTAATGAAACTCCACAAAATAAATATGAAAATAAAGTTTAAAACCTTATCTCTGAGTAGTACAGCATAACAAAGGATATCGTAAAGTAATTCAACCAATGAACCAAGAGCTACTGCAGCTCTTTAAATAATGAAAATATGGCAGAAAGTGCTGAAATGATTTTATTTGCAATCCAAAGTCCCTTTTCACTTTTTTATTTAACATTTGATATAAACATGCACACTAAATATTTGCATAAATCTATTAAGGGACTGATAAGCTGCTCTCCTGTTTAAATATGTTCATTTAGAGGCAGACTAACCACCTGACTGAACAAGCGATAAGGGCACAAAGACAGTGTAACCTCTAACATGCTGTCTGAAATCATCTCCTAATGCAGATGTTATCAGACCAGCCAGAGACTGGCATGTATTGTGAATGCACTTAACTTTTACATCACCTCCCTATTCCCTGACGCTGCTCTTGACAACACATTCTCTCTCTCTCTCTCTCTCTCACTCTCTCTCTCTTCTCATCACCACCCCCATTCAGCGACCTCACCGTCATCCCCCTCACACTCACCCACTCGCTCCCTCACTCTCAGATTGCACATACAGATATACAAACACACTCAGTCACACATGAGCCTATTTGAATTGCAAGTGAGCTCTGTTCACTACCAGGAGCAGGTAAACAGAAGGAAGAAGTGAAAAGAACGGGAGGAAGGGGGAGAAAAAAGAGTGACAGTGGGTAAACAAGAAGCGAAGAAAGCATACAGGCTTCACTGACCAGATGACATTCACAGAGTATTTAGCAGGACAAGCCTCCACGTGTGAAGGTCTCAGAGAGACGGAGGAAAAGAGTGTGGAGAGTGCCTTGGGAGCCTTGCACCACACCAAGGCACACTGGAGGTGGGACAGCCCTGAAGGAACACCTGAGCTCTGAAGAGACATCTCTTGAAGTAAGGGGTGAGCAGCACCTCATGGGAGACGGAATCAGTGGAACACCCAACAACAACCTGCTGTCGCTCCTCCTCTCCTCGCAACCGACTCTCACCCCCCTTCCTCCTCCTCCTCCTCCATCCTCTCTCCCTCTCTCATTTGATCCCATCCCTCACTCCCTGCACCAGAGAGGGAGAGCGTGCACAGAGAGAAGGTAAGGGGATGCATGCATGCATGTTGTCCTTGCAGAGCATGTGTGTGTGTGAGTGTGTGTGAGTGCGTCAGCGTTTCAGATTTCAACTGGTTGTGTAAGTCAGCAACTTGCTTCTTTGAATCAGTTGTTGTTTGTGTGTGTGTGTGTGTGTGTGTGTGTGTGTGTGTGTGTGTGTGTGTGTGTGTGTGTGTGTGTGTGTGTGGTCTCTGGAGGGTTGTTAATAAAGCTGAGACAGATGTAAAGCACTTTTAGTACGTCTTATGACTGCTTTTGCACGTTTGAAGGTTGGGGTCATCTCTCTTTTCTTTTTGACAACTAGTAGTTTTTTAAATTATTTACAAATACACTAGTGTGACTATGAAGTGGGGCAGTGAACACAGCGAATGAAGAGCCATAAACTAAAGAAAGAGTGTGATACTATATAAAAGTGTGTGAACGACAAGCGGCGTGAGAGGTGCAGGCGCAAAAGGAGAGTGAAAGTGAGGAAAACGAGGGAAGGTTTATATATTCAAAATTACGTGCATCGAGTTAGAAAGTGAACCGTAAAATCCTATCAAGTTGCATGGTAATTGCATGTTACCCTTCCATCATTTCATCAACCCCCACCATGAATCACAGGCCAGTTCTTTGCTCGTAGTAGTTTGGGGGGGACAACGGATCCTGCAGGGACCACCCCATGCCATTTAATCTGTCCCTGCCCACAGATAACAGAAGGCAGATGGTCCTGCCAGAGCCCAGGGAGACAGAAGATAGCTAATACAATGTGCAGACAGATAGCACACAAAACTCAACCTGTCCCCCTGAAACTGAGCCTGCATCAACTTCTAAATAAGGGGAACAAATGAAGTGGAAAAACAGACAGAAAAAGAAAAGCATAAAGAGGAAGAAAAAGATAAACAGAGCCGAGCTCAAGTATCTTTAATTAAAACTCAAGCAGTATCCAGAATAAATGCAGTCAGTTGACAGTTTGGGATAAACATAATGGAAAGAGGAAACTCGTTTAAACAAAAATAACCACAAAAAAAGAGCAGAGAGTGAGCAGGACCATCAAAGTCATGAGCTCCTGTGTATTTATTTATTGAGGGTGGTAGTTAAGTTCACTAAGCTCCCTCTCGCTCTAAGACCCAGCCTTTTCGCCTTATGAAAATTCAATTGGCCATAATTTGCTGAGGAGCCGTATGCATATTTTATCAGCGGGTGCGTTTTGAAGAAACAAGCCCGCCAAGCTTTTTTGTGTCTTCATCTTTATCAAGATTGAATGAGGGGACGTGTGAGAGGGGCTGTGAGGTTGTGCAGCCATCTGCTAATATGTGCCACACTGGGCATTTGACATGGGAGCTAAAGTAAACATCAATCAGCTTCATATGTCTGACTGAAGCACAGAGAGAAATCCATTGCGACCTTGTTGCCTGACTAGAATGTTTTTCTCTTTTGATTCTAACCATCTTTTTTCTAGTTTCACTTTCTCCTCTCTCCATCTTCTTCCCTCTAATTACTCTAGGATCCAACATCCTCCTCTTCTCGCTCTCCATTTCCACAGCCCTCCCTTCCTCTCTTCCCTCTCATTTCAATCAGTTTTTCTCCCTCTGCATGTCTCTCAGTTAAAGCTTTATGGGTCGTTCACTCCCCTCTTTCTTTGCAAGGATAATGAGCAGGCGCCTCTGTGTGACTTTGTAGCTGCGCGACGATCTGTGAGTTTGAATCTCGGAGCGTCCCGGGGCCCAAAAGACTCAGATGTACCTTCTGTAGCTGCCTCCGTGGTTCCACTGCTGCTGTCATCTGATCTATGGGGCACAGCACTGACATAATACACCTTGTTAGGGGAAGGCGGGGAGTGTGTTGGCGAAGGCTGTGTGACTTTGAACAAATGTGTTTTCTCAGGAGAGAAAGAAAACAGTGAGACCTGTAATCATCTACTATCACTAAATCACAACCGCATGCACACAGGAGCACGCCCACATATAAATGTACAGATAAAAGGACTGTGAAACACTAACAGAGTGCGAGAGAAATAAAAATAAAAAAAAAACGGGGGAAAAAGACAGAAAGAAAGCCTGAAAAATCTGATACCAGTTCTTCTGGTTTAGGCATTGCATTAATCTATGCTGAATGGATTTGACTGCATCAGAGCACCTCCAGGTGTTGTTTGCACACTCGTCTCTGCATCAGCACGGCATCGTTTTCTCAAGATAAGTCCCCTAATAATCATAATCAAAGATATTTCGAGAACAGACCCATTCAAACCCTCAAACTAAAAATAGAAATGTAGATATAAAGGCAGCGACTTCAGAGTGATATTAGCAACCCACTTCACACTTTGAAAAGTGGTGCGATGGGTGATTTTTTACAGTGAGTGTCAAGTTGTGCTACACACACATCCCAGAGTAATATAGCATGGCAATTTCTTTTCCCTGGTATGAATAATTCTGTCTGAATAGGATAGGATGTTTCTTCATATCAATGAATCATCAGCCGCTACAGCTCTTTAGTGTCTGCCTGAATGGTACAGTAGAAATTTAACTAAGTCTGCGTGTGTGTGTTTGTGTGTGCGTTGCTGATGGGCTCTGATTGATGGTCTTGACCTTTCCACTGTGCATTTTCAGAGCCCGGGAGCCATCCAGGACGTAGGGACGAAGACTAAAAGGCATAAGAGAGTGTGAATCCACTATGGCGCTGTCTTGGTGTCTTGGTGCAGCTTTGGCACTGGTATGTGGATCTTTGTGGCCCCAGGTGCACTCAGGTGTGGCACCTGAGAATGAGGTGCCACTTCGCCCAACTACGTGGTTACCAGAAGGAAAGATCACCTCTGTAACCCTACCTAAAGGACGAACTCGCAGGTAACAGATGGAAAGCATCCATGTGGTTGATAGCTTGTTTCCACTGAGAGCATAGCAAGATTGTTTTCATTATATTTAATGATGTGGTGTCATAAGAGGTGAAAAAGGTGCTCCTATCTTTTAAAAAAATATCCATTTTTCAGCATACTTTATTCTGAATTATCAGTACATTAATATGTGTACCAAATAAACTGTGCCTAATGAATGAAGTGGGTTGAAAGCAGTTTCGAACTAAGCAGAGCAGACTAGGTAATTGCTAAGAAGTGACAGGTGAGTGAATCACCAAACAAAAAAAAAGGCACCAATCACGATTAAGATAAATTGAGATTAGGATTAAAATTAAAATCTATTCAAAAGATTAAAAATATATTCACCCCATGATGACATGAAGCTGAAATAAATCAGCAAGCGCCACATAATGAATTCCTTGTCAAACTATATCATTTCCTTAATGCATACACTTAATATTTTTGTCTAATGATTAGACTTGAAATGAACTTAAAGTACCATTTTAAACAGTCAGGTAATTCATGTGTTTCTAATCCAAACAAGTCCATGATAATCTCAGCACTTGTGTAACAGCTGAATTCACGTGAAACTAGATGCTGTCCCTGCTTGACGTTTTTCCTCATTTGCATTTCATTTAAGACCCACGATTAAAAATGGAGGTCTGCTCAGTGAGGTCAGAAACAGTAACATATCACCACCCATTCCCTATCCACCTTTCGTAAAGACAGAGGCTGATTCCAGCAGCGCTGTAGAGAGAGCAAGAGGAAGTGGAGCCCATTTGGCTTGAACCCTACACAACAGTGCCAGTTGCTTTCTGAAAGCGGGAGCAGAAAATTGCGACATGCATCTCCCCGTGAGCTGCAGTCTGTCCACCAGTGCAGTCAAGCAGGACCACACGGCAAATAATGGAGAGAAAACACTGATTCAGAAATTAATCACTCTATTAAATAATCCACAAAGTGCCCTTGAGAAAGAGTGCTGCACATCTGTTTGGAAACAATCACCATCTGTGCAGAATAATGAATAAACGTGTTTGTGTGGCAGGAAATAATTATGCTGTTAATACATTTTCACATAGCACGACTAAATGTAAAGAAATGTTAAAGACTTCTTCTATTCAGTCGTCTTTGCTAAGCAATAAAGAGTTGAATTGAATTTTAATAGGCCACCACAGAATAAGCGTTAAAATGCCCTTCAACAGCAATTCAACTGCCATATAATATGCAAATCTAACATCCAACATGCAACAGCACAACCATGTCCTTATAGTTTCTATGCTAAGCACGAGCTGAAATGGTTACATCAAGCAGACAGATATCCATCTGAAGCCGTCAGTGCAGCCTTATCATCTGATTCTGAGGTCACCTCTCCTGATCTGCTATCAAATGACTGATCAGCGTGTAGGCAAATGGAAACACAGCAACTGGCAAATGTCTGAAACGGCTGTAACTCGTCAAACTTTAGTAAATGAAATTATAACCACCCCACCTTATCTAAAAATCATCCAACAAAATGAAAGAATGGGCACCGAACAATATCTTGTCTTCTCGTCCATCACCTTGCAGCTGAACAGAAGCAGGATGCTATCTTTCTGTCATCCCCGGTGAAAAAGCAAGTTGGTTCTCTTTGGTGTTTCTCCACAGGTTATACTTCACGCTGAAAAAGAAAGCTCCGGGGATGTCGGTGACAGTCAGCCCTTGTGACCTTCCCATTGAATGGACCTTGGCTGCTCGCACCCTGAAGGACAAACCCCTCAAAAACCTGCAATGTGAGTGGACAGTAAGACCACAAGCTGCACCTTTTGATACCCACTTAACCTGAAGACCTCACTACATCTGGCTTAGCCAAGGACATTGATTAGAGATTATCATTGCCATATAATATGTAGGGATTTAGTGAAGGGCAAACAGTCTAATCTTACTTAAGCTTCAATGTGTAGATGAGACTTTTAAACCAGATATGTGACCAGAATTAGTAGCATAAGGTAAAAAGGTACATTCTTGCTTTGTGTTTTCATTATTTGTAACTTCAAGGTCATGCTTTTACTGCAACTGTTACACAAATTTATAGGCCAACAAACTGATTTCTGTCAAACAATAATTTCACTGTTGAAGCCTGAGTGTGTTTCCGTGTTATGAAAAGTCCACAAATTTAACAGTCCTACATCTTATCAGCACATTGTACCCATTTGTTGAAGTTCAAAGCACTGTAAAACGCATATATTTTTTTCTAAATGCCACCCAATGTCTTTGACAAGGCCAGAGACAGCGAGTGTGATCATATCTGTGTGTCACCTGGTGATAAATTTTATCTGAGGCTTTTCATTTCATAAAACACACACACCAAAAAGCTCTGCCAACTCCCTGTTCAAATATTGAATAAAACAACAAACTAAAACTGCACTCTGTAACAGTCTGTTTCTTGCAAACCAAAGCAATTAAATAAACTCAAAGGATTAAATATATTCTGGCACAAAGGCTTAGAATTAAAGACAGGCAATCAGTGCTCAGAGGAAACAGAAGTAATCGCATTTCAGTCCTAAAAAGGCAGAGATTTCTGGGAAAGGAAACAGGCCTCAGTGTTTTCCAAGAGTATTTTTCCAGGTTACTTAAACAAGCTTCTCCACATGCTAAAATAACATTATGTTATAAAATGACACATGAATCATTCAGACCCTGAGCTCATGGGTCCCCATTGCCAGCCTGAATAATTCACTTTGATTCGGTAACATTTGGTCTCATTTTTCATCTCTAGGAGACATGAACAGTGAAAACAATTGGTGATTTATTTATTTTTTGTCTGTGTTTATCTGGCAGTAGTGTCATTTAAGTGAAGAGTCTGTACTTCAGAATGAAAACACTTTAGGTGCTGAATGAAAATACTGCCAACCATTTTTGAAGTGGCAATTGACATTTTAGATATATATTTGTTTGTTCATTTACAAGGGGCTTAGGATTTTCTCTGTCAGCGAGGTTCAGTGTGATCAATTGTTATAATGTACAAACATAACGCTTTTGGTTTAATAACATGTACTATATTTTTTTTAAAACAGCGACACCTAAATAGTATAAAAATTGTGTCCACTGCTTAGACTTTGGTGAAACATAACATGATTTATTAACCAGTAAATTAAAGTTCTAATTTAGCATTAGCCTACTTCTCAGTAAATCGCTATAGCTAATTTCTTAAATTTCAACTCTTGTGGCATTGCTAAAAACACATTACATTACTACTTTATGGGAAAGCAACTCAAAAACACCAAATAAAGAATTTAATTTTGGTAAACATACTTATTTACATACTGCCAGCAGTAAAAGAGGAAGATAATATGAAACCAGTGGTGATTAGCTTAGCATAGGAGCTAGCCAGGGGGATCTGCTATGAATTGAAATTAACGGGTTAGCGCAATGACTGTTTTCTACAGTCATTGGGTTAGCAAGCTACGTTGAGCTAAAAGTCAAAGCTTTCTGTGTCACTATGGTAACTTACCAAATCACCATGGTAACTTAAGCTGAATACCTTTGGTTTTGAGCAGGTTATGTTCAGATTTTCTGTTTGAAGTCAGCTGGAAGCGCCATGTTTTCATTGATTCTTTTATTCAAAGCATATTTTTAAGTGCAATATAGATTATCTGCAGCAGGAATACATTTTATGTATGCATTTTGTTAAGCTATCCGGTTGTTCAGTGATGACGCGACGAATCCTACTTCCGGGTCTAAAGTAGTCTGCGTTTAATATGGCTTTTGTGTTGTTAACATGTTTAATGTTATGTATTTTCTTCTATTTGATCTCAAAAAGCTCCTAAAACAGTCAGTGATCCCTGTTGACCTCCCTCGGCTTTTATTACCACTAATCATTTATTTAAGCTCAGTCTTTAAAACCTTAGGATGTAACTACAGCCCAGCCTATGCAGCAGTATATGAATGACTAACCTCGTATTGTGGATGGATTATCTCAGTTGTTCTCCTGGCTGAAGTTTGGTCCTTTTACAGCATCCTGCCATGCGATTACATTTGTTTCTGACCACCGAGAACACTCACGGTAACTTTTATCGAGTGGAAAAAAAGTTAGCTTGTTTATATTATGCTAACATAGCTGTGTCGCTAGCGGTCACCTAGCACATCATTATATACCAGCTAGCCCAACTTCAGTAACCCTACAAACGTCACTGCTGTTTAGTTTTCTGTCTTCATTTATGCTGGAAGTAATAACAGAGCTGTACGTTTTAATTTGTTTCCAAAACCCCGCAGTCAGGACATGCTATATTGTATTTAGATAGAAGCTAGCGAGCTAACTCCCTGCTAACTTCTAACTCCGTTAAATGTCATAAATTCCGTTTTCATGGATGCCTGGATGTTAAACTCAATTGTTACACCTGGTAGAGCAGAACGCTGATCATTTTATTAAAGATGAAAGACTTTAGACAGTTTTTCAACTCTCAGTAATGCCATAGTGATCGTTTGATATGTGGACCTGCAGCGGAGTTTAGACCCAGACACGGCTAGTGACGTCAGACTGAACAACCGGATACCTTACTAAAAACCAAGTCATTAGGTGGTGATACAGAATGTTGTTGTTCTTTTTTTTATTGCCAACTTTCTCTTAATATGCTACTATTTCTGTTTTACACTGCTGGAATTGCAATTACTACAGGATAGATTAGAAAATTAATTAACATGTGTATTACCCAGAATACCCACACAATTAATAAAACGGATTCAATTTGATTTGGCAACAGATTAAAGCGATTTCCATGCCTCTTTTTTTTCCGTTACGGGACAGTAACCTCTAATGTATCACATTTAAAGTTTCAGATATCTAATGTGCAGCTGTGACGTTGTAAACAGCAATATTAAAATAATTAAATTGACTTAAAATGTTTATTTTTAGTGCTCTGTGCATTAAATCTAAGAGTAATTAATTTTCTGCAGTATTAATCTCTTGTCTTATTTGCAAGAAGAAAGGTGAAAAGCGCTGTTGTGTTATGTTTTATCAAGTTGGCTAACACAAAGAAAGCCTGCATGTGTTTCATTCATTTGTAGTAAGAGTCTACCCCTATGACCATGTGGTAAATGGTAAATGGACTTATATAGTTCTTTTCTACTCTAACTGAGCACTCAAAGGGCTTTTTAGTCCAGTCCTCATTTATCCATTTACATAGACATTAATCTATACCTAAGCAACATGTCTCACACTCACACTCTAATGAATGCACTGGGATCATTAGGGTGCCTTTTTGAGGGCCCAAAGTCAGGCACACAGACTGGTGGAGCTGAAAACAAACCACTGACCGTCCAGTTGGTAGACAACCGGTTCTATCTCCTGAGCCACAGCTGCCCCCCATATTATATGCTGTTTATCTAATCTGTACAAAAACAGACTTCTAATAACGTGGTGTTTTTGTGTAATTAATTATGTAATTGCACTAATTGTATGAGTGCACTGACTTCAAGGAGGCTACATTAAGCAAACTCCATACAGAGTGTGGCATGCATCTTATCCAATTCAGAGCATGAAAGTAATAAGCATTTCTTACGCAATGACAGCTTTATTTCTTTAACACTGTAAAGAACCTAATATGAGATAATCCAAACTTTATAAGGTCTCCTTCAGGCATGTTTTGATATATAATCTGAGTTATTGCACTTGTATTTATTGTTGGCCACATTTAATTTGTGCAGATTCTAACATTGATTTATATTGCATATTAAGTTGTGCAATATTATTTTATGACTTTGCAGGATAAAGTTTATTATAACATTAATTGCTTCATTTAGGGCACTTTATAATTTTATGTGTAACATTTAAGTTATTTATTATCACCCCTTGAAAAAACGTTAGCTCCTATCTGCTGGTGTGTATGTCAGGATATAAAGTTCACACTGTTTATTATGGAGAATACTTTTAAGAAAACCTATAACCCACCATTCATCTATAGCTCAGGGAAACTGGAGAACAGTACTGAAACAAGACACCAGGGTTACGCATATAAGAATTATGCTACTTTAGATAATAATGTTTGTCTGAAAATCATGTCTAATTATTCTTCCTGATTTAAAAATCCCAAATCTGAGAATGTACAAATACTACCAGATGTGCAAAAACTACCAGATGCAATTCAAGTCCTGCTTCACTCTAACTAACTCCAACTGTGTGCAGCAAAACATTTATCCTTCACTGAATGAATGTGAAAACAATCTTCTAGTATCAAACTTTGTCATTGTCCAAAGTGATGGTCAAATGCACAAGTGAAGTAAGAATAAGCAAAACATATTCAAGTGTGTCATTGTGATCTATTGTGGCTAGCTTTCTTTTTTCTTCTTTGCTCACAGGGAGTACTAAAAAAAGCATGCCTGAGGTGTGGTGGCGAGGTCCTGGGACGGAGGAGAAAATACACAGCAATACTGGCAATACAGTGGAAAGCTACAGTGGTCCAACCTATCCAAGCGCTTCCATCTACATCCTAAGGCTACGCTCCAAACAGCAGAACACCAGAGCAACAGTGTATCTTCATGAAGGCCTGGGGCCTTCAGGCATCTTCCCTCTGCTCCCAGCTGACCCACAAGTTCACACATTAGGTGTAGGCATGACCAGCGTCACCCTCAGCTGGGCACCCAGTGCCTCCATAACGAGCCTCCCACATACACAGACCAGTTATGAATACTGTGTCCTTGTCAACTCACAGGAAAACTACCCCAGCCTTTGTGCTGCACAGAAGAGTATGAGGAAAGAGAAAGACCAAAAACAAGAAAAGAAGGACAGACGGAGCAGGGTGACGGTCTGGCCCATTTTGAAAGAGTGGTGGTGGCAGCAGTGGGACACTTATCCTGAAAGTCCTCAAAGTCCACCAGCTTCCCTCACTGATGAGTATGAAGACCTCCAATGTGTGTGTCAGGGGACAGAAAGTGTTTGCACTGTCTCAGAGCTCCTGCCTGAGACCCAGTATTACTTTGATGTCTTTGTGGTCGACAGGCTGAATGGGACCAGCATGGCATACAAGGGGACACTTGCTCGGACACATGAGGAGGCTCGACCTGCTATTACCGCCCTTAGAGAAGGAGAGCTGAGGTGGGTGACTTTCCAAGACAGAGGCTTCAGCTCGGAGCAGTTCTTCAGTTTCCGTCCTCGGGGTTGGCAACAGAGTGGCCTCCTCACCTTGCAGAGCTGTGGGGAAGGTGAAAAGGTCAAGGTGACTGTATCTAGTAAAGGTCAGGTCTTGACCTCTCAGGCTGCTGGGCGAGAATTAGCGCACATATGGCTCCAGGGAAGTACTTCCTATCTCATCCACCTGGAGAGAGAAGGAACCGCCATGGACCACACCTCTGCTGTTACAGACCCATCGCTACCAGAAGGTCTGACAGCTTCAGTCAAAATGCAGACCTCATCAGCTTACCACCGCAGAGGAGTCCCATCTCTGCCCTCCACCTTACAGATAAAATCCTTCAACCGATTGCGTGGTTGCAGTAGTGTCACCCTAGCATGGATGGGAACAGAAGAAAGAAGCCTTTACTGTGTGTACCGCAGAAAGCTTGGAAGCCATGAAGCAGAAGCTGGCGGAGCATCAGCTCTAACTGCACCCTGTCTGGGGCCAGAGTCCCGCTCTGACACCGAGAGAGTTCTCTGCAAGTATTTCCAAGAGCTGAATCCTCGGCGGGCCGTCACTACAGCTGTGATTGGGGGCCTGGAGCCAGGAATGGCCTATGTGTTTGATGTCTATCTAATGAGACGCTGGGGGATCCCTATCAAGTACACCAGCAAGATTGTGAAGACTAGAAAGGAATGCTGAGCTGCTGCCCCCTACAGGAGGTTTTTAAACTGTCCCAGTTAAGGGACAAATGCATCAGCCATGGGCATGCTATAAAGACTGTCCAAGAGAACGAAGCCATTTGACTGTTGTAGAGAGACTGTTACCATAACAAGGAAATATTCCCTCTGGAGGAGCAATGGTTACATTCAAGATCTCCACTTACAAGATCTGTGCAAGTGGATAGAAAGCATATGAGAAGGATCTGCACACCAGCAAAAGTTCATAACATTTACAATACAGTTCCTGTGCTTTTGTCATTTTTTCCATTGTTGATCATAATAATAATGTGTCAGTTGTCCAAGTGCTTATTTTGTGTCAGAATACAAAGAACGGATGAGGTTTGTGATGACAAAAGTCAAGACAAAAACAACAACAGAGACTGTGCCAAATATGCAACAGAAGCAGATGGGGCAATAATTAGATCACATCTGAGACGCGGGGGTTGTAGTATATATCTCCAGTGCTGCATATTGTACAGGCTTATAAACACAGATGGGTGCAATCTACAGATGCTAAGTTCAAAGTCAGTGTGTATCTTTGTGTTCTGCTTTCGCATGAAGCAGTGAAAATACTTAGTGACTTGCCTCATTGTCTTTGATGTATTCTTGTGCTGCTTCAAACTCATTAATAAATACTTGGGTATCCATATGGTTCTGCCTGACTGATGCATGTATTTGCACTATTTTGTGAAATTCTAAATTTAACGCTTCAGCTTTTATCATGAGAAATTAAGTCTGTTGGGTTGCTCAAGGCCACACTAATCTGTGGCATTTAATTAAGGGGAGATTTATGATTTATTTTGGTTAATAGATTCAAAGTAAGGTTGAAATATAAAAAAATTTACTTTACATAGACATTAATCTGCTGATAGATTTTTTTCAGGAGAAAATAATATAAAAAAACAATGTTAAAAGGGGTCATTTATATATGGCATTATCACTTCAGACACAGCAGCTTTAACATCATTACACAATAATTTGTCTGCAGCATCACCCGTTAACCTCAATCTTAGCATTTGATCATGCTGTGATCATATTTGAATGAGAGGATGGATTTAAATTATTAGCTAGCAATAAGGCTAGCAAGCTTGGTAATCAAGCTCCACCCATAAGCTGTACAGGTTCAACACCTGCTAAATAAAGATGACAGCGATACTGAGGTGAGTTGTTGAGAATATCAACTTTTCTGTAGGTAAACACTGTTGCATTTTTGCCACTGAGCTGCTGTTAGCTGCTGTTGGCTCTTGTTAGCTGCTATTAGCCGGTGTTAGTGAAAATTTCTTTGAAACAGATCAAACACAATGTGAGAGTAAAATCAAACCTTTAATAAGAGGAAAAGCGTGACTTTTAGGACACTCAAACCTAACATTAGCTGACATAGCGTTAGCTTATAACCAGCTGTTGTTGCATAGCTGGCATTTTCAGTTGACCAGATGGGTTGCATGTCTAATCCACTAAAAATAAGTAATTGTGACAATTTGGGGGAATAAATAAGCATGTTTATGCACATTTGCATGTGTCGGAGCCCTGACTTCATTTAGGAGATGAGGCTTAAGGTGGGGAGGAAGAGAATGGTGTGGAAATGAGAAAGAAGAGAGAAAAATGAAAGATGAGTTGGAGAAGGAGAAAGACATAGTGAGGAAGAGATGATGACAATATAAAAGTTTCATTTATTAAATATTCATCTATAGCTAGGAAAGAGCTATTTGTGATCTTTAAATCAAAAGTAACTTATAAGGCGTCCTGCATGTAGGGTGGTCTCCACATAAAACACAAATGGCATTTCAAGTTTTTACAACAGATGCAGCACTTGCAAAGGAATACAAGAGACTGATGCTGATTTAGCTTTGATTGGTGGGAAATGGAGAAATGCTAAGCAGCTGTGGTAAGACAATAAGGGTTTATTCAAGAGAAAACACAAAGCCTTGCTGGTTTGTGGTAGTACCAGTGAAATGCACACATAAATACACTGAGCATGTTTACAGAATCAGTTTGATGAAAGACGTAGTTACATAGTAACTATGAGAACAGCATTGCTTTCTATCTAATAAATAAACTAAAAAATACTTACTTTAAAGTTTAAAGTATTTAACACTTTGCATAATCATAAACATGATATTACTGAATCATAATTAGTGATTTATTGATGTGTATATCTCTTAAACATTGTATTGTTAATGATTTTAATCACTTATATTATTATATTATTAAGTAAAGGATCTTGAATATGCATCTGCCATGCAAAAAGAAAAGAAGAAGACAGCAGAGATTTATGGATGTAGTGAAGGAGAACATGGAAAGGGTTGGTGCTAGGAAATGAGGGTCACCACAGCTGAAGGAAGAAGAAGCCTTATATGCATTTAATCTAAAAAATAATAAATAATGAAAGCTTTAATGTGTGGAGTACAGAGTGCAATAATAGTTAAAAGTAACAGATAAAATACATTAAACTTGAGTAAAGTATTCTTCAACCTTCTTCAACCGCACATCTTCAACCTTTCCCTCTCTCTGTCTGTAGTCCCAGCCTGCTTCAAAATGGCCACCATCGTCCCTGTACCCAAATCCTCCACCATCTCCTCATTGAACGACTGGCGACCTGTAGCCCTGACCCCCATCGTAAGTAAATGCTTCGAGAAGCTGGTCAGGGACTTCATCTGCTCTGCACTACCCGACTCACTGGACCCTCTACAGTTTGCATACCGCCACAACAGGTCCACTGATGATGCCATAGCCCTGACACTACATACTGCCCTGTCACACCTGGAGAAGAGAGACACGTATGTGAGAATGCTGTTTGTAGATTACAGCTCAGCATTCAATACCATCGTTCCCTCGAAGCTGGACAGGAAACTGCAGGATCTAGGACTGAGCAGCTCCCTCTGCAGCTGGATCCTTAGCTTCCTGTCTGACAGACGCCAGGTGGTCAGACTAGGCAGCATCACCTCATCCCCCATCACACTGAACACTGGTGCTCCACAGGGGTGTGTACTGAGCCCTCTCCTGTACTCACTCTACACCTACGACTGCACAGCCACTAACAGCTCCAACATCATTGTGAAGTTTGCGGACGACACTACAGTGGTGGGTCTTATCACCAATGGTGATGAGACGGCTTACAGGGAGGAGGTCAGCGCCCTGACCCACTGGTGTCAAGACAACCATCTCACCCTCAACGTCGCAAAGACAAAGGAGTTGATAGTGGACTTCCGGAGGTGCAGAGAAGTACACACCCCCATCACCATCAACGGCGCTGCTGTGGAGAGAGTGAGCAGCTTCCGGTTCCTTGGGGTACATCTGGCTGAGGATCTTACGTGGTCAGTACACACAAACAAAACAGTGAAGAAGGCGCAGCAGCGCCTCTTCTTTCTCAGGAGACTGAAAAGATTCGGCATGAGCCCCCGCATCCTCAGGACCTTCTATCACTGTGCCATTGAGAGCATCCTCACTGGATGCATCACCACCTGGTATGGCAACAGCACCGCCTACAACTGCAAAGCTCTCCAGCGAGTAGTGCGGTGCTCTGAACGGATAATTGGAGGTGAGCTTCCCTCCCTCCAAGACATCTACAGGAAGCGCTGCCTGAGGAAAGCGGGGAGGATCATCAAGGACTCCAGTCACCCCAGCCATAAACTGTTCAGACTGCTTCCATCAGGAAGGAGGTTCTGCAGCATCCGGTCCCGTACCAGCAGACTGAGAGACAGCTTTTTCCATCAGGCCATCAGACTGCTGAACACGTCATAGACACCTCAGCTTCACTACTGGAACTTCAACATTATGCACTCCACACTGTATATAAATGCCACTTGTTTTGCACATATTCAACTCTGTATATTTTATATATTTTATTATTATTATTATTATTATTATTTATTTATTTATTTTTATTTATTTTTTTACTATTTAATTTGTAAAAATGTGTATACACACACACACACACACACACACACACACACGTAGGAAAATATTTAGTATACACATCCAGAAATGCATACACTATTATATATTGTACATATATTTATTAGTTTCAGGTTGGCCATTCTTGTATTTTGCTCGTTTGTGTTGTTGTGTTTGCACATCTCTGTTGCTTGTGGGGCTCGCACACAAGAATTTCACTCGCTTGTGCTGTACCAGTGTGCCTGCACATGTGATGTGACAATAAAAGTGATTTGATTTGATTTGATTTGAGTTACATTCCAACTGGTCCTATCTATGTATTCATTTAACTGAGTTGGGGACTGCAAGATTATGGGTACTTTAGTTGTACTGTTTTAACACCAAACATGTATCGTGTAAAAATGTATTAACATTTATAGTTTATAACATACTGGCAACACATTGAAGATGTTAAGTACATGTATACACACTATAAATACTATCTGAAAGACGTTTGGGAAATAAGTAAAGAAAAAAAGTTTTAAAAAGTTGTTCAAAACTATCTTTCCCCAAAGGATAAATCTTGTGTTATCTCTTGTGTAAAAGTGCGCAAGTTTTGTGTGAAAAAGAAGTCATGAAAGGCCTCATTACACATTCTGATAATGTCGGTCACGAGATCCAATCAGAAGACGTTTCTGTATGTTACGCAAGCGCGTCGATGCACGCAGTGGTCTCTGTGACAGGCTAGCGCGCCAAATTGATGTTACCGACAACAGAAAACAAATTAATGCTTAGCTAGCCACAAAACTACCCAGTACACGTCGCGGAGAGTCTTAGGACGAAATTGTTTTCCTGTCAAAGCTCAGACTGAGGCACCTGGTCCGCTGTCAGGATGGGTCTGCTCGAGCGTTGCCAGGAGCTTTTTAAGACCTCAAACTTGTATGAGGTTCTGGGAATCAACAAAGAGGCGACAGAGGCTGAGATCCGGAGGAGCTACTACAAAGTGTCGCTGAAAGTCCATCCAGACCGGGCTCCTGACGACCCGCTGGCCACAGAGAAATTTCAGGTGAACGCTCGTTGTTGTTGTGACAACACACATACACGCAGAGATTAAGCTAGGCTTGCGAGCTAGCTAACGCAGCTAACTGTAGTTGCCGTGAATAATCTCGCACTGTGCCATCACAGACTTCACCCCAGTAGCATCCAGTCGCGGGATTTGGACATGCGTTTGTGGTATCTACATGATTACAGAGATGTTTTGAGCATCCCCCAGTGATACTGAATTTTCACAGTAATTCAGGTGCAAAACAGACTCGTTAGGTAATTTATATCCCCACATATAAGTTACCCTGTAAACTGAATTCAACACTTTGCTTACTACCTCAAATAGAACCTGTATTAGAAAGTCAAGCAGGCTAAACGAAACAGTTGAGAAACTAAGTCTCACATCTATGGTGAGAGCCATTATCCACAAATGGAAAAAACGTGGAACAGAACCTTCCCATCAAAGACTCATCCAGGAGGTAAAAAATAACCCCAAACAACATCTAACGAACCTCACTTGTCTCTGTTAAAGTAAGTGTTCATGATTCAATGATAAGAAAGAGACTGGGCAAAAATGACATCCACTGGAGAGTTCAAAGGCGAAAACCACTACTGATTAAAAAGACCACAAAGGCTCATGTCACATTTGCAAAAAAAACAAACAAAAAACATTGTAATGATCCCCATGCCTTTTGGGAAAATATTCTGTGGACTCGCTAGGCAAAGTTGAACTTTTGGTTTGAGTTACATCAGGGTGTAAAACGAAGACATAATTTCATAAGTATGATATGACGTTATTGTGATGGCCGCTGCTGGTTTAGGACCTGAATGACTTGCTGTTATGGATGGAACCATGAATTCTGAAAATGCAGAAAGTCCTGAAGGGGAATGTGTCAAGCAGAGACAAAAAGAAAAAAAAAACAAAGATTATGCAGTGGCCTAGTTTAAGTCCAAACTTAAATCAGATCCAGATGTTTTGGCATGACATTAAAAAGGCCGATCATGGTCAAAAACCTTCCAATGTGGCTGAATTAAAACACTTCTGTTGTAAAGAAGAGCGGGCCAGATTGCCTCCACAGTGATGTGAAAGCCTCATTGCCAGTTATCACAAACACTTGATTGCCATTCTTGCTGCCAGTGGTGGTTAAACCAGTTATTAGGTTTAGGGGTAATTACCTTTTCACATAGGGCCATATAGGTTTGGATCGGCTTGAATTCCAAAAATAAAAGTATTTAAAATAGCACTTTGTATTTATCTGGGTTTTGTCTAATATCAAAATGTGTTTAGTGATCTAAAAAATGTCAGTGATATGGGGGGGGACAGAAAACAGGGGAGGCAAATACTTCTTGCAACAAAACTGTTAATCTAGTGTTGTCAGGTAAAGGCACTTGCTAAGGTATTGGAAGTTATTGACCATAATGAATTAATGAATGACTTTAAATAATAATAATAAATTTTATTTTAAAGCACCTTTCAGAACACTCAAGGACACTGCACACAGCAGAATAATAAAAACAAGCATAAAAGCAGACAATTTACAAAATCATATAATGCAAAACATAAAACAGATTTAAAATAGCAGAATGGAAAAGGTTATGTGGGATAAGCTATTTTGAACAGGTGAGTTTTGAATCTAGACTTAAAAAGAGAAAAGGAAGTAATATTTCTTATATCAGGAGGTAGGCAATTCCAAAGTCGAGGAGCAGAGCAGCTGAAAGCCCTGCTCCCCATACTGGCGAGGCGGGGGGAGGGGGCAGAGAGAGAAAGAGAAGAAGATGATTTAAGACGCCAAGCTGGAATGGTGATCTGAACCAAATCAGCGAGATATGGAGGGAAGAGAAGATGAATAGCCTTACATGTATACAAAAGTATTTTAAAATTGATGCGATATTTGACCGGCAGCCAATTAAGCTGTTGCAGGACAGGGGTGATGTGGTAAATAGATGGGGTCCTTGTGATAATAGCAGAGTTCTGGACACGTTGAAGCTTATGTATGGACTTTTGGGTGAGACCAAAAAGAAGTGAATTGCAGTAATCAATCCGAGAAGTAACAAAGCTATGAACAAGAATAGCAGTGGCATGTGGAGTGAGAAAAGGATGGACAAGATTAATGTTGCGCAATTGGAAATATGCAGACCGAATAACATTATTGATGTGTGAATTAAAAGATAAAGTCCTGTCGAGGATGACACCCAAACTTTTCACATATGGAGAAACAGAGACCGGTGAGTTATTGATAGTAACAGAGAAGTTATTAGTTCTGGATAATGTTGATTTAGAGCAGGGGTGTCAAACTCAAATACACAGTGGGCCAAAATTCAAAACTAGAACAAGGTCGCGGGCTAACATTAATATTTATTGAAAAATATCTTCCTCCAGATTTAAGAATTAATCTCTTCTTATGGACTCAAACAAGTTTTGCTGAAAAACTGAATGTGGAACAAGCAAAGCTTAATACTAAACAATGTATATATTAGCTGTATAATACCAGTAGGCCAGCTCTAATAGTAATTTGGTATGGCTTCGCAGGCCACATGTAATTAGGCTGCGGGCTAAATTTGGCCCGCGGGCCAGAGTTTGACACCTATGATTTAGAGCCTGCCAAAAGAAGCTCTGATTTATTTTGGTATATGAAAATGCCTATAATATAAAGGCTGTGGCAGCATCTCACAAATGTCTCTTGTCTAGTTCGTATATGTATATATAGGTGCGGCATTTTACAGACTAATATCAAGTAATGGCCTCAGTTCATCAGTGTTTCAATGCACCTCTAAATCAGTGTGTAATACCATAGTTTTCAGTAAGAGTTGTATTTTGGTGTGAAATGTCCCTACAGGTGTTGGGAAAGCTGTACGCGGTGCTGAGCGATAAGGAGCAGAAGGCTATTTACGATGAGCAGGGAGTGGTGGATGAAGAGTCTGACGTCCTGAAGCAAGACCGCTGTTGGGAAGACTATTGGAGACTGCTTTTCCCAAAGGTACCAGAGCACAGAGTGATTTTTGTTTTTTCACTAACATGACTCACTAATGAGTCACAGTGAATGTTGTTTGTCTGTCTGTGTCCTGGGATGATGTGACACCTGAAGCGAGTCACTTAGAGGAGGAGGTTACAGCAAATATATGGTCAGACTACACCTATGCATAATAGTAAATTGATGCAAGCATAATATATTTCAATTTGTTTGTTTTATTATTAATTCATTAATGTTCATATTACAACATTACAACATGCTGTCTTTCCACCCACCTCATAGATCACAGTCCAGGACATACTTGAGTTTGAGAAGACGTACAAGGGCTCTGACGAGGAGCGACAGGATGTGATCAAGCTTTACTTACAGCACGAGGGAGATATGGACGCCATCACCGCCTCAGCTCTGTGCTGCTCCCAAGAAGATGAGCCCAGGCTGTGCAGCATGATCCAAGATGCCATCGATAGTGGCGAAGTAACAGCCTTCCCAGCTTTTACTCATGAGACCGAGAAGAAGAAAAGGGCCCGGAGGAAGAGGGTGAGAGATGTGTTGGTGTTGAATCACAACTTATGTGCAGGGTTTTGTTTTGTTTTTTTGCCATGATTGTTAGATGGCCAAAAGTACTTGTAAAACTTTAATCATTGCTAATAATTTGTAAGAAATGAGTACAAAAGATAAGGCTCCAGTGTCTTTGAGCTTAATGATTGCACCTAACCTTGCAGGCTGATAGAGAGCGCCAAGAAGCAGAGGAAATGCAGAAAAAGATGGGGCTGGACGACCAGGATGACAGTCTTGTGATGATGCTTAAGGTGACAAATGCATGTGCAGATGTTAGAAAGTTTCAGGGGTATAGCTTGTTTATCCTCTGACTAACTTTGCTTTCTTCTTGTTTCCTTCTCTGCAGCAACGACAGCAGTCCAGAGAGCAAAATTTTAACAGTTTCCTGTCTGACCTGGAAGCAAAATACTCCAAGAAAAGTGCCCCAAAACCCCAAAAAGGAAAAAAAGCAAAAAAGTAAAATGTTCTAATATTAGTAGATACAATGTATGTAAGTTCTGGAAGATAACCACATTCACAAAACAAACAACTTTGGAAGAACATTCATATACACAGTTGTACAGCTGCATTCTGTAATCATTGAAATGATCAGCCTCAGTAGCTTTTATGTGACGCTGTATTTTGTCTCATTTGTTTTTTCTGTTAATCTTAAAAAATAAAAAGACCCAAAAAAACCAAATAAATCCAGTTATGTAACACATCATTGCTTCACAGCGTTGTTTATTTATTTATTTTTACAAAACAGGTTAAAAGAAAATGCATTGCAGAAAATTGTTGACTTTTTTTCAAGCTTTGTGGCATGGCTGTCTGATAAATGATCCTGAATACATATAAATTTACCTTTTTGCAGTAACCCTGATGTTACCTGTCAAAGCACCCCCGCTTGGCTTAGCTTAGATTTAAAAACGTTACATCCCGTAAAATGTTTTGTACATACGTGACAAGCTATTTACAAATAAAGTTTTATATCACTGCCTCTTATGTTCCTTTTGCTGTCGTGTCATGCAGTTTAAAACCCACAGCCCCTCTCGTGATTTAAAATAAGCTCGTCTTTTTGTTTTCCTTCCTGTGTACGATGATATGCAAAGAGGCTATGGATAAATGCTTGTCGTGTCCCTATAAAAGATACAGTACCAAACTCTCTGATTTAGCTTCAGAGAGGAAAAAAAAAGTGCTTTTTATCCTCTGTAATCCTGTCGGGATGAATGTGTTATTCCCTGCATAGTGGGTTCCTGGTACAACAACGCAGCACAGAGGATAATATACAGTACGTTCACATATAAATAGATATATACATATTTACATCATACATGAACTAAGGTCTAAATATGCAGCTCATACTGTACATGAAGATGGAGTTATTGTTAATAATTATTTCTGTTTGGCAGCCTCATAAGCTGATTTTTGAAGTACAAAAATAGGGTTTTAACAAAAATATTACAAAAGCAGCATAATATGAAAAAAAGAACCTGCTACTTCTGTAAAACAAAACAGTTCAGTGGGCACGGATGCTGCAGAGCATTGCACTTTGTTGCACTTTAATAAAGATGAGTGGCTCAAAAGTCTGGAGTTTAGAGGCAAACTACAAGCCAGGTCTGCTGGCTCTGGATGAGATGCCTCCTCGGGTGTGAGACCGAGATGGGACTGACGCAGGCACCAGTGGAGCTGAGAGGAAGAATTTAAAAAAAAATTATAATAATTTTAAGTTAATAAACAACCTTAAAACCGTACTTGCTGCTTCAATCTCCCGCATTTATAGTTCAGTTCTGAGGCCCGAGTATGAAAGAGTTTCATCAGCCACTTTAATCTACTGACCTGGGACAGGGGCTTGCGGGTCTGGCTCCTCTTCGTCTTTGATGGGCGAGTGCCCCAAGGGGTGGTGGGAAAATGAGTCCAAAAAAGACGAGCTGCTGATGCCAAGACTGATGCCCGTCACACCGATTCCAAGGGAGTCTGGTGCAATGAAGGAATAAATGAATGCATAAGTTATTAGGCGATGTGCTACGAAACGCGCCTTAAAGTGCATGTTCAAAACAGGAAACGGGCCGAGAAAAGCAGGAGTGTTAGCTCACAGTATCAGTGATTCACTTTACCCCAGGATGAACTGTTGAAGGTTATGAACTATGAGAGCAAATAAAAATGATTGTTTTATTGAAGTATATCCACACACTGAGTCCGCTATAACAAGCAGTATGATAACAATACTGCTTAGCTAAAACTTAACTAGAAGAACAGTAAAGGACGAATGAATAGAACAGAGCTAAAAGTAGCAGTGAAATGAATGGGATTGCATACATACAGAAGTGTATTAGCCTTTTTTTAAACAATAAAATCAACTTTTATTTAACTTTAAATGAACATATTTTGAACATGAGTAGTCGAAGAGGCAGATATAGTCTTACAGAGTGGCGTTCGGTAACCAGGGCAGTGCATCACATCAAAATTTTTAATGGTTTCTTTTCAAATATTCAGGCTGAATTTCTGACCTGTGCCCACAGAGGCTCTGCCTGGCCGCCCCTGCCCAATGTTGTCCAATACTGTGAAGGATCGACGGTATGGAGTATCTGACTGAAAGCAAAGTGAGGCGTCAAGCATGCTTACAATTCAGAATGTTAACCATACCAGCGAATAATATAGAGTTACTGATGCCATTGTGACCCGATCTACAATCTAATTACTGGAAAATAAAAAAACATTACAGGACAGCTTCTCTATGGAGTCAGAAATGAAATGACTGTATTTTCTCTGATGATTAACCAGCATCTCACCCTGTAAGTGTGGGTTGTGTTGGGGCGAGAGAAAACGTCCAGTAGGTGGTGGCGATCCCTCGGAACTGAGCTGCCAGCTTTGTCATTTATAGCACTGTGGGCACGGCTAGATGGGCCCTTCTGGCGCTGGAGGGATATTTTAAAAAAGAAAAAGAGAAAAGGGCACAAAGTTGACTGTCTGGCTTTATCTACATTCATAAAACACTCTCTCTAGGTTTACTGGCACATTACTTAATTATCTACTTGGTGAGAGTGCCTGTACCTGTGCAGTTTTAGATGGCTGCCCTGAGTAAGATGAGTCTGGGTCTCCGGTGCTAATGGGCGGAAGGAGTGTGTTTCTGCTTAGAGGCAATGGTGGAGAGTTCAGTTGGTCACTGGCTGTGGGTCTGTGGATGTGTGGATGAAGACAGTTTTGTCATTTTATCCATGCTTCATTAATAGCTCCCCTTTTTTTAAAGAGATTTCAGAGGGGTTACTGTTAAACCCATAATAGAAGAGAGGATAAAGGCCTAAAGTTTAATTTACCTTTTCTGGGCCCTATGTGCACGGCTATTTATTGTCTAGATGCACATAGACTGCATTTCGTTGCCTTGGACTTGTGACATGTGCAATCACAATAAAGTTGAATTCTATTCTATTCTATTCTAAAATCAAGTTTGTTGAAAGCAGCCACAAATATGTGTCAGACAGAACTAAACTGAAATCAGTCTGACATCCCAGAGAGCAGTTTACACTCTGATTTTCCAACATACTGGGTGCTTCTTCATATGCTGCACAATAGTTATACATGAACAATCAAGCACTAGTCAATCAGTGTGGAAGCTCACTACCCGACAACATCTGACAACAGGCTGAGTCCTGCATGTGGCACTGCCACAGCCATAAGCTGAAATGGAGTCTGTTCTAAAGGCAAGTTCTCTCTACATCTGCAAAACTTCACAGGGTGTAGGAGGGAATGAGGAGAGAAAAAGGGAGCAATGTAGGAACTGGGGTGGGTTCTCGTGATGTTAAAACTCACAGACGTGTCCCGCGGATGAACTCATCCATGGATCCCACTGCGCTCGACTGACTCGGATTGGGAACAAGAGGCAGGAGGGTTCGGGGAGGAGGGTTCCTGCGTCGGGCCGATTGTGCTGGGCGGGACAGCGAGGAAGAGCTCTGCTCCAGGGGTCGGCGAGGGCGAGGTTTGTTGGAGGGGACCGCGCTAGATCCCGGTCTGTGAGACGCACGCTCTTCTGACTCCCTGAGTGGGAAGGAAAGAGAGCAAAACACGTTCGATGAATAGTCTGTTTGCAACCAGCCAACTGGCTGAGGACTCTGCCAAACAAGGTGTTAGGACCAGGGACAAAAACACTGCATGAATGATGCTCTGTACCTCTTGTTCTGCAAAATGTGTTTTTCAGTAAATGGAAAACTGCAAGATATCTTTGTCTCTTTTCTCTCTGAGTTAAAGATTTAAATCACATATTAGAATTCAGAATTGTGCTAAAATTAATTTCCCTGTTTGTTTTTAGTTTTTTCGTTTTTTTTAAAGCCACTGCTCACAGGTTAAGACAGTAATATGTGATCATACTGGCTTCTATCCGGCACACCCAGGTTCCTCTGCTGAAGGGGGATGCTGTGGATCACGATGAGGTCGTTCAGGTTGTGCTGAGTCGCGGCTGCTCCTACAGGGACTCTTCCAGCCTGGGGTTTGGTGTGAGATGAGTGACAGATAGTAATGAGACAGATGGGATGAAAAGTAAAAGATGGAAATGATTAAGGGGTCAAGGAGGGGAGGGAGATAGGAGGGGACAAAACACATAATATAAGAAGAGGCTAATAGGGCTAGTTATTTCCATATGTATAGTGCAGAAAAATTGCCAAGAAATGGTTATTCGTCATGCAGTGATGTAAGGAGGGCCCCATATTTGCTATGGCACCAAAAAGACAACAGTCATAACACTAAAAATGCAACAAAAACAATAAGTAGCAAAATAATACATTCCAGCACTCTCCTAAAAAAGGAAGGCTCTAACTACAGTTAAACTTGTACACGTTTAAAGTAAGTTGCAGGTAATGAAAAAGATAAACAGATGGCGACGCTTCAGTGTTAATCAACAGTCACAAACACGTTTAATCTAGAGGTAAAGATAATGAGCCGCTGTGGACGGCATGCACACAGCACGCCACCATTTTGGCTCTAAGTGAGGGAGTTACATACACTGGAAGGCCTTTTCTGCTTTTTGGATTTCCGCCTGGACTTGTGCTTTGAGCCCCTTGACTTTGTGTTCTTTAAGTGAGAGTAGAAGAGGACATGTCCAAAGAAAGAGACAGTGGATAGAAAGGAAAGGAAGGAAGAAGTGTAAGTGAGAAAGAGGGTAATAAGAACAGAAGAAAAATGGATAAAAAAATAAAAAAGAATGACCAAAAGAGATGAAATAAGACAAAATACATTGGCATGGTGAAGAGTGGAAAGTGAAGAGGGAAGAAAAGAAAACAGTTAATGAACTGGAAGCGCTGAAAGAGTGAAGAGCAACAGGCAGAGGTAATAATTAAGTGTGAACTCTGGAGGAGACACATATGACTCTAGGTAAAATGAGTCTTACCTCAATCCATACAAAAAATGTATTCATTAACTCTATAAGACTAAACTTGCCAATTCAAATGACTTCTTTTCAATTACTACATTGTCATTATTAAAGTGAAAAAGGCGCCACATAATAGCGACACTTTTTTAAATATACAAAGGAAATCTATAACTATTTATGTTCTTCTATTATAACATAGTCACTTAGTTTGATGGCATCTACTAAAAGGAAAAAAAAATTAAATTTTGACCCTCCTGATAGTCATGAAAGTGAAACGAGGCCCACAGTCTGAACTCCCTTAGACGCACCCCGGTTCCTCCCATTACTCCTCAGACCACTGACCTGGAACTGCGTGCCAGCTGTGAGTGGGGGCACCCGGCTCTGGCCAAGTTTGGGCAGCATCGTGGGCAGCGTGGAGAGCAGCATAAAGGGATTCTGGAAATCTTGCTGCACGGGGCTCAAGTTCCCAGAAATATTTTCATCATCTGCCAATGACAAATTTAAAACTGTTGTGCATAAGAATGTCGATTTGTTAATTAGAGTTCAGCCTAACGCATGCAAACCAGTCAAATTCAGCCTACGTGAAGTGCAGCATTCCCAGTGGCGTTGAACCAGCTCTTTCATGCAGCCAATGAGCTGCCGCCACACATCATCAAACAGCAGATCGAGAACAGCGTGGCGGCGACACCGGTATGGTGAGACTGGGGGCAGACATTTATGCCTCCGACTCGACTCGGAGCAATCCTGTTCCCACTGGTCATCCTCCCTGCAGAAATAGGATCTTATAAGAAAATGAACAACACATAAACAGCAATTCTGAAAACAGAGTAACTTACAAGTCTGTGCTATCAAAAGCAAGATATTCCTCCATCTGACCCTCTAGTTCAGTCACTCTATTCTTGTTATGGCTGCCAATGCCGCTGGAGGTACCAGGCTGAGCGTCCAAGTCTGGTGAATTGGATCTGATCAGATGTGCTCTCCGGCCCTGCACATTCAACCTTACCCCCACCAAGAGAAGACGAGACTTAGTTAAACAAGGTCATTTCCATAAAAACTAAATCCCTCAAATTCAGCAGACAACCACATCTTGAAAAGTAGAATTAACATAATTTTAATATGTACAAACAGGCTTAATCTAATCTCTTTTATATCAACTCAATTTACGGAAAAACTAGTTAGATAGCAGAGCAGCCTAATTCCTACTAGTCTATCAGTTAAAAGTGTGAGTCAAAGCATCATTTTCTCAGAACCATGATACCCACCATGACTTTGGCTCAGATTATTAATTAAAAAGCCAGAGGATCTAGGTCACAAAACCAGAGTCAGCCAGGACTCCTCTATAATTGATGCAAAAACAGGAGTAATCTGGACAGCCAACATCCACTCAAGACAGACAGACAGAGGCATTGCAGTTTTTCTTTAAATAATAAAGCAAGATATGGCTCTTTTGGGCTTTGAACATACATAACTGCTGTAAACTGTTCCATAGTTAGTTAGTGTTAACAGAGTTTATTGACAGTAATGGCTGATAATTCTTGTCTCTGCTGTTTCAGAGTATAAGCTGAAGACTGACTGATAAAACAAAGTATAATGTCCATTTTAAGCGGCAGTGACAGGCTGTTCTGAGTAACGTCTGACATTCCTTCAGCCAAGAATGATAAAAGCGATAACATATCAGCCATAATTATGTGGACACAAATCAAACATAACAGCCTAAGATACTATCTAAACTCCACCCTCCAAGATAACGCTAGATCAGATGGTGAGATACCACTCACACACGCAGAGATATCTTCGTATATCTGAGAGAGATGCAACAGATAAGAGATAAGATAAGATAGAACTTTATTAATCCCTCGGGTGGGTTCCTCTGGGAAATTCGACTTCCAAAAAAAGCACAGCAACGACCAAAGTTACAGTTACAGAACTGTTATATATATATATATATATATATATATATATATATATATATATATATATATATATATATATATATATATATATATATATATATATATATATATATATATATATATATATATATATATATATATATATATATATACATACACACACACACACACACACACACACACACACACACACACACACACACACACACACACACACACATATATATAAATACAGAGACAAATATAAATAAAATATACAAAGGGGATAAATAGAATAAATAGGAATAAAAAATAAAAATATAAGTGAATTGCACATTTCAAGTATTGAGTCTATTGCACTGTTGACTATTTACAAAAAGTATTGCACAAGGTATTGTACAGTGAGGTGCAGAGGCACTACAGCTTAGTTGTTCCCCCCTCCTTTGTCCTCCTGTTTCCCCTCCCTCTCCCCTCCAGAGAGGAGGTGATCTCTAACCTTATGTATCGACTCAGTGCAGAGTTGAGACTTTGAGACTTACTCTGTTCCTTCCCTGTCTTTCTCCTGGGGTTTAACGCTGCTTTCTTTGCCCGCTGACAGCCTGCTGGAAGCGCTGCCTTTCCCTGAGGTAGTATACCACTGGAAGCCTTCATCACTGGGACACAGCAGCTGAGTCCCCAGGATACTGAGTGACACACACACACAATGAATATGTAAAACAAGTGTGATTCTGTAGAAGAATGGAACACCTTCACAGGTTTTTCTCCACAATCAGAATTAGTCTTTGATCCCACTGCTGCCCCATTTCATTGGGAATTTAAAAAAAGGGCTGGCAGATGATAGGAGACGGCGGATTAAATACCGAAGATGAGGGAAACATGTGGCCCACTGCTGACATTCATCCTGGAGCCCCTGGAGTATCCCTCCCCCACTGCCTCTTCCCTCATAAAGATCTTTGTCGATCTCCTCAAACATTTGCTGCACCTGCCGTGATGCCGCCTTGTCAAACTCCTATGGGACGGAAACAGGAACACAGGAAAGAGAGTTATTCTTCACGACTAAAACTCCCCACATTTTACTTACTGGCAACATATCGCTATTCAATGCAAGCAACAACGTGCATGATAATTAGCTCCTACTCTCTTGAGGTGCATTCAAGTGTCAAGTTGTTCATGTCATAAAAAAAGGTCAGGGCGGAGAACGATGTATATTTAAAAGATGTCTCTTAACTGAGAGTTTTTGCTTCTCAGAAGCAACTTGAGGACAAAGAAACTAAATAAATCATTGAGTCCTAAAAAAGTTTTGTAGAAACAGCTTGGTCAAGAAGAATCAGACTTTGTGTGTACAAACAAACATCCACTATACTATATAAATACTGTGTTCATCTGTCTTCTTCTAAATGTTTCCACAAATTTGTGAAAAAGAGGCAAATGTTAGTGATTAAATGAAAATCTAACACAGGACTGCAGCAATGTGTTTGTGTCTATAATAAGACAACAGAAAAAAAAGAAGAAAATCAACATATCTAGTGTTTTAGTGTGCACAGTGTGTACATCCTTTGTTTTACAGACAGAGTCAGGCTGGCATCAACAGTTTTCTCGTGAGCAGACTTACATCGTAGCCCCAGGAGAAAACAGAGCTCCTCTCGGTGGAGATGCCAGTACCCGTGGAGCTGTGAATACCTAACCAGGATTGGCTGGAGTCTACTGAGATGACAGTGGGGCACTGAGAGTGGCCTGAAGCAGCAGATGTCTCTGAGCTAAGCACAAAGACAAAACCGTTATGTAGCCTGGCTGTAAAATCAATGTGAAGAACCAAATGCCCTATATGAAGTGTCCTGTGTTTCTAGCACTCGTTCTTCCTTTTCAACACGCGATTTCTCTTTTCATCAGTTTTTCTTGTACCAGAAGAAACGGAAGAAACCAACAACTTGTATAATCTGAAAAATAAGCCTCTGTTACTCCGCTGAGGGAATCGAACTGGTGTCAGCTGCTGATATTATCAAGGTGGAAAGTGTAGGCCAAATGTCAAGGCAATTGAATATTCTAACAGGCTGCCTCATATTTTATTCTTTTAACTGCGCATCTGAAGGAGGCAATGTGATATGAATTAATCCACTGCTTCTGGGTGTCACATAGCAAGAGCCCTGAGAATCAGTTGTCTGCTCAAGATGGTGTAACATTACAAAATACACAAGCATGAGAATGTGTGTATGTGTGACTGGTTGCAGGCTGTTTTATTTCAGCCTTATTCTGGTGTTGCTTAGGTTTGTCTGCTTACATAACAGCCAAGAAGCAAGGCTTGACTACTCTGCAGTCATTTTGTAACATACTCTAGGCACTTATTTGAGCACAGAGTTTCTTAAGTACCACTGTCTTTGTTCTCACACAGATTTCAATACAATACTGTAACAAGCCTGGCGTGTGAGTCCTTCTGCAGAATGACCAGGACTCAGTTACCTGTTGTGCGCAGAAGCAGCTTCCTGCAGGTCATGGAGGTAGCACGGAGGGGTTTGGTTGTCGTCTGCTTCTTCTGGAAGAGGATGGTGGTCAAGGCTGCTTCGAGACAACCCACGACTGCAATAAAGACAGATTTAGAGCATTCAGTGAAAAAGCAATCAACAAAAGAGTGTGCAATTGCATTTTGGGATGCTAGGGAAGGATATTAATATGTCAGCTCCAACTACCAAGTCTGAATCTGAACACTGTGTTGAAATACAATAGAAAAAAGCATGCATGCAACTAAGGTGTGCAAAAGCTCCATTACCATGAGTCTTATTAAAATTATTTTTGCAATGAGAAACACGGCCTTTATAAAAGGGAATGATAAGGTCAAAGCAGATTACGATGGATCTAAAGGAATCAGATGTAGAGTCCCTATTATAGTCACTGATGAACTTATGGCACATATACAGTGCTGTGAAAACTATTTGCCATCCTTCCTAATGGCTGATTCAGATCATCAGTCAAATGTTAAGATTCGACAAAAATAACTCTGGTAAATACAACATTGAGTTTTTAAATGGATGTATGGGTAAAAAAAATAATTGCTCCTAAACCTAATAACTGGCTTTGCCACCCTTGGCAGCAAGAACTGCAATTTAGAGTTTGTGTTTGCGATAACAGGCAATGCTTAAAATTCACTAGGGAAGAATTTTGGCCCACTCATCTGTGTAGAATTGTCATAACTCAGCCACACTGGTGGTTTTTTGAGCATGAAAGGTCATGCCAAAGCATCTCAATCAGATTTAAGTTCAGACTTTGACTAGGGCACTGTAAAACCTTAATTTGTCACCTCCATTCAGAATGCATTTGCTGGTGTGTTTCGAATTATTGTTCTGCTGCAGAATTCATATTTCCATCAATTATGCTTCATCTAGGTCCTGGGGCAGTAAAGCAGCCCCGGACCATCATACTACCACCACCATGTTTGAATGTTGCTGGCAGTTCTTTTTATGAAATGCTGAGTTAGTTTTACACCAGATAAAACAGGACATAAACCTTGTACAACATTCAACTTTTGTCTCATCAGTCCAAAGATTCTTTTCTCAAAAGTCTTCATGAAGGGATCACCAAGATGTTTTCTGGCAAACGAGATGAGGCTTTGTTTCTTTCTGGTCAGCAGTGGGTTTTGCCATTGAACTCTCCCCTGCATGCCATTTTTGCCCATTTTCTTTTTTTGTTGTTGTTGCTGAATGATGATCACTGATCTTAATTGAGACATACGAGGCCTGCAGTTTTCCAAAAGCCTTAGAAATGGCTTTGTCACCATTTCCAGAATAAAAAAAAAATCCAGTGAATTTGTTTCTCAGCTGTTTTTGAGTTTATGTAGATTGTGGCTCAGTGTGTTGCTTTTTGAGATCTTTTGAGATCTTTTCACCCACTTACTTAAATTATTTCTTAATTCAACAGGTCTGGCAGTAATCAAGCCTGGGTGTGGCTAGTGAAATTGAACACAGCTTTCCAAACAATGTGGTTAATTTATGGCATAACAAAGGAGGGCAAAGACTTTTTCACACAGGGGCAGGTAGGTTTGGATAGCTTCCCCCCCCCAAATAAATGAAATCATTTAAAAACTGTATTTCACGTTTAGTTGAAATCTAAATCTTTGTTTAATATTTACTCATATTTGTCTATTTTTTTGCTGCACTGTAATATGACAAGATGACATGAAGAAAACAGACACCAGTGAAAACAGCTGGAGATTATGTGTTTTTTAAACATTACACTGTGATTACACTTGATTCCATTGTATCTGCCCATAGTGTTGGTTTTGTATCTCTTATTGACTCAATCTCATTAAATAAATGTCTACATTTCATTCTTATGGCTTGACAGCTTTCTCTGGAGAGAAAATAAATAGAGTGGGTGGTATGAAATAAAAATGTGACGATCAACTGAGCTGATTGCCATGTTCACATTGCATCTGTCTAAAATAGACCACGGGCAAGCTGGAATATCGCCACATCGATCAACACAAATAATCATTTTTACTCTTTCTGTCACTAGTGTAGGTTAACAGTCAATCATCAAACCCCCCTCCACTGAATAATAGCAGCATTCAATAACCGTTAGGGAAGGAAAAAAATAAAGAAATTATGTCAGCTACTCACATCTCGAGTTTGTGCGATACAGGTCTCCGGTTGTATCGTGAAATCATTCTCCTTTGCCTCCGTTTTATATGCTCAAACCCTCTCCTCTCCTCCTCGCCTCCACTTCCAGGACGCTCAGGGAACGGTTCAGATGGAGCTCTGACATTTCCTCTAATATTAGCCCGCAGATACTCTGGATAGAGACGCTGTTTCTTAACGGCTGCAGCTAAGCTACGTCCAAAAAACTAAGCTAGCTACTGGTACGAGGGTGGCCAGATTATTAAAAAAGGCACAAATAGCATCATACAATTTCCACATTCCCTCATAAAATAATACTTGGTTTACTAAATGAGCATATTAGGTAGCCCAGAAGTTCACTATTAATTACGTTTCTCTTGCTATATATATATGTATATATATACATACATTTTTTTTTTAATGAGTGTTTAACGTTATTGGAGCAAGCTATCGCCAGCTCATAGGATATTCTTTGCTAAAGCTAGCATCACCACCAACAACAAAAATAACGCGGGTGTCATGGATACGCAGCTTTGTTGCCCCGAGGGATCGCGGGAAATGTATTTCAGGCCAACTAAATGTTTCTAGAAAGCCAAAGGCTGCATACTTCAATTCCCAGCATTCATTGCAATAGCAAGTTGCGTTTATAAAATGTATTCGCCGGTCCTGTAATTTTAACTAAACGCAAGATGTGTATTCATCACATTTAGTGGAAAATTAGACTTATTATGTAATTTGCATTTATGTAAAGTAATGTAAAGTATTTTTTGAATCGGTAAAACCGCTACAGAAACAGAAGGTAGGAACTCTGTTTATTATCTGTTTGGCGAGGACGACTGGAATTCGTCGTAGGACCTAAACAGTTACAGATGGCGTGAAAGAAACGTATTTAGGAATAACCGTAATAAGAGCCGCTCCAGAATATACTAACACAACATAACCAATTTAAAAGGAAGACAAGACAAGGTAAGGCCGAATGAAGCTTTCAAGAGGTTGTCGTGACAATCACTAGTAAAACGTTGAGTTTATCTAGAAGCCTACGATTTCCTCTCTTTATTTCCATCTAAATTTAAAGTCATAATATAAAAGCAGACATTTCCGACCTTTCATATGTCTTTCCACATCGCTTTAGCGTCGTATCTTTTCATTAGGTCTTTTAAAACTGCTACTATGGAAGCTCTGCAGAGGAGAATGATTGAGGAGGACATGGTCCAGTACAAGCTCTTTTTGATCCAGCCAGGCAGCTCTTCTTCACAGCAGACTGAGGAACGTCTGACACATCTAGTAGAGGAGATTTTGGCAAAGGTTGCCCCTCTTCTGATACAGTACATCTGGCAGCATCAGCCAATCAACCTCAAGTATCACCCTGAGAAAGGTAGAGCTTTTTCAGCACCCCAGAAAGGAAGCAGCATGCTGTATGTCTTTACGTGGTTAACACTCGGTACACACACTAACGGCTGGCGTGTATGGATCTCATTCACAGGAGGCATTCCTGCTCACATTGGTGGAAGCACTCAGTTTGGAGACAATGTTGAGGACGAGTGGTTTATCGTTTATCTCCTGCTGCAAATCACGGAGGCTTTCCCTGAGCTTGCAGCAAGGTAAGGGTGATCCTGATCATAGTTTCTAAATATTTATAAACTCAGAGCAGAGTTTGCACAAAATAATAAAACAAAAGTATCAATAAATAAATAAACACACCCTATTAAAATTCTCACCAGTCATTTATGTCTTTGTTTCCAAAATAATTGTTTATATGTGCAGAGTTGAGGATAATGATGGGGAGTTTCTTCTGATTGAAGCAGCAGATTACCTTCCTAAGTGGCTGAATCCAGACACAAGTGAAAACAGGGTGAGTTTTCCACATGACATGGCAGAGTTGACAGTACTGGAAGCACTGTATGTTTAAGCCCAAATAATTCACTGCCTCCCACAGGATACTACACAGTTATAAACTGATCCCCAGGCAAGCTTTAGTTTCATTTTAGACCTCCCTACTGATACGTTGAAATGCAATTCACAACACAAGGGTTGTATGTCAAAATAATTTTCATTTTAAATAAAAAAACAGGAATGTTAACTTTAATTAGTGCTTAAAATGGTTGTCTGTAAAGACTTTCTCATCGGTCAACTCTCAGAGCTTAAAGAAAAAGGCTTATTCCGTAATGAATGACTGGCAAGAGCCCTCCAGCTATTAAGGGCATCTACCTCCAACTGTACCTGCATACGGCCCACGACATCATCGAGAATCACAGCCATCTGGCACACCAACTAATCTGCTTGTTTCCCATTAAAGAACAGTCTTTCTTATCAACCAAGTGTTTGGTCAAGTGTTAATCTCATTGTCATCTTCAAGTTTGGACAGAAATGATCTGACACTTTACTGCAATGCAATGTGCATGCCAGGTTAAATAATCCCACTGGCACTACTGCGTACACTTGTCACTGCGCAATTTCTCATGTGTAGTAACGCTGCATACTGCACGCCTATAATTTTAAGAATGTGTATCCATTTATGACTTTTAAAAATTCTATTTCTGACTCTAATAGTATTTTAATTTTAAATTTAAATTGATTTAGTGTTGTTGTTTTTTTTTTTTTAAATCTTGTTAAATTTTTAGATGCTTGGTGACTTTTTTCCCTCATCTTGTTAAGCACATTTCATTGTAATGTTGACTCTGTGTTAAGCTCGACTTACAATGCACCCAATTGGATAGAATTACTTATCATCATGCTCATTTTTGTTTGTTTTCAATTTGACTTTTCCTGATTAAAGTTAATGCTTAAGTGGAATAAACCAAGCCTGGAATGAACAAGCTTGAAAGAAAACATGTAAAGACTTACATGCACAGCCCTTTTAAATTTTGTTTACTTGACACTGCCAATTTTTTGCTAAGTGTAGGCTTTTTTGAACCACTCCTTTTCTTTCTCAGGTCTTCCTATACAAGGGAGGGTTGCATATCCTTCCCTGCCCATCTAAATCCACTTCAGTGGGCTTTTCAAAAGATGTGGTACCCAGTGTGGCACAAGCTCTGGAGCTACTTTACACCCACCCAGAAGTCTGTCGGGCAAGCTCCAAGATTTCTTTAGCACTGAAGAAGAGACTAGAGGGGTAAGAGGGATTCCACATATAATCAATATTCAGTATTCAAAAGCAACATCATGATAAATACTACTGACAAAGTAACTCTGCATGCGTCAACTGGCACTCAGCCTATTTCAGTTACATAGTTTCCTTAGGGATAAATAGAGCATTCTGATTCTGTGGTTTCCAGCTGCATAGACAGGGAGAGCACTGGCTACATGATATTGGCTATTTAAAACATCAGAATACAGGGTGCTGAATCACTGTTGTGTACTAGAGGAATACAGTTTTGTAACATATTCTTTTTCTTTCCCCTCAGGTATCCAGGGAAGATTAAATCTGGCCTCCACCGTGCCCACTGCTTCATACCTGCAGGTATTGCCACTGTGTTGGCACAGCGACCAGACCTCATTGCACCTGCAGTTTCAGCATTCTACCTGCGGGATCCAGTAGATTTGCAGGCGTGTCGAACCTTCAAGACGTTTCCTCCTGATACACGAGTCCTCACTTTGGTAAATACATCCATGTATATCTGTACTTTTTAAAAGGTAATATCTTTGTTCAGAACTGTTCTGTGTTGTTTTATAAATGCTTATTTTATGTACAGGACTGTAATTAGTGATTTGTATTTATTTATTTTTTGGGAGGGCGTCTGTTTCCCCTAACCTTGAATAAATATTTTCAGGTGACGTTCACCCGGTGCCTGTATGCCCAGCTCCAGCAGCAACAGTTCACCCCAGACCGGAGGAGTGGTTTCACCTTACCTCCTCGTTCTCATTCCCAATACAAGGCTCATGAGCTTGGCTTGAAGCTGGTGATTCATTATCTATCTTTGTACTTCGTACTTTGTACTGCAGATAACAGGGTTGTTTTATTATGTAAAAGTCATAATCTTGTGCTCATGCTGTACTCCCAGGCCCACGGCTTTGAGATCCTGTGCTCTAGGTGCAGACTGCCTTCATCAGAGCCTAATGCCCCAGTCAGTTGTAACCCACAGTGGAAAGGCTTTATGGAGAGTTTGAGTAGGAATGGCTACTTCCATGTATGTCACTTTTTTTCATGCATGCACTTTCATGCATTTATCTTTGGAGCGCATTTTTAAAAAATGTGTTTGCACTGTTGTCAAATGCAGGGAGAACTGGAAGGTTCAGCACGTTACAGAGAACTTACAAGATCAGCAGAAAACTTCTTCAAACAGTCGGTTGCCTCAAAATCAAGGTAAAGACTTAAGCTGTTCACAGTGTGAATATGTATGCCAATGTCATCTAAGATATCTATTTGAATGAACCTTTTGTGTGTGTGTGTTGCCTCAGTGCTTTGTCCCCAGGTGAGGAGGTTCTCCAGCTGCTGCACAGCTGCGAACCATTCAACTTGGAGGAGATGAAGAAAAATGAGTCACAGCTCCCCCAAGAGGACAGTGAGTGAAAATCATGTCTAGAAACTGGCAAAATCTTATTTAAATAATGTGTGAGTGTAAATAATTGTCTTTCTTAATACTGAAAGACATTAGTCACATTTGCCAAGTGATCCATGAAGGCACAATGTGGGGATACTTAATTTAGACCTCAGTTAAGTGTAATTTTCCTAGCTAGGGTAAGAACACCTGTCTGTCTCTGGAAGATTTGTATGTTAGTTGTTAAGCATTGTAACTTTTATATGACCTTGCTAGAAAGTGAGCATTGCCTTTGTCTATCTCAGCCACCTAAGATTCTTTGCCTTGTGCCAGTTTCTTTCAGTGTCTGTCCTTTTGTTATGCTTCCCTCATTTTCTCCATTTTTTTCTTACGGACATTTCCCATAATTAGTTTTTCTCTTTGTCAACCTCCAGGTGATAGCTGGCTGGATATCACAGCTCAGGATTTGGAGCAGCTGTTGCAGGAGAGAAGTGGGGGTAGAGCTGATGTTGGCAGCCAAAACTTGAGTTCCACCAAACAGAAACAGCATGCCGGGGATGCAGAGGAGAGGGGAAAGGAGAAGGAGGACAACTTAGAGGAAGAGGAAGCTGGTTACAGCCTGGTAGCTATCAGTCAAGGGATGAAGAACTTTCTCAAGGCCATGTCTTCGCATGAAGGTGCAGAACTGCCCTGGTGAGACTAAGTGACTTTGTAATCTTGTTGATTTTTGTTCATATTTAGCCAAAAATATATCAGATTTTAATATCCATATGGATGTAGTATGAGCATAGTTTTCCCTTAATGGTCTCCCTGAGCTGTAAATTGGTATGTGTATATTCTTGCAAGCCTAATTTATTTAGGCCTACATTGTCATACTGACAGTCTTTTTCCATTTCTATTCCAGGAGCAGTGCAACCCAGCCTTTTAATATTGATCCAGACTCAATGGCCAATGCACTGGGAAGACTACTTGGTATGTAATTTGCCAACAGTGAAATATGTGGTATGAACTTGATACAATTTTGTTTTTAAAATCATTAATGAATTTGTCTTTTTTTTTCTTTCTTTCTAGGAGGCAAAGACGAAGAGCTGGATTCAGATGATCTTGATGATTCTGATAATGATGATGATGAGGAGGAGGTAGAAGAGAAAGAAGATGGCTTCTGTGGTCAAGCAGAGATGAAAGGAACAGAAACTCTGGACAGTCTCAAAAGATATATGGACCAAATGGATGAGGAATTGATGAAGACTAATGTAGGACAAAGCTTCAAGCGAACGGTAAACTCTCGTAACACGCCTTCCTTTGCTAAGATAAAAACTATTCAAAAGATATGCGCAGGACACAGGTGTCACCCTAAACCTATCTTTATCGTATCTGCAGAATTACAACAAGGCAGGAGCAAGCGGCGACTCCTCTCACCCTTCTGCCAGAGATGATCTCCCAAGGGATAACAAACTGGAGGAGAAAGAGGAGGAGATCGAGCCCTTAGATGTGGATGTCAATTTGGTCACAAACTTGCTGGAGTCCCTCAGCTCCCAGGCTGGGCTGGCAGGACCAGCTTCCAATCTGCTGCAGAGCTTGGGCATACATCTACCACCCAACTCTGATCCCGCATAAAGGGCAGGAAGTAGAATCAAATAATTTATATGTGTCATTTGACCTAATGAGATGTGGGAAGTTAACAGCACAGGAAAGACCAGCAGCTAAATAAATAAACACCAGACACAGTGTGCTTGAGGGAAGCACTGAAATTACTTGTAACACAGATGAAGTTAATATTTAAAAAAAAAACTTAAATTCATCTGTTTGAAATTACAGTTAACTGAAAGTGAGATTTTGCAGCAAATGAGCATTTTTATCAGGTTAACTGTAAATTTTTAATACCTGTTGCTTTGTGTCATTGTTGCATGCACTTATGGTGGTTTTTGTTCTACTACAAAAAATATTTTTCTAAATAAAGCCATTTTTCATTCTTATTTTTTATTCAAATTGTCAGCATAATTCACATTTTCTTAGCATATTCAAGTGTAATTTTAAAAAATGATGCATATAAACATTTTCCAAAAAGCTCAAGAATGACTAGGAAGCAATTTGGCTTCTAATAAAAATGTGAAATACTCAATTACAACAAAAAGAACAGCAGCACTAGAGTGAGTGTTCAGCTCTTTCCACATGTGAACCCCCTTCTCATCTGGCATCTCTGCAGTCAGATTCATTCAAGGGCAACTTTTGTCTGTCTCTGGTTAAGTATTAATTCAGTTAACTAAGCGAATTTAAATTGCTAACTTGTTTTATGATGTTAACTATCTGTGTCAACATTCTGTCATTGTCATCCCTTTTCCTCTGAAAGCTATCAGGGTCATACGAGGACTACTTCTAGGGATGTTCAGCACATCCGCTGATAAGAGCTCTCAGAAATTACTGTCATAAAATAGGAAACGATTCACATTTATTTTGTTTGTTTATTTGTACATAAGAGAAATTCAGCTTGTTGATAGTTGCTCATGTCTGAAAGAAAATTTGTAATGTTTGACCCCTGACGCTTAACTGTTTCATTAATAAATACCTAGCTTGTAAACTATTTTCCATTAGTGCCACTGATTTAGAAAGTGCGAGCAACAGCACTCATGTTGCTCACGCTGCAGAAAGTCACAAGTAGCTAGGGCATGTATCGTCTTAATAACATATTAAAAGAATAAGATAAAAACTTGTGATGACACATAATTACTAACCGTATATCGTTAGTGTGCCACCATAGCCTGCATTTTGTCTTTTATAACTTTGTAATGTGAGTGGATATTGACTGATAAGGGATGAATAAAGCTAGTATCTACAGGTATAACACTTTGGTTAGGGTCAGTGGAGTGCAAGATGACCTACTAAATCTTTTACAGAAGCTGAAAAAATGGCTGAACTATGTACCTCGCTGAGTGGAGCAGTGCAGCAGCAAGGGGTGAGACACAAAGAGCCACTACACCGACCAGGAAGCTCAGCACCATTCCCAGCAGGAGAATAGCAAGCAGGTATCCATGGAAGAGCAGGCTGCGCCAGTTGGCCTGACTCAACACATGCCAGGGACGCTCTGGGTGCAGACACCACAGGAGGCCCAACACCCAGCTCTGGTTCACCAGCTGTGTATAGTAGATGTCAAAAACAGAGGCTTGGGAATCTGGAGGGTGGCTGCGCTCCATCTCAGACACTTTAGCAAGCCAAGTCAGAGACAGGCTGTGCAGGATTAAAGCCAGAGGTCCATATATATACTCCAGAGGCACAATACTTAAGAGACCCTCAGATGCTGCAGACAGACAGAAAGAGAAAACTAATTAGAGATTCATTTACTCTAATATGTGAAACCCTCATCTGATATCTAAACTTTTACCTGTGATGATCACAGAGGTCCCACTGATGATGAAAGTCAGAGCAGTGATGTGGCTTGCTGGTGGGGATGCCAGCTTCAAGGCAAAACTAAAGGCCACAGTCACCAGGGGCAGCAGAAGCACCATGAGGACGAAGAGGTTGGAAGATGAGCTGCTGGCTCTGGCCCACATGGTCAGCACTGCTTGAATGCTGCTACAGATAGCAGACGGCAGCATCCTCTCACCCAGGGACCTTGAATAACTCCTTAGATGCACCAGATCCAGGGCATGCAGGAGATTTAAGAATAAGAGAGACACCAGAACCTGAAAAGACAGAATATAAAAAAATAAACAATTATCTAACTTTAAAAAAGCCCACATGTGGTTATGTGAATCACTCATTTTTAATGATAGGAACTGGAGGGTCATGTGCCTGGCGGGACTGTCGATCGAGGACGCTGAAGATATCTACCTATTCGGAACCATGATAACAGGGTTCTTGCTGATTGGAGCTGGCTTGGCCCTGACTTATCGGAGAAATAAGAGAGCGGAACCGGCTGTTCAAACCCCCCCAAAGCTGCCCGCTGGAATCGAAGCGACAGGACGAGGCGCGACCTCTCACAACGAACGCAGTGTGGTTAACACCTTGGAGACGCTTACAGCTGCCGTGAAGACTCAAAACAACACCATTGAGCGTATGTTGGGATACATCAAAGAGAGGCCTGCTCAAAATGAGACCCTTGAGCTGGATCACATTGCAGAACGGCTCACTGCAGTTGTGGGGTCTCAGAATCAAAAGAATGATAACACCATGGAACAGAAGTTTGATACCATCATGGGGAGGCTTGCGGCTCTCCAACGGGAGATTGAGAGACCAGTGTCGGAGTGTTAAGAACAGCTTGAAATTCTTCTCTTCTTAGCTGCTCGCATAAAAAGAAAATTGACAACATCAACATGCGGACACCACAGCGCCAGCTGGGGCTGGAGCCGAACAAAAACTCCCTGATAACGACTGTGTGATGACTATTCTTCCCATCCCATGCAAGGCCACCTGGATTGGCTAGCAGACTGTTTACTTAGCCTGATAGGGCGAAGGACACTGTCTCAGCTGAACTATGGACACGCACACACATACACTTACACTGGTAAGCACTCACACATTTCCCTTCCCCTTCCAATGCCTTCAATGCTTGTTGCCTCCTGGGAACATGAGGCGGGTCTGGGCCCGCGCTGGAGAGTCGGCGCAGTGGCAGGATGTCTGCTGTGTTGCCTGGGATTACTCCTTATCCCCTACCCAACCCTGTTGCTGGTCACGTGCTCTATAATGTTGTACTGTGGACATTTATGTGCTTTTCTGTGCAGAGGAGTTTTTTTTTGTTTCCTGTTCTCATGCTGTCCTCCTGTAGCCCGGCATGAGTAGAGGTCTCTTTTTTTCCTCTTGTACCTTTCCCATTGTAGTGTACGTTTCAGTTCAGTTCAGTTCAGTTCTTTTTTATTTCAAACATATACATTCACCAACATTTCATAAAATCATTCCATACAGTTGTTTGAAAAGGAGTAGGCAGAAGTATATACTTATTTAGCCCTACCCCCTCAGGTTTACATCCTCATCATCTAAATTTGAACAACAAAAACGTATACAATGCCTTCAGCTTAGAACATAACATCTCAAAAAAATATTTTCACATGTTCAACTAAAACTATATTTAGATTTGCTAATTTGCAGAAGAAAATAAACATGAGTTTGACTGCTGTCTTAGGTTAATTGCATTTTCTTCATTCTTATACTTATTTAATATTTCTTTTTTGAGTTTTATTTTAAACTGGTTTATATCACTACTGACCTTTATTTCTTCTTTTAACTCATTCCAGAATTTAACTCCTTTTCAATGTTGTTCTTACTCTTTGTAATTTTAAATTCCACTTCCCTCTAAAATTATACCTCCCTTCTCTTTCTAAGAACCATTTACTTATTTCGATTGGGAGCATCCCTTTCCTTACCTTATATATTATTTGCACTGTTTTAAACTTCACCAGATCCTGGAATTTTATAGCTTGCGTCCTAATAAAGAGTGCATTTGTGTGAGCCCTATACCCCTCCTGATTTATTAGTCTAATGGCCCTTTTCTGCATTATGATTATAGTCTGAATATTACTTTTATATGTATTTCCCCAAACCTCTACACAATAACTCATGTATGGTAATAGCAAAGCACAATATAACATATACAATGTTTTCCTATCCAGAAACTGTTTTACTTTCCCCAAGACAGCAATGCCCCGTGCTAACTTTCCCCTCACATAAGTGATGTGTGATTTCCAACAGGCCTTTTGATCAATGATCACACCAAGAAATTTTATGGCATTAACCCTTTCTAGATATATATTATCGACACAAATTTCAATGTTAATGTTTTTCTTATAGTTTCCGAATAACATAAATTTTGTTTTATTTAAATTTAAGGACAATTTGTTTCTATCAAACCACTTCTTTAATATCTTTAACTCCTGTGTGATCACCTCCAAAACCTGTTGAAATTCCGCACCTGAACAAAGTATATTGGTATCATCTGCAAAAATTACAAACTTTAGTATCTTCGATACTTTACAAATATCATTTATATACATAATAAACATTTTCGAACCTAATACCGATCCTTGAGGTACACCACATTCAATATCCATCATTTTAGATTTAAACTCATTTATTTGTACATATTGCTGTCGATTCATCACATAGCTGTTTATTCAATCCAGTACCACACCCCTGAACCCATATTTTTCCAGTTTGATTTTTAGAATTTCGTGGTCAACAGTATCAAATGCTTTTTTTTAGATCTAGAAAGACTCCAAGTGCATACTTCTTGTTATCCATACATTCTGTTATTTCTTCCATTAAATCCATCAATGCCAAAACTGTTGATCTATTATTTCTAAACCCATACTGGCAATTTGCCAACAAATCATGTTTATCCACAAAGCTGTCAAATCTTTTTAGAAATAGTTTTTCCAGTATCTTAGAAAACTGGGAGAGTACCGACACTGGTCTATAATTTGTAAAACAATGCTTTTCACCTGATTTATAAATAGGAATAACTTTTGCAACTTTCATTTTTTGTGGAAAAACCCCTTCCTGGAAAGACAAATTAAAAATATATTGTAGTGGTTTTACAATACCATCAATTACTCTCTTTACCGTTACCATATCAATATCATGACAGTCATTTCAGTGTTTTTTCTGTAATGCAACCGTTCTCTGACTTGTATCCCCATGTGATGTCTGTGTTGTATGTGTAAGGTCGGGGGGCGGGTTCATTCCACTGCAGGGTAACCTGCCACTGCATGTGGTGAATAAATTTTGAACTTGAACTTGAACATTTACTTCAATTCATGTGGCTAAGGCATGTTAACACAAACCGGAATGTGTGAAAGGTAGTAACGTTTACAGCTGAGACTGAGTGAGTGCCTCTTCATCAGCAATTGCCTGCAGGGTCAATTTGGGTCATAATTTCGAACTAGTCCTGACAAAAGGGAACAGAGTTCACATCTACTTAAAAAAATAATAATATTTTAAGCAAAAGTCAAACAATGAAAAAGTAATTAAAAAAATCAATATTTTAATTAATATTGTACAACATCATCATCATTTCTGTTTTTGACAGCACACTTAATCATTTCAATGTTGCCACTTTAGAGCCTGTAAATATTGTGATGGATTTCTATCGAACATGTTAGCAAGTAAATGAGTTAACTGTAGAGATATTAAACACTATTACACTATGAACTAATAGTGAAATAAATGCTTATGTCATTTCATGCTCAAGCAGCTGTAGTTTATTGGGTGGGTAATACATTACAATTAGCCATTCTTTGCACAATAATATTTTACACTCGGGGGCACTTCATTAGTTCAGCTGGTGGTTAATAAGAGCTCAGTCCAACGGAGCAGCTTTAGGATGTGGTGAAACAGGATTGATGTGCGATGTGATCATGTCAATATGAAACAAAATCTCAGAGGACTGTTTCCAGCACCTTGTTGAATCCGTCCAACAAACAATGAAGTCTGGAATGCAAAGGGTAGTCTAGCCTGGTACTAGCAAGGTGTACCTAATGAAGTGTGAGCATATGCTGTTGACTTTTCACTAACACATCCTGATTTCTGCATTCTTGAATTTATGATAAATATGCTGCAACATACCTACACATTTACTATTCTTCTGAAGGACCTCATAAACAAAATGCATATAAAGCGGGTGATATGGATAATACGTGGACTAAACTCAACCGGTCCTGTGACTCATTTTCAGTTGTTACGGGCAATGTTAGCTTGTGGACCATACTATACTGTGCTATACTGACCATTTAGTCAGTATAGCACCTCTCCTATATATCAGCAGTTGAGGTCAAAGCTGGACACCCAAAAGTTAATTCCACCTTTGTACAGCGTCACACTTGCATCTGAGTTCATTGGGCAATAATTTGGTTAAACATCTATCCTGCACACGTGTTTTCAGCAATAACGTCCTTCTGTCACTTCCCTCTACGTCTGCTTTCACCTTTAAACTAGCACAAACAGCAATTACTGATAGAATTTCACTGACCACCACAGCTGACGGCACAAATGATTAACAACAATCCAATGATTAAGCTTACATTTTGAAAGACCATTTGAATGTTTGTTATAACTTCCTACGTTTTTCTTTTGCAATATGTAACTTCATTATTTGCCTTGATGTTGGCAAAGCTATTATAAATGCACCTGTAATTGAAGCAAAAGCAAATACCCTGCGGTCAAGAAACAGAGCTTTGTGTAAACTAAAAAGCATTTGAGTGGCCTCACATGACCTTTTTTCTCACTTATATAAATTACTATTTATACTAATTTGTAAAAAGGTATTTTTGACCTTATCCTTTCTAATCAGAGTTTGGTTGTGTCCAAAAGAAGAAAATCCAAAAGTTGCAGACACCAACCTGGGCAAAGCTGAGGGCCACAGGATACGGGTAGCGATACTGAGGGATAAAAATGGAAGCCACAAAGTTTCTGAGTTTGTCGCCCAGACCATATATCACCACAACCAGCAGGACCAGACTGGCAACCAGGGGCTTCAGCGCATGATGCGCTGAAAGACACCTTACAGCCGAGGCATATCTCCTCCTCCATCTCCCTGAACTGTGCACAAGAGACATAAACCATAAAGTCACACTGATAACAATGAACTTATAAAATGTTTTTTTTTTCTTTTTGTTCTGAGTTTAATGTTTTAAAAAACTTACATTGGAGGATATATAACCTTTCGTTTGCAATGCAAGTTTGCATTTTAAATGCAACTCCTGACTCTTTTATATGGTTCCCAAGATCCAATATATTAGATTAAATTTTTAAAAAAAACCAGCAACAACAACAACAAAAACAGCATTATCTTTTATCCAAAAGATGTGTGTTTTTTAAATTTATTTATTTTTGTATTTTATTGCAGGATTTCCCACCTGAAGTCCATGTAGTGAGAGCAAACGTTATTTCCTCTCACAACAACCTAACTTTGCTATTTACGGATGATCTCAAACAGTGTTCTAAACATGTATTGTAGTCGGGACAATCACATCACAATTACATACACTGTCTGATTGTTTTGTTGTTCCTTTTCAGTTGTTTATGTTCCGTGTGGCATGTCCGAAAATCGGTGTCTGCTATTGTAGTTTCCTTGTTAACAGTGCGTCCCTTTTAGACCAGAATATTCTTTTTCAATAAAACTCATGTCAATTATGAGTCTGTAAATATACGGCATAATAGTAAAAGTCAAATAAATGATAACATAAAGCGCAGAATAAATATGTATTAAATGTAATAAGACCTCAGAGGACTAGTAGGCGCGTTTAGCTTTAACAGACTATCAGCAGAACTGAAGCCCGATCATAAAAAGTGCTGCTTTAAAACTTAAAAAGAAAAGAAAGACGTATAGACAAACTATAGCAAAACAAATTTAAAAGGAGCGCAACTCATTTTCTTTTCGGGGGAGGAAAAAAAGCGAGAAACGACATCTACTCACCATTTTGTTGTCGTCATAAAGTCATAGTTCATCTTCAACCTCCAAACCAGCCATTCCGTCTGTGTTGCTGTCACTTCCATTCATTCCTACAACAGCCAGTAATAATGCGATTATATCAATAATAATAATTCATCCTCGTAACGGACACGTATCCCGTCCGCCTTTTATTTTGGTATTTAAATAAATATAGACTTGTAACTTCATTCATGCAGTTTGCTTGAGGTGAAGTAGTACCCTTTGCACCTCCTGCTTTGGCAGCTGTTTGTGACATTCCTCTCCGGCTTTTCGTTGGCTAACGACCACATGACCGCCTGTGCAAGGGTGAATTTGAATAAACAGATTCATTAAACTGGGAGGATGCCGCTCTGTAGCCTGCTTCTCAGAGTCTACCTGCTGCACTGTGCGCTCTGGGGTTCTTATAACTGTATTGCTATAAACACTAATATGTCTTAAACCATAAATGTTTTATGGTTTAAATGTGTGAAAACTGCTCACATATTCTTCAATGACTTTCAGCAAAGTCATCCTGTTGGTGCTAAATGACTCAAGAGTACACCAGGGGGAAGTCAAACACACCACCTTTTCTCAGTCCACTGTTTCTTTCATTAAAGTAATATAATAGCTGGGTAATTTGTTACTTTTGAAATGAAAACATTACATAAAACATATCCATTATCCCTCCTCTTCACATGCCCAGCATCCCAACCTTCCCTCTCTAACTTTGGCTCTAAAGTGCTCAAAGTGAGCTGTGCCTCTCATGTACTCGTTTCCTTATCTGTCCTGGTCACACCATGCAAACATCTTCAGCTCTGTCACCTCCAGATCAGCCTCCTGTCTTATTGTCACCTTCACCAAACTATACATGATAGCAGGCCTCACTACCATCTGAACCTTCTCTTTTACGCTTGCTGCCATCATTCTGTCTCTAATACTTGTCTTCACCCACGCCATGCTGGTCTCCTAAAAGTGGTCTCAAGACCGGTCTTGGTTTAGGCGGTCTTGACTATAAGTCTACTCTACTCCTCGCAGCTGTCACACATGTTTTCTCTCATTCATACACATTCCTTCATTTCCTCTTTTCTTTCTTCCAACTGTCCTGGTTCTCTTCTGTCTATTCTCTACTCTTACTACATATCCCAATGACATCTATGAAGAGTCCACGGAGACTCGTGGAGGACCTCATCTGTCAGTCCGTCCATCACCACCACCACAAACAAGGGGGCTCAGAGCAGATCCCTGGTGTGATTCCACCTCCACCGTGAACCCATCCATCGCTCCTGCTGCACACCTCACCACTTTCTCTCTGTCCTTATGCATACTACGTATTTCTCTGACACTCCTGACTTCCTCATTCAGCAACCAAGTTTCTCTCATCACCATATTATGATCCACAAAGACACAGTGCACCTCCGTCTGACTTTGTCTGTACTTCTCTACCAGCACTCGCAAAGCAAACCCTCACTTCCTCCTTACTAATCCTCTTATACATAGTAATGGAAACAAAAATGCTGCAGTACCACAGCTGACAGACTGTGGTATTGACACATGACAGAAAATGGTCTCTTTCAGTTAAAGTTTGTGTTCTAGCTGTAGTTCTTATAATAATCATTGCTCTGCAAACGGGTACAATACACTGCATGTGGGAAAAAAGAAGCCATCAGGGAAAACTTTAAATGAAATAATAAACATAAAAGAGCTTGATGTATCTTCAATACAGGACAAAGGGTGAGAGGTGGAGAGGCAGTGGCTGAGGTGAAAGTGAAGAGGGAGGAGATTCATATATTACTATGTTACTGTGTTTCCAAGACCACCAGCTGAATTAAGGGCAAGCCTGAAGCAGCGTTGAGAGAGGATTTGTAGCAGCTCTTGTTGGGCTTTTTGAGAGAAATTTGCTGATGTTTATTTGTGTGTGTGTGTGTGTGTGTGTGTGTGTGTGTGTGTGTGTGTGTGTGTGTGTGTGTGTGTGTGTGTGTGTGTGTGTGTGTGCGTGCGTGCGTGCGTGCGTGTGTAGGATGTTCTTCTAGTTAAGGGCTAGAGGGAACAGCTCATGCATTTGCCAAATAACTTAAAGGAAATAGTTGTAGGACCGTCCGGGTAAATGCTGTTGTGTCTGTGTTTGAGCTGTTCTTTTTCCAGGTTATAATATCTTTAAGGTCTTTATAAAAAAGTGTAACCTCCTAAGGTACTTTAACCAAATATTAGTGGGGGAGTATGTATATGTTTGAGGTTGTATATATACTTTTGAGCCCATCTGGATTAGAAAATCAAAAATAAATTTCAATTTGAGGACTTAATTTTTTTTTAAGTCTCTCTATTCTTAAATAAAGATGTATGCTGTAAAATCTTTCCACCCTGAAAAAAAAACAAGACTTCAAAGAAATCATTAAACAGTGTTGGATCAGGTGACCCTGAATCCTCCATTAGTCGTGCTGCGTTTGGACTAGGCTGCTTGGGGATTCCCATAATGCATTGAGTGTTTCTTCCTTAGTCACATTTTTGGTTTGTTCACATATGTGTTCATACACCTCCCCTCATTTAATTATTAATTATAACTAATCCCTGACACTCTCTTCCACAGCATGTCATTAGTCCTGTCTTCCTCCCCTCACCCCTAACCAGTCATGGCCATGGCAGATAGCCACCCCATCTTCCAAAAAGGATTTTTTTTTCTCCTTTCCATAGTCACCAAAGTGCTTTCTTGTGGGATTTCTTATGATTGTTTTCTTTGTATTATTGTTGTGAATTAGCGCTGTGAATTGAATCTCCAACAGAGAGGGTAACTGTACAGACAGTAACCATTCCTCCATCACACCTATCTGGAACAAAAGTAAAACAGGTATATTTATTGCCAGTTCTCTCTGCATGTAGACACTGTAGTCTTTCTATTTCAGTGTGTGAGCCAGAGACCGTGCTGGCTCCTGCTCTTCCAGGAACAGTTTGTGTTGAGTGAGCAACTTTACAATCTTCTGAATGCAGTGGGTGACCAGCCCGCTTTGCATGACCCCTACTATAGTCTTATCCTTGACTGATGCAGTGCAACAGTTAATTAAGAGAATTTTCATTTTAAAGATAAACATGCTAATCTTAAAGATTAACATGGAATAAAGTAATACATAATAATTATGTCTTTATTATGAATAAATATGAGTATTAGGTATAAGGAGCCATTTGGTGATGAAGAGGATGCTGTGATAGTGATACACCTTGAGCTGGGCTGTTTAATCAGCTGCATAGAGCTGCAGAAATATTCCACAATACTACTGTATGCGGAGAATGATGTAGCCCAGGTCACACATGCACATATATACTTTTGCTTATTGTAGCAGTATGGCATTCTAGATGGGAATGTCAAGACTGTATTTGCTAGGCATCAGCATGTTTGTAAAATTAGTGTGAATAGGTTTATTTTGATACCATTGTTTTGAGCTACAGCCTTATTGAATTACCAAGAAAGCCATATATTTATGATGAGGTAAACTTGCTTGTCTCTTTGAATTATGCTGACTGTATCTAGCTGAATCTGCATTTTTGTCTCAAGGTTTCTCACTGCATATTTCAGTGGGTGGTGTAAAGGTCAGGGCCGACTCCCCAGACCTCCAATCCTGATTTTTTTTACAGCTCAGTGCTTTAGAAATGGACCTTGTCATCATGCTGGGAGAATTCTCAGCTTTACGTGCCCGTTACCCTTTCCTCTGCATGAACCTGAAAGCCAAGCCCCCACTGCGATCCTGGAGGATCGAATTATCAAGAATCTAGATATCACACATGTAGTCAACACCACTGCCGACAGTCCTAATGCTATTTTAATCACTATGCTACTAGAACCTGGTGGAGGCACTGCCACTGACATCCAGCTTCATTAACACTGCACTTAAGTCTGAGCCTGGTCCACTGCAGTTTCAAAGAAAAAAGGGAATGCACAGCCCCCAATGTGAACTTCCTGCGTCAGATACTGACTTATGAGGAGCAGCTGTTTGGGAGCAGACTTACCGACTTGGACGACATCTGTTGATGACTGCGGGGAAAATGGGAACGGAAAGCAGTATACTTTTTTTTCTTCTTAAGTGGAGACTGAGAAGCTGCAGGGAAAACACTCGATCTCGGTTCACTATCCAAGTCCTCACTCTAAGCTGTCATATTTCAGATTATACAGATGTTGAATTTGTAACCTCTGTAAGCCTCAGTATAACACTTATGACATTTTGCTTGGTGACAGTTGATAGAACATGTACATTAATAAGGAAATTTTATTTAACTTTACATAAGAAAGGTTTATTATCTTCAGTTTCACTCAGTGATGTAATGATGTGCTGATACTGAGATACTACCTGTTTTGCAGCGTTGCTCATGTGGATATCTAAGATGACAAAGGCTTGCAAATAGCCAGTGTTTATCACAGACATATACAGTCTGTAGTGTTTACACTGGGCATTTCAGTTGAGACATAATGCAGTTAACAATTTGCCCCTCTGCGCGCACACACACACACACACGTAGCTCCACCCTGTTGAATTCAGCTGAATGCAGAAGGAATTCACTCCCTACCATCCCACACTTTTTTTTTTCTTTTTGTGAAGCTAGTAAGAATAATTTTTCTGGAATGTGGGAGGAAGATGATGAAAAATGTCTGTTCGTTCAATGTAAACGTTACAAAACTACACAAAACATCTGTTGAATGGAGATGATGGGCCCGGAGTGCAGATGCATACATGCAAAGTTGAGCACATAGGTTTTAGAGAAAGAGGAGAAAGAAAATATCTATCGGCAGTCTTTTAACACGTGGCATGTGACCTCACTGGAACGATTTCCACATTAAACACCAAAATACTCATCTTCGGTCGTGTCGGTACGGGTCAACACTATTACAGGCACCTCCCCTAAGTTTTCAGAAGCAGAGAGTGTATGCATGTGAGTCTGCACGTAGCATCGAGCCCCATCCTTTTAGAAATACAGCCCGAACCACCAGATAGCCAATAGTACACCGAATCATCACAGACAGGAAGAGCCACCGGACCGAGTCTCCAACTTCAGACCGTTAACTTCACTGAATCGGTGTGGGCTTCAGGGAGAGACCCCGACGGCTTCTGCTACAGGATGCTCTCGATTAGGTGACTATCGACCCCTTGAGTGAGATAAGAAATGTAGGCTTATCTAGAAAATGTGTTTACATTTCAGATAGTCACCAGTTTACAGATTACGTCTTTTCACAGTGTTTGTCGCTGTTACCAACAGCAACCGTTGTTTGCTGTGCGAGCTTTGATCTAGCGGCAATGAAAAGTAGAACAAAAGTAAGCCAAGTTTTAGGTTTCTGTGTTGTGGGTCAAAACAAAGATTATACTACTAAACTAAGCAGGAGGCAATGAGATGACCTGAACCAGTTAGTTAAACTAGAAAATAGCAAGAAAAGAAAACGTAACCTGGCTTTTCCCTGTGAAACTTTAGCTAGCTTTAGTTTTCCGGCATTCCAGCGCAATGCAGCGTGGGATGCTTCTGCCGTCATATTGCTTTATGCCTCATTTAACAGCCTCTATACATTTTATTTGTTAATGGCAAACATTTTTCACATTTAGTCTGTCATATTTCATAGTGACAAGGAGATAAAATGTCATATCGAGCTACAAACTTTGTTTATATGTAACTCCCCAAAAAACACCAACCAAGAAGCAAAAGCCTTCCTGCTGCAGTTCAGTCTGCAGCTTTCATTGACTGAGTTTTGCAGGTAATATCAGACTCTCCATCGGGCAGTGTGCAGTCTTCACACAGGAGGGAGTGGCGAAGACGTGGCAGTCCTCTTCCATGCACGTCCTGTGCTATCTGACTCCATAGCTGGAAAACTTGGAGACATTTTGTGCGATGAAGGAAGTTTCTCAGGGCAGACTCTCAAAAATAAAATTGTTTTTGTCAGGAGCAGGTTTAAACTTGGTATAACGTATTGCGAAGCCAGTTAGGCTATTAAAATTGTGCTTTTTTTGTCTGGGTGTTGTTCGTTTCATTACGTTCCCCCCCTGTATTTATCTTAAATATTCCTTATGTATACTATGGATTAGTTATATTCTCATCATAACAGGTAAATAAGTTTTAGAGGTTTTTGGTTTTTTTTGTTTTTGTTTTTAAGGTACTAAATATGCACCAACATCTAATTCTAGATGTCTAAGGATTTCGAGCTCTTTCTTTTAACACTTTTTTAACACTCATTTCACTCTCATTGTGGCTGTTGCTGCTGCCTGGTACAACGTTTACAGCCCTATAGCTGAAAGTTGATTAGGAAAGCAGGAAGTGGTACAAGTGACATGACAGGATAAAGGCAAGTAAACTAGCAAATTGCTTTATCACATGACTTTATGGATTTATATCCATCCAAGGAATTTTTAAGGGTGGATACTTTTGAGGAAACGCGAACCCTGTGGTCCAACCAAAAGGAGTTGCCTTTTAGATTACACATGAACTGGTTTCTAGGTCAGTAAGACTTTGTTTTTATTCTTAGTTTTTTTTAATATGGGATGTACCAACATGCTTATTAACACAATCACCTCCTTTCACTTCCATGTGTGGCATGACCAGAACACTTGGTTTGAAATTAGAAATGTTCAATATACAGCTATCATTTTTGCATCACACTTAACTGAGTGTGAAAGAAAATTGTAGTAATTACCCTTCCTGGGTACAATAATTGCATTCTTCAAAACTTTTATCTTGGAAATCAGAAAGTGTAAGAGGCTGTTTATGGCTTTTAAGTGGCAGCACACATTATGCAGTTGCAGAAGTAGCTTGGTAGCAGTAGAGGATAATGGTAAGTTGTGTCTTGCTTCAGGTTTTTTTTTCCACCCTCTCTGCTTCCTTCTGCTGACCTAAATTGAAATCTCATATGAAGTCACTCTATTTTTTATTCTCATTCAAGACTTGCCCTTGTGGCAGAGTCGAACCTGCCTCAGCCTGCTGCTGGCTTACACTGAATAGTTTATGTACGCTTCATGATCTTCATTTTGCCTGTGCGCTTATGGGTGTGTGTGTGTGTATTTGTGTTTACACTATATTTATAACAAACCATCTCACTTGGTCAAGCAGCAGGCGTTTTATAATGTGGGGGATTTTTGGTCTTGATTCTTTTGGCTTAATTTCTTTCCAAAACTTTTGTCCAAGTCTGCTCTCTTGCTATTTTTCTTTTGAAAAACAAAAAGCCAAAATGTGATGTGCCACTGGCCAACATGGTTCGGTTTGGGTATATTTACAGTCTTAGTAGTTTGGAATTTTTTAGTACATTCTTGAGATAAATAAGTGATCTAATTTGATGTCAATCATGGCATGTGGCATGTTGTGGACATCCCAGAATATTTAAAAGTAAAATTCTTGCACATTTGCTCTGAATTTCTGTTATGTGGGTAAGAAAAAAAATTAGCACCACAGTAAAATTTGCGTGGTACTTCTTTATACTATTTGAAGTATAAAGAAGTGCATGTGAGAATGCACAATGCAGTCATGCATTCTCCTGTAATTTGTGGCTGCAAGAAACAAAAGATCACAGTGCTGCCTGTCCCAGGCCTAACTGCCAGCCTCAAAGCTAAACCAGACATATTTTAGTAGTGTGTCTGGTTTAGCTCTTTAATTATATGACTAGAATAAATTGGATTATGGTGATACCTTATCATAGAAATTAAAATGTCTTCAAAATAGGTAGGTCATTCACTGACTCTTTTAATCTGCATGTTTTATTAATTTAATGCTCTTCTCTCACTCTTTATCAGAATGGAGCTGCCGTGTTACTGTTTATTGCTGCTGAGCTGCCTGCAGTCGCTCTCAGCCCACGCTGACTTCTTCACTTCTACAGGTAAAAGACTTGTGTTATGTTACTACACAGACACAAGGCCAAGAAATTTTAAAGCTCGTACTAATTTTATAAGATTAGTATAGTTTATCATTTCAGTGTTTGCAATTAATATGTGTTTGTTTCTTTCAGGCCAGATGACAGATCTGTTGTACACAGAAAAAGATCTCGTCACCTCTTTGAAGGACTACATCAGAGCAGAGGAGAGCAAACTAGAGCAGATCAAACGGTGAGTTTGTCAACTCCTGGGTGTGATTTGCTGCTGGGGGCATTTCTCCCTTCTCGTCGTCATGTCCTTGCATCTGCTAAATTATTTTTATCCCAGTGCCAGAGTCAACCAAGCACCGCAATCGCTAGCTAAAATAGAGAGAAATAAAAAGGATACGGAGTGCAGAAACATTCCAACTGTGTTAACCACATGTCTGATCATTTCCATCAGAATCCCCTACAAAGATGAGATATGCAGCTTCTTATTTCAACTTTCTTAACTACAGTTATGTACCGGGGCAGCTGACTCACATCGCAGTTAGAAAACTTTGATATGGAGGAGTGGGTCTCTGAATTAATGTTACCTGCACAGTTAGTTGGTGTTGCAACTGGTACAGCTGCTGTGTGGAGAAGCCACACTCCTGTATGAAAAGATCAACCCTAACCTGACCCTCATTCACTGGATGAAGTTAGGACCTGTGATCCGTGATGCTTTAGGACACATTACAGAGCTGAGTCAGCAGTAAACGAGGATTTAATTCTGACAGGTTTATTGTTTATTGGGTTTATTGTTGCTTATTGGATTTGGATGATAATATTGATTGATAATGACTGATAATATAGCTTGATAATTGATAATATATACAGCTATCAACTTCATTTAAAAAAATAATTTGCAAGTGTCTATAAACATTGTGGTTAGCTCCATGTTTAATTTCTGAAGTTGCTTTCCTAAAACTCCATAAATATTATATATGACAGCCGTAATAATAGGTAGCTTGCTTACAAGTGTAATCAACACACTTTAATCCATATTACCTTTTTTGTGATAGGTGGGCTGAAAAATTGGATTCCTTGACAGTTACTGCCACGCAGGACCCTGAAGGCTTTCTGGGACACCCTGTGAATGCCTTCAAACTGGTGAAGAGGTTGAACACAGAGTGGGGGGACCTGGAGAGTCTTGTGCTCCGTGACACCACTGGAGGTATGAACAGTAAAGCCCAGGTTCAAATAATAACACTGTAATATTTGGTTTTATAAATGAGTGGTAAAAACTTGCAGAAAAAGTGCAACACAGAAGTACACTAAAACATTGACTTGTTTGTTTTAGGTGTATGTGGATGGATGAAACTCCCATCTAACTGTTCACCTCATGAAATTTTAAGAGAAAGTGTTAAATGTCACTTTGAGTGATTAATGTGCCCACACATAGAATACTTTATCGTGCCATTTTTCTCAGGATTTATTTCCAACCTGACCATCCAGAGACAGCACTTCCCAAATGACGAGGACCAGACCGGAGCTGCCAAAGCTCTCATCCGGTTACAAGACACTTACAGACTTGATGCCAACACAATCTCTACGGGAAACTTACCTGGTAAAATCCTCCGAACAGTTGCATGTCACACATAAATGGCATGAGTTCACATGCCCATGGGCCTATTTGTTCATTAAGGATTCAATGTACAGATATAAAGACAAAGTGACTGCCACGAAAGTCACAATAAATGTCAGACTATGTGAGTTTTTTGGGGGAAGGGTTTGATTGTTTTCTGATTTCTTTTCCCCCCCTCCTGTGTGTACTCCTAACTAGGAGTGAAATACAAGAGCCACATGACAGCAGAGGACTGTTTTGAGCTGGGGAAAATTGCCTACTCCGATGCCGATTACTACCACACAGAGCTGTGGATGGCCCAGGCCCTGAAACAGCTCGATGAGGGAGAGGAGTCCACTTTAGATAAGGTGACAGTGATCGACTACCTCAGCTACGCCATTTACCAGCAGGGGGAGATGGAGCGTGCAATGGAGTATACAAAGAGGTTGATTGAACTGGGTGAGTCTCTTCATATTCTAAAGAATTAAGAAGTAAGACTGTAATAGTGTGGAACTTGCTTTAATTTGGCCAAACAAAATAAATTATTGTTGGGTATTTTAAGCAAGGTTTAGACTGAAGGACAGACTAAACAGAGGTGAGGCACAGGTCAACATTTCCGAGCCAGACAGACATAAACAGTTCAGGCAGTTGCTATGTTGGGGCATAACATCTGTGCTGTAACAAATCTGTGGGGTCTTGTCTCAAAACGCTGCTGTTTGTACCAGCAAAACAGTTATCTGTATAGCACAATTCACAGAGCGGTGAAATCTATTTTTTAAAAATGACCGGGTATTGCTTTTTTTTAGAGACTTTGTCACTTGTCCCCTTTTATTTATTGACGTTACGGATTAACCAGGAATAAGAGAGGATTTCAGTGTGTCCAGGTACAGTTTAAACCACTGCCAGACTTTCCAAAGCAGTGTTAATGTCAATTTTATTGATATTTTTATTATATTATATTTATATATTTATATTATATTTTACACATAAACTCAGTGTGCTTAACATAAAATATAAAAACATTAAAAACCCATGTAAGTCTGCAATGCCTTAAGGCTTGTAAAAACAAAAAAACTAAACTGTACAAAGGAATAACATGCATGGTAACATACACACAGACAAGCACGTACACAAAAGTGTTATTAAGTGTAAGTGTGTGAGAAAAATAAAGGTTTTATGTTAAGTTAAGTTTGTTTTTGAATGTAGACATGATTGTAATTGACCTCAGATGAATAGGAAGCTTGTTCCAAAGAACAGAGCAACAGAAACTGAAAGCACCCTCAGCACACTTAGATCGAATTCTGGGGACAGTTAAAAGATCTGCACCTGATGACTTGAGAGGTCTTATTGGGTTATAGACACCCAGCAAGTGAGAGATGTACTTGTGTGTGTGGGGGGGGGGGGGGGGGGGGGGGGGGGGGGGGGGGGCAAATCACTGAGTACGTTATGAACTAGTAGAAGGATTTAAAACAATCAAAGCTCAAAACCAATAGAGTGCGAAATAGCTTCCTTACCCGAGCTGCTGTCTCCATCACACCTCTTTGCCAATCAGTGCACCAATTCAAAGGTACAAACCATTTGTACTGCTGTTTTCTTCTGTCCAAGAAAGTGACACTGTCGGCTATCAGTTTAGCAGTAGTAAACAGTCCCCTTGCTGTTATTTTGAAAGTTATGTTGCTTCCTGGGCCATGTCCTGCTAAAAGGGTGCCAAAGCACCCGAAGGACATTGTCCCAATGGATTGCAATGTCTCAGACTGCAGCTTTTGACAGTAGTCCTCCATCTGAGTTGAAGTCATCATTACTGACTGATGGCGTATATTTGTCATGTTAGAAGCGATGTTGTTTTAGTTTGCATTGCTGCTTGTAATCACCACTGATGTTTTCTCCTGGTTTTTCACACATAGACCCAGAGCACCCGCGTGGCAAGAGCAACCTGAAGTACTTTGAGTTTCAGTTGGAGAAGCAAAAAAAGGCTGCAGAGGAAGAAGCTCCAAAACAGAAGGAGCGCGAGAAAAGAGAAACAGCTGAAAAGAAGAAGAAGCAGAAGAAGTCCAAAAAGGCTTTCTCTCTGATCCCAGAAAGGGAGAAATATGAGATGCTTTGCCGTGGAGAGGGTATCAAAATGGTGAGGAAGAGCTGAAAGCAATTTATAACTTGCATACTGCAGCTCAGTTTTAACTTTTTGTGTGCTCTTTTCTTTTCTCTAAATCAGACGCCTCGTAGGCAGAGCAGGTTGTTCTGTCGTTACTACGATAACAATCGTAACCCCAGTTTACTGCTGGCGCCCGTCAAACAGCAGGATGAGTGGGACCGCCCCTACATTGTTCGCTACCTTGACATCATCTCTGATGCAGAAATTGAGAGAATCAAGCAGCTGGCAAAACCACGAGTAAGCAGTTCAGATTTTAGGATTTCATAGGTGGTTTGGGATGGCAAAGGATGGGAGGTCAAAGCTGTTATTAGCAACGCATACTTTAATATCTTTATGTGTTTATCTGTGTGTGCTTCACAGCTACGCAGGGCAACCATCTCCAACCCCATCACAGGAGTGCTGGAGACAGCTTCTTACAGGATCAGTAAAAGGTAAGACAGAGCATGATGATGAGGAGGAGAAAATCTTATTTTCCCCTTTAATAACTGAGCTCACGTCTTCTTCTGTACTCCCGTGTGATCACAGCTGCATGTTTCTGCCCCTCATAAAGGCCATCCTAAAGGCTCTTGAGCTGAAGCACTCTCTCCTGCTGAAAATACGTTTTCTAAAAATAAAGAAACATCTGTAGCTTTTTCCCCCCAAATAATCCTAAATGAAAGGGAAATGCTAAATTACTAACGCGACTGAATATGTAGCTATTTGTGGACGAGTTGGATTATCCAACTCTTTTTTGAGGACCTTTTTATGGGTCTGTTTCTGCTCAAGTGTCTGCTCCACGGAGGTAACACATGAAGGTAGCAGAGGGGAAAGATATTACTCTTTTACTAGTTGATACTAACATTATTTCTTTTGTGAGCTGCCTTTTCTTTCCCTCTTTTCCTCCTTATTATGTTTTGTCCGTCCTTGTGCATGTGTGCTTCCGCAGTCCATTTTCCTTCCTTCTTTGATACTGCTCTTCCTGCTTCTACGTGTCCTGCTGTTGGAAATGCTGTAGTTAACGGGAGCTGTGGTGACTGAACCCCATTCAAGGAAAATCCCTGTGAGGTAAGGGGTCAAAGATCACTTGGAAGGACTCTCTCCCTTCCCCTGCTCATTTGACTTCATATCTATACCAGGCTACCTGAGTTTTGGACCTGAGCTGGATTTTTATGTCCCATAGCATTGTTTGGAAATCACTTTCCAATACAAGGCCATTTTTCTGTAGTTCTATATTTTGTACAAGATCTGTTTTAAAAAAGAGACATTGTGAAACATCAAAGGCCTATGTAGTGCAGATAAATGACCGTTCAATTTTTATAGATGCCTTGCTCACTGTTTTAAATTCAAATTTAAATCCCATCCTAAAAATAGCACGTTAGCAGCCCACCAAAACCCCATGCTTTCTTTGGTTTTACTGCAGTTGGTAATTAATGTGTGTGGGTGTCAGGGTGTGGTGTTTCTTTTAAAGTTTTGTATGCATGCATGACAGCCGGCACGTCTTTCTAACTTGAGTGAACTTGAGGTAACAGACAGATGGAAGAAATCAGAACAGTTTGAACTCCATTTAAACGACTGCAAGAGACTTAAGGAAATAATCCACTGGCTCATGCTTCATTCAATATCCATTTATAAAATATGACCTATCAGTACAAACTGAATGAAAAAAGATGACACACACAGACACACGTGTTAATGCTGATCTGCAGGCATTCTTAAAAACATGATGAAGAAGCTATATGGGCGAAGAATCATCTCACTGCCTTTGTAACGTCTTTAAAAAACTTGTTTTCCTCAACCCACATTAGAGTGTGTTGGAATTGTCTCTCACATAATGGCAACTGCAAGTTCGTGTTAAGAGGATGGACATTTTTATTTTGTTTTTAGTGGATATTATGGCCAGAAAAAAATATTTTATCTAGTCCTAAACCACACTATAGAAATATCTTCAAAGATATTCATTAGATATTGTAAAGCTGGATATTGTTCCCATTTTCCATTCCCTCTGCAACTCTACTTTGCTTCTGTATCCTAATATTGCCATTTACAAACTCACGTTGGTTTTTGTTGGCTTTTGATTCCAAGTTTCCTGCGTAGCATGCCTCTCAGACACTTTTTACAGAAGCATCTAGTGGATAAAATGTGTGCCTTACTGAAATATGTTTCCCATGCTGTTTCATTCTCAGTTTCTCTGTGTTCCCTTCTATATTCTAGTGCTTGGCTCACTGAATATGATGATCCAATGATTGAAATGATCAATAACAGAATTGAAGGTGTCACCGGGCTTGAAATGGACACTGCAGAAGAGTTACAGGTAAAAAAGTTATTTCAAAACCAACAAAAAACTGTACATGACCACCAAATGAAGCAAACAAGTTTCCCTGTTTCCTCTGTTAGAAATGGATTTTTTTTACATGTATTTGTCTGCAGGTTGCAAATTATGGTGTTGGAGGTCAATACGAACCTCACTTTGACTTTGGAAGGGTACGTTCTTTTTCTGTTTGCCACAGTTAATGTACTGCTGCATTAATGTGGTAGGATGTTTAACATGGTATTGGTTATCTCCGTACAGAAAGATGAGCCAGATGCCTTTAAAGAGCTGGGAACTGGGAATCGTATTGCAACGTGTCTTTTCTATGTGAGTGATCACCCCTTTGGACCAGCATTAACCTTCTTTTATTTATTGAAGTTTGATTTTTACTATACTAATTGCCTATGCTGGTACTGAAATTAATTTAGCAGTCAGTGACACAGTCATTGTTATAATTAAAGTAGACATTGTTGACTTATAAGTCTGCATATTTGATAATACTGAGAAAACTATCGTATTAAGTTTCAGTATACAAATTTAGAATGAACCCTGTCACTGCACATAGTGCTAGCAAAGGGCTAGCATAGTATCGGGGGCTAACTGTCATCTGTGACTATGGGCTTTAGTGTCTTTGCTGTGATAGGCCAAAATTTACTCTGCTGATGTGATAAGAGAAACAATAGCATCTAAATTCTCAATTCAAATACAGTACGTTCAGTATTATTACTTAATCGTAAAGTCATGTGACTCCTCACCTTGAAACAGTGTCACAAAGCATTTACATGAGTGAGGGGCCATGCTTGTTAGTCATGAGGAACACGGGTAAATTTGGAAACAGGAGGATTTTATTTTACTCAAAAAATGCACACAACTATTAACAAAAATTATATTTGAAATAAGTTCTAGGAACCTCAGCAAAAGAGGTCAAATAATCTGAACTCAAATCAGACTCAGAAATTAAAAAACGGACTAATAAAATGAACTAACTGCTTAAACAAAACCAAACACAACTGAGCAGAAATTGACTCAGCATGCAGGAAACAAATGGAAACTTAAGTCTTGGCTGATCACACCAACTTAGACACACTGGGAAGCAAAATAAATAATGATCTGTTATTGATCTGTTATCCAGAGAAACCACATACTGTAGCAGCTAATTTAACAGCTACTTCAGCATAAATAATACATTGAACATAAGATTAAACACATTAACAGTGTTTACTTTACAAAAGTTAATTAAATCTGCATACTACACACAAGAACTATTCTATCTTCAACTTCATTTTATATGAAGGATCTCATATAAGTTGTTTAAATTACACTGCTGGATTTTTCTTCTGTCTCTGTTGTAGATGAGTGACGTAGCAGCAGGTGGAGCCACAGTATTCCCAGATGTTGGTGCAGCAGTTTGGCCTCAAAAGGTAAATGTTGATATTACTCCTCTTATAAATGTCCATTAATATTGGTTTTCCAGCTAATCCTATTATGTAACAAACTGAAGGATTTTGTAAAAAAGGTCACAGATGTCCATAATAAAGTACACACCGTACATAATAAAAGAGAAAAATATACTTATTCAAGCACTTTTTCTCTCCAAAACACATTTTATTAATGGTAAAGGAGCGTTTTCATCCAATATAAGCTCATTTAGCGGAAATAACTGCCAATTTGTTCATAAAAGGATTCTTTCATGTGCCCCCATGCTCTTATAATGTTTTTAACTGCCATTTTAACAATCCCAGTATAGCAAGAGAACACATGTATTTAAATTTTGCTTTATTTATCATTTCACTTCTGAGAAATCTGTTGCAAGTACTTTAGGAAACCAAGTCTTGGCTCTCTGAGATGATGTGCAGAACTACTTAACCATTGGTGCCTGTTTGTTTTCCAGGGTACTGCAGTGTTCTGGTACAATTTGTTTGCCAGCGGGGAGGGAGACTACAGCACTCGACATGCAGCTTGTCCAGTGTTGGTGGGCAACAAGTGGGGTGAGTTTGATTGTTCTTGTTGGCTATAAAGCCGTCTACCTGAGTAAGCATTGTATAAAAGAATAGTGCTTGATTTGAGGACTTGGGGATTTTGGATGATTTTGAGACACCAACACAAGGCCCAACTTCTGTTGAGCCTGTGTCCTCCACCTCCCTCAACTCTATTTACACTTTTAAACATTAAAATTATATTTAACAATTAAGACAATGCCATTTAAAAAGTCTGAAAAAGACATTTTAGTGTCAATCACTGCTTGATTAATAATGTTACTACACTGGCCAAAATAATTGTGATTTTACAGATGTTTTACATATTTAAATGTGTGAGTGTGTGTGTGTGTAAGACTGGGCTTATGATTAATCTATCTGTGTATTTTTCTTTCCCTCATCAGTATCAAACAAGTGGATTCATGAAAGAGGCCAGGAGTGGAGGCGACCTTGTGGCCTAAGTGAATCTGAATGATTGTCCTCATCACCTTCGTGGCCCTCTCTTCCCCTCCTTGTGAAACACCCAGGACTAAAGAACTGTGCTGCAGATCACAGCGTGATGATGGATACACATGGATACAAAGAGTCTAAATGGCTCACCTCCTTTCTATAAACACTGACTTGTGTTTTTTCTTTCCTCTCGCTCTCCACTTGTTAGTCAGTTTCAAAGACTGTTTTGGTTAATGTCAAACTCCTGGACTGTATTGGCATTAAGGTGCCAAGGTGACATGTTCATAAGGTTTTGTTGGATGGTTTTGAGAAACACTTGAGCCCCTTTGTTTGCACTCTGAATGAACCTTAGAAAATACTAAACTGCATCAGAGATGTTTGTCTTTTCTGACAAGTCAGTTTATGTTCAGGCTGAGCTTTCCCTGGGAAACACTCCAAAGAATTGAAAATTATGACCATAATCTAGGATTGTGGGGGTTTTTTTGGTGGAAAAATAAACACTTTATTTCCTGTAAGCTGTGTAAAGATCCAGAAGTGGTTTTAGTTTCTTGCAGTCTATGCAGTACATTATCACATGTTGCTGATCTGCCTAAATGCCACTGTTTATCACTCATTGTTGCAAAATGTAGTGTGCACACATGCATGGGTACACTTACAGAGAGGTGCATACACCCCGATACTGCATAACATTAATTTTATATTTATGTGTTTTTCCTGGATTTAATCCTCATTGTGTTAGTGTTATGTGAGGGGGGAAAACAAGCACTACATTTTCCCATAACGGAGTCAAATAGTGATTCTTTAGAGTAGGTTTGGAAGAGTGTGACCAATACTTTCAGTGTATATAATGTGTTGGGGTTTTTTTAAGAAAGAGGCATTTTATTTATATGTCCTAAAAACAAGTTTATGTTGTTTATGCTTTAAATGGAAAAAAACAATGCATTTTTCTTTTCTACAATAAACTACGTTACAATAAATAAGATGATCAACTGTCCTTCTGCAGTGTGTGATGTGGGGGGGGTGAAGGCATCACGTGACCGATCTAATGATACCGTCTGTTGTTCATCTGTGGCAACCAGGGCCAGACGTCTGTCAGGTCGGGAGGACAAGGGCAAGCGTGAGAGAGTGAGACAAACGAAGGAGCAGCTCTGTGAAAAGAGGAACTTTTTTTTTCTGTGCTCGGCAGTTAGACCTAAATCTATAGTCTGAAGGAAAACATTTGAGTTTCGACGTAAAGAAAAAGAAAGAAAATATCGGCAAAATGATGACCCAGGTGGAGACCACGGTGCACTATGATAACGGCTACGAGGATGAGTATATGATCCAGGAGGAAGAGTGGGACAGGGACATGTTACTAGACCCTGCCTGGGAACAACAACAGAGGAAAGTACGTAAAAAATCGTCTGTTTCTGAAAAAAGTCTAAAACTATCGAGCGTTAGCTAATATTATTTTAGAGAGAAATTAAACAGCTTGGTCTTTTCTTACTCAGAATTGTGTAACTTTAGATGTTATGGTAATTTTTTAATATTTCTATGTAAAAATATATATTTTACATATGTACACAGTAGTACAGTTCATAACTTTGGGCTAACAGTAAAAAAAAAAAGTCTTGAGAGACGTTAAGCACGCCGAGTCGGGGAGATAAACTTCCGGTTAACCTTGTCAAAATAAAATCAGTTCAGCGGGTTCATCGCGACAAGTCACGCTGCTGAAGTATTTTGATCTCTTTACTGGACATTTTGTTCTTGGATGTTGGGATAGGGTAGCTGTTATTCGTATCACTGATAGACATTACCCAAAATATAGTTCAGTGAGGTCGGGAGCAAGTTATAGAGGTACACAAGTTATACAACCACAACTACACAGCTTGAATTTTGCCTTAAGAAGTCAGTGGCCGTTGGGGTTACTTCACCCACCTCTGGTAAACGTAACGTTTAGTTTTATTTTTAAAGGTGGCATTGGTTAACCTCCGGTGTGGTCCTCGCTAAGTGCCGCAGACCTGACGCAGATAGGGTCCAGTGCGTGAGGCGTGAGGGACGGATGCGGTGGTGGGTACCAGCTAACAATAGCTGTACCTTCCAGCGGCTCTCCAGACTGCTGCCTCTCCACTGATACGCGAGGAATGCGAGCTGTCAACAGATGCTTCTAACACATGATGACGCTCTTGGGATTAGAATGGACGCTCCATCTAATTTTAACCTCGGGACCAAAAGGCATTAGTAGGGTTAATCCAGTGTCCTTGGTGCGGAATTCTTTTGTTTATAGAAACCACGTAGAAAAATTGTACCAGCACCAACTCGACTCGATATAGCCTCGGCCCCCAACACCGTCAGTTGGTTTTAGGGCTTTAAAAATTGGCTGGGACCTTATACTGCAGCTCTTTGCACAACTGGAGTCCATCAGCTCCTCCATGCCCTTCGTAACCTCCTGTGGCCTGCGCAGGGATGATAAAACTGTATTTTTGGCAACACCAGGCAGCAACACCACAGTCCATATACACAGCTATTTTTTCCACTCTTTATCTAATTTTGAGTTGATAAGTGGTCATTGGAGGGTGGTTTGAGTTTTTTCTGTTCCTTTGTGCCCCAGTTTGACGCTCAATATTAGCACCCACACTGTGCTGCAGCTTCTATTTGTTGAAAATGGAACAAAATTGCTCTATTACTGATATCTATTGTCATTTTTTCCAAAATATTATCTCCTATACCATGGTGCAATTAGCTTATTTTAATTCTAGTTGTGGTTGCTATATATTATTGCTTATATGGAGCCCTTTTTAAATCTATTGCCTAATTCATATGAGTTCATCAAGGAGATTGATGAATTGCAGAGTAGGCACAGCCAGGGTGCTCGGTTTCATTGAGCGAAAGTGATGAAATGTGACTGATACATAGTGAATATCCTTCATCTAAGTTAAACCAAGTGAAAATAGTCATCCATGATCCGCTGATGTGGCTAGGTCTTTCCAAAATGTTAAGCATCCAGTTCGCTTTTATTTTCCATCCTCCAGGTCTCAGCCTGCCAGCCTCTGACCTAGTGAGCCCCCAAAGGCATCTGTCACTTCAGTGACAGGGTCGGTCCTCACTGGATGTGATTCATAAATATTTTTAGCTTTAATCGTCACCGGGCAGTAGAGGGCGGGGATGCTTGGAAAGTAGGGTTCTGCGACTAGTGGCAGAGCCAGATTTGGAGGACCAGCAGACAAAGTTTTTTTTTACAAGGAAGGCAGCGGCTCATTGTCACACACACACACCCGAGGGACTCACTCAGTGTGGAATGGGGATGGCCTTTACTCTAATGCCTGTAATATTCTGATTTTGCTCCGGCACCTGCGGGGCGAGAAGCTGAGTGGCTGGCTGGGCATGCATATGCAGTCCTCCTGGGTACAAGGTTGTCCGTGGATCAGTGCTGGAAAATCCTAAAATATTTTCCCCATGTCACTCTAGAGTATTTATTTATTCACATATAAATCTAGAAAGTATGCAAGTAAAGTCACAAAAATGTAAAATTAGCTCATTTAAAATGTTCTTCTGTGCTTCTTTTTAGATAGACATCAGCTGTGATCTTTTCCTCTCATGGGCTAAAATCACAATTTTTCTTAAAAGGAAATGAAACTCAAAGGAAAAAGTGCAAAAGTCAACCCAGTTTATCTTTTCACTGAAAACTATTTATTTTTAATAAAATCAGTAAATGCTTTCATTCTCTACTCCTGTTAATGGAGATGAAAGGTAAAATTGAAACATGTTATCAGGAAGTGTAGCATACGCAAATATCACACTACAGCTCGTTGTTTATGTACAATTTTTATCATGTAGTTGATTAGTTCAATGATTCATACATCTAAACATAGAAACTAGGGATGGGCAAAAGTGTAAATATTTAGTACAATTTTGTCTACCAATAATTATTGGGGAAGAAAAAACAAGATGAAACTGTTATTGTGGCGCATCATTTTGCAATACTGCTCCCACATTGCCTTTCAAAACATGCTTGTCCTTCATTTCTGCCCCTCCATAAAAGCCTGAACTCATTCTCTGCCAGACTGTGGCAGATATATTTCAATTTGCATTTATTTCTTTATTTAGAGTGCTGAATTGTAATTAAAGTTCAAGGAAATTCAGTCACTTAAAAGACAATTGTCTTCACTTTTTTAAAGTTTAATTTTCCAAGGTCTACGAATAACCGAGTTTAAATGATCATGATATCAGTACTGACCAACATAAATAATGATTTTTTTTCTTTTGCCATAGTTGGGCAGCCCAAATTGAAACTTGATTTCTATCTAATGATAGTGAGCTGTTGAAATGTTTATATTTTCTGTGTGGCAGAGGGTAATATTTACAACATCCAGATCCATTACTCATCCTTGTGGCATATCTTTCAAATTATTCTAAATGAGAATTTTTAATGTGCCCATCATTCATTCACTCCTGGCTTGTCTCCACACTTCATCGGCAATGCCTGTGCTCTGGAAGAACGGCACACGTGTACTGTGATAGAGCTATCTCCATGCAGCTGTAACATATCAACGTGTCATATTCGAAGTGGCAAAATAGTGACAGAAAGTGACGTGAGGGGAAAACTTGTCCCTCGTCCACGTGACATTTTCACTCATGTTGACGTTCTTCTTCCCCGTCTTTTATCATGAGGCACGGCAGAGCAGTCTAAATTTATCACCTTATATCAGCTGGAATGTGCTCTGTGGTCGGCTCCCAGCTTTCATCCTTACAGTGCTCAGCGTCCATGAACTCTGCTGCTAGCTATTGATAGAGGCTTTATAAAAATAGGCGAAAGACAATGAGCCTGTCTTAACTTGATTTACAGTATTTGAGTTCCAAACATGGAGTACATTTGTTCTGATAGGTGTTAGCTATGGAACCATTGTAGGAAATGTTGAAACTTAACACTAATGTTTAACTAATGGACAATCGACTTGGTTATAGTCCTAAGTGAAGATCCCAGTTTGTTTAGGTTTACTGTAAAGAGGAATAGCTTGTAGTTTAATCCAGTAAAAAAGTGATATAAATTTTTAGAAGTGAGTATAACTGCCAGTTAAACAAAAATGCCCCCAAAAGTGAAGAAAACTTAACTGACTGCTGTAAATTTCTTTTCGTTTTTGAGTCAAATCCAATTTTTATTGAGCTGGGAATCCTTTTTCTGTTAGACCTTCACAGCTTGGTGTAACTCCCACCTGAGGAAAGCTGGTGTTCAAATTGAAAACATTGAGGAGGACTTCAGGAATGGACTCAAACTCATGCTGCTGCTGGAAGTTATCTCAGGTTGGAGCACTAAAGAGAGTTTTCATTTTCTTGCCTTTTTTTAGTGTTTCAGTCAGCTTTCTTTCTGTGTCTTATTAGCTGAGGTTATATGCACACCATATTGTGTTTGCAGGAGAGAGGCTACCCAAGCCAGATAGAGGGAAGATGCGGTTTCATAAGATCGCAAATGTTAACAAAGCTTTGGACTTCATCACAAGTAAAGGAGTCAAACTGGTTTCAATAGGAGCCGAAGGTACCTGTGCACGTCCTGTGTATGAATATAATGTAACCATTTAGGGATGCAAGAGTTGGAACCAAGAATTTTTACCTTGTGAAATAATCTGCTGGAGACTAAATATAACACTTTTTTGTTTCAGAGATTGTGGATGGGAATGTAAAGATGACTCTTGGAATGATTTGGACTATAATCCTCCGCTTTGCCATTCAGGACATATCTGTGGAAGGTGAGGTTAGCACACACAGTCCAGGAACATATAGGTGCTTCAAGCTACGTGACAACATACCAAGACCTTTCCTGTAAAATGGGCATTTTCGCATCTGACTGTGCAAATAAGCACAATTAATCCACACATATAGATAGACACAACAGACTGGATTACTTTATTAAATAAAAACCAGCATCCTTCCTGCTTGTTTTTGGCCAGTTTATAAATAAAAGTGCATTTTATGTTCGAGTAAATTAAACATCACTTAAAAAATGCTAAAAATTCCATCATCATTCTGTTGACTTTACTTTGGTGGGTAATAATATATATATTTGCACAAAAAACCCTGCAAACAAAATGAAAACATTGTTATGGAGTTCACTTGTCACAAAAACAAGTTGTATGATATATCAGTGCACAGAATGCTTGTGTAGTATGTGCCAAATGAGAAAGCTGACCACACGTTTAAATGGCAAATACATGTTCTCCTCAGAAACATCTGCCAAGGAAGGGCTTCTACTGTGGTGTCAAAGAAAGACTGCCCCCTACAGGAATGTTAATGTCCAAAACTTCCATGTCAGGTGAGTATGACACACTGTATTGTGACCACTGAATTTAGATCTTGTAAACCAGGTGTCTATAATCTATTATAACATAATGTAGTGGTTGTTAGGTCAATAGGTTCATCTAATAGCATGATATCAATACTAAGTTCTTCTGTAGATGACTTTAGTAATACAAAATATAAAAAGGAGGATAGAGGGTAGCATCAGGGAAATGTTACCACCGCTTTAATGGTGAATATCGGAGCTGGACTCGAGAAATTTCATCTTTATGACCTGACATGTTTATTCTCTGTATTGACTGGTGAAGCTGGAAGGATGGCCTGGCCTTCTGCGCCCTGATTCACAGACACAGACCCGACCTCCTCGACTACTCTAAGCTCAACAAGGTGTTGTGTGGTTTCGCTTGCTGTGTTTCAAGCTTGCACAATAACACTTTGATTTCCACAAACATAAGAAGCACAGTTTTGTCCGCTTTGTGGAAAAGAAGTCTTTATCTACTACTAGAAGATTACACAATTGATCTCTTTACTCTGCTAATAACTCGCTTGCAGTGGTCATCTGTTTGACAAACTAATTTGTGTTTTAACGATCCTGGGGTGTTGTGTTGTGTCTCTTTTGGATATTCTTAGAAATATGTGGCATTTCAAAGGACAAGATCTACATGTTAGTGATTTAATGTGATGTAAGGTGTTTGTAGGAAGTCCGCTGTGTTGTGTTATTAATGTGTTATTTGGCTAATGGTTATAATCCGGCTTTAATTTATGAATGTGTTTCTCTCTATTGTGAGTGCACTCATTTAGTATCGCCTCATGCTTCATTATGCTTAAGCAAATCAGTTTACCTAGCACACAATTTCATCATAATTAGCATGAAAACTGCAACTTTTATTTCAATTTTATTGCTGTGTTTTTGTGCAACCCGCTGCGCCCATTACCAGATTAGATTTAAAAGGCTCCCTTGTTAACAAGGGGTTACCACATGGTGGAAATATATGGCCTCTACACTCTGAAGAGTCTTGACTTTTCTCTGCATTTGAAACCTACTTAATGACTAGAGTATCAGTGTGAAGCATTTTAGGTCAAAAATGTATGTCTCAGTTAAATGTTCTGGTTTAGCAGATGTCCAGGATTCAGGTGAGGGCCTCGGTGAGCTGCTTATTTGCTGCGTGTTTGCAGAGGGCTAGAGAGCACAGCTCACAGCCCTCCCTTGTTCGCCAAGTAGCGATAATACACAAGTAAACTTTTCTCTCCTGGAAGAAGGTGCTGTGTTAGCCAGATGGAAAGGGCAAGGCTGCTATAGGACTATTTGAGGTGTCATGCTTTAACTGCCAGGTGTGAGTTCATAAAAAGATGTTTTTCTTCCCTTTTTAAGCCTTAAAAAAATCACAGCCAGCATAGCTGACCTCACATCAGAACATTTAGTTTGCTCGGGCCATATGTTCCCTGTTACTGTAAATATATAGCAGGGGAACCACCTTGGAAGGATATGAAGAGTGACTTTTCATTCATTTTGTGATCAGAGGCACTCACTTTTCTACACACAGCTGACTGGCCTGACTTGGAGTCAACCCTGAATAGTCACAGAAACATGAGCTTAGTCCCTGCAGAGCGCAGGCTTAGCTTTACCTCTGCCATTGTCCATGCTGTCACGTCGTATTCCCCATTTAGAGGCCACCGGTGCACATAAAAGTCAGGAAGACATCTATACGCATTACACTCATAACATCACAGTGATACTTATTAATCGCCGCAAGGACGGTGATACTTTTATTAGAAAATAATGAAAGTATATACAATGATTCAAATGGACAATGTAAACAAACCATGCTGGCTAGTAATATACTTCAGTACACTATTTCTTGCTACAGCCTTTTATTCACACTTTTTGTGTCTTTGAGATCCATGTTCACACACTCAGTCACACCTGAACTTCAGTTCTGCTCATGCTGCTTGGAGACAGTTGCATTGTGCATCAGGCAACCTTTGAATCTGGCTCCAGGTGAGCGAGTTTGTTAAGCCTGTTGAGACAGCTCTTGTCAGGGACACATACACAGACACACACACAGACACACACACAGAAGGCTCGAGGTATTCTTATTTCCATTCCTCTATGCCATCAGTTTACCACCCAATCCATCTATCTATCTTTCTTGTACCGGATATGTGAGCAGCTGCCCCTGTCATGTTGTGCACCACCCCTACCCTCTACCTTTGAGGAACAGCGGTACAGTGATAGGGACAGCAGCATGATAGTATGATTCCTTTACCCCTTTGCACTCTTAGTGACAGCCCCATCAGCAGCAGAGGGGTTCACTGTCAGCTTTTGGCTCAAGGCACAACTCCTGTCCTGTCAAACACTTGTATTTTCCTGTCACAGTAACTAGTATGAAAAAGGAGGAATGCATTTCTTTAAAACAATTCCATTAAAAAATAAGAAGAGGTATAGAGAGTAATAAACATCTGCTGGTTATAGATTATTAAATGCTTCCCCTTTCATCATCTCTTATGCAACAGACTAAAACAGCAATTCCTTAATCAAACAAAGAAAAAAAATCAATCATATTCATAATAAAGGGCAGATGCAGATAAATAAATGGTATTTATTTGAGACATAACTGACCTTTCCTGTGAATGTGATCTAATCAACAAATAAAGAATTAAACTGGTATTAAAGTTCTTTGGAAACTAAGAGATGTAATTTCTAAGGTTTTGCAAGGATCTAGTTGAGGGCTAGTAAATGTGCATGTAGATTATATGACCATCACATGTTTTGTGCCTTGATTGCATGGATTTCAGTGGTGTTGTAAGTGTGGCACTGGTGTACAGTGATGTTCTGTGTTCTTATTTAGGATGATCCTCTGGGGAACTTGAACCTGGCTTTTGACATAGCAGAAAAACACCTGGACATTCCAAAAATGCTGGATGCAGAGGGTAATATTTTATGTAGTGGAAAAATATGAGTTTTTTGTGTCCTGTTTATGGTAATGGGTGCTAACAATGTATATCTATTGTTTTGGATGAATCTCCTTCACAGGGGTCCAAATATCAACCACATAGATTTCTGTCACATATAATTATCTTCATATCTAACTGCATTTTTGTTATGTCTGAACGGAAGTGAAAACCAAAAAAAATATCTCCTTCTATTATCCAATGTAGCTGTAGTTTCCTTTAAATTCTTTCTGCCACCTTGACTTTTCATCCCTCTTCATGCCACAGATATCATCAACACCCCCAAGCCCGATGAGAGAGCCATCATGACCTATGTGTCCTGCTTTTACCATGCTTTTGCTGGAGCTGAGCAGGTAGTTTTGTCTGTCTTTTTTTCAATAGCACCATGTTATTCTGAGAATATCAAAAAAATAAAAAATATATATATACTCAGTTTGATTTAGACACAGCACACTGATTAAAAATCCTTGCCATCTTAGTTCTCTGATCTAATTACATTATTATTGTCCCCGTGCTCTCAGGCGGAGACTGCTGCCAACAGGATCTGTAAGGTGCTTGGAGTAAACCAAGAGAATGAGAAACTGATGGAAGAATATGAGAGACTGGCCAGTGAGGTAAAGTTTAAATATAATGATGGCACTTCGTGTCATGAAAGATTTTTCAAAGTGATGTGCTTTTTGGATAACAGTGATTAAGGTACAGTATTAGTACATTTTTGTTTGTCCTCTGTTTATTATGGGCTGTTCAAATTAAAAGTTCAAAAACAAAATTTTCTCTCTCTACTCAAATATCTCACTGATGTTACAAACTGAGATCCATCTGCTGGAAAAATCAATTATTTATCACCACTCTCTTGCCACTCCACTTATTCCCATGTTGTCCTTGTGTTTTCCAGCTGCTGGAGTGGATCCGCCGCACCACTCCCTGGCTGGAGAATCGGACCCCAGAGAAGACCATGGCAGAGATGCAACGGAAGCTGGAGGACTTCAGGGACTACAGACGCCAGCACAAGCCCCCGAAAGTGCAGGAGAAGTGCCAGCTGGAAATTAACTTCAACACCCTTCAGACCAAGTTGCGCATCAGCAACCGGCCTGCCTTTATGCCCTCTGAGGGGAAGATGGTATCTGTAAGTCACAACTTCATATTCATTCATTCATGATTGAGTCTTGCGATCAGTTCTGTTGTGGTTCAGACACTAAAGATTGCATTGTGTTGACAGGATATAGCCAGTGCATGGCAGGGTCTGGAGCAGGCAGAGAAAGGGTACGAGGAATGGCTTCTTACAGAGATCCGTAGGCTTGAGAGGGTGGACCACCTTGCAGAAAAGTTTCGCCAAAAAGCAACTAATCATGAGAACTGGGCCAGCGGTCAGTTGTAGTTTGTGTATTTACCTTTTTGATTGCTGTTGATGTGTCTATAGGTCCACGTGTTTATCTTGGCCAAGCACTTTATATAGAGTGCATTTTACTGTTTAGATTTCCTCATAATGAAATGTTATTGAAGGTTAATTTCTGCATCTGTAATGACCAGATAAGGACTGTTTTTAGTAGAACCTTATTATTATCTCAATATTCCTTTTTCATATGTGACATTCAGGTAAAGAGCTGTTCCTTTCCCAGAAGGACTACGAAACAGCCACACTGACAGAAATCAGAGCACTGCTTCGAAAACACGAGGCCTTTGAGAGTGACTTGGCAGCCCACCAGGACAGAGTGGAGCAGATTGCTGCCATTGCACAGGAACTAAAGTATGCACTCCCAACAGCAGATGTATGCAGTCACGTATCACCGAAATCCAGGACAGGAGAAATAATAGTAAAGTCAATGAAATTAATCTTGTTTTTTCTTTCATGCACACTTCATGCACAAATGCACATGCATTGTTTTTTGGCTTTAGACCCAGTACAACCCACCGGTGATTACTGGGTTAAATTATGGGTGACAAGCAATAGAGGTCACTGCTGTCCTCTCACACAGAAAATAAGCTATGGTTCATGCATCTCAAATGCATGTGAATTAACTGTTAACCACTTAAGAACCACTAGATGCCAAGGCAGAGGTTAGGTAGCTATTAGAGGTATTCTTAGTTAAGATTTTAAGTACTCAGAAATGAGAAAGGTGTGGCTCATGGGACTTCTGAGATTTTTTTCAATCAGTGCACAATGATAGATGTGAATACAGAGCGTTTGTTGTTTTATATTTGAAAACACTGAGGAAAAAAGAGAAGGAATCAGTTATTGAGGGATAGCTCAGTAGGTAGAGTGTTTGCGCCATGATCCCCCCCAATCAGGGATTCAAATCCACCGAACGGCTACACTGAGATACCCTTTGGTAGGTGCCCGGTGCTTCACTGAGTGAATGGGTTAAATGCAGAGGACTAAGCAATTTCCTATGGGATTAATAAAGTATACATTATTATTATTGACCAAAATGCTGGTTTTCTGTTAAAAGTAAGACTAAAACTTCACTGAGATCATAATGCGCTGGGATGCAGTCATATTTTCAAAGTTATTATGTGAACACATACCTTAAATATTATTTCCTCCTAGGCTGGAAAGAGACTGATCCTGTTAAGGATGTGGTCTCTAACACAGAGGTGCATGCTGTCCTTCTCTTTGGCTCACTCTCTCCTCCACCTACTGACACAAATGATACGGCTGTCTCATTTTTGCATAATCCAGCGAGTTCAGAAGTAAATTCTATACCTGAAGCTAATTCTGTGTAATGATTTACTGGAACCTACTCAGTCTCTGGAGCAACTCAACCTAGCCCAGTTATATGCTTTCCTTCACCTCTATTTCATGCAGGTGATGAAGGAAATTTTGAACACAGTAAGGGTGGGAAACCTGTGAGCTTGATTTTGCACTACATCTCTCTTTTGAACCTTTTACCAACCTGGTGAGTTGAGTTGCTATGCAGCTATCTATGACCATCTAGGTGAAGACAGAGAAACAAAGACCAAGGCTTTCTGCCAGTGCCTCCATATGTATATCCACATGCCAACCATTATGCCTCAGCTGGGGAAGCTTCACAATACCATGAGACACCATTTGGCGCAAAGCCGCACTACCTCTTTGTGATTCGTCAGCTTCTTCATTACACAGTGCCACATTTACATGCTGAACAAGAGGCTAGCAGAGTTCATCAGAATAATGTCTGCCGTGAGAGATACCATCTCCCAGCCATCTTCAGCCACCCCCACTGGGACACAGGTTACCAGTGGACCTCCACTGCACACAAGACTCTACCAAAGACAAAAAGCATTTTTAATTTTTGTTTTTTTCAAATAGCTTGAAGCGGTCTGGGGTTAAGGCAACTCTTATTCCTGTAGTTTACCGTATGGTGTATTTTGACCTTTTCCATTGAATGACATCTCAATAAAATGCTACATGAACCCTGTTCACTGTTTTCCTTTGAGGTCACTTATACTTTCACCTAAAAGTGCAGCTTCAGATGCTCATCCAGGGAAAGCAGTGACAGAGTCTCAACACTGTGATGATTTTGGTGGTGCATTTTCTGTAAATGAGTGCCTAAACCTGAATACTAATTCAAGCAGTTTTAAACGCTCTGAAGTTCAAAGCCAAGAGCCCTTTTTTCTTCCAAGACTGAGCTGAATATGTTCTGTTTTTTCATGTGTTAAACTTTAATTTAAAGTCACCTTGCAGTCCTCCTTATTATTTATTATAGCTATTTGCTCTCAAATTTTCTTTTCTTTGTTGTTTTACCTCAACTTAATACAGTTTTCTCATGCAGTAGGATTTACATATCTCTATATCATACTATATATTCTGTATACCACAACTCTAACCAGTGCTGGTGGGTGGATGGGGCTCTGTTTTCCAGAAGTAAAAATGGCACAACAGGTTTATTTTTCTTTTCCTAGTGAGTTGGACTACCATGATGTTGCTGCTGTTAACCAGCGCTGCCAAAGCATCTGTGACTTATGGGACAAGCTGGGAACGCTGACTCAGAAGAGGAGAGAGGCACTGGAGGTAAGAACAAAATTTCACTTGTGAGTGTATGACTGAAGGGGATTTATGGCAAAGGCTTTAGGTATTAATCCATTATAGCTGTAGAGATCTTAAAAGTTCTCAAGTTCTTTGTATATATTAAGTCCCCACAAGAGTGTGCTAATGTTCTACGCATTGAACTACCATCAAACGCCAGCTCAATTAAAATTTTAGTCAAAGCATTTTAGATGTCTGTCACTGATGTGAGTGTTGAAGAGACAAGTGATTGAAGGGGACAGATAACTGGATCCCCTCTAAAATCCCTGCCCTGCATAGAAAGGTAAAATAGAAGGGTAGAGGGGATAAAAGAGATATGGATGTAGATGTCATATCCAGAAAGCAACTGGCTAAAAGCCCACTAGCCACTTCCTCTGAGCCATACTGGCCATTCCAGACCCACAAATGTGTGAGGGCCTGGGAAAAGGGCCAAGGATTAAGTCTGAATGACAGGAACAGGGGGCTGTTTATCTCCATCTTCTACTTCCAACTATCTCCCATTGAGGGGAGGGACTCTGTCAGGAACAACCAAGCCAGACTTGGGAGCTGGGGTTAACAAGTCAAAGAAAGTTATGCACACTGCCATCATTCTCAAAACAGGTGAGAGGGTGTTTAAGTCATGCTAAAGCGTAACGCTGAGCTGTGATTAGATATTGTGACAATTTTAGGATTTCAACATTTATAAAACATGTCTGTTATGTTTTGTAATCCTCTCAGCGCACAGAGAAACTGCTGGAAACCATTGATCAGTTGTTCCTAGAATTTGCTAAGAGGTCTGCTCCTTTCAACAATTGGATGGAAGGAGCGATGGAGGATCTGCAGGACATGTTTATAGTGCATACTATTGAAGAGGTTCAGGTAAGTTTACTATATTCTGAGGAGAGCAGCCTTTGGCATTAAGTGCTTATAATGTGATCACAGTGTAATTTTACAGTTTTTCATATAAGCCCATTTAATGGATTCCTCGTGATTGGGTTTCATAATATATAATGTTGTGTTGAAAAAACAAAAATGCTATATAGTGCGCAATGTTTCTATTTGTCACACCCTAAAAAAAACAGCACATAATGTTATCTCTTGGGACAAAATTGACATTTCCATAAAATTTCAACACTTTCCTCTCCTGCTTCCCCTTCCAGAGTCTAATCGCAGCTCATGAGCAGTTCAAAGCTACTCTTCCCGAGGCAGATTCAGAGAGACAGGCCATCTTGGGAATCCACAATGAGGTGCAGAAAATTTCACAGAGCTATGGGATCAAGGCCAGCTTTATCAACTCTTACAGCACTATCACAACTGAAGAGCTTCTCAACAAGTGGGAAAAGGTAGCTACAGTTTTCAAACTGATTTATAGACTCAGAGAGTATATTAAAGGGTAGTCATAGAGATAGTGGACATAAGAGAACACTATCATTGTTTACTAATACTGATATTTTATGACAGAGGAGTCAGCAATCGCTTAGTAAGTTTGCAATCCAAATCACTATCTCTTAATAAAAATGTAATTTATACAACCAGCAATAATGTATCTGTTCTGTGTATCTGTGCATGTTTTCTAGGTGAAAAAGCTGGTTCCTCAGAGAGATAGTGCCCTCCAGGAGGAGATGGCACGCCAGCATGCCAACGAAAGGCTGAGACGGCAGTTTGCTGCCCAGGCTAATTTGATTGGGCCCTGGATACAGACCAGGATGGAGGTTCAGTATACAGGCTTAATAAGCAAATTCTACATTAATCAAATAAAGTCTGAAATGGAAGAGGATTATTTTCTAATTCATTGTACTTAGACAAGTAGAATAGCAGTTTCATTCCTGATGATGATGATATCTGAATAATACAAAGTAAATTTACTCAGGATATATTTATACACACATGTATATACTCACCTCATAGTTCTTATACAGAGTAAAATTACTGTCAGTCACATGTAATTGGCTCTTTGCAGATTCAGTAAGCAAACCCTCTTCATGACCAGTTTTGATCATAAGATGGGGCTCTAAGAGCCCCATCTTATGATCAAACGAGCTTACGAGCTAACCTCGTGGCATGTACCGTCCTAACAGGAAATAGGGCGCTGCTCCCTGGAGATAGGAGGCACCTTGGAGGACCAGATGACCCAGCTGAAGCAAATCGAGCATGTCATAGTTGCTTATAAACCCAATATTGACAAGTTAGAGGGAGACCACCAGCTAATCCAGGAGTCACTTGTGTTTGATAACAAACACACCAACTACACCATGGAGGTACTGGAAATTGAGTTTCATAGCTACATATACATAGAAAAATACATTGATTCTTAAAGTAGGTTTGTCAACATAAACTTGGATTTCCAGAGTCTTTTAACATTTCTGGTCTGTCAACACAGCACATCCGTGTTGGGTGGGAGCTGCTCCTCACAACCATCGCCCGAACTATCAATGAGATTGAGACCCAGATCCTGACCCGGGATGCTAAGGGCATCAGTCAGCAGCAGATGAATGAGTTCAGATCGTCTTTCAACCACTTTGACAGGGTACAGCGTTTTGCCATTTCACTTCACTAGAGCCATTTTCTGCCTATTCCAGTGGCCGATGTAAAGCAATCTCAGTAGCTCAGAAGAAGAGCAGGGGGTAGCCCAGTTTTGAGAGATGTGTCTTGAGCTTATGAGCATCAAAACCCAGGTGTTAACTCTTATGTGGTATTTGTGACATCCATAAACTGTATAAAACACGGATGTAGCGACAGCAGCTTTACATGTTGGTCAGTGCAGTCTCTCTGTAAAGCTGGGTGTTTTTGGCACTGCCGTCTCAGTATTTTGTAACGTTATGTGGTGAGCGAGGATTGGATCTCTCTATGAAGCTGAGCAACACTGCATGCTCATTAGCTAATGACTTGTGATTGATGAACCAATGAGCATACCGTTTTATCTTCCTTCCTCACTCTAATGGGGACCATAATTTACAAATTATGTTTTAGTTATTTACTTGAAGCTAGCAGTTGTGCCCATAAAGTCTGGCTGTAAACCTGCATGAAAAAGAAAGCAGGTTTAAACTTCATTGGCTTTACTTTTCAGATCTAGAAGCTACATCCATGTTTTAAATACTGTCTCTGATACTTGCTAAATCCCATCCAGTTCAAAGTGCAATCTTCTGCACTCACCCCTATATTTAATATGAAGGTTGGTCAGGACTAAAGGTGAAGATTAAACATTTTTACTGGTATCTTGCTGTGAAAGTATTAAAATATCTAAGTATTTCTCTCTCTATATATATTTGGTTAAGATTATTTTTATATAGTAAAACTTCAATGATAGATGACTTACTCAAGCATGTCTCAAACGTATTCAAGTCACATCTGTACAGCCACATACTGGTTCCCCTCACCATGATGGAGTAACAGCTTGGATAATACACCCAACAAATTCCAATCTCATTACAAAACTGACAATGCTGCAGCTTTTTGTGATTGATAAGAATGCTTTGGATCTGTGTTTCCAACTTCCATGCGCCCAGTTTCAGTGTGAATGCACGTGCATGTGCCATATTAGCCTTTAAGCTTTTTTATCATGAAATCTTCAACTTTTATCAAAACTTTTATCTTTTCTGTATTTCTCTGACAACACTTTCTGAAATTTGGCGTCTGGTTTGTAGAAGAAGAATGGAGCAATGGAAACAGATGACTTCAGAGCCTGCCTCATCTCCATGGGATATGACTTGGTAAGGCGCTTCACTGTTATTTGGATGCAGCTGTGTTATTAGTAAATTCTGCAATTGTTTGATTTTCACACATACAGTCACACATACATGCAGTCATTATGGGTCTTCATTCACGCCTATTTCAGGGAGAGGTGGAGTTTGCTCGCATAATGATGCTGGTAGACTCCAATGCTACGGGAATCGTTTCCTTCCAGTCTTTCATCGACTTTATGACCAGAGAGACTGCTGATACAGACACTGCCGAGCAGGTTGTGGCATCCTTCCGGATCCTCGCTGCTGATAAGGTGTGTATGGGGCTTACTGGCATATGGGCAGATATTTTTAGCATAAGCTATTCCTGTCATTATTTCCAGGGATTTGCCACGTCATACTGATTTACGATGTACTTTTTTGTAGATGAGAAACAAATTAAAACAGAAAATGGGAGTAAGAATCTGAAATGCAATTACCTTTCCACGTCCACAGCCTTATATACTTGTAGAGGAGCTCAGGAGAGAACTTCCCCCTGAACAAGCAGAGTATTGCATCATGAGGATGCCACCCTACGCTGGTCATGGAGCACCACCCGGGGCACTGGACTACACTGCCTTCTCCACTGCCCTCTATGGAGAGAGCGATCTTTAACCTGACCAGAAAACCTTTCATCCACCATCCATTAACCTCTCCTCTGCTTTCCCACCCTCCCTCCCTCCCCTCCATCTCATGGTGAAGTTAAGGAATCTATAATGCAAGTTGGATCAAATATACCAAATGGAATGAAAGTCTTTATTGATTAGTTTTCTGACACATTACTCATGCTGAGCATTGTTCTGTTTCTTTAGTACTCATCTTGTGCTGTCTGGCAGAAGATGCTTCCCAAAACATAGAAATAATGATGAAAAAATTGAAATTAGAAGCAATTCAATTTGATTTTTTTTTTGCTTGTGTGGTATGATGATTTGGTTCAGGATCGTGGAATTTAGGTAAAACTGGAAGATACAGGAAATAAAGGAGATTAGTTAGTCATACACCAAAAGGATCGTGGTGTTTCAGTAATTTTTCTGTAAAGAAAATAGTCATTTTTGGCAAGCAATGTTGTGTATTGTTTTATTTTTCCCCACAGTACACTTGTTTTGGGAATAAAATCTTCTGATAAGGCATTTTGACATGCTTCAAGTGAATTACAGTTTGCAAAAGCAATTTCAGACCTACTGCCATCCATCAATAAACAGTGTGTTCCCCAAAAGGCCAAAAATATGCAGTACCAACAGAAGACAAATCGAAAACCACACGAAGGCAAAAGTAAATGTTTGCTCAGTGCTTTGAAAGCTGAAAACACTGTAGACTAAATGTGCAGTATTCACTAATGGTAAGATCAAACATTTGTTGGGTAGTGACAAACTCTAATGCTTACATGTGTCTGGAAAAATGGACAGTAAATTTCAAGAACTGCACATATAATAAATATCAACTATAATACAACAGGTGGTGCCATCATGGAAAAAATGGCCTAACAATACTAGACTTTGTGGCTGTGGCGTTTATCGAAATCCTTTATTTGTCCAGAAGCTTCCCATTAATTTCAATTAGTAGTAGTTTTCCATGGTAAGCTGAAAAAACCCCAAAGGATCTCAATGTCATATTTATCTTTAAATTGCATTTGAGGAAATTACTGTAAAATGTGGGACAAGAATATTATACTCATGTTCCATACTGTTTGAACATGAAATTTTAAAATTGAGTGGTATTTAAAAATATGGTGATGACAGTGATTTGAGACTAATATAATAAAAAAAATAGGCTGGTAAAGTTGTCTTTATTTGATGCTCTAAATAATTAAAAAAGCATCATCATTGAATACTCTACACAGACTGAGCTAAAACATGCCAGAACATACATCCAGTCCAGTCAATATGATTTCAGGTGCAAGCTTTTCCTTTCAAAAGAGAAATATTTCTGGTGTAACTTGTGAGCTCTGACTCTGACACCTCTGATCTCTATAGGTGATGTTCTTATTTTTGGCAGAGACATGGATTTGTTGTATTGATCTAAAACTTCAGGTAGTAAAAACACCTTAAAGAGAAAACAGCTGGCTCCAGTATGACTCTGTTCAGTAAGTTACACTTTGTGCTCCAAGATAATGGATTCATTAAATAAACTTTATAATGCAGCCATTTATTTCAAATGGTGAATGTGTTTCTTTTTATGTTTGTCACCAGATGGGGGGAAAGACCATAATCCACATGTAAACAAGTCCCTGCACAAGAATCTCAAACTGTAAATTTTAGTGGATGCGGATTAATTAGATATAGATATTCCTAAATTTGTATGGGTTGTGCTGCAAGCGAAGAAGTAGTACGTCAATTTGAAGTCAATATGAAGTCAATATGCAAATACATCCAATGGAGGGACTTGGTCTTTCATGACATTTACTCTTCCTCCTCAATTCCATTTTTCTTCTGCTACATGGTTAGCAGTTCATCCCTACCACTCGAGTATATATGCCATCTGAAAGGTTAATGGTATGGTTAATTGGCCTGCTATGATTTTCAGTCAGCAGTCAATGATGGGCAGCTGTGTGTTGTTACCTCCTCATTCTGGAATTGGCCAAGGAGGGTTTGCCATTTCATATTTAACCAGCACTCAGATGAGTGCTGGTTGCTCATTTATGCAGCTGACAAGCAAAATGGGTTCTTGGGTTCTTGTAAGGTAGCGTGTGGGTAAATAATTATATGCACTTATTCACAAATGTTCATGTTTTAGTGCTTATGACCCTTTTCCCCCCTACAGTCAGTTACCATTCATTGCACTCTTGAGCTGGAACGTGCATGGCTTTCCTGCTAAAGGTAGGAATACACCTTAATGAGATTATAAATCTTATAGATGCTTATTTTAAAAAAAAATATATATATATCACATGGTTCCTTGGTTTAAACTTACTGTAGATATTTTTCTCTAGATTGGGGCCTGCCTAATCCCAATGATGGTGGGTTCTATAACATAGAGGCACAGCCTCTCCTCCATTATGATTCCCTCCCAGGTGCCCCACCTGTTCCTGCTGATCCAAATGACCCTGCTGTGTCATTCATGCATGACCCAGTAAGGTTGGGAACCTCTAGAGTTCAAACCTTGCCACCCAACTTCAGGGCAACTCCAGGTGGGCTTGGTGAACCTTCTGGTTTTGGTCCTGTGGAAGACTCTACACCTACCTTGTTGTCTGGAACATCTCACCTGAGGCCTGATTTTGGCTTTTCTCCAGCTCAGCTTGAAACGGGTCAACTTGGTCATGATGAAGGGAATCTTGATTATAGTAACTCAGAAAGGGGAACCCATGGGCTGGGCTCTACAACTTCCTTCCAGTCTGGTGCGTTGAGTAAGTATGTAGCCACCTATGAGCATGGAAATTCAGAGAGGGAAACGGAAGATTATTTTCCACCAGTGTTACATGCCTATCCTTTTGCTTTACCTGGAACTGTTTCGCAATACTACCTCAGACCTGCACTACCTGTTGACTGGTTAGCACCTTTATGGTACGGTGTCCACTAAGATACATCTGCATTGCTCAAACCCAGGTTCCCAGTGGTCACAAGACTGTAAAAGTACTTTTGGTTCTTCAAATAATTGAAGCGTTCTAGGATCTCTGTAATTCAATTCCCAGTTTCTGTAAATTTTGGCATAGTCATGTTTGCCTGGCATGAAACAGAAGAAATAAAATACTGCATGAACACTTGACTGTGACGGTTTGAGATCAAAACACTGTATAGATATACTATTTATGCGTCTTTCTAAGAATATGTACTAATATGTATTACTTACCTTTTTTTTTCCTTTCTGGGATTCTTGCTATTTTTGAGGTTCTGAATAATGAGTCATAAAACCCAAAATGCATATCTTAGTTTGCACTGACCAGTCAATACACAAACTCATGATGGAAAGCTCCCCTAGTAAATGAAGTAGCTAGCTCAGCTATTAGATATGCTCTTCAGTGCATGTCATCTACATAGCTACAGGTATTAAACTCAAACAGCTGGAAGCAACACAACTTCAGCTCCTCTATTTATCAGATCAGGATTAGGCTATTCGATGAAGCCTAACTTGTATCTGCAGTACTTGAGCAGATAAATTGCCTTTAGGGGGCCACAAAGCTTCACCTTGTTTGGACAGATTTGGGTAGCAGGAGGAGTAGAGTAGTGTCACGTGCCAGAAACATGAAAGTTGGCAAGCGTTGTCTCAGTCTTTGTTGAAACTAGTACAGCTTACGGTTCTCATCTCTCAGCTGCCCTTTTATAGATTACCTATAGCACTAGCCTAGCTGATAAACTAGCTGCATGGACTCAGAGGATAGTATGAAGTGACAGATTTTATTGGCCTGAAAAAGAATAAGTAGCCACTGTTGTCTTGAGCCTTTTTCTGAAGAGGCAAAACTTTCCTTTTTAATTGAAAAAAACATTTTCTGATCTGATATTTTAATACTAACAGAAGCAGCTTTCAAGTAACATCTCTGAAAACATAAAAAAAATAATGGTGGATATGAGTAAAGTTTTTGAAAGGTACAAGTTAATTGTGAATGACTTTAACTACTTCCAAGGTGAACTTATATAGTTATGTTACAGTAAATGTCAGAAAAGTAAAAGTAGCTCCACTTTTCAGTTTTGAAAAATGGCTTTTTTGGAGTTGAAGTTTGGTTCTTGTTTAATTCACTGAAGAAATAGGGGTAACTTAAATTATTGGTTAGTTGCTTTCAATTTCAGAACTCATTTTAGAAATTAAGGTTAGATATTTGTTTAGGACACTCTTTATCACAACTACTTTTATGATCCGTGATCAGCATAAGAACAGAGAAACTGGGTATAAAAGCAGCTCAGTCTGCTAAAACCTGCTTTGTAGGATATGCTTGAATCATACTTTTAACCACCATTCTGCCATATGAAGAGGTTTTGACAGTGGCACTGAAACGATGAGACTGCTCTTTGGCACAACTGAAAAAATTGTGCATTACTTTTTTTTCCTTTTCAGTTGGACAAGCTCAGTGTTGCTGCTGCCAGAACATCTGTGACTATGCTGGGTTAAGTTAAATCCCCACAAGAGGGTGATAATGCTCCTTGCAGAATTATAATTGCATCCAAAAGCAATTTTAAAAAAAAGAGAAATGTTTGTGTGGTGATATTAAACATCTATCAGTGAAACAGCTCACTGAGGAGAAGAAAAAACTGGATCCACGCCCCACCTAGAAGGGTGGACAAGATAAATGAGAAATGTAGGTGTCCTGTCCATGAAGGGACTGGCTCAAAGCCCAAAAGTCTGTTCCTTTGATCCAAGCTAGCCATTATAGACCTGCAAATGTGAGAGGACCTGGGAAAAGGGCCAAGGATTAAGTCCAAAGGACAGGGACAGGAGGCTGCCTCTGACCACATCCCACTCAAACTTGGAGTTAGGGAGAAAATTCAATTTTATTTGTGTATGTACCTCCTAAACCCTAAGGCATTTATTATGGGTGGAAAGAAAGCTATTTAAACCTACCTGGCTATTGACCTTCTTTGGTCAATGGCCAGGTCCTGAAGCAAGAAGGTCCTGAGTTCAGTTCCACTACCAGGCCTGGTGTGTAGTACAGTGTTCCTGGTGTTCTGTGTGTAGTTGCATGTTCTCCCTGTGTTTGTGTGGGTTCTCTGCGGGTATTCTGGTTTCCTTCCACATTCCAAAGAAATTCAGTAAATGGGGATAGGTTAATTGGTAACTCTAAATTGCCTAAATGTGAGTGTGAATGGTTGTCGGTGACCTGTCCAGGGTGTACGCTGCCTCTTGCCCTAAGACAGCTGGGATAGGCTCCAACCCTCCCGTGAACCTAATAAGGATAAGCGGATGAGAATGGAATGGATGGACAGCCACATTATAGGTTTGTGAACATGAATAGCCTTTTTCAAGGTTATGCCAAGTATCTCAATCTGATTTAAGTCTGAACTCTGATGAGGTCACTCCAAAACTTTAATCTTTTTATTGATTTTTTTTTTTTCATTCAGAGGTGTTTCATACCATTTTCCTGTTGAATAACCTAAGTGAGCTTGACCTTCAGGACATGAACTATAATTGTTTTTTTTAATAAAATGTTGTCGGTTTTATGCCAGATGTAGCAGGATTCAAACCTTCCAAAAATTTAAACTTTTGCCTCGTCAGTCCACAGAATATTTTTCCCAAGTCTGGGGGATCATGTTTTTTTTTTTGTTTGTTTGTTTGTTGAAATTTCAGTAATGTCTTTGTGTTCAGATTGGTCAGCAGTGGTTTTCTCCTTGTAATTCTCCCATGCATGTCATTTCTCCCCAGTGTCTTTCTTTTTTTCGAATCATGAACACTGACCTTAAGTGAAACTAAGGCCTGCAGTTCTGAACCAAAGAATGATGTTCTGGGTGATAAAAGTTCTAGTTTACATAATTAATTATAAAGCATATAGGTGGTACCCCATCATATATTTTACAGTTGTGTCCCAAGGGGCAACCTTTGGGGCTCAATATGAATCCAAAGCAGAAAGACCAAAACCTGCAGTACCTCTAAGGGCCACTTGAAACCTACTCTAGAGCTACGTCAGTCCATTTAGACTTCCACATTAAAGGGGACAAATGTGAAATATTATTCCACAGATGTGTTTACAGAGGGCATGCACAACAGAGTAAATTTAATAGAGAAGCTTCTATTTGAAGAAGGTAATGACTTGGCTTCTAGCTGGAGATGACGTGAGCTACAGAGGTCTTTCTCTACCAGAAGAGTTAATATAACTTCTCTCCTTCAACTTTTACAATCTCATTAGAAATAATGACTAAGTGTGTGTGTGTGTGTGTGTGTGTGTGTGTGTGTGTGTGTGTTTTCTAGATGAAAAAGCTGTTTCCTTAGAGATGGTGCCCTCCAGGAGGCGATGACACGGCAGCATGTCAATGAAAAACTGAGTGGCAGCATGTTGCTCTGGTTAATTTGATTGGGCCCTGGATACAGGCCAATATGGTGGTTCCATATGGTGTACAGACTTCAAAACCAATTTGATATCTAATCAAATCAAGACTAAAATGGAAGATAATGATTTTCAAATGCAATTCACATAGAGAGACAATGATGTTGACTTTTCCTGAAGACAACAGTTACACAATATCACATAAACTTTTGAAATATCAACATCATATCTATTGTTTGTTTACTACATGTGTTTACTTTTGGTAAATGAGTTCATTGATAACTACTTGTGTGCGAAAATACAGTATTAGCAATAATTTGACAAAATGTACAGAAACTAACTGTACTGACATTTTGTACTTGGTAAACATTTAAAAAACATAAATGATAAAATACAAATTTTCAGGCAGTGTAGATAGAAGAAATTTGCAGTCTTTGTTGTTGATTAATTCAATAGGTGCGGTTTGTTCTTTGAGTTGGTGGATTCATTAAACTATTTATGGCTAAGTCAAGCATTTATTATCCAGTGGAGAAATTGTTATTTAAACAATGTCTTTCATGATCCATGATTCCATAATCCACATATATATGAAAGCTTACACAGGACTCCCTGACACTGCACCATTAAGACTGTACTGATTAAGGTTATTTTTAATGCAAGGTCCAAAAGTAAATATCTGTATGAGATTACAACTAATATTAGTGGTTCATATTTACAGAATGGTGCTTGATTATATGCAAACACAGAGATTGATACTGGTGAGTTTAGTTGAATGGGTTGTTTTAGCTGTGCAGATATTTCAAATACAGCCTTGCAAGCTGAGAAGTACTTCAGCAAGACCGGAGAGTAATAACAAAACAAATATAATAGCAAAATTGTTTTAGAAAAGTGATTCGGCAATGTCATCACTTCAAAAGTGTAAAATGAAATTGCTGACTGGAAAGAAATATATTAGTTACTCGTCTTTTGTTTTTGTGTTGTTGTTGTTTTTATCTTATTCTTTTTAGCACTTCCTCCTCACAGTGCTAAAAATATAGACTTTATTTCATGATATCAGTGCAGAGCTAGGCAGTGAATGTGAAAATTCAAAAGGTTTCTCTCTTTGACAAGCATGAATATAGTCAGCAAATGTCAGGGTGACCAACCTGCTACATTCTTTATTCAGTGTCTTCTGTGCAAGTTGAATTTTGGTGCAAAAGTGCTATAGAAGAAAGGTCAGCTGGGATGAATTAATGTGTTTGTGCATGATAGTCTTAACAAAAACTTTTGACTTTTTAATGTAACCTAGTGGGTCCTCTCAGGAAATGTGCCCCTACTGAAAATATCCAGAAATATTTATACTTGCATACAGTACCGTGGACAGGTCTAGAGCCACCCATCATTTATTGATATTTTGATAGGAAAACGGGAAATACGTGCAATAATATATTAGTTAGGACATGCCCAAAAACACTGTGCATCAGGCAAAAAATCAAAAGAAAGAAGGAAAAAGCCTTAGTGCAATTCTTAAAACCTAAACTTGTCATTGGCAATCAACTTATTGGGGCACAAATACAATTTTATGTCCATATACACTGTGTTTACTTTTTAGCATTTATCAATGAAAGAAATCAGAATAAATTATGTGTTGACAAAGCACCCAATTTCCAAAAAAAACCCCTCCAGAAAACATGGAAGACTATTAGCAAAACCACACAAGACCAAAGTAGTAGTAAAATAAGAAGAGATCAAGACTTTTGCACTGTACTATACTATACTTACAGTAAAGTTTCCACCAAAGATGTAATAATAATAGTAATATTAATAGGGCAGCACTGTGGAGAGTGGTTAGCACTGCTGCTTCACAGGAATAAGATCTGCATGTGTTCCTGTCCGTGTCTGAGTGTGTTCCTTCCAGGTATTTGGCCTCCAACAGTCCAAAGACATGCAGTTATTTGGGTTAGGTTAACTTGTGATTCTAAATTGCCCATAGGAGTAAATGTACAACATTCTGCTCATTAGTGAAAGTGTATAGCCCCAGCACCAAATGCTCCTTGCTGTCTGGCCTCTAGGCTTTGTGATGGTGGTTACAGGGGTTAGTGTTGTTCAGCACAACCTGAAATGTGGCAAACCTGTGGGACCTGTCCTGTTCTGCTGTGTTTGAGCCAACCTGCATGTAAGATAGTGGAAGCTGTGGAGGACGGGGGTGTGGCCCCCCCACACCCTCTAGCAGATCATTACATGAAGGAACCTTTTAAAAAAAACAAGCGCGTCCATGCTCACAGGTGTACACACGGGTGATCACACCCACAAACTACACCCTTTTTGGCTCCTACCTCAAAGCACACTGTTCTGTTGATCTTATGTGCTGCACAATAATGTTTAATATTTAGTATTTACTGTCATATTCCCATATATCATTGTGATGCTGTTTATTCTATTACTCTTGTTCTCTTCTGCTTGTTTTCTTTTTTCTTTCTCAGCAGGTGATCCAGGTGATTGATATATGCATTTTTTATTTCTTTTTTTTTCTTCTGCTCATTCTGTCGGTTTTTGTTTTTTGCCCTTCTCCCCCGTCCCTCTTCTCAGCTGTTTCTCTTTCCCTCTTTCTTTCTCCCCTTCTTTCCCCCAGTCAAGTCTGTCCCGTATTCAGTAAGTGAAAATTAAATAAACAATAAAAGGTGAATCAAATGGACCATTACGGCAAGGCTGGGATGGTCAATTTGGTAAAGTAAATCCGTTGGGCATCTTTCTTTGCCTTTAGACAACAATTCTGATGGCAAAAGAGCCAAACGGGACAGGCAAAAAAAAAAAAAAAAAAAGATAGTGGAAGCTTGGCAGGCATTCTCTGCCTGTTTATTTCTCCTGTTTTGCTGCCAGCTAGGGAGTCTAAGTATTGTCTTTTTAAAGTTGTAGCTAGCAGACTTTTTGTGCGTGTTATATTTTGCCTTTGGAAAGTCAGATATATCTGTGCTTCCTTCTGTTCGTTTTGTTTTTCCATACTTGCTTAAATTTTGTAAACTTGCTGATCGTGAACAAATTAGTTATGGCTGAGGCACAGCTTGTTCAGTAGGTTCAGTTTGAGGTTTGTGGTTTGTCTTACACCTTCTGCCACCTTAAACTTTCGAAGGTCATAAAAGCATCCAAACACTTTGTACTTTGCTGTAGCTTTTATTCAAAAAGCTTTAACTATTTTGAAATGCAGATCCACTATTATGTATTATGTATGCTGTATTAAAAGAATAAAGCGACTCAGAAGTATATAATTAAACTCCAGCTGAACAACACTGAAGTGATATACACAGTAATGACTTAGCAATTATGGCCCAATAATAAAATGGATATGATTCTGAAAAGGGCCATTCTCCATAATGAGTACTCTTACTCTAAATGCTCTCTTTTGTTGCTAAAACCCTTGCACTTTGTAGTGATGGGATTTCCGGCTCTTTTTAGAGATCCGGCTCTTTCGGTTCGGCTCACTAAAAAGAGCCGGCTCTTTCGGCTCCGAACCGGCTCTTCGGGTTGTTTTGTTGCTTTAATTAATTTATTATTAACAATATTATAAAATTATGCACAAAAGGAATTACTAACGTAAAAAAAAGGTGGTTTTATTTATATATGTTTATATATAAATATATGCGGTGGTCCCTAGAGACAAAACACGTACAAACTCCAAGACACATTTCTAGCATGAACTGAACTTCCAAAGCAGAGTTACTAGATCACTTAAATTACACAATTGAAAGCATATGTGTATTCTTTGTGTATTTATACACAGGCACTCATATATATTCAAATAATTAAAAAAAAAAAAAAAGTTCATTTACCTGTTATTACCACACACCAAATCCGGTTGTTGGTACTTGCTGGCTCGTGCAGCCACTCGGTAACAAAAGTTCAACACTGCCCCTAGCATCCTGGAGCACTTCTGTTGTCTTTTGTATGTGTTTTGAGTTTTTATGTGCTTCTGAGTTTTTACGTGCTTTGGAGTTTGTACATTTTTTTTACGTGTTTTGGAGTTTGTACGTGTTTTTACGTGTTTTGGAGTTTGTACATGCTTCAGAGTTCGTACGTGATTTGAAGTTTGTATGTGCTTTGTCTCTAGGGGCCACTGTAAATATACTTTTATTTATTCACTCCACATAAAATGTAATAAATAAATCATATAATACAAAACTCAACTATTCACATTTCAACTTTTAACTATTTAAATTTTCAGCTTTTTCCTTTTACAAATTTAAAGTGAAACAACACAAAACTATGGGCAGAAATCTGTGCCATCAGAAACTGAATTTGAATAAGTTCAATTTGAATTTGAATTGCTCAGATTGAATCTGAATTGTAACTTGAATAAATGCTTTTGAAAACTGAATTTGAATTAGTCTAATTTGAAATTGAATTTATGGTTTGAAAATGATCATCACTAAATTGAAATTGAATTTTATATTTTGAAAATGAATTGATTTGCTTTGAAACTGCATTTTATCCTTTAAAAATTCAGCTCTCGAATAATTTCAGTTTCACTTCTCACCATTCAGTTTCAGTTCTACAATTCAATTTCAGTTCCAAAATTCAGTTTTTTGGAACTTACATCCGGTTCCGGTTCAAGCACAGATTAATAGAACTACGTTTTACTAGCGGACCGAAAGTGTTACTGACGGGAATCTACAGCGTCTTGAGCTGAATTAAGACTTCAGAAGTCATTCGTCATGTCGAATGACCAGCGGATAAACTCTCAGGTTGGTAATAAATGTATTACATGTATAAGAACAAGCGTCATGTTAACAAAAGATAGCCGTACAGTAACTGTTATGCTTATTGTAGCTGTTAGCTAAAAACGGTAATTTAGCGTAGTTTGCCCTGAATTCAGCTTTGACAAACAAATATGATCGACTTTCTAGTAGAATTCCAAAGTTGTCATCTTGTACCCTCTCAGAATGCTTGCAGAGACCCCTACAGTAGGGAAACATGCAAAACGGTGGCCAAACCTTTGTATTTTAGCTTTATTTATGCCTTACACAGCATCCCAACTCTTTAGCTAACTTAATAACTTTAGCTAAAGTGAATAGTTAGTCTAATTCATTAGTGCAGCATTACTGGATCACCTCTGTTTGAAGTGATATGATATGTGACTATCACTGTGTTTAACTACCATAATAATTTTTAGGGTACTGAGTGCATGCTTAATTAGATTTTTTTTTTTTTTTTTTTTTAAAACACACTGCTCCATTACTATGTTTGACAGGCTGAAGTTGTCGGGTCACCTCCTAAATCGACCATCTTTTACAGGTGTTTTGTGCCAGAAATGGAGTGTCCACTGAAGACTGAAGATACTGAATCTCTACGCCTTGCCATTGATCCCTCTTGTGCCTTCATATAGACAAGAGACATTAACTTAACCACTCTCATATGCTCTGTACCTACATCACCTTCCCTGACAGTCGTAGCTTGGCTTATCTGAGGGTGAAATTATAAGAATGTGTTATTTTGCAAAGTGCTCTCTAGGGTGCCTAAATAAAATATGCCATTGAGGTCATTTCTTTTGAATTAATCCCTTCTTCTGAAATATAAGAACCTCTGCTGGTTTTAATGGCACTTTGGATTTCCTGACTTTCCGTTCCACTTCCAAACCCAAATAGATGCTGACAAGCTGACACAGTGACATGGAAGAGGGAAAGACGTTGGAAAGGACTACTACAAATAAACCTAATGCCTAACAATGAAAAGTGTAAAATAAGAACAATAATAATAATAATAAAGATAAAAGATGAAGTAACACGTTTTTAGTATTTTATTTATAACAAATGATCATCCAGCTGTCTGTGACATGTGATGACAAACACCATAATGGAAGGCCTTAGTCATCACATGCTTAAACTCATCATATATTTTTGCATATGCTGAACAGGCAGTCAGACATGCTGTAACTGTGGGGTAGAAAACAGCATGAACACCATACGGCAGGTGTCTCAAACTCCAGTCCTCGAGGGCATGGAAAAGTTGCATGACACTTTGACCCTTGAGGACTGGAGTTTGAGACCCCTGTCATATGGAATATGACAGGTGTGGTTGAACTGCATGAAGACTCTGAAGTTTGTCTTCTCTTCTGGCAGGACAGGAATGTGGCCTTGTCCTGTGAGCCACTGTAAGGATGTACTTGGAGTAGAACTGGACTGTCACCGGCCTCGGGCTCTTCACCCTTTTCAAAGACAAAGCAGTCATTTAGATAAAATATTAGATATTGTTTACCTGTAAATGCACAAAGTAAATTTAGAAATGTAATTATTGTCAAGAGTGAACAAGCACTGATAGTGTAATCTACAGCTGTGGCCAAACGTTTAGAGAATGAGAAGTGTTGTTTGCTTATTTACAAAGTTTGCTGTTTCAGTGATAGTTGTATATCACATTATATCACTTCAAACAGAGGTGATCCAGTAATGCTGCACTAATGAATTAGACTAACTATTCACTTTAGCTAAAGTTATTAAGTTAGCTAAAGAGTTGGGATGCTGTGTAAGGCATAAATAAAGCTAAAATACAAAGGTTTGGCCACCGTTTTGCATGTTTCCCTACTGTAGGGGTCTCTGCAAGCATTCTGAGAGGGTACAAGATGACAACTTTGGAATTCTACTAGAAACAGTCGATCATATTTGTTTGTCAAAGCTGAATTCAGGGCAAACTACGCTAAATTACCGTTTTTAGCTAACAGCTACAATAAGCATAACAGTTACTGTACGGCTATCTTTTGTTAACATGACGCTTGTTCTTATACATGTAATACATTTATTACCAACCTGAGAGTTTATCCGCTGGTCATTCGACATGACGAATGACTTCTGAAGTCTTAATTCAGCTCAAGACGCTGTAGATTCCCGTCAGTAACACTTTCGGTCCGCTAGTAAAACGTAGTTCTATTAATCTGTGCTTGAACCGGAACCGGATGTAAGTTCCAAAAAACTGAATTTTGGAACTGAAATTGAATTGTAGAACTGAAACTGAATGGTGAGAAGTGAAACTGAAATTATTCGAGAGCTGAATTTTTAAAGGATAAAATGCAGTTTCAAAGCAAATCAATTCATTTTCAAAATATAAAATTCAATTTCAATTTAGTGATGATCATTTTCAAACCATAAATTCAATTTCAAATTAGACTAATTCAAATTCAGTTTTCAAAAGCATTTATTCAAGTTACAATTCAGATTCAATCTGAGCAATTCAAATTCAAATTGAACTTATTCAAATTCAGTTTCTGATGGCACAGATTTCTGCCCATACAAAACACTGCAAACCACAACACAATTAAATATAAATTAAAATATGAAAACAAAAAGAAACATGCACATTATCTGTCATATGGGCCTGCATGAATAAACTTAATGAATCCTTTATCATCTGCAACCGAAAATAGTTGTGGATGATTACTATTAGTGATGTTCGATTCGTGAACGAATCGTTCAATACTCGAGAATCACTTTACTGACTCGTGAATCATGATTCACAAGCCCAACTGACTCATCCCTGTTGCTGTTAGCAAACTAATTCCATTAGTAGAAATATATCTAGCTTGTAATTACAATTGTGGGGGGAAAAACAACAGCCAGTTTCGTAACAAAAGCATTTCTGCTCTGAACTGGAAGAAAAACCCCTGAGTAGAAGCTAACATCAAGAAAATAGCTCCTCGGTTCACAGTAGCATCGCGCTGCTAACATGCTAACAGCACATTTGAGCTACTCACCCCCTCCCTTCCTGTGCTGAATCGTAAGCATAAGCGAATCACTCAGGACTCGCTCACCCCCTCCCTCCTGTGCTGAATCAAAGAGCGAACGAATCACTCAGGACTCACTAACCCCCTCCCTCCTGTGCTGAATCAAAGAGCGAGCGAACGAATCACTCAGGACTCACTCACCCCCTCCCTCCTGTGCTGAATCAAAGAGCGAGCGAACGAATCACTCAGGACTCACTAACCCCCCTCCCTCCTGTGCTGAATCATAGAGCGAGCGAACGAATCACTCACTCGCCCCCTCCCTCCTGGCTCACAGTTTCTTCTTCTTGGTTGGCAACCAATGTTAAGGCGCATTACTGCCCCCTGGCTCACAGCGCAGTGGACATTTAGATGAGAAAATATATATTTGACACACTTAAGGAAAATACTAATAAAATACAAATAAACAAAATAAATGTTTATTAAGCAATTTTGATAAGAAATTGCTTAATTTTAGAAATGCTTTTGCTCTTTGTTCTCTATAAAATAGTTGTTTTTTTTGTTTGTTTTTTAATCATTCATCTTAGCAGTGGGATTTACATGAAAAGGGAAACAAATTAAGTTTGAGTGAAAATGTAAAATTTTTGCACTCTCTGGTCAACTGACTGATCAAATGACTCAAAACATCCGATTCACTTTGGTGAGTGACTCATTAACACTCGATTCAGTAAAAAGAATCAAATTTACCATCACTAATTACTATACCTTTCTAATGTGACGTTGTTGTCCCTGGCTCTCTTTCTCTCTCTCCCCCTCTGGATCTGTTCCTGTGCTACTGAGTGTAATTACCGCCCCTCCCCCTCTGCCCAGCGTAAAGCACAAGGCTCGCTTGCTGAGTGAAGCAGAAAAAAAGTGCGAGAGAGAGGCTGAGAGAAAGAAAGAAAAAAAAAAACCAAGTGACGGCTTGCGATAAGGAGCCGGCTCGCGTCGTTCACGTCAAAGACCCGGCTCTAAGAGCCATTTCGTTCGCGAACGACCCATCACTACAGCCCTGGACGTCGGGCTAGAGATTTTGCGAGCCCTGAGTTGTGTATTAGTTGGCAAAAAAAAAATAAAACCCCAATAATCTGACAATAACCTCTGAGCAAGCACTCAGCGACAGTGGGGAGGAAAAACTTTCTTTTAAAAGCAAGAAACCTCTGGCAGAACCAGGCTCAGTGAGGGACGGCCATCTGCCTCAACCGGTTGTGGGATTTTTAAAGTGACTCATTGGATGTGAAATAAATTAGCTTGTTTGAATCATTTGTTGTTAGCCAATTTAAAGAGGCACTTTGATGTCAACTAATACACTTAAACTGTCCAAATAATTTTAAAGAAATATTTAGAGTCAATCCTGATGGATTGCTCTAAATATTCATTTTGTTTTCTTGGAAATATAATATCTTTAAATTCGTTCAAAAGTGTCTGGGAGATATTGTCAGTTTCTGGTAGCTGGTCTTCATCGTCCTATGTTTTTCCACACCATGCGAAAAACCTTGTAAGTAGGTTTCGCTTTTTTCGGAACAGGTGGTCTTTGAATATCGAAATCACCACTTGTTGGTACGGCGAAGCTACAGCCAATGCAATGATAACAAGGTTAGGTGTAATACCCAGTACCTTTGTAATGTCTTTGAAAATTGCCTTTTCAAGACTTTTTATCCTCCTTTTTTTATATTTAGAGTTTCTTCTTTAACAGCTTCAACTTTTCCTTCCTAAAATGGCATGATGATGGCCGGAGTTGAACTGCAGACCCCGCCCACACACTCAGGGCCGTGTACCTTCATGTTCCAGCTTCTCCAGTCCCTGTCCTCTTCTGGCTCATTCACTCTTTAATGTGGCCATAAAGGTTTAAATAATGACTGACAGTGGAGAAGGCGACGATGAATTCCAGTTTCTACGGACGGTGAGTCAGACAGCTTACAAATTAAACATACAGGCCAATATTTAGTCAAACAGAGGTCTTCATTGGCTATCACCGGAGGTTTAATAATTAGTAAGTAGCTGTACTAAAGGTAGCACTTAGGGTAGCCTATTTAGCTTTGTTTGAAACATTATTAGTGTTTTTTTATTAATTTATTTGTTTAATTAAAGTTATATGTAGGTTTCTGTCAGCAGCAATTATGCAATCATGTAACCATGACACTATTTTGTGCGCAGATGCCTCCATACGCACGTCATAGTAACAGCATTTCACCTGTTTTGGGCTAGCTGACTAATAGCCTTATTAAAAAACAGAAACCAACTCACATGATTTTAGTCTATTGCTGTAGTAACTGATTAGCTGATATAGTTTATTTAAGGTCAGGTGTCAACAGTGATGCATATCCCAATCAGTTAAAAGATTATCATATCCCGTTTTAATTAAAATTGCTACATTTTATTCAAGAATAAATATAAATAATAAAATGTTAATGTGATAATAGTTTAGCAACAACAGTGACAGCAAAGGGAGGCCAAAAATGGCTTCTCTCATCTTCACTGCAAGATGCTATTATTGCTCTGCAGCTGTAAGTTGTCCTCTCACAGCTTGTAATCTTTGCCCTCTGATAAGGGCATGTCACGTGGAGGGCGTCTGGAGTGGCTGAGACACATACACATTCACACAAAGCCAGCGATGTTCATCATCCTGAGCCCAACACATAGACTGGAGAGAAGTCATTTTGCGAGATCCATCTACGATATCATACTTTATTATATTAAATGCAGGATTTCCCCCTGCAAAGTTGTTCAGCCGTGGTATTAAGCTACCCGGATCCTGATGGAGCTTTCCTCGTTATCATTTAGTTAGTAGATGACAGGGAAAACACACTGTAATAGACCCAGTGATTAAATATATGACATTTGTGAAATGGCAACAATGTTATATTTGTTATAAAAATGTAGTCATTTTTTATATGCAAAGAGGTCCCAATTCCACTATTATAAATAATACAAGAAACCTTAAGAAGACAAACAAAACTGCAGCATTTTCAATTCGAAAACACTCGAAGTGAAAGCCTGTTAGATCTGAAATTTAAGTGTCCCTTAAAAAAGACTCCAAGTCCTGCTCTAATGCTCTAATGTACCTCTGCATTGGACAGTGTGTTTGACTGATTGCAGAGTACTGCAGATATGAAGAGTGGAAAGAAGGGTAAATCAGGGGTCAGACTGTGCAGTATCTTCCCAATATGGATGTTTGCAGCCTGGGTACAGAGAGGTGCTGGTTTTATTGGCGACTGGCCTGTCGCCTGCTGTCGTTCCTAACAGTTCCTCAAATAAACAGAGAAACTTAATTTGGCCGACGTGGTATTTAAATGCAGATAAGGTAATGTTGACAGCGACTGAGATTTCCTTATGTGTTTACAATGGGACTGCACAATGGGGCAGTTTTGATGCTATACCTAAAAATTCACACATTTCATAGTTTAAAGTTGTTTTAACATTTAAAAAGCAAAATAGGACTGAATTTCTATGTTCGGTCATTGTGGCCAAACACGTTTCCTCCTCTGAGAGAATTGAATTACATGATATGAGAGGATGAAGATTTTTTTCTCTGAAGCCAAAACTGCTTCACTGACTTTCTTTTTAATTAATTCACAAGATAAAATTTCAGAGGCGTTTTGGTGTGATGGAGGTCTTTAGCTGATCCTATCCAACAAAAGCTTTCATGGTGAAATCTGGTGGATCTCAATATGTGAATGCGCTCTGTGGGCTTCTCTAACTTGAAATCTGTCATCTGTGTGTATGTGTTCTGCACAGGGAGATGAGGTGGTTTTGCAGAGTACCTTCACCTCCCAGGAGGAACATGTGAAGCTATGTCTTGCTGCTGAAGGATTTGGCAGCAGACTTTGCCGGCTTGAGCCCACCTCTAACTGTAAGGTAAGGAGCTCTACCTGTGTGACTGCACAGTCCTCCCTTACTGTCAGACAACTCAGTTTGCCAGTCATACAAAGAGAGAGATGACTGAAATTTCCAAATATTTCACTGCACATGGACAGTACATTGTGTTTATTTTTAAGTATCTAAAATTTTAGTTCCTTATTGGTTTTTGTAACTCGAGCATTTTTACATGCCTTCCTTCCCAGTTTGGACTGCCCATTGCCAATTTGCCATGGTCTTTGGCACTAATTGCACTGTTGGCCTGTGAAGGGAACAGCCAGGCATGAAATTACCTCAAAAACTCAAATGTCTTTTCTTTCTTTACCAGAATGTTCCACCAGACTTGTCTGTGTGTGGCTTTGTCCTGGCCCAGTGTCTTTCTGTGCGAGCCCTGCAGGAGATGTTGGCCCACAGTGAAAACCTGGCTGCAGAGGTCTTCTCTATTATTTCTCCCATAACCTTTATATAAATTCAATGTTCTCACTCAGGGCTCCTTATTGTTCCGTAAACATATGATTTTCTGTCATTGTCATTTTGCAATACATATGTCTATTTTTGAGGTATAAATGGAAATATTATGATAAAGTCAGTATATGTTTTTATATTTTTGTGATATTATTAACCACAGTGTGGATGCGTAAGGATTTTGTCTGTGACATTATTTCAGGGAGATTTGTTTTGTATTTATTTATATGGATAGCACAGTCTTGAAACACTGATCTAAGAAACACGGTTAAGCTAGAACAGCTTTACATTAGAGTTATCGTAAATTAAATAACTTGTAAACAAACTGTTCACACATCGGAAGGATGTTTTGTTTATCTCTTTTCCTGTTTAACTGTTTTCTGAAGTTTAAATTGATCTTTGTGTATTTTAATCACATACAGGTGGGAGCTGGAGGTAGCCATCGCACCCTTCTATATGGGCAGGCGGTATTGTTTCTACACTCATACAGTGGCATGGTGAGTTAGCTTATATATATAACACCCAGCACGCCCCTGCGGGCGGTTTATCCTTCAAGCTCGGGTCCTCTACCAGAGGCCTGGGAGCTTGAGGGTCCTGCGCAGTATCTTAGCTGTTCCCAGGACTGCGCTCTTCTGGACAGAGATCTCCGATGTTGTTCCCGGGATCTGCTGGAGCCACTCGCCTAGCTTGGGAGTCACCGCACCTAGTGCTCCGATTACCCAAGTGTGATAGGAGAAGGATCGTTGAGTGCGAGAGGAACTGACCTGAAAAATAGGATCATGGCCAAGCTTGAAACCTGGATCCCCTGTAGCCGGTTACCAAGATTACGTGAAGTACCCTCAGAAGGTCTGCTAGATGATGTTAATGCAATACCTACAACCACGATTACCGACACTAACAAGCTGATCTACAATACGGCAGCAGTGATCAGTGAGATGCTTGGCTACAAGTTGAACAGCCACAAGGGGCAGTACCCTCCATGGAGAAGGAGGCTAGAGGGCAAGATCAAAGTAGCACGGAGAGAGGTTAGCCAACTAACGGAGTTGCAGAAAGGTGCGACGAATAAGGTGCCTAAGAAATACAGCAAGCTGTCCATACCTGAGGCCTTGGAAACTGCCAAGCAAAGACTCACAGCCTTGGCCAGCCGCTTGAGGAGGTACACCAGAGAGATAGAAGGCAGGAGAATAAACCAGCTGTTCTCCACAGAACCAGCAAAGGTGTACTCTCAGTGGCAAGGGAACAATAAGAGAACAGCACCACCAAGGCTGGAGACGGAGCAATACTGGAAGAGCATATGGGAGAAGGATGCAACCCATAACGGCAATGCTCAGTGGCTAGAGGATCTGAGGGCAGACCACAGCGACCTCCCTGAACAGGGTCCAGTAACCATCACAGTGGCAGATATCCAAGAAAGGGTCTCCAGTATGAAGAGTTGGACAGCACCAGGGCCCGACATGGTTCACGCCTACTGGCTGAAGAAGCTAACTGCACTCCACGAGCGTCTGGCAGCACAAATGAACCAGCTGCTAGTTAACGAGAGACACCCGGAATGGCTAACTGAAGGCCGGACGGTCCTGATCCCCAAGGACCCCAAGAAGGGACCGGTCCCCTCCAACTACCGACCAATAACCTGCCTCAGTACTACATGGAAGCTCCTGTCAGGCATCATATCGGCTAAGATGAACAGGCACATGGGTCAATACATGAGCGGGACACAGAAAGGAATTGGCAAGAATACCAGAGGCGCAAAACACCAGCTACTGGTAGACAGAACAATCAGCCGAGACTGCAAGACCAGACTGACCAACCTGTGCACTGCCTGGATTGATTACAAGAAGGCCTATGACTCAATGTCCCACAGCTGGATACTGGAATGCCTAGACTTGTACAAGATCAATGGGACCCTAAGAGCCTTCATCAGGAACTCAATGGGGATGTGGCGTACAACACTAGAGGCCAACTCCAAGCCCATAGCACAAGTCACCATCAAGTGCGGGATCTACCAAGGAGATGCTCTGTCCCCACTGCTGTTCTGCATAGGCCTGAACCCCCTCAGTGAGATCATTAACAAGACTGGCTACGGATACCGACTACGGAACGGAGCAGTTGTCAGCCACCTCCTGTACATGGATGACATCAAGCTGTATGCCAAGAGTGAACGAGACATCGATTCACTGATCCACACTACCAGGCTATACAGCAATGACATTGGAATGTCGTTCGGACTGGAGAAGTGTAGTCGGATGGTAACAAAGAGA